>NC_137562.1:14228135-14850635 GCF_963082525.1 Nesoenas mayeri
GGAGAAAGTTGCCATCTCTTGAGCATGCTGCAATGTAAGAGCCCAGTGATGTTAAACCTGTTTGATTTTTTCCATTTGACCATCATTTTAATAGAGACAGCCAGCGTTACAAGGAGATGTAGGAGTGACATGTTACAAGACATGTTGTTCCAAACCAAGATGCTGGAAGAGGAAAGGAGCAAAACCTCACTAGGGAGGGCAGAGTTGCTTCTTGCACACATGCGTGTTCCAAAAGAAGTTTGTGCATTCTCTCAGCGTAAAAGGGAAAGCAAAAAAAACGTGGGTTTTGCCCCTCTGCACCAGAAAATGCTGCACAATCCCACAGTGAGGATTTTTACATCACCAGAAAAGCAACATATTTTTTTAACTTTTTCTAATCTTGCTCTGGGAAATGTTGAACCTATAAACAGAAACCCACTCAGCCAGCACTAGTGCCCTGCTTTCTGTTATTTAATAAAAGTGCCTTTACCTTCTCTTGTAGGACTGTCTCTCATTTCGCATGATCCTCTAAAGCAGTCCTCCTTTTATACTCCTTTTCCTCACATTTGGGTGTCCGTGGCATTACAGATGCAGTCTCACCAGTAGCAAATTACAACAGTAACACTTCCTCACCTTCACAAGAAACATTCCCTCTGATATATTCTAGAACCATTTTTTTTTTCATCCATCATAGAATGGTCAGTGATCATCCTATAACCTGCTCCATATTTTGTTTGGTGGCAGGAAAAGTGGTTGGGCTAGACAGATGTGCCATTGAAAGATTCAGTAAGAACACGGCAAAATAAGACTTTATGGCTATATTCGGCTGAGATTGTCAGGTAGTGTTACGACTATTGGAAAGGCAGAGAGCAATTAGTTGCAGTATTTATGTATAAAACCTAACAGAACTTTACCTTAAGAAAAGAAAAAAAGGAAAGAAAACAAACCCAGGAGATACTGCAAAAGGAAAAAAAAGACAGGAATTGAATAGCAGAGACAAGGGGGAACATATGGCTCTCATTTTGCCACAAATATTGGTTAAGAAATCTTTTTTTTGAACTGGAAAACTTCTTCAGTGACAGCACGGATTATCTTGAAGATTCTTATCTATTTTAATCAGACTTCTTTTAGCACCTGCTGAAATCTCTCAGAGCTCAGGATTGGCTTAAATACATAGGAACAGGGCCCTGTGGCACGTATTCCTTGGCAACAATCTGTTCTTCTCACCTCGTAGAGTGTAATGATGCCATTTGTCTCATTTGGAGGCTTCCACTGAACATAGATCTTCTCTTCAAAAGGTCCTCCCTGGATGGATTCCAAGGGAACAGGCCCAGGAACTACAGGGAGAAACAAGATAAGAAACCCAAAAAACTGTTAGAAGCTACCACCACCTCCAATTGCTCACACACCAAGAAGCCATCAGACGGGAAGTTCAGAGCTTGAGATTAAAAAATATATATATATATATTATATATATAAAATAAAAAAATACGTCCTCAAGACACTACCATTACCAAGGTGCTATCAACATTAAAGGCCTATTCTCAACCTCTGGTTCAAATAAGAACACCCTAATCTAACTACTAAGTGACAAAATCAGAATCCATGAAAATATGAAGCTAATTTCAGTATGTCCTTATTCCAACACAGCACAGCAGCAGCAGGGAATTTCATTTGTCCTCCTCCGCCCACCCAACAGCAAAGCTACATCCACCTCAACAGCCAGATTGCACCTTGGCAGAAACATGCCCCTGGGCTGCACACTTTTATCAATACGAAAGATTGATTTCCCTAGTAAAGTAACAATTTAAGATTTATATTTCATTATGGCTACAAGGCTGGCTAAAAAAATCCACCTACTCAAGCAAAATTTTAATGCTGTGGAAGATAACTAACTAAATTCACTCCTGAGTCTGTCTGATAAAAAACCCTGTTAATTTTTCTGAAAGATCTACCATCCTTTTATGTGTCCCCTGTATGACGCAGAGGACTTCAAGAGACACTTTCAGCTGAATGAAACTCCGGCCAGCAGCTCCTTCCAGCTCTGGCAGAGGAAGAACGCTCCTCTTTTAACACAGTAGAAAGAATGGAGGCTTGTAGTCTATGAGGGTCCTTGGTTAGAAATAGCTCAGACGGGATAACAACACTTTAAAACCTTCCATCAGTACCTCTGGACAACAGGTCTTGTGTATCAAGAAGGGAAGAGTTAGGACCAAGTAAATTTACCTTCTGAGACGTATTTATAGTGCTATGTCCAGAAGACCAATATTAAGAATAAGTTACGCTCTGGAAAAGAAAACTTTATACTCCTTTTTGGAACAGAGACATGAAAGCACAAGAAAAATCAACAAATGCACAGGTTACATTTGCCCATTTGATAAACGAAGCTGCTCTGTGGGTCCTGGGTAGTTCAGCACACAACTTCTATAGAATTAAACCTCCTGCCTCTTTGGTACCTGCTCAGAGTGGCACTTGTCATTTCCAGGCCATGGGAGTTATTTACACCTACAAACTTTACTTGCATAGCACACACTCTGTCCACAGAAGCCATTTATAAGTCTCAAGGGACAGAAGGTTATTATTTATGCCTTGAAAATATAAGTCTTCCTCCAAAAAAAACAAGCAAGGAAACCCAACGTAACTCACCATCCTCCTCAGTCTGCACAACCAGCTCCTCACTTTCCATTTTGCCCTCCGGGTTGGAGAGCGCCAACCTCAGCCTGATGGTCATGAAGGGCCGGAGACCCCGCAGGGTGTAGCAGCCTGATGGTCATGAAGGGCCGGAGACCCCGCAGGGTGTAGTGGGAAGAAGTCTGGATGAGTTCCTCTGCCTCGAATTTTTGCTGGTTAAACACATACTGATACTGGACGGTGAGATTGTAACTGTGGCAGCGGGTCACCGCATAACCAAAGGGCTCCCACTGCAATGTCAGCTGCCGGGAGCGAATATCAACAACTTCAACATTTTGTGGTCCATGGACAGGATCTGTGAAGCAAGTAAAGGAAAAAAAAAAAAATATATATATATATATATATAATTTGACATTAAAATAAGTCAGTCATCCATAAATATGCTTCTTTCCATTTGCCAGAATAACCAAGTACTTCGCAGTTCTGAATGTTCTTGTCTTTATGAAGTGATAGGGAGCGATAGGGACATTTATGTCAGCTCCACAAGTGTATTCTGGTTCCTGAGTTCTCCCTAAAAATCCCCTGAGGGCCCTGATCAGTGGTCATGCTTCCAATTCCTGTGAAACCTCAAGGAATCCAAACTGCAGCGTGATTCCCATCAGTTAAGTAGTGTGAAAGTCACACTTTCTTCGATCTTACTCAAGAAGAAAAGAACAAAAGCATGAGTGTAAGAATCAGGATTAAGAGCCGACCTGTTAACACAGTGCTACTGGCCTCACAATTGTTTAAATTCTTAAATATTTTAGCAATGGGGCACATGAGCAGGTCATACTGCTCTTTGAGTAAGTTTTCAGCATCATCTTTGTCTCATGCCAGTAAAGCTTTTGTTTCAGATCATATCAATGCCTTGGCCCCACCAAAGTTCCACTGCTCTTTATTATTCTTTCTACATTATCTGATTGAACTACAGTTTGAATATTCATACATAGGACTCATTTTCATCTGCTGTTCCTTAATTTATTTTTAACAGCATAACTCAGATGTTCTGACTACAGACTCTGCCTTTTATATAAAATATAAATGCATGCACTGCTAGACATGCAGATATAAAGAATGAACGATGAGTAAAACCAGTGTTTGAGGTATGTCAGATGGTAATAATATGGCACATGTCATAGTTTGTTTATCTGACATTTCTTCAACTTGCGTAGCTCGTTTGCTTTTTTTTTGCTCCATATATATATAATTGATCTACAATCCTCTAGTAGTGGTGAATATATGAAACTGGACAAACTTCTCCATTTCTGTATTCTTGGAATTATAGCTTCCAAATAATGCAAAAAAACCACCCCACCCTGAAAAATATTAACCTTTCACTTGGCTAGTGTATGAAAAGCTGCTAACATGTACTTCAACCTCAGCTGTATGAAAATACCTGCCAAAGCAAGGCAGAAACAGACTGACCCTATTTGAATACTTAGGAGATCATATATAAGAAGTCATAAACCAAAGTGAAATTTTCTAAGTGTCTTGAGACCCTGGAAAAATCAAAGGAAATTCTTAAGAGGCAGGAGCAATGAAACAGCTGCCACCGATCTATGCAAAGTCGTTTTGAACCCATGCAAAGAAAACTGCAGCCTCTGGGATTTCCCTGTGCAAATGCTGTATTGTTATTTCAGCCTGGTTGAACTATTAATTATGTTTTGAAAGTTCACATCAAAGTAAAGGACAGCACAATATTTTTTAATACTGCATGTCCCACTGATGCTTCCATACACATTATCACTCTGGTAGGCTGCTGCAAACACCCAGCAGGCCAGGAACCTTTCCTAAGTATTTGTGATGGATAAGCGGTCCAAATGGAAACAGAATCACAAAATCACAAACTCTCCCAGTGATCCCTCAGCCGTGCTCTCAGTCCTTAGTCCAGGTGAGCAGAAATTTCTGACCCAACAGTGACCTGCAGCGTTCAGAGACTTGCATTTTCTGCTATCACAATTTTATAGAAAAGTTGACTTTTATGGCTGGTTTTGCTCTTTCCTTATTGAGTGTTACAGATCTCATTTTGTCCATTGTAGTTTTCTTGCTCAAGGTAAGGTGTAGAAAGGCAGAGGTTGATTCAGATTATTAATAACAATTGTCTCTGCCATATACCCCTCCATCAAGATGAGAAGAGAGAGGAAAGGAAGTGAAGTTGAAACACACTGGGGTTTGAACATGAAGCTCAAGCTGAGCAGTGAAGTTAAATGGAGACAATCAGGTGGTGCCCCCAGGTTAACAACCTGCTGCAGGAGCCTAATTGCAAGAAATTGTTGCTGTCAGTGAAGACAAGACATTGAGCAGAAGATGTCCATGCTTGTCTGAGGCCCCATGTCTCCTGACCCTACAGAGAGCAGGACACAGTGTTTATTAGCAGTACAGGTGTCCACTGATTAAATTCTGTTTCCCAGCAGTAGGTTACAGAGACCAAGAGTGTACAAAGGGAAGAAAAATGACCATCATGGATAGGAGGCCTGAAACTGATGTCTTCTCATACAAAAACAGAAGGAAAACAAGTGTGAGTCTGATCCCTCCACCTTGCCCTCAACACACTGACACCAGAGCTCACCAGCCACTCCAACCAGAGGAGACCAACCAACCTGGGCACCCCAGTAAGGTCCCCATCCCTTCTTCCCAGGCACACTGGAAGGAGACAAGGAGAAGACTGAATGCGTTGGTAGCTGATAAGAAGACCTAAAGTTGTGTTCTCCCAAACACCATCATGGTACAACTCCTCTCTGTAGTCCAGAAATTATTTAAATTCATTTCAATTTACAAAATGTAAATTTGGTAGTATCACAACATGGTTGAGAACTTCACAGAATATTTCACTCTCGCAATAAACTGAGACCGTGGCCACTTTTCATGCAACAGCAACACAAGTCCTAATGACGGTCCATTCCTTTGTGTTTTTCAAAGACGTTGTTCTTGTTCTACAGATGTAAAGCCAAACAGTAATTTGACTGACAATGATTTTATTCCAGGTATTAGATTAGAGCTGAAACCTTCTCTAGCTTGCCTTTATTCCCTATTCCTCCTCTTCCTCCTTAAGTTTCCACAGGATGAAACAAGTCTAGGGAAACATACTTCCCATCAAAAAAACATAGCAAGATAACCAGAGAAAAAGCATTCAAGTGCTTTAAACAGCGCACAATTTAAGTGTGTGTGATGGTTCAGGATGAAACAACCAGCTCCACAGTCTGTGCTGTTCATCTCTTCAAAGCGATGCTGACAGAAGAGCTGCTCAATAAACACCTGCTGTATCAATGTCTCTGACGTGGCCATTTCAGAATGACGGACAAGTCTGTCTGTCCCTGACGTGCAGCGTGTCTGTCGGTGACAGGGCTGCTGTGTGGAGCGTCACAGCTCACACAGCTGCTGCCCATCACATCTCAGCCTGAATGGGGCATAAATGCCTTTTCAGACACGACAGATAGAAACACTGATTAAACAGAGTCAACCGGTCTTTCAATAGAATTTAAGTGTTTTGGCTTTGTCCTTTTTCTGCAGAAAAAAAATATATGTCCCTAATATTTGGATCTATATTTTTTTTAAACCAGTTTGGAAATCATTGGTCCAAAGAGAGTTCGCACAAAGCTGAAAACGGGCAGTTATACAGAAAGGCACGTTGTGAGAGAAGAATCGCAACAGAGAACACAGGAAAAGGGAGCGAGATCGATACAATAAAATCACCACAGAACAAAGAACCTGTTTGGAGTGATACCTACAACCAGCTAAACTCCAATCACACACAAAGAAACAGGTGTCGTTATGGCTAATGATGTTAAATAGGCTATTTTATGGTAATAAAGGAGGAGGAGCCCTGTCACACAGATTAATCCACTATGAAAGAAAGATGAAATAAGTTAGATAAAGGACTATGTGCTTAGATAAACCAAGCACCGAGCTCTCAAGAGGTAACATGATTGTTTTACTTCAGTTCACAGCACATGTACTTCATTTTCTGATTAATCTGGTTTTGTTTCAGTCACAAATTTTACTTTGAATCCTGCACTGCAAGAAACCCCAGATTTCCACAAAAAAAGGAAAAATATTTGATCTAGTACAAAACCATTAAACAGCCTCTGATCTCATAGTTCAACAAAGAAAAACAAAGAAAAATCAACCCAAATGCACAGAAACTACAACGTACCTGTGCTGGCTCCAGCTTCCAGAGCAGAGCTGCCAAACCTTCACTTGTAAACAACTTCAAGATAAGTAAGCGCTACTTTGTAAAATAAGTGTCATTAGCATCCGTTTAAGTGGATTTTATTTCTTCATTAAGTTATGAAACGGTAAAATGAAAGCGTTCTTCCTCTTCTACCTAAAGCTATTGTTCCCTAACAAACTTAAAAATAATAAATTAAAACAACTATAAAGGGTAATTACTGGTTTTATTAAAAAATCTATCATGGATACACATAGCAGTGGTATTCCATGGCTGGGAACAAAATGCACACTACTGAGCATTTTGATGATTAAACACAAAAGCATTAATTAGCATCGTTAAATATGCCAATGAAAGTGAGATCACAAAGCAGGTAAACCACTTGTTTTTTGTCAAACTAAGAGTAAAAACGTGTGTTTTCTACAATTTTCTTATGCGTAAATAAAATATTTATTTTAACTGTTTGTTTTTCCTATTGCGCATGTGCATTTCTTTCTATTACTTCTTTATCTATTTGAGCTGTTATCTTCAAATGGAATAGGTGGAAGAGATTGCAGAAACACGTAAGCCAGTTCCTGCCAAAACATAACCTCTTCATAAAAATAGATAAATACTATAATCAAAATAGTAGTTAAGAGAGAGGCTTCCCCTACACAGTCATGGGCCTGTTGAATTACTCTGAGCAGCAGGAAAAGCGTTGCTCTGGCTTTCCCTTGTTTGCAAGCGGGGCTTCCTCTTTAGGTCTGTGCAATCTCCAAGATAAATTCTCTATGTGCTTTTGGAAACTTGTCTTTAAAAAATAAATGAAAGTAAAAAATGACAATTTCCAGTGGAACTCCTCAGTCTCGCAGAAGGAGCCGGCAGGTGATGGAGCATTGGCTTTGCAGACACTATTGAAATATCCTAATTGAGGCTTGTCCATTTTTCTCAAGATTCAGGAGCAGCAGTAACTCCCTTTGTCACCAGATGTGGGTTGTCATACACTAAGAACCTCTTTATGATGGGGACGAGCTGATTCCTGATGACATCTAAAGGGATTTTCTCTGTACAGCACGTCATATTGGCAGAAGAAAAAAAGAACAACAGCAATATTTTCAATTGCTAAGAATGCAAAGACTGGATAATTACTTGAAGTAAAGTAGAATATGTCACAACCAGAATAACAAGGTTTGACAAATGCGGAGTTTGCAGGAGTGGGCACCTGGAAATTCAGCCAGTAGAAAAGAGGACGGAGACTGTAATACTATGTTAACCAGTTTCTTTTCCCAGTTTTTCCCTTAACTAGATCAAGAGACCTTTAAATTCCCACAGCTGAGTATTGGTTGCAACGTATTTCAGAAACACATTTTTAGAAAAGGTCTAGATACAATTTATGACCAGCTCTTTAATTCTAATTTCATGCTCATGTCTTCCTTCCACCAGAGTGTTGAAGTCAGCAATGCGATGCCATTAATGCCACGGGTGGTTAGCTATTATGTGAATGTACATATTTGAACAAATGTTCATCTCCAAATGCTATAGACGCTCTTTGGGATAGTGGAGGACAGATACAAGTTTGCTCTGAACAAAATCAATGCACTGCATTTAGCCCAATAATTGCCCTTTTCCTAGGATACAGTTGCACTTTTAACTCAAATAAAAATAAAGCAGAATAACTTGATGCCAGAGGCAAGTGCAAGGAGAGCAGAGTGCAGGGGGCAGGACCAGCACTTCTTCAAGACCATTTATATCTGATGAGCGTGCCACTAAGAAAATACTCTTAAAGGATTTCAATACAGGCATTATGTACAAGAATATACAGATAAACTAGCTCTTCAGAAACACTGTCAAGCCTATAAAGAGAGTGTAGCTTCTAACACAGCAATGGCTCTTAGTGTAATCTGAACACACAGGCCGTAGCGTCAGGATTACAGCAGCCTCGTTAATACCCCCAAACACACATTTATTTTCATTGAAATCCAAGTCTTTCTTTCAGCTCAAGCGTATATTTGTAAACTCAGTAACCTCTTTTCTTTTAAATGCAAATGGTTGACCACTTAGAAAATTACTCTATTTTTAATTGATTTCAAATTGTTCCTAATACCCATAACCTCCCTGCTGCCACACGGCCCAACTGTACGAGTACAGGTTTCTATCACCAGCCATGCTCGGGGTTTGCTCCGTGCTCTCTGCTCCACACTGCGGGAGGTGTGAATCTGCAATAGCCAGGGACCTGCACCTACAGGAGGGTTAGGGAGTTGGGGAACTCCCTGGTAGGCTCACAGGAAAGCTGATTTCATCCAGAAATATCCCCCAGGGAAAGCTCATATCACTTGTTCCACATTGAGGGAAAAAAAAAAAGCCCCTAAGCAAACCCCCAAGATGTAGGTTTGCTCACCAAAGAATATTAAATCACTGCTGTTCTCTTTTGCTCAATACTACCTTCTAACAGAGAGCTGTAGCTTCCCATTCCCTAATCCCTATGTGCCATTCAGGCCTGGATACATCCTTTAAACCCCTTCTCAGCAAAGCAAGCAATTAGCAGCCAGCTACAGTTTTACAAGAGTATTAGCACAATTTAATTACTAGTCATGGAGGTCCTTTACAAGTGACATGACTGCATGAGGTTGTGCATATGCCCACACACATGCACACACCAGGTCTGCCTGAGGAACATCTCCAGTCCCACAGAGTTTGGACGTAGAATCTACCAAAAGGCAGCCTTTTGGGAGGAGAAAAAGATGAACAACGTAATAAAGACACATGTCCTTGCAAAGCATGTTGGTGTTCAGTTCTTAAGCTTCCCTATACTGAGATATTATCTTGGAACTAAAAATAGGAGCCCTGGTTTTAATGAGGACAAGAAGGTCAATTCTAATGGACCTAAAGGTATAGGCATAGCTATGGGCCATCTATATGAGAAAAAATGGTTGTTTCCTCATTTACAGGCACATGGCAATGTAGAGGTAGATTTATAGCTTGCTTGCTTTCTTTGTCTTTCACAGGTAGTACCACGGAGCTGGATTTCACTAGATAGGAAATCAGATTCCCCATGACCAACAAGCTGTGTGTTACTACAACCAACAGCTCCAAGACAAAACTGAGAAAGCCCATGGAAGATCTTGGTCTGAAGGTCTCATGCACATGGAACCCAGCTGAAGAGAAGCTGGATGGTGAAGAGCCACATCTGGTTCAGGAGCTGCATTGCTCTCAGGTTTGGGCTGTGAAATACAGTGAAACAAGGTTTACAGCACTGCTTAAAAACGACAGTGGCTAATGAGCAAGTTAGTTAGTCATGCCCTAAAAGTTAGGGAGTCTCGTTTCTCCACATCAAGATCTTCAAGCTTTAGTATGTTGTGGGGTTTTTTTTCTGGGCGATTTGTCTCTTGCACTGGCCATTTCTTACTGCAAATGTAAAAAAGAAAAGAAGTGAAGTGGAAAAAAGCAGAGTGTGTTGTTTTCAGCAACTATGGTTTGATCCTTTGCTGCCATGGCTATAACAACAAAGCTAGAAGGAAGCAGACGAGCATTCTTGTGTGAAAAAAAAGCCTATGTTTTTAACAGAATTAGGCAGCTGAGCTCATTTCCACCCCATTAGGATCAGTCTATGAGACAGTGCTGCCAATGAAAGCGCAAGAGATTAGTTTTCCCCTCACTAGCTTAAGCAATGCTCTGGACACCAAATACAGATCATGACACTTTTCAGGGATATTGCAAAGCT
Organism: Nesoenas mayeri; assembly: GCF_963082525.1. Classification (NCBI taxonomy): domain Eukaryota; kingdom Metazoa; phylum Chordata; class Aves; order Columbiformes; family Columbidae; genus Nesoenas; species Nesoenas mayeri. The sequence goes on from NC_137562.1 coordinate 14,238,653, forward strand.
CGTGCAGGGAACTGATCCAGATCCTGCCTTTCAATTTCTCTGCAAAGCCATTTCCACACAAATGCACCACTGTGCCCTGAAAGAGTTTATTTGGAAATGGAAAAAGGAGAAAGAAGGCAGATGCTTATTGGAAATCCATTTGCTGAAAGTGTGTTAAGGAAAGCTAAGAGTTTCTAAGAAAAGATCTGTTAATATGTCACCGAAACATTCCAATATCTACTGTCACAACTTGGCACCGCAGGTCTGCAAGTTGTGAGCACTTGCGGTGAGACACACTTTTTATTCCTTTTAATACACCTTTGAATTTATGTAAGGAAAATACTGTGTTCCTAATTTAATTTTGCTTTAATATTCCTACCTAGAACAAGTGCTGAAAAAGTCAGTTTGATGCTTGGTTGTCCTCCAGCTGTTAATGATTTCCTTCTGTTCGGAGCAGAGGCCAAGATAGAAGGGCAGAGAAAAATAGTTACTGCTTTGCTGCTATAATAACAATATTCCTACCGGAGATGTGTTAGCATTCGCTTCCTAGATAGTTGTAATTTATCTTGAGAAGCAGAAGATTAGAAACATCAGGGATCTCCAACTGGCATCCATTCAGCTCTACTCTCTCAAGATTTACAGATACAACCGCCTTCTCTTCCCTCTTAATCTTCAGGAAATCTCCTGTGAAACTTAAAATCCAAGATCATCACAGCTACAAAGTGAAGCAATCAAGAGTTGGGTCCATTTAGAATTAAGGCTGCATGGACAATGTGAATTTTGTATGATTTGTGCCTACGCACTGTGCCCAAGGACTAGAGATCTTGAGTGTCTATGGTATCTGGGGGCTCAAAAAGAGCCCAGCAAACTCCTTCAATACCCTGGTGTCTTATGGCAGCCCAAACCTCCCTTAAGGCAAAGGGACTTAATCTATATTGCAAGGCAAACTCCCTGCGTAGCCGAACCCAGTCAAAGCTGTGTACAAGAAAGCAACATTTAATTTGGTTTCATATTTAGACTTTAAGAACCTGCAACATGGATTCCTTTTGCCTGTGTGCCTATCACAGCACTTCACACAAAGGTCAGGGGGATCACCAAAAGATTTGTTAATGAGTGCATATGACATTGTTTTAAAAATATAAATAGTATAAGATCTGAGATCACTGGAAACACTGCAAAGAAAAGGAACACAAAGGACCAAAAATTCCTCTGCACATCACAGCCAAGACAGTAAAAGCTCAACAGAGGAACCTTGCCTAAGCACTGGTTACATCACTACTACATCTAACAGAAGCACAAGTCCTTTGCTTTCATTATACTTACCAAAAGAAGACACAAGTGAAAAGACAGTAATTGGCTCTCAGTACTCAATTAAGACTTAGGATGTCAATCAAAGGAGGTAAAAAGCTGTTCGTGTTTAGTGCTGTTCAGAGAACACATCTGCCGTATTCATTGTCTGTGCTCTCCAATCTAGACAGCGCTATCTGTGTTAAAGATTACAAGACCACCTAATGGAAACCTAACAGCTTGGGGAAGCGTTAGGTACCCGCATACTCACCAAAATAAATTCTCCTGTGAGAGCAGTTTATTGATTTGTATATTTGACTCTCTTTGGGATTATTGTTCAATTACTTTTATCCTCTGAGATGAAAGCAGCTGAATGTAACATCAAAAGCAGATAAAAAAGTCGCATGTTTCAATTTTTCTTTTAAATCTGCATAATATCCATTACAGATCCAATTTTCAAGAGAGCCCTCTGAGAGCAACAGTGGAGGATAACTCCATCAGACATACAGCTCTCATCTACATTTTCCCTAATTACTCTGGCTGAAGCCAGCATCTGTCCTATAGAGCACATCATTTGTCCTTGAGCAAGTGACAGTCTGCAGAAGCCGTCTGACTACATCTCTTTATCAGGTGAGGTGTTTGCTAATTGTTGATATGATGAGTAATTTGTCACCACTTATAAATACAAGCACAGCATATAATTCCCACTCCTAACTTGTATTGCCATTGAAGAGCTTAAAGCACGGCGGTGGTCAAGAGACCATGCAAATGTCATTTTGCTGACCTGCATTTATTCTTCGCTAAAAGTGTTTCATGCCCTGCGTGCAAGAAAAAAAGAGCTATTTTTAATTACCAACCTTCTGTTTTCAGTGTGGGACATGGGCTCACATCATTTTTGGTTTGCTGCACACATCGTAGCCGTGCAGCACCTGGAATCGGGATCTTGCTGTCTCAATTGAGAGGCACATGTTGTAACAACAGGAGCTGACTGATGCTCCTTCCATTTGCACAAGGTGAGCTTTGCTAAAGCTCCTCAAATATGAAAAACCACACACTCCAAAGTTAAAACTAGCAGGAGGATTTTATCATGAATAGCGCACTAGGAGAACAGTGCCCGTGTTTTACGAGCAGGGACATTACAACCAAAGTTCAACTTGCAAACAGCACCTTGGTGAGTACAGCCTTTAATTTTAAAACTCAAACACCTGACCTTACCAGCAGCGAAATACCAACTAACAGCATGAATGTGAGTTTTGTTAAATGTAGATACGCAGTAATAGGCTGATTTCAAATAAATACTTACACTTCCCAATTTGGATTTTTAACAAATATCTGTTAAATCAGCTTTAAGAGGAACTATCCATTTTACAATACAAACAGTTCAGAAAGGCGATTAAGCCGCTGACTGCACTCTCTCACTTACCTGCATGGATGTGAGAGCAAGACACGGAATTCACAGCAGCACCAGGGCAGAGGGACAGACCCATCAGAAATAAAGCACTGGTGTTCCACACCATTGCAGCTGGATTTTTACTGCATTCGAGCTATTAATCTGCTCTGGCACTGCTTTTGTCTTTTGCAAAAGCTATTGCAGAGAAGGCCGGCCTGTAGAAAGCACGTTTGCTTTTCTTTTAGTGATGCAATTACAAGGGGAATGTAGCCGTGAGTATTACTGAACTTTAAAAGATTGTGTCTAGGGGCATTAGGTCGTACCCAAAGAAGTGTTAGTGCTCCACCTCGACATGAAAAAAAATCACACTAAAACTTACAGCAACACATTTGAAGTCCATTAACAAGCGCTTTCAAATGTCATGCCTCAAATGCGACAGTGAAATTCCCGAATCAATCAGCCAAAGGGAATTATTTTATGCAGAAATTACATGAAGACAAAGGAGCAGAAATCAGTAAAATGTAGAATAACTTTATGCTGTAACCTAAGAAACTAAATAGGCTTTTAGGTGAAATAAGAAGCAACGCACTATGTGTATCTGCTTCATGGGAGGATGACTTGCAGAACACTTTTTTTCTGTAGTAGAACAAGTTTGGGGATTTTAATTTGTGATCTGCCCTACAAATAGTGCCCGGGATGACTTCAGGCGTGCACACGCAAGGGCAAATACAACATGTGCCAACTGCACAAAAAAAGGTGCTACTTTCTCACACAGTAACTATGATGTGATTATCAGTTTAAGAAAATGTGTATTAAGATGAAGATGGAATATATTTGCACCTGGAACTGAGCTTAAAACTGAAAGATCATGTACATAAAATTAAAAAAACCACACTGTACTATTGTTTAAGTTTTGCTGGACATATTTCTGAATGTTTCTTGCACTCATACAACAATTACACTGCCTGGGTGGGGTAAAGATGATTCCAGCGGTGCGTATTTCATAGGAATCCAACTGGTCACGTAACAGTTAATGAAGGAGACTGAAAAATCCTGAGAACAGTTTCTAAGTTACAGATTACCCATACAGTGCTAATCTCTTTATGTACTTCCATAGCAACTGCTACAGAAGTACACCAACAGAAAAGTTAATTTATTATAGAGAGAGTAGTATAAGGAGATTTCTATACCCACTCATAGCAAGTTCAAATTTGTAACTTCAATCTTTGTCAGAAGTATTATTGCAACAAGACTTGCAGACGATTGGAATAAATTCAGAATCAGTTTGAAGAACTTATCCGCGTCCAGGCTGTCTCAGCGGAGGTAAAAGCACCCAGCTGAGACCCCCAATGCGGCAGCTTGAGAACAGAAAGCAAAGCAAACACCTCTTCACTGGGCAGGCTCTACCACTGAGCTCAATTCCTCAAAAGCATCAACGACCTAGGAACTTTCTAGTACCAAAAGATAAAGCCCCAACCCTGCAAACTGAAGAGGTCATTGTGTCAGATGAGATACAAGCGGTATTGCTGTTATGTGTGAAATCCTCTTTGACATGCCCCTGCATAAAACATTTCAATTAATGTTATTGCTTAATCCATTTATATTTAAAGCAAAGTGGCGTGAAAAGGAAGCCCTGACACTGCAACAGTCTTTGGTGATAATTCAAAGCAAGAAAGAATTTCCTCACATCGTGGACCATAAAAGCAAACACAGAGCTGATAGGAGGGAACCTTTCTTGATAAGTTTTCTATTCCTTCCTAGAGGAAGGAGATTTTCATCTCCAGGAATAACAGTGTAAAGCAACATGCTTGTCAGCTTACCTACTTACTCATACCAGCCTGGCTTTAGGATGCATGGACTGTGCATCCTTAGCAGTGCAGCCACTGAAAACCCAGATATGCTGCAAATGACACTGAATAAATTCATTAAATATTGGGCTGGTTTCTCCTGTTAGATTGCATTCTCTTCTGGGATATGCTTTGAACAGGTAGTTTTAAAAGTAACTTGAGGACATCTCCACAAAACGTAAGCAATAGTATCAAAGAGAAAAAAGGCACACTATAATGTAAATATACAGTCTCTCCACAAGAGAATAACTAATGTATGAAGAAACAAGAAGCAGAATCTAAGAACCAGAAATGTTCAGCTGCAGGGTTAATATTCTTGTGAAGATAATCCTCCTATCCAAGATGTGACAAATCCAACTTCCTAGCTGGCTTTGAGACATGAAATAAAGCTGCATTCAGCAGCAATGGACAGCACATGTCTGATGCTTCTATTATAAGCAGAAATTAATACCCAGGTAGAAATAACCATAAATCAGTCTTACTTAGCTCATCAGCTGAAATGCCAGCCGTTACATAAGAATACATTTTTGGCATTTCCAATCTCACACTTCATTGTGATACAAAGTCAGCCTTGACACTTAATCCTGGTGTGCTAATCGGGAAGGGTGGGAACGCAAGGAGTGGAGCTTCATCCCACTGCTCAAAGCCCGGACACATCGGGAGGCTGTTCTGCTCGTGGTGCCTGGACATCTGTCACCACCTTAGAAAGTGGGAAGGAGAAGGAGCAGTATATCCTGAATAAAGTTTGAAAGTTATAGGCTTCTGAATGCCAGTTCCAAAACAAAACACATCGATAATGAATAACTTGATTGCGAAGCGGATCAAATGCATTGCTCAGCAGTGTTTCAAAAAGATGGATCCCATTTCAAAGCCATTTTTTATTTCAAACTGGGTTCATCTTTCTGAAACACCCTACACTCTAAAAAAGGCAGGCCTGGGTATTTTTGCCTACAATATGCTCGGTTTGTTGCAAAAGGAACCAAGAAACTTGATCTCTATGCTTTGAACAGACGCATGTAAGGTTTAACATATTTGATAAGAAGTCCGTAACTATCTTTTTTGTCTTGTTTTATGCCTAATGCTTCAAAAGAAATTAAAAAAACCTCACTGAATTAGTTATACATCATTATACATAAGGAGACATCAATGGAGGTTATGTAGTCAGAGGCTAAGGCTCTGAAGAACAAATTTCGTTATTGGAATAAGGACTATGATAAAAATCCTCTTCCATGTTTTCCTCCCCGCTTCCTGACCCCCCAAATGTTTAAATAACTATAGTGGAAAATACTAAGATATCTTCACCCAGCTAGTCATCCATAGCCCGAAGTGAGCATGACGTGCAAAAGCCTGAACTTCATACTGAGTTGTTATTTTGTCCATAGCAGGCAAAGCTTTTGTCAGCTGATAATCATACACGGTGTGTTTATATTGACCTATTTAAAATCTCAAATGGTTATAATAGAAGCTTTTAAAAAGGCACTTCTCAGAAGTGCTATTCAAAAAGTATAATGGTCCCATTTGTCGAAAATGCAAGTTTGCCCTTTAGCACAGGCCTGGCGCATAAAATAGTCCTCAAACTCCTCCTTTTAAAATAGCTGCTTTCTTCAAGTTTTCAACTGCTGACACTGAAAACACACTCTGCCCCTCTTTCAGAGGGCAACTATTTTGTTTTGGCCTGCTCAAGAAGAAATGAAAGTTGATTGTCTCCAGCACCCTCCATTGACGCCTCTTCAGACTGGAATGTGCCCTTAAGGTGTCTTCAATCCTTGTAGATTTTCATACATGATAAGGATGAGCAGGGCAGGAAAATCTGAGGATGGAAATGTCTGTGTTGGAGATGGAGCACAGATACGCTCCAAAGTGAGAGACAATGTCAAGTTTCTGAGGTTTCCACACTGCTTACCAAATGTTTTACACTGTGTTTTAATACAACTGCTGCTCAGGGTAGGTAACCTTGGAGATAAACTGTTCGTGAATCAGCAAATACTTGCGTGTGTTCCTCAGATTTTTCTGAAGTGAGATATTTACATCCTTATATAATCCTAAGAGGAAACAGGTGGCTCTTCAATGTACTTGTGGCTTTTTCAATTACATGCTCAGGCTCACAGAATGAGGGCTCAGGGGTGGGTGGTTAGGAGCTGTGTAATTGCCCTGCTATGCCAGGCAGTGTTACAAAAGCACTGAAATCTCCCTTACTAAACAAGAATGTATTGGTTTGCTTGTATGCAATTTGTGGTGTGGCATTTGTCCTGAATAATTTCCTTTTGCGTTTGAATGCAAACTGAAAACATTTATTTCTATCTACTTTCACAAGCTGCTTTGCATCCAAATTATAGGAACTTGTATGCACATTTGCTACAGACTAAACAATATAAAAGAGGCACGTGCTGGAATACATAGAGCAACTAAACCAAAAATGGCTCTAAAGTTCTCACTTTTCTCCCAAGGTCATAGAAAGCTATAAACTGACCAAGTTCAACAAGTTCACCTACACACCTGCCATCACCCATTGCTCAAATTCTATGTCACATCCATCAGGTTTCCATATAAGAGGTTCATAAGCACAATCAGTATTCACGAAGGAACAAGTTTTGATGCCATATCCTTCTAACCTGCCAACACAAATATTTAGATTGCTATTGGACCTTGGATATCAACAAATATCAGAAAAGGACACAGGAAAATATAAATATTCGTCTTTTTCAAAGCATTATGTTTACATGAGCAAAGAAGTTTCACTTAGAAACGCCTCAGGACAACAGATCGTTAGGAGAATATCCTCTGCCTTTGTAGAGCATACTGTACGAAATGATCTGGCACCTCAATTTCCACTCTCAGCTTAATTGCCCCAGGCAAAGAGGCTACTAATCCTAATACATTTCCCAAGACTGAGGTTTAATAGAATTAGTTTGCTTTTTTCTTCCTTAATTTCCATTCAACTATTCATAGCTATATTCTGGGTATCATCCTACATTCTTCTTCCCTCTAAGTGTTTACAAATGCCTAAATTATATACTTGGGTTTTTTAACTTTCTGCCCAGATGTTGCCCAATAGAGGCAGGTTTGTCTAATGCAGAGCCACAAGACAAAGGGTTCGATGTTTCCAACACTGCAGGCAGAAATATATTTCTTATTGGAAATGGCAAGGTAACGCTGAACTCCACCTTTCAACCACTTACCCCAAAACCCTTCCAAAGTTTGTTCATTCAAATGAAGCAGAACTTGGGCCAAAATGTAACCAAAGACATTTAGTATGTCCCAATACTAATTCTGAAACAGCAATTACATCTGTGCTGAAATACGTCAGCTTTCCGTTAAAGAAAACCAAAAAAGCATTATGAATAAACCTGACTCATCTCAAAAGTTCTTGGGGTATCGTACATGGTACCTTAGCTTCATTTCTTTCCCTAATATGTAGCACCAAAAATAAGCACACATCCTGTCCTGGGAGCATGAATCAAGCTTGTTTCTTGTTAATCTAAGAATTTTATGAAGCTTCATCGTCACTGAACACCAAGGAGCACGAGACCTTTATTTACTCCCATATTTTTATGGTGTCTAATTCTCATGTCCTTGCAAGAGGTTAATAATCTACTTTCTTTCACTGTTTGTTTCAGAGTCAAAAATCAGCACATGCTACACGTCATTCACTGAAGCAATCAGAACAACACACTCCAGCCAACACCATTTATCAATGCCAACCGGAAGAGCAATTATATTTCATCCAACCAAATATACACAGACAGGCATCGCATCTTTGATGACAGGCAAAACTATCGGCTGTACAGCTCTCATCAAGTCCCCACTGAGACAAAACTGTACGTGGGTATTTGTGCTCGTCTAGGAATGCATTACAGTGGAGTAATCAGAAAATAAAATTTTAGAGACATATTCCAGGGATGGGAGCAGAGGGAAATTAAGAACATAAATCTTGAATGAATCGAAAGGGAAAAAAACCCCATCAAAATGCATAATGGTTTGATTTGTCAAAATATATGACAATAGCTTGATTTTTTCAGATTTCCTGCACGCCTGCAAATCCAGACTAATTCCATTAACATTAGAGCTCTGGTGGAAAGCTGCAAGAGAAAAGTCTCTGATTGTAGTTTGTTTTTTGAAGCAAACACAGAGAATCACAAAGCTATTAAACACTCATCACTCTTCTCTGCCTAATATCAACCACAGTATATGCTTTATTGCCTAATGTTTATCTCAAAGTGGTACCCAGAGAATCCAGCTAAGGCTTATGCAATAACGTGTGTACAGAGCTTGGTGAAGTCACAGGGGCTATTCGGTGACTTAGAATGTATTAAAAGAAGTCTTACAAAGTTAAAAATTGCAAGCAAAATATATATGCATTCACCTACATTTTGTTATTATATATAAAGTGCATACTGTTAGGTGGAATAGATACATAATTCTTGGGGTTTTGTTGAAAAAATGGGAAGGGAAGTACAAGAAGCAATCAATAGGATGAAGGGAGAAAAAACTATTAGTGAGTGTTTTCAGTGTCCTTCTAATGCTTTATTCTACAGCCATCTGAGACCCTTAAAACCAGCATTGTCCCTTTAGATTGCCTTACTAAATTAGTACAATAAAGCCTGAAATGATCTTCTGATAGCACTCGATACACCTACTGCTGCAAGAACCTTAAAGCTTTCAGCCACATCACGTAAAATTCCAGATAAAATGACCCGTTTTCCTTGTGTTTATGTAAAAGTCGAGTTCTCAATGGCAACAAAACACTCTGGGCAGCAAATTTCTAGGTATTAATTAATTTACCAAGTAGCTTAAGTCACTTAATCTTTGGCCTCCTGCCCTATAGTACAACCCAAAGCAGGTTATAATTGCCCAGAAATGCATTGTGCCTTTATTGCTTAATTATCAAGGTGAGATGCTCATATTTAATTAGGCATTTCATCATAACCACACACATCGCTAAGCATTACTACCAAAAAAAGTTCAATTAGCTAAAGAATATAGGTTTTTTTTCTTGTTTCATTCTTGCATGATATAAAGTTATACTTTGGAGCATAGTTTTTAATTTTGCAAAATGGGTCTTGAAGCAGAAATTATATATCAAGCTTTGCATTTCATGTATTAACGTCGGGTCAGATTGCAGGGCCCTCCTCAACCAGCGTCCTTCCTAATTCTACCCCTCTCTTCATGAAACACACAATACACATCTTTCTTTTTTAAACACACAACAGTGAAAAAATGTAATCTTGCGAAACACTTTTTAAAAGCGATTTTCGTTCAAAGCCCTGCAGTCAGCATGGGGGATATAAAAGGAACTCTTTGAAGAGCTCAGATGGTTTACTTTGCCATACAGGACAGTGAGTTTGATCTTTCAGCAATTCTACATGTCATTCTTCTATTACTTTAGGGTTTATGATCTGTTGGTTTTGACCCAGTGGGCATTCTTTGAACCAGTACTTGAATGAACTGCGTATTTTCCCTGAGAAGTACCAGAATTAGCGGTGTTGTGAGCATTAACAGGGATAGGCACTATTTATGTAGATAATCTTTCATTTGTAAAAGCATGTCCCAGGCTATTCAAGAACGAGGAGAATAAAAGGAGGAACCCAGCAATGAACAACGTTCTCCAGGGCAGAGAGAAAACACATGACAGTTTAGTTGAAGAAAAAAAGTTTCTACTGGGTCTTGCTATATATTTGTCCACTTCAGAGATTCTGAATGCCTGTGAAGTTATTAAGCAGTTATTAGGAATTTATGGATATATGTCATTTAAAAAAAAAATGTCAATGCCTCCTTAGCACTGTGTGCTACCTCAGGTTTTATTCATGATGTTCATGTTGTACCAACAACTTAAGCTAATTGCCACCAAGAGTTTTTTCAAATCATACCCATCTATCATGCCATTTATAATTAAATCATCATTTTCTAATGCAAGTATGGTCACAGTTTCAGTTCCAAGCACAGCTCGGGCACTAATGTGGTCTCAGGGTCACCTCGTGCTATCATTCCTCTGCTTTGTTTCTAGCAAAACATGGTATAAGAAAGAGGTACTTTTTCCTAAGTTCAGTTCCTACACGTAGATAATTGTATTATCTCTCTCTATCTCACAAGGAGTGAAAAAAAATTACATACAACACTAGTTCAGCAACATAATAATATGCTTTGAATGACAATACTTCTCCATTTACAGTCTGAATAGTTCTGGTAGTTTCGAAATTGCGCTTGTCTTTAATAAACAACTCTAAAACCCAAGTATTTCATAATGTCACATCTAGACATTCCTCAGATTCCTTATAGTTCTTCTAGGGAAAAATAAAACATATAAGAAGAACAGTGTACAGCACCTTGTCCTTCAGAAACAAAGGCTGTTTCAAAGTGGCCTCATATTCCTTTGTCTCTTGTTTTAGTGAGACAATCGCTGTATCAAAGCAGGTTTAGGAAGACAGATGAAAAGCAGGCAATGAAAAACCTAACAAAGGACTCGCTGCACACCAGGGGTTATATCCATAGAAACCAAAGTCACTTGTGAAGTTCGATGACAAGGAATTCCTGCTCCCCACCACAGCAGGGTGAGAGAAACCCTTGGTGGAAGCAATACAGATCCTCTGTCACCATAGCCATTGGAGATGTCCCCCTGCAGACAGCACCCCTTGGGTTGGTGTTCCTCATCCTACATGCGATACAAAAAGCTTCAAACCAGCAGGTAGCTGCTTCGTTCATTAATGTGAAGAGCCACCTGCTTAAATGATCATCAGCTGATAGCAGAATATTTTTCACTAATCCTCAGAAAGGAACTGGAAAACTTGTTAAATAGACGAAGCACGACACTGGACAGAAGAGAGACAGAGCAAAGCTCCAGCACGTATCAGCTCATTTGGAAAGACATGTACAACTAATCTAGCCTGGCAGAAGGAACCAATCTCATGCAACCTTTCCTTTTTCTCCCAGACCAATCACTTGTAAATACTCCCACATACTTCTGACCTTATAGTCAAGGATATTACTTTGCAACCTTTGAAAGCAATAAAATCCTCAGAGGACAAGAGAAAACATTTTGAGGTGAGTCAGGGAAAAGAAAATAAGGTTTTCAGTTCAGGCAGTGAGAAGGGTAACTAGATCAAGCATCCAACAAGTTTCTAGCACTGGCATGAATGCCCAACAAAGGAACATACTCTAATCGGCAGATCTCGGATGATCGCAAGAACAGAATGGAAACAAACAGCGCTTTCCATTTATCACACCTTCCAAATTCCACTAATGCCAAAGAAGAGATGGTAAATGGATTGAGATGCTTTTGGGCAAGGTGTGTGTAGGGAAACACAAGAGGAATTTTCTAATTTATAGAAGAAATAAAAGAGATTGCACTGCATGCTGCTTCTGTAGGCCAAACTGGCAGGGACACTATGCTAGAGCCAGCAGCACAGTTTTACAGGGTACAGCTATTAAACTGGTATTTTACTGTCAAGTCATCAAAGCTGTTCCTTTTCACTCTTACCAGTTGAACAACAACCTCCCCCTATGTGGTGCTGAAGGCACAAAAACTTGAGAAACCGGCAGAGACTAGAGCAATTGAAAAATTATTGAAAGAAACAAAAACTTTAACGGAAAGTATGTGAAGTTCAAGCAACTGAGATTTCCTTTCAGGTGTCTTGCTCTGGCATGAGCTTCTCTGAAGTTCAAGGCAGGAGTTCAGCAGGACTTCCCAGCTCCAGATGCCAAAAGCCATTGCGGTGCTTCGTGTCCAGTGTCACTGGTGATGTGCAGCAGAGACACAGCCCTAGATGTTTGTTACCAAACCCAGAGCATCCCCTGGTGTCCTAATTGTAAGGAGCCATTGAAGGAGAAAATGTTGGTTTTGCAACTGTCAATCTGAAACCTGGTAAAGACTGAGGGACACCTAGCTATCAGACCTTGAATGTAAAACGAAGCCTCTTTGCACTAAATGCAAATCGATTCTTGTGGTTCAAAGTTAAGTTGGGAGGGGAGGTAAGAGCGCCAAGAAACCAGATCTTAAATGGAAATAAATAAGTAAGGGAAGGGTCATTAGAAGTGGAGCAGCGAGAGAGGTAAACTGAGGCAGGACATGTGGGAAGGGTCGGGTAGTCTGTGAATCCTGCACCCAACCAATGGGGAACAGGGGAGAGAATCTGCTGCCAGGATTAGGGTAATACAAGAAAGTTTAGCGTAGTTTGGCAAAACTATTGTTTTAGAATGGAGATGTAGATCTCCAGAATGGAGATGTAGATTCTACAGAAAAATTTAAGTACTGCACATCTTTTTATGTTTGGGTGGTATCAAAATCAATGGTAAGGTGCCTGGTGCAGAGGGTCCATACAGCAGTGGAGACATTTCAGTTTATGGGCAAGCTGATATACTCAAAGAAATCCTTTGATTTTCCTTGGGCTGATCTTTGATGTTTATGCCACTGCAGGTTCCATTTGCTGTTTTCACATCTTCAAAGGCACCTAAAAACATCTTATCCAGCCACATTTTCCTCTAGCAAGTTAAAATTTTAGAGAAAAAGAATAAAAAAAGAAAAAAAAAAAAAACACACAAGGATGGTTGTGTGAACTACCAAGTTACTTGCTGTAAATCACCATCATTCAAACGTATTCTTCCCAGCCTTCCAGGAAGGAGAAAGGAAAACAAAGCAAAACACCTTGGTTTCAAAGCTGTGCCCACCTTCCCCATCCCCGAACACCACGAGGCTGCTGTGTTATTCACGCCTGGAGTCTCTGCAGTAATACTCTCATTTCAACAGCGCTGTCACATAAGAGATCCAACAATATCAAACAGAATTCATAGAAGCGTACACTGCTCTTGCCAAAGGCTACAGCTATAAAATGCAGATATTCTGCCCACTTCTTATTGTTTGCTTAATTCTGTATATATACAGAGAGAGAGACTAGTAACAAAGTTTAAGTCCATCTATTCTGACATTATTAGAACTAGACACTAGATCAAGAAACTCAATTAGATTCTGTTTGAGCAGACAGACATCTAAGGTTGTCTGCAGCAGTACAGCATAAAGGTAAAAACATAAATCCGTAGGAGTCAATAAGGAATATTTCTTTGCTCTGCTGCTAGTGGTTTGTGTTTGAAGGCACCGCGTCAGTGGAAAGCTCAGATATCTCCTAATTAATCACAATGGGCAGACTGACTATTTACTTGTTGGCTGGCCATAGCTTTATCAAATATTTACACCCACACGCACAGCCCAAACAAGAAGATTTTTGGTTTTTTCTTTTGCCATTTTCTACTTTGCATTTCTGGCCTAAACACTAAACCTCTGTATTTTGGTCAGAAGTTCTTGAAACGATGCTACTGACTCCATTTGAAATGCTGGCCACCGAAAGCTCCTGCTTTCATTTTCCAAGAAAACAAAACAAAACCACACAACATTCTGCAGGTAGCACAGCAATCTCATTTCTGATGTCAGAGAAGGAAGAAATGATTTATACGACTTTAATGTGCTGGGAGGCAACCATGAGATATTATTAAGATACCGTCAATGTTACCAGGGCATTTGAGAGCCCTCACGGTAGCACACACACCTTTGTCATATTTCAACACATCACCTCTTAAAATGAGTTTTAAAAATGAGAGCAAGTGATTTTAGAGATCTTGGGAAAAAATACATCTCATCTACCACATTTGCAAAGAAATTCAAACAAAATAGAGCATCAAAAATCAGTATGACCGTTCTACAATGACGTGTGCAAAGAAGAGACACCCTTCCAAGTACCCACTTGCCTTTGCAATTGTCTGTTGTCTTCCTGTTATTTCTCCTTTTCTTACACACCTTTTAAAGCATCAAATCAGCTATAACATGCCATTGAAATTTCTTTACATTGTAGCTCTAAAGAAACCTGAGCATTAACTACATTTATAGTAAGTGGAACTGAAAAAGGTCAGCTACCTGAAAAACGCATTTTCTACTACATATCCTTACAATTTTTAAGTCTTTCGAACTAGTAGTAGGAAGATTTTGATAATTTCAACCACGCAGCTGAAGAAACCAAAACTAGCAATAAATATTTGAGGGAACTCCATCTTCACAGTAAGCATCGCTGAAAATTAATAGACTATCTACAGGGACCACAAGGCCAGCAAAGAAGGGCTGAACCTGTCAAATAATGACCTGGCATCAAATCCTTTTCCCACCCAACACCAGTTCCTTTCAAAATGATTGATATACCCCATTCATTTAAGTACAGTTTGAAACACAACTGCTAGGAGAAACATAGAGCAAAACTATGGAAATAGATTATGATTGGTCACATAATTTAACATACAACCCTAGAGGAAAAGGGAAACCTTGCTTAGAGCTCAGCAACAACTTCCAGGGATGGATGCAAAAGAAAAATGGTCTGTAACACGGACCTGCAAGGGCAATTAAATGACTCCTTACTTCAATGAAGTATTTTAAAAGAACAAGGCAGCGCAGTGCAGTTGGACTTCATCAAAATACATCCAACTTCAGCCACTCTCAGAAATTAGGAAAATGTATTCCTAGATTTTATTTTAATAATGATCTTTGGTTAGGGAGCCAGGGTGGTGCTGCCACCCGGCTCCCCATCAGCACGGCCTCGCTCTTCAAACACCGTTGTCATCCGTGGCATTTTGATTGTATATACTGCAGGACTGGCGTGGAACCAAGCACACAGAAAAGGGAAAGATTAACAACACAGGAAAGGAACAAGCAGCCCAACGTTATAGTAGTGGCCTGAGGGCAGACCCAAAGTATTTTCAAGCATTTCTCTAATATATTTTTCAAGTATCTCGCGCTTCCAAAGGCCTCTATAAAATGCAGCCAGTGGTTTCACTATATTGCTGTGGCCACTGATACAAAATGTGTTCTGGAAACAGCTTAGAATGTTTTATTGCATGCCCTTAATAGGGAGTAGCCTGAAGGTTCATAGCCTTAATAGTGAAAACCACCTCTGCTGTTTCCCAGCCTGGTTTTCTGTGGATTCCCATTACCGACAGCTCCATTAATGCACATTCAATTTATCCTTTCTGCCATTTTTAATTCCTCTCTCCCCTATCTGCATATCATCTCGCACCATATTTGTTTCCCATCTCAATCCCCATCCTGAACTTCAAGGAACAACCATGGATTCAGGGTCATTGGTCCAGGATTGTTCAGGGTTTTCTTTTCTGAGAGAGAGGATTAACTACTATTCTGTGTCTGTTTATGACAAAACAAATACAATATTGCTGTTAATAAGATTTCTATATTCTGTTCTGCTCCTTCTTTGACCTAAGATGCAAATGTAAATTAATGAACTCCT
This sequence comes from Nesoenas mayeri, assembly GCF_963082525.1. Lineage (NCBI taxonomy): Eukaryota > Metazoa > Chordata > Aves > Columbiformes > Columbidae > Nesoenas > Nesoenas mayeri. The sequence continues at coordinate 14,254,429 of NC_137562.1, forward strand.
CCTTACCGGCTGATGCGCGGATTACACACATACACTTCCATCAAGAGGACATCTACAACTACAGAAAAGAATCAAAACTCAAATGTCAGATTATCTGCACCTTTATATTACCCAAGCTTTTTGCAGGAACTGAAACTTTGTCTTTATGCAATTTCTCTTATTACTTAGTTCACAATATTCTCCAAGCCAATCAAACACTTATACTCTCTGCCAAGATCGTCTCTTCTCCAAGATCTCTTCATAGCGATGCTTTCCAGTGTTAGAACATGGAACGCCACCAAATCACAAAGTTATTTAAAGCATGTCAGGTCACATTTACTACATGTCGTTGACTTTCATGTATATAAAATGAACTATTGAAGTCCCTGTGAATGCATGTGCGCACATGTATGCCTGTCTGTGCATGTCTGCATTTCTTCGGTGAGCCAGGCTCTACAAGAAGCCTTCCTTCCTTAGGTTGTATGTTTTATTGCACATGAAATAGATCTTCATAGAATGCCCAAGCACCTAAGTATTCTGTTTGCTTTTAAAAAAAGAGAGCAAGCTTGGTGCAGTCATGTTTGTTCTATGCTAAGCTACAAAAATCAAACTAAGGATTGTTACTTGCCTCGGATTTTTCTTCTCATCTGTGGAAGTGACATGAGAAGATTCAGTTCTGACTCTTGGGGAAGCTGGTGTCGACAAAACAAGCACATGAAGCAAAAATCTTCCTCCAGCCTGTGCACCCTGGGATGCTTCAGCTCCTCCTGGATGCAGCTTTACTGGAAGGCACCTGCGATTTCAGCCTCAAGAATTTGGTCCTCACTGATCTTTCTGCTATAGCAAATCAGTAAGTACACAAATACTCAGGGGTATTTAAATAAAAATAGCATTGAGATCATGGAATTCATTTCATATAGGGAAAAATGTGAGAGATAATTTTTTCAGTATCTACAAACTTGGTTTTGTTTGATTGTTTGTTTGTTTTATACAACTTAACTGTTTGGAACTTTTGGCTTTGTCTGCTTTTAGTTTAAATAGATTTTGTTAAAGGCTATTTCAGTATTTCAAGGAGTACATAATTTTTACATTTTAAACAAAGCCAAATCCCTGACCTGCAGAAGGCCCCCACCACTTGGCAACATGGTTGTGTGAAGCTTTTAAAACAAATAAGCTGCAGCCACTGCTGCAGGTGCCAGGACGGAGCTGCAGCCACGTCACTCAGCTGCACAGCTTAACCAACTTATGTACCTGGGCATGGAGAACAGGAGAAAAACATCTATCTCAGTTTTCCTTTGTGCAACTGGAAAACAAGGCACAGGGTGAAAAGTGCTCTCTCTCAACTCTCTGAACCTCCAAAAACAAATCAATGTTAGTGACTTCAGCTAACAATTCCTCAAAAAGCAGCCTGAAATGCAAACCTGGGTTTGTTTTTCTCCTGTAGCCTGCTTGATTAACTTCAAATTGAGAACTGTATTGGTCTTCGTATTTTTAAGTTTCAGCTGAAAATAGCAGCATCCATCTGAAAGCACGCTTGCATAAATTGTAAATTCTAAAATTTAGTTTTATAAATAAGAAAGGTAACTCTTCCTTTTCTCAACCTCAAAACATAAAAATTCAGTAAGTAAATAAAGTCAAATTACCCTTTTCACCATGGCCTGATCCACAGCCCGTGCACTGAATGTGGCTCAGGGGAAGGACCTAGACACTGCCACCCTCTTGCAGGGACAGCAGATGTGGGATCTGGTGACCTGGTGACAGCAGGTCCTTGTATTAAGGTGTTTTTTTTTTTCACCCCTGACAGTGGTATTTTGAAAACAAAGCTATGCAGCCCTCACTGTTTGAATTGCTGCTGCTGCCACCACCAAGGGGCTGAGATGCTGTGGAACAGCACAAACCAGCGGGAGATGCTCCCAGTGCGGCCAGTCTGGTTATCCCATGACCAGCTGGGAATCCAGGAACTGCTGCCTGGATCTCCTGTGCCAGCCAGATGGGACAAAATCTCCAAGCTTGTGCTTTGCTTTTGCTTTCTCTGCATATAGCCCCAGCATCCTGAGTCTCAGCAAACTAAGCACCTCATTGTGTCTCTGGCTGGAAGGCTTAATGATGGTTATTTAGAGAAAGAGAGAGATTTAAGTGCAGCATATTGCAAAAATAAAATATCATAAATAGAATGTTAGACCACTAAGAAGCCTTCTGGGCTCTTTACATTTGTGCTTTTCATTTCTGACTCCTCGGCAGAAAATCACAGACTCTCTAACACAGCAAAGATCAAGGTTTGGTGCTGAGGAGTTCGTACAGTTGATGAGCTAATCGGCAGAGCTGACACACATTTCAGGGGTATGCACAATGTAAGCAACAAAAGCAAAAGGCAACTAAAAGCCGCAGCTGTACAAGCACCTTATGACAAACCCATCATTTTAGTGATCTAAACCTGGGTTGGACATGAACCCGAAAAAGTACAGTTTTCTATACAAAATAAAAAGTAGTGCAATCCTTCCAAGGTTCTTCAAAACTTCCAGCGTTTATTTCAAAACTACTGTATGCACGACAACTGCTATTCCAGCCTTCGTGAGCTCTTTTTCCTCATATAAGGGACAGAGTAATGAACTGTCTCCTGTATCCCTTGGTCATGTTCATAAGCCTTATGAGATCTTACTTCAACCCCACTTCCTAACAAAACTACCCTAATAAGCAGTCCAATGTTAATATTTACATACAGAGCCACAAAAGGACATTAGTGTTTTGAGAAAGAAACACCACTGCCATCTCACCGTAGTTTGTGGATATATCTATATAAATACATCTTCAGCTGAACCTAACCAAGTTACACACCCAGAAATGTGTCACTACAGCTCACAGCCATGTCCTGTTAGAGCCATTCAGACAGCAAATGATATTTGGGTATTAATAACTTCCCTCCTGCTCTGTCTAACTGTGCAAATGACCAGCAAACCTTGCCAGCAGCCATTTATGAAGAGGAAAAAATTAAGTTTTACAACTTCTATTAAACCAAGAAGCTCCCAGAAAGAATTAAGAATGCAATGCAGTGTTGTTACGGAGGATGCCTCAGATGGTACAAATCCAGCTCTTTCCCTCGGGCAGTGACGTTTTAGTCACTACCAAGACATCTCGCAGTCTATAAGCAGGATGTTCACAAGCATTTTGATCAATGGAAGGTGGTGACGACAAGTAAAACTATTAACTAACATTAGTACAAACTCTGAATAATCAGAAATTCTCTGTGTTAAGGCTTGGGTTTTTTTCTTATTATTTTAAGCTATCTAACACCATACTATGAGCTGCCAGAGGTGTGGTGTGGAGCTGATCTACTGAGTGAAAGCTGAAGCTCCAGGCTCTGTCTGCACCTGAGCTAGAGAAAGATGCATTAAGGTCCTTGTACTTATTAAGCTGTAGTGTGAACAGTAACAAAAAGTATATACCAGCGAACAGCTTGGGCCATATCTTCATGACAAGTATCTCGTAATTGCCATTCCAGAATCCTTAAGCATTTCATAAATGTAAGATTACAAAGCAATGCTACTATATATCAGAACAGCATATATATGTGTAAGGACACAAAGACACTGTAGGACAACTTTGAGGATGGGAAAGGCAATACACACTTTTTACCCAAAGTAAAATAGACCATCAGTACAAGCGGGTGTACACTTAGGATTTTTTTGCAAACGTTGATGTAATATTGGGCCACAGCAATTTGTGCAGACACCAAAATGCATTTTTGCACGGCAGTTTCCATACAGAGAAGGTTTTCCTTCACTCAACGTCACACTGAACCAACAGGCAGAATAATATACCCAACACAAGTTCTGATCGAAAACAACGCACCTCATCCATTCCAGCCTGACAGGTAACACACATATGAACCCTGGCTACCGCAATGATGTACTCAAAAATCATTAAGGTTATCATAAAGCCAACACAATAACAGCAAAATTGTACTTTATACATGCAAGGAGAATCTGCTCGCTCCTGCTCCCGAGTGCCAGCCCGTCTGGACAGACAACCCTTCACGTTCCGTGTGTCGGGCACCAGACAATGTGGCAGACAAAGCTCTTCTCCCTCCAAGAGGCCCAGAGCAACAGATGGAGCAATTAGCTCCCTGCCCCACAATATTGCTGCTTTCTGAGCAGAGGGTGCCAGGGAAGATAATTGCTTTCCCTGCTCTCCTGGAACACGCTGCATTGTTTGCTGACAAACCTCCTTACTCACAGCACACGCCATCAAGCCCAGGGCACCGAAGCATTTCTGTGCCTCTGAAAACGTCGCTAACCGCAAAAATTCATCCCCAGTGCAGCATTTTAAGGTGAGTCTCCAGCCATTCTGGCAGATACAAACCACACTTATGTGAGCTATACCAAGATGTTGCCTTTTTGTACACTAAAATAGAGACTTACGAGATGTTTCTGTCTCATTTTAACCAAAATAATTGGCTGTTATATAATGTTCCTCAAGTAAAATGCCTACTATGTCTTAGTGGCCATGTTTCAGCAGTAGGCAATTTAATTTGTATTTGGCTTTGTGGCATGAAAAGCAAATCTGGATACAAAGTTGTTGTTATTATTATCATTATTATTATGGCCTTGACATTTAAACTTGTCCGTCCCCTACTAAAAAAAAAGACTGCTGTAGCTGCTTCAATCTCTTTCCTTATTTTTCTCCACCATGTGTTTTTTCTAAAATCAAACTAAAACATTTACAAACACTTCACAACTTACGCACATTTCTTCGCATATCACTGTACACAGTATGCCGCAGCACTGAGCATCTTTTGGTGTAAGACCATTACAGGCTCATAACAAGAGATTTTTTAAAATCTGGGTCATGCCACACATCTAAATCACCACCGAGTTTATCCCTCTCAAAATAAACCTTTACGCACTGAAAATCCAGGTTAAAATGTTAAGGAGAACTTAGGGCAATTTCAGGGACAAGTTATTCCAGGTCATTTCCAATGGGAGTTCTCAGCAGACAGTGCTCAAGTGAATCGTCTCTCTCCAAGGATCACACAGGACCCTGCAAGTATCTCTCCATGAAAGCATCTTCAGCTGGTGGTGCTGTTGTCTCCACACCTCAGCCAGGCTGCTCCTCTAGCCAAGCGTATTAGTATAGAATAGCTGAGTTTTGTTATGGGGGTTTTGGTTTGTTTTTGATGTTGTGGGTTTTGCGGGGTTTTTTGGTTTGTTTTTTTTTTTGTGTGTGTGTGTTCTGTTTGTTTTTATTTCTTTGGTTTTTTCCATTCCCTGACTGCTTTACCAAGCCATGTATGATTGGTGAGGCACAACATGGACAAAGTTTATTTCCCGAGACATTTTACACTGGGTAGTTTCAATCTACTGCTTTGCAGCATGGTAATGAGCATCACCTGTAATATATTCTAGATCGTGAAATCATTTGTGTGATGCCCCAAGACCACAGTAACACGCCGTTACTAATTCACCACACCAAAAGCTACAAGATGTCAAGTTCTATGGCATTGTCCCCACAATTGCAGTAGCTACAATGAACAAAATCTTATTATATCCATTCCCACCTTGCAAGGCAGAAACGTTGCTAATCCTCCTTTTTATAAATGGGGAAAACAAAGTGAAGGGAAGTAATTAATATTTTTATCATAATTTCAAACTTGTCCTCCCAGGTCTCCCACCAATTCAGTCCTCTGCCTGAGCCACCCCCTTCCCGAAAACCATTCGGAACAGCGATGCACAGGCACACGGATGGGAAGGAGGACGCCCTCCTGCCCCTTTTCCTATTCAATCAGCTGGAAACAACACGTGGCAGTGGTCCCAAGACAGGTCAGACTGAAGTGTCCTCCGTGCACTGCAAGGTGTCAAAAGTAGGTTTAGAGAGGCTTGTGTTCATCTTGTTCTCATACCTCATGTCACCACCTCACTCAGTAATGTACCTCATACTCCTACAGCAGCAGATTAGTTTCTCCACTTGTGTCTCCCCATATACTTAGAATCATAGAATCATTTCAGTTGGAAAAGACTCTCGGATTCATCGGGTCCAACCATAACCTAACCTAACTCTAGCACTAACCCATGTCCCTAAGAACCTCGTCTAAATGCCTTTTAAACCCCTCCAGGGATGGTGACTCCAGCACTGCCCTGGGCAGCCTGTTCCAATGCACAACAGCCCATTCCGGGAAGAATTTTTTCCTAATATTCAATCTAAACCTCCCCTGGAGCAACTTGAGGCCATTTCCTCTTGTCTTACCACTTCCTACTTGGGAGCTGAAACCAACACCGTCCATGCTCCGACCTTTCAGGTAGTTGTAGACAGCTACTTGAATAGACTCATATTGACAATCCCTTCTGCTCTCTGTATTCTAAGACTTCAACTTTGAGGGCCACAGGGAGCCACATGCATTAAAATACAACAGATTCTCTCTCGCGGTTACATCAATGTACATGCACCTCTGTGCTCTACTGCTGAGTTAGACATGGGAACATGCTCAAACTGGAAACACCTCTCTACCCAAAAGCTGCAGCAATTTCAAGTACTTGGAGAAAAAGAGCTAAACTCCACACTGGCTTCACCTATTTTCAGCAGTAATTACTAGTTTGAAATACTATTCAAGTCCAGGAGCTTAAATAAACTTCCTTAAAAGTGATAAATTCCCTTAATTATAATAACATGCTATTGCCTCCTCCACACCTGGTTTGCAACGATGGTCTCTACAGGACTGCTCAGGGTCAGTGGCCTAATGCCCTGCTAAATATTAATCATGGTGATTTCAGTTCTAAAATATGAGGCTAATGAATCCTGATGCATGTGCTTATGCACTGTGTACCTGCCTGCTCAGCAAAACTAGGATCAGCCCATCAGAGATTTTTCTTTCATAATGGTAACACTATGAAATTCTACAAGGTGACAGCAAAACCGTGTGGCTGGGGATTTCCCCCACCATTACTATTTTTCACCTCACTCTACAGAGCTTTAAGTACCTGCTAAAAGTTCACCTAAAGTATCTCAACCCACACTGTGCATTAGCCTATGATGCTTGCTGCAATGGATATAAAACCATGTCTTGTATTTTTTTCATGACAGGGATTCCTTTCTTTTATTGTAATCTTTTATTAGCCTCCACTCTCAGTTGTCCACTTTGATTTAAGGTACATTTTTCCTCTAGACTGACAAGGCAGCATGAAGCAGGCATATCAAAGCTAAAGAGTTATTTACTTGAAAAATGCCAGCTTTGAAGATCTTTTTTTTTTTCCCCTTAAATGGAATCTTTCAAAGTCCAGCACATGCAACTCCCCATTGAGTAAAATGACTGCGCTCCTCATACAGCTGCTCTTTGCTCGTCTGTGATCCATCCGGTAGCTCAGGCAATTTATAAAGCCTACATAATAGAGTTAACATAAAACGCCATTCCCTTGGAGTTAAAAACATGCAGCGAAGGTTCATGAAGAACAGTGTAGGGTAAAATACTTGCATGAAGATCTCTGCAGCAGTTCCTCATACAGTGGGACCCTTCTCGTTCATCACACCTTTGGGAGAACAACTGGCCTTGGTCTGGCTGGAGTAGGAAGAATTATTTCCCCTTTAACAGGATGACTATCAAGTCCTATTTTCTTCCCCAGTTCTCCTCAACCCTTGCCTAAAAATCCTCCTTTCAGGCAGTTGTAGACAGCGAGAAGGTGTCTTGACAGACACACTGTTATTGTTTTCATATAGAAAGAGCAGTATTCTCTGGCAAGGGTTTTTCTTGCCAGGGCTGTTGGCAAGCCCGCTGTTCATCTATATTTCTAAGAATTTTAGTTTATCTTGCAACCCAGGAATATGGGTGTTTTTTCAGGGCCCATATTCATAACAGAAAGACGAACAGCAGCCATCATGAGCAATCCTGAGCAGTTAGTTGCAAGCCAGGCTTGCCCACATGGTGCTTTTGAATTCTCCTCCCCAACACACACATAAACCTTGTCCTCACTGCAGCAGTAACCTCCCGCATCATTTGATACCGCAACAGAAACTCTGGGACATCAGTCTCAGAGTTAGCGACTGTATTTCTCATCCTTTTGAAAAGATGGAGGGTGAAATGGGAATTAACTGATAGGGCTTCCAGGTCCCCACTGCCGGGCGGTAACAGCAGTGGTGTCACCTCACGACCCACGTAAAACGTGGTGGTTCCACCCCACTCCAAAAGCAACAAATCCACCATTACAGCTGCTGGCACAATCTTAACCCTCCGGCCATCTGAACTGAGAACAAACGTCACAGGCAGAGAAATAGAAGCCATAGTCTAGTTCCTTCCCTAAGTCAGGATTCTAGTTTACAATAACTGAAGAAACTTTTTTAACTAGAAAAAAAGAAGTCTAGTGAGCTCCTCCAGAGATCTACATTAAGTCTATTATTAACCTAGCATACTGTAAAAATGGCTATACTCCACAGCACTAAAGAAACTATCAGGTAAACAACTCTGTAAAGCCCACAAATCTTTCACAACTCAATGTGTTTAATAACGGTACCTCACTTCAATGAATAATACACAATAATGAGTACATTAATATAATAATTAGGTTTTTGCTTCTCATCTATCTGCCACTGCATAAATGTAGAAGTCAGATCTATGCATTTTTTTGACAATTACCATTTCTTTTCCTCTATTTAGAAACAAATGTAATTACTTCAACTCGAGAAGACAGAATTACTTCTGCAGCAGAGTCAAAACATGCATCAACACTCATTTTCTGTAATTATTTCACAAGCAGCTCTGTCTGGCATCTTTCTCGAATGAAAGGAGTTTTCAAAAGGCCTTTGGCTACTTAATGAGCAGCACACAATTACAGGCACAACTGAAGGAAAAAAAAAAAACAAAGGAACAAGAGAAGAGGTTCTCACCATTCGTTTAACCTGCTGTTTTAGTGTCTGCCTTCAAACACAAAATAACTTCAGAGAACACCATGAACCTCCTCATCCTCACGCTTTTCTACTGCACTTGACAGCCAGTGAGAGCTGCCAATAGTCTCTTCCAGGACGGAGAAGTGTCACGGCTGGGACACAAATACTGTCTCTTCCCATGTTTCCCTTCCTCGTAAGGCATTATAGCATCATCTTGAAAAGAGTGTTATGATTAACCTTACATTTTTGTCAATTATCATTTATCAGGGTTTCTGTTTAGACTGAAAAACCACACACAGCTCCCACATCCCCAGTGAATTAACACATCACAGAGTGCCCACACTTCAATGGGCTGTAGAGTTAAACATTACAAGTAAGAACAAGTGCGGCAGGGAGCCAACATTAAGAAATGATAAGAGTCCCTCACTGCATCAGTTACAAGTCCGGGGTATGAACAGGGGCATTTTGCAGCAGCAGCCAGAAGCAAAACCCCCAGATGCTTATTTGGATTATCTAGAGCTTTGTCTCTCCGCATTTGAAAGAACAGAAGCTGAGGACAGGAGGAACAAAAAACACTGGCAAGAGGAGACAGCCTGCTCCTCACAGCCAGATTTCTCTCTTCTCTCGTCAGTCTTAAACCAAAATAAAATGTGACACGAGTATGACAAAAGGCTATTCCCCTTCCACGAGGTTCCTGCAGAAAAGCAGCACAGAAAATCCTGTTTATTCTTCCAGCCTCCGCACTCCCACACAAATTCATCACCCTTCCGACACCCAAAGCCTGACAACTCCTGCCATGAGCTTTTATGAATTAAAAAGGAGCTATTTAAAATTCAAATAAGGTGGCACAGTTATTAAGATATTTTTATGCTCTTCTGGGCTTCTAAGACAAACTTTGAGCTTCTTCACTTCTCAAACAGGTGTTTTTAGGGCACAGGAGAGTGAACAGCACATTCCAGTTCCACACGCCATTCACTTCACTGATGACAGTGTGATTAATAATAACATAGAACAATATATTAAAGCCAGGGGTAAAGTAGTCAGAACAACAAGTAACAAGAAAGTGTCTTAGCAGTGCAAAACTCTAATAAGTAAAAAACAAAGAAGTACCTTCAGGTTTAAGTAGTTTTAAACTCACTTCATAGTGAGATGAGCGTCGATTTGGCAGGGGAAGAAATTAAACTTCTAAAGATAAATCTGTGGAATCACAGACAATTTGTAAAATGGTGACAAACAGTTTGCTGTAAATTTAAGGGATATTCAGTGCAGTGAACAATCGTAACATCTCCAATCCAGACACCTAAGCAGAACAGAAATCTGGATGTTTCAAGAACCAAAGATGAATTTTAATGACTTAAGAGAAAATTGAGAAGGGAAATTGCCTTTCAAATCTTCTTCCACAGCAGTTAATGCTTCAAACTGCCACCTACTTTACAAGATGAAACCTCATTTTGTCTCATCTTGGGATAGCAGAACCAGTAACTAAGAATCCAGATGAGAACCTGTACTGCATTTTAAATGCCAGAGTTACAGCTTGGGCCAGGAGTCAAACTGAAATCCACATTTGCCACAGATTTTATTTATTTCTTTATTTTTAGAACCTGAGCCAGGCTACTTAATTTCACTGAAACTCCTTTCCCCACCACGTGCAGGGACAGGAAGGAAGCTGCTCAGTTTTCTCATTTGGCTTTAGAATCTGTTTAGTATTTAGCATGATTAAAGGTCACACAGCCTGTCGACCCTGCAATGAGTTACATCCAAAAAGCAAGAAAGAGGACTCTGACTTCACTAAAGCACAAGGCAAAGGGCTGAAGACTCGGTGAACAGGCTACAGGCCAAAAGGAAATCAATCAATAAATAAAGCAAAGTGGCAATAAAGGCATCACTGCCAGATCCTGGGACTAAAGGACTGGGGCAGGTATTTGAGTGCATGCCCTTATCTTTCCTTTTCCAGAGACACTTCTGTGTCCCCCCCCACATGCTGAGCTGCTCCTCATGTCACCGAGACCTTCTGGAAGGAACCTCCTTAACCACAGCAAGTCAAGATGGGCTGCAGAGCCCAACCAGCGCCGGCCCCCTCACCTCTGCTGGTTCTGGGCCCAGCATCCAGCCCAGCATCATCTGTTCTCCAACCACAGGACCTTATCCCCATCTCTCACCTGCCAGTGTGACCCAGCAACCGCTGATTAATACAGGCAAGGTTTGCTGCATCTGCCTCGCCAGGGCATTCCAGTGACAAACTAGTCCCCTAAGGAAGATTTACCAAACTGAAATGCGATATATCACTGAGTTCCTACAGTCAAAAGCAGTGATAAGTGTGTCCCAGAGTGCAGAGTGTTAGTTATAGCAAACATTGGAACCAACATGTTCTTACCCTCTCCGTTTCCAAATGTGCCATAATATTTACTGCTACAATATCTTTCCCCATCAACCCTTTAACTATCTCCTATAGAGTCTAATTAAAATGAAGTATTGTAACATACAATCAACGCTTGCACGCTATTGATAGATACTTGCAGATGTTATTACAGAGAAAATAGCTCCTCAGTACTGATTAACATAGAGAGCTTAACAGAAAGTTTCTGTATTTTTCTCACTGTATGTTGTTTAACATTTTGACAGTAAGAAAGTTTCACTGTGTCGCCTCCATTTTACGTTACTAACACTTCATACTTGAACATCAATGCTTCGAATTAGGCAATAATTACGAGATTCCTCCTCTTCCACCTGCTACTTCAGCCTCAGCCACATTGCAAACAGTAACAACCCTCAGATTTCAGTTTTAGATAAGGGTCTCGGTGTACAAATAAATGTGTATTCAACTGTACAAATAAATATTTATACAATGGAGAAGTAAATATATATTTATAGAGGGTATAAATAAATATAATAGTGGCTATCTGAGGAAGCAGGGAAGAGAAACATCCTACAAGTGAACTGCAGTACCTGGGGGTCGGACCCTCTTCTTTCACACAGGTAGTTGTGTGTCTGCTGGCTTGTGTACACACACACGGAATAGAAAAGGGGCAAAGCACATTCATTGAGTTGCTAAATTGTAATACAATCACCTTACCAGGTTTTATGCCTCTTTCTGTCCTTATTAGTAATGTATCAGGACATGAGCCCCAGATAAATATGAGATTCCCACAGCACAAGCACACAAGGTGGCAGATTCTATTGAGCTCTTTTACCTGTAAGTACACACTGTATACATTAGTTTCTCTACACAATATATTGCAGAAACAAAATGTCCTCAACTTACATTATTATAAAGGACACATGATATGGTATCAAATAATTAGATCTTCCCTAAAGCTGCTTCTGACCAAGTGACATCACTTAGATATCTAATTGCCATACATTTTACTCAGAGGTTTTTTTGCCCCTCCCTATGAACACACAACTTTTTAAGTTTAGTTCTTCAGGCAATTTGCCCTCCAGTTATGAAATTGTATCTAAGGAGTGTTCTAATGGTTAAATTATCATTATTTGAAAATGCCTCGTGCACCATGCCCCGCAAGTTCTCGCAAAGGTTAATTATAACCCAGAGGTCTTACACAGACAACACAATCTGCAGGATGGAAAAAAGACTATCCCAAGATACCTCATTCTCCTAGGACAATATCTAGAATCTGAAGGCAGCAGGACTCACTACCCACCTAACACACCAGTCAAAACAAATAGGCACTTGAGAGCTGAAAGCTGGCAGAGCACTTAAAGGAAACGAAGATCTGAGACTGTGCTTTGAGGGAAGAGAGGCTGAGCTTTTATTCCCACGAGGACAAAGCACCAGCTCAGCTCTGAAATTCAAATACTTGTTTTCACTAGAAGAAAAAGGGATAATAAAACTGAAATAAAGGAAAGAGAAGTAGAGAAGTGATCACGTAAAAGTTGAACAGCCCTCAACCCAGCACTGCTGTATCCACAGTGAGCTCAACAGCATCCCAGACATCCACTCTTCCTCCCTTCTACATTGAACACTGCATATTAATACCACAACGGCTTTGTATTAAAAAAATAACAATAATAATAAACACACTATACACACACAAAAAAGGGTATAATGCAATGTAAAGGCTGCCAAGAAGCTGTGCTGTCTTGAAACTTCACGTCAAACCTCCCCTTATAAACATCTCTCTAGTGTGGTACGTCTTGACACCCATCTGTTGTCTCAGCAATGTAGGACACGTAAAGCTCTGCAGATCCCGCTAACTGGCACAGTTCCTGAGGCTCCCACACTCTTCTAACAGACAACATATTACATAGAATACAGTTCCCTAGATAGTCTAGGATAGTATTTTAGTGTAAGCAAAGCTAAAATTATTGCAAGCTATAGAATTTGGTGAGTACCTTTGAAAGAAACCCAGAAATCTCACAGGAATTTTGGGAGCTAAGAACTAATAGCTGGGAGTTAATAGAGACCAGTAGGGCCATAGTGCCATGTATTTCCAGCAGAAGCAAAGATGTCCCTGGTGCTCTATGGGGATCTCTGGAACAGGCACCAGATCTTGTGCCATTTCCCACCAGGACAGCACGAAGAGTCACTGTAGGTAGTGAGGGAATTTGCTTGATCAGACACCTTTTGAAGCCAGAGGACAGCAGTTCCAGGCAGGTTCTCAGCCACACACAAAGCTCTGGCTCCACATCCCATCGTCTGTTGACTCTCTTGAGGCTGGACATGACAGCAAATAGGGAGTAGATCCAATATAGTTGTTTTATCAACCTACCCTCTACCTTTACTCTCCTTATTCAAAGAACTACATATGAACCACCCACATATCTACAATGAACTCTCATCTTCTTCTCCCAGGTCATCACAGGGAAAGCTGTTGGTTTTGCCACTATCTTCAGGTGGAGCAATGGAACAGACAGCAGCCTGGAAGCAGGGGGTCAGTGCCAGCAGTTTTGCATGGAGAATGAATGAGCTGTTTGTGACTGTCACATTTTCATAGAATCAATCATTTCAGTTGGAAGAGACCCTCACGATCATAGAGTCCACCCATATCCTAACCTACCTCTAGCACTAAACCACGTCCCTAAGAATCTCGTTTAAATGTCTTTTAAACACCTCCAGGGATGGTGATTCCACCACTGCCCTGGGCAAGGGAAAAGGATAAGCAAAAGGAAGGTTTAAAAACAAACAAAACCAGGACCCAATTTAGTGAGGGTCTATTATGTATGGAGTGGGGAATGAGACAGTTGGTTTCTGACTCAGGAGTTTTGAGCTCTTTGGACCAACAATACTGTAACACTCATGAATATCACAAAAGCAAAGCAGAAAGGATTTTTAAGGACAGACCTGTCAACACAATCTGGGAATCGCTCAGCTTTGCTGCCCAGAATATGACCACGTTATTGTTCTTTCTGTGCTCTGAATGCACAACGAGGCAACCGGCAGTGGTGTGAAGGGAGCCCGGAGCATCTCACAGCGCCCTGGGCTCCCAGGAGGGAACAGCTGCAGTGCTGCAGGCTGCAATTTGCTCTTTCAGCCTTATTCCTCTAAGACACATTTAAAGAAAAAGCTGAAGGTGATGCACCAACCGTACCCTGGCCCTTAACTCAGGGCACAACCTAAGGTAGGATTTGTTTCACAAAGTCTTAAAGGTGTTTGAGTTTAAAAAGCATTCCTATCTGGCAACACATTCAAATACATGATCCCAGGCAATACCATTTTGTGATTCCTGTGCAAATCTCATGCACAGTGTGGCAGGTTTTGTCCTCCCCTGGTGAATACAGGAGATTCCTGCACGATGTTTATAAAGTTTGTAACTCAGGCAGCAATTTAATCTAATCCTGCCTTTTTTTCCCCCCCTAACCTCTAGAGGATAACCTGCTTTCAGAGTTACTTACCTGCAATGGGAAACATGCGGTCAGCACACAAATGCCTATGTCTAGGTAGGTATATCTGGGTTAAAACAGGAACTGTTAAGATTTGCTGACAACTGAAAAGGTCTGAGCAATCCAATTCAAAGCGATCAAACAAATACAACTGATTGCACCAAGCGGGAGGGTTTGCAGAGGACAGGCACTCCAGCTACGTGAAATACATCACCGAGTGCGGAAAAGCTGTTTTACAGGGACCAAAGGGTATAGATTTTAGTCGTGTAGGAGGAAACTTGGACTCTGCTTGCAGATCTCAGAGACAGCGAGAGAAAACAACATTTGAAGGCAAGAGCTGAGTTGGCTGAAACAGCCTCACATGCAAAACCTGTTTGAAAATGAGGTAGAGACCAGGGAGCAAAAAAAACCACATGTGGATGTCTAAATCTTTGTGTTCTTTATAGCAGAAATCAGACGTGATTTCATTTATAAAACCCTGTCATATGCATTTTACATGATGGGCCATTCTCAATACAAAAGCTATAAAGCCAGCTGAGCACTCGGAGAAACTGAACACTTCAAATACCAAATTGTTGAGGGCACGGGGGGGCAAATTAGCAAATTAGGTCCTGGGGAAGTTGGGCCACAATCCTGTTTCTGTGCAGCTGTAATACAGAACTCCAGCCCCACAGCTGCTGGACCCCCCTGCCCTACAATGAGGAAGAGTGGGGCTGTTTCTTTGGCTTGAAAAACTTATATACACAATTCTAGACCTGAGATGCAACTGCAGAAACATCTGGGGCCTCCTCCCGAATGGGCTCTATAGCATCGTATTGCTCTGACATTATTCTGCCTAATGCTCATATAATGAAAAAAATGTAATACTTCTGGAAGATGAATAGCATAGCTCCTCATAATCCCTTTGATTTCATTAATTTAAACTGTGATTTCATAAGTGCTTCTGCTAACGCTGCCAGGTCTAAAATTAGGTAATCACAGGTACACGGCAGCAATCACAGACAAATGCTGAATTATTTGCAAGGTCTTTTTTCATAGTATGAACAAGGGAGGTGCATTTGGAAAAAGCAAAACTCATTCCCCGTTCTTTTAAATATTGCTACTTCTGAAACCTAAGTATTCTGGAGGATATTTAAATGAAGACCCATCCCTTTCCCACCAACTTCACCCAGTGCTGACCTCATGACAAAGCGCTTTTGAACGGAAAACTTCATATTCTACACATAGGCAAAAGCCCAGCATGGCTGTGCAGATAGCAGGTCAAATCATCCTCAATTGTTTTGCTAGAGAAACAGTGCATTTCACAGAACATAGGCGGGTTTTAATATTCTTTCATTATATTTTATCTGTGCCATCTAGAATTGGGATTCAGGTTTATTCTGAGCTTCTACAACTTCTCTGGCTTCCCCACAGGTGTGTGTTGCAACTGAGAGGAGGTGGTCAAAGGATCCAACTGCTACTGGAATATTACGGTTTAAGAACTCTTTCATTTTTAATTATTGTTGTTACAAGAAATGCACAAAGTTAAGGGGATGAAGTGCAAATATTTTAGTGCAAATTGCTCTAACCAAAAAAAAAGCCAACCCTCTTTTCTTGAACGAAGCAGCTCAACAGCACTGAAGCAATTCAGAGCAGAAATTATACATCCCATGCTATTTGAAAAGAATTTTTCAGACTATTTTGTGGTAGGGCAAAAATATCCCACCACTCCTTTCTTTTTAGGTCCTCGCGTTGTACTTTGCTGAACACATCTGCATCACAGGCGATGCTCTGCCTTTCCCTCCGTGATAAACAGGGCTTACTTTTAAAACAGCGCAGTGTTTTTCTGCCGAGGGACATCCCCGTGATAGAGAAAAGGCAGAAGCAGCGAGCTGATAATGACAGTGCCTTCAGCACACCGGTACATCTCTACAGCCTAAGGAGTATTTTAACAAGATAATATTACTTTTAGCACACGCCACCATGACCAGGTTTGGAGATTATTTCTTGGTACAAGCAAAAGCATCTTTTAAATTGAGACATACGCAGAGACAAACCAGTCTAGACAAACTATCGCTCATAGGAGCACCAACACCAACCTGGGAGCCCGGGTCCAACCGCGCTGCCCGCAGCGTGACAGCCTGGCGAGATTCACTATAAATTCCTGATCGGATGCAGCATAATGTACCGATATTATACAAAGCACCTTTTTGCACAGAACGTGATTCCAACTCTTTCACACTGAGGTATTTGCTTCTGCATGGAAATCAGTAAATATTTGCTCGGCCATGCCAGCGGGATCAGGGGAAAGCTATAAATTGCCAAAGCCTTTTGTAGATGGGAGAGGGAGGGTGGCACAAGGTGCAGATCTGGAGTTCGCATGCACAACGCTAATTGAAAACAGCTTCAGAACACAAACGAGAACACCAGCAGTAGCTACACAACTCATTTGTACTCCATGGATTTTATGTCAGGTGTTGCAAAGTTCGTCTTTCATCTCCATGGTTCCCGATTTCTCCAGAAGAGCAAGACAGATACCGGAATAAAAAAAGCTGAGTTTTCACAAAGGAAAGTCTTGTAAGTGGAACTAGTAGGAGAGCATTGTTGAGTGATTTTGAGGAAAAACTTAACACATGTATTGAGATGTGGTGGGAATCAGTGTTTACAAGAAACTTATCGCCCCAAACCCCTTCCATTGCCACAAAGCCAATTATAGGATGCAACACGCAAAGCGGTAATGCCTGTACATTACAGCATGCAACACTTTACACCAGGATTTTAATCCATTGCATGTGTCAAACAACAACTCAAAGACATTTGGGCTCTCCTATAGCAGCAAGGTTAGCTGCTTTGACTGAATTCAGACCACAGTTTGAATTCTGTATGACAATTAAAAGCATTGCAGCTGTAGACTTGCTTTAAGGCACCATTTCTTTAGTGACAATGGGGTTCTTTCCACCCATGAAAAAGAACTATGGTGAAATTTGTACAGAGGAATATGTTATACATGTAAAAATAAACATTATAGCAAAGTGACCTATAGAAGAACAGGTGGGAAGATTTACTCCTATACTAGGTCATACTCCTCCATCTGAGGAGAATGAAACCAACTGGGAAGAAGAACTGGTTTTATACATATACATACAGTGGTTCGTATGTATAGGGAGCTTTTTTTGCAGCGTTCCTCCTCTTAAATTTGGCATCCCATCCTCTGCCTCATTCCCTCCTCTGTTAAAAAAAGACAACTTAATGCCAACAGTTTATCTTCCTATTAAAAACATCACTAAAATTTATCACTTGAAGGCTTTATCTTCAAAGCGACAGACTTCCCTGATACATAATCTAATCTTTCAAGCTCACCAAAGATTTTCATCAAACTTCATTAATTGGCAAATCAATTTCTGGAGGTTTGGATCTATTTGCAAGCTGTACTTCCCCCTCCTGCTACTTCTTCCTTCTCTAGTAAATGCTACAGAACTTTTCAGAGTGCCACAGGGAGGAAACTGCCATGTTCAGGCTTTCAGATTTTGTTATCTTGCGAGTTGTGGTCTCGCTTTAAACCCCTTCCAATGGTCTCTGCACCGTGATTTTAGTTTAACAGTTTGAAGGATTATTGGCAGCTAAAATGAGGATTTGCAGATCTTGAGTGAAATTCATTGTAATAAGAGCTGTCGGTCTGATTTTGATGCTCAGGCCTGTCTGCCTCCCCGGCAATATCTGAGCACTTTGAGATGGTCACAGCTATGCTCTGCTTGAATACTGATTTTAAAGTCAAAAAAATCCCGCTGCTTCCTATTTTTAAAAAGCCCAACATAAAGCAAAAACAAAAAAGCTTTTAAGCTTATAAAACTAAAAGCAAAAATAATTTAAAAGCAGTTGAAAACATTTTCTCCTTTTTCCCTCATCATGCTCAGTGGAATGACAAATAATTAAAATGGTGACTGAGTTGATAAACCCATAACCAATCCCATGGCCAGAGCAATTACCTGGATCCCAATCCAAAGCCTGGGGAGACTGAAAGTCTTTGCTTTGTGTAATGGGAACTGAGCTACAAAGGGCTCCCTGCAGCCACCCCTGGTTCACTCTTGGTTTTGTCATGTTCAGATGCTGTAACATAACGGGTCACAGAAATGTCCATGGACAGAAGAGGTAGTTAGAAAAATAAACGTCCATCTTCAAGCACAATCAGTAAGAAAATGCAACATACTTGTGCAGACAGACACACACACCATCACACAAAAAAGGTTTGGGACTCTCACACTCCATCTGCTGGTCCTGCAACAGTTTTGAAGGCATCAACATGCTGCCTTTTTTCAAGCCTGTGCTCATCTGGGTAAGTTGGCAAGTGTTAAACAAGAACTCATGTTCATCTCAATATTCAGAGGGGAAAAAAACAAGGGTAAAATATTTATGACAAAATGTAAAACAACTGAGCATGTAAGGAACAAAACCTTTCCTCAACGTCTTACAAATATCTCAGGGTTAAAAGCATTAACATGAGGTTAAAAATGTAGTGCTCTCTTCCATTTGGCCCCCACCTTGCTTTCGTACTTTGTGTTAGAGCTTCCAAGAAAGCCCATTAATGGGCAGTTTATTCTTTGAAATGTTTAAAATTGGGCACTTTTAGTGTATAAATGCTAAACTCCTCTTATTATTTGAATGCTTTTCAATGCAGACTTGCATACATTAAAAATACATTTTTAAATGAGAAGCATTTATGTTTCAGCTGTCTTTGGAAAAGCAGAAAGAGAAAGATAAGCAGGAATTAGTGAGTGGTGTTTGTCCCAGGACAAAGATAGGATCGTGACTATGCAAATCCATGGAGCTTAATCAATGCTTTGCAAGGCTGGGTCTGTCATTTTGCTCCCAGGATGAGTTATGGTGCATATTACACAGAGAAGGAAAACAGACACCTCCCTTCGGTCGCTCCTCAGTGGAAGTTCAATGCTTAATACATGCAACTGCAAGAACACACACATTGCATTATCCTTCCCAGTTTCCTCCCACTAACTGGGCTTTTCACACTCGTATAAAGCGACATCTGGAAACTATCATCTCATCGCACACCCTCAAAAAACGAGCAGAAGCAGTAATAATATGGTAATAAGGGATGAAATTTTATCAAAGATGCCACTTAACTGAAGACTAAAAGACACTATGCAATTTAAATAAATTGCTTTTAGCAGAGGACGGAGTGACAATCAAGAAGAAATGCACGGCTCATTTTTGCAAGTGGTGGGTTAGGTTTTCAACGGGTGTAAAATGCTGACTTTGGTAAAGCGGTACCAGTTTTGCACCAGCTAATGATATAGTCCCATGAAGTCACATTCTCAGGACCACACCAGAGACACCCTTGAATTGAGGATGCTGAAATGAAGCTGCATGAGCAAAGAGGAAAGAAGCTCTTTAACATATGAAATATCTGCTTATTTTGCTTCCCTCCCTCCACAGTGTAAGCGGAAAAAAAAAAATCACACAATTATTGGAATGCATACAAGAAAATTCAAACAATATTGTGTTGTACAAAGATGAGAACTCAGTTCCCTGATTAACCCAGGATGGCTTGGTCATGCAGAAGTTGATATAATTGTGGTTTAGGTTCTCTGCATGACATTGTGTTAAGGCTCCAGACTAGAAGATCTGAAACTTGGACCTGACTCTCCTGTCAATGACCTTGTACGTGGCCTTCATGTGTGCCCAGGATACTTCAAATAGAAATACAGCCTGGAAAAACTGCAACAAGGGAGAAATCAAACTTGTTTATACTCATTTAAAATTTCATTCAAAACTGCTTTCACTTAGGAAAGGACGGTGCACACCCCAGATGTTCGGCTGCCTCAAATCCACGGTGCCACTAAATCAACCAGCGCTCACGGATTTGAGTTCAACAGAACAGAAGAGAGTGGCTGTTGTTTTCGGGTTTTTCTGTATTATCTTCATGTCTCTTCCTCTGTTTTTGTGTCTTCACACTAGGAATACTCAGGCTATTTGGGATGAAACCTGGACAGAACTCAGAAGTCAAGAAATACGGAAAAGAACAGTGTCCTGAATTCAGTTGGTGTGAAAATAAGTGCTACTTAAGTATAAGTTCACTTCTTTTGGAAGAAGTCACAAGGTCCCATCATTCACTAGAACTATTCTTCATGGCATGAAAGCCTAATGCCTTTATTAAAGTTGTCATCTTACTGACCAGCCTGCCCACTCAGAAAATAAAGCTATATTCAAACCACATTATAATAAGCCATTAAAGTAAACAGCAACACCAACCAAGCATAAACAGTGTGGTGTGAAATGAATAACTAGACTTCATCCTAATAAATAAAAATTTAAAAAAATCTGGATAATAAACTGTCTTTGCAGATAAAAAAAAATAAATCCCTAGAATTTAAATCCATCATGAGCCAAATCCCTCTGGAAAAAATCCAGACCAAAGCACTATTATGACTGCTGTTATATTCATAATTCTATTTATGCAGACTAAGATAATGGCAATCAATCCACATGCCTCAGGACAAAAAGCTGATGTTCTGCAGGGATCTGGATAAAGAAACTTCCTCACCATATGTACCACAGCAAATGACAAGCAGGGACAAGCTTTGCTAGACTCAGGAATTGTCAGGTATTGAAACAAATAGCAGATTTATGGCACAGAGATGTGCTCCAGCAGGAAATCCCAGCCTATCCTCTGAACATTGCTGCTTTCCAACACACTGAATTTAAGCCTGAACTTTTGGATGGACCATACTTGGTCTCATGCCAAACCAAGTATCTTGTCAGATCCACCAATATGGCCTTTCAGGAGTCCTGTATTCAGTCAGTCACCAAAGTGCACCAACACACTCCACTTCCCCTTCACCAGCTCATTACCTCCCTTTCTCCTCCTGAATTCTTTCTGTTCCATATAGGTCATAACTTGTTATATCTCAGACAACATAGCTCCTTTAATCAGTTCCTCTACAGTAACTAATTCATAGATCTAATCTATCCTCTGTTCTTTGAAAAATATCTTTCCAGTTCAATCACGTTTCTACAGCGAGTACATCCATAACTTGACATTGATAGCTCCTCAGAGACACCTTTTGCCTGCAACACCCCTATAGACCCCACCAACTTCATCTCTGCAGCTTGAAGAGAAACCAGAAATACCCTTTGCTTCCTATGGAGCTCTGTAGTTTCAACTGAAGCATTGTCTATATTGCCCAAGAGCCTCAAAGGTGCATGTGGGGGTTAAACAGGTGAGACCTGACAAAGAGACAAGAGAAGCATCCCGAAGTGCTCAGAGCCACAAATTGCGTGTCCTCCAGAAGTACTTCACCTTTTCTTTCAGCTGTTTTAAAGGGTAGATGCCGTATTTCTACTCCCTCAAAAAATAAGCGAGGAAGGGGAAGGAATAACACAGAAATCAAGATACGTTTCTTATCTATTTAATCAATTTGGCAGGACAAATCATCATATTCTATGCAAAAGGGATTTGAAGCTGTTAGTATGTGATACAGGTGAACCCCTCTCTTTCAGCTTTACTACCAGGCTGTTCCCAAGCACAAATGGGGGATCAAGGATCAAAAAAGAAGGAATATCATATTTTTGTAACTGTCTCTAGCTGACATGCCGCAGGCTATTGCAGCAGAACGAACACCGTTTCAATCATCAAGCTAAACAGACAAAGTCACTCAACCCAGCCCCAGTCCCACAGGGTTTGTGGGATCCAGGTACCAAAACTCAAAGACAAGATCCCTCTATTCTCACCAGCTGCTCTCTACAACTCTGGGGAACAGGCGCTAGCAAGAGAAAAACAACTTCATTTCCTTGTGCTACACATGCCTCTGTTTCAGGAAATTTAGCAAGAGAACAAACTCAAAGACAAGCAGAACATGCACTGCAGAGATTTGTGTTACCATAGCTGAGAAAAAGTCCTTCACGTCAATATCAACACAGAAAACAAGAAAATCAGGTAGGGTTTTATTTCACCATTAATTTACCACAGGAATTATTTATCAAAAGTAGACAGTCCTGCCAAAAAAAAAACATCGATTCTCCCAGTTGTCTCCACTTTCAGTTATAGACGACAGTGAAGCTAAGAGTTAAAATTTAACTAATATTAATAGGAAAATGAATGTGTGTTTCAGGACAAGGTTTAGAGTAACTCCAAGTTAAATCACTCTAAGAATCAGTGATTCTAATAATACCTACACATCAGTTGTACAGAGTTCTTTCTCAAATCACTTGATATGCTATTTGTGTAGTGCTTTGACTCATATCAGATTTTTTTTCCAGTTTTTTTAATAAGCTTGAAAAAAAATGAAGGCAGCAGTATAACAACCCTGAATCTTATTTTTCAACATTCACACATTAACGTTTCCTATTTAATGGGAGCTATCACCTTCAAATTAAATCAGAAAGCAATATTTTTAAACCTGTTGCAACAACTCGTGCTGACTCAGCACAGAGTAACCTTCTGGTTGTTCAGTTTGTGCATTTCCTGAGAGCACACAACTACCTCCTTTCTCTAATATAATACACCTTTTAATAATAACCAAAGGAAAAGGTTTTCCAACTACTTTGCAATATTATATCAAACTCTGACTGTACAGATTATTTACATTTACACCAGCTACTTCATCCTGACTAAGGCACAGTGCTGAAGATTAACTTCTACTTCCCTAGGGCAGGAACAAACACTGAATATTGATCTTGACAACTGCTCCTTTCTCCATAGCCAGATCACATCCTCCTGCTGAACAACCCACCTTCTAGCAGCTCAAGACACAGGCTGCAAGGGATCCATGTGAATTTCTTCATATGAGGACAAACCTCCTATTATCATAAACTGCTTCCAAGCTTCAAGGTCACAAAACCCTCCTCATCTTTATCTTATGAGTCACCTGTTGTCATCGTCCAAAAAGGCAGAGAGGCCAATGTTCAAGATAGCTTTTACAGATTTTAACCAGGGTCTCAATATAATTTTTAAAGAAAGTCTTATCTCTGTCGCTTTATTAATATTCATTGAAAAGTTACTCTTTGGCCTTGCATTTCATGCAAGTTCATCCCACTAGAAGGCAAATATTTTTCAGATGAGGTTTCTGTCACATGTACAATGACGGCCTCTTCTGCAAGGTCTTCCCTTCTCTTTCCCACCCACCAGAGGAAAAAAGGATTTTTCCCCTTTTCTCCCTTTTCTGTGGCAACTGGAGGAAAAAAAACAAAACCAGGAGAATTGCAAATAAACATAGAGAAGAAAACAAGCCCCAAGCCTCCCAAATGACAGCTCTCCAAAGCATGCTGCCGAGAGTGCTGCAAAGTCACATTGCATGAACTACAGACCAGACCTCAGTGTGTCATATTTCATTATGCAAAATGCGCAGTGCCAGGCTTGCAGTTGTTTCTGCTGAAGGTTAGAGAATTTGACCCCACTAGTGAAGGAGGACACAGCCAAAAGATGAGGAGCAGAACATGTGCCCATTTCCCAAAGCAGACCAGGACATCATTCATCTCACTTCATGCTTTGCACCCAGGTGCAAAAGAGCCTCCAAACATCTACCTCCTCCCAATGGACAGGTGTTGAATACAGTAAACACCTCTATGTCAGATCCTTATACTCAGGGGTTCTTTTGTTTTTAAACAATTTTTCTCAGAGAGACATCAAATGTTCACTGCTTTATAACCTGTACTATGAAGGAAAGGCAGTAAGGACATGTCCCCCACCCCACAATGCCCTCAGCCTGCCAGGTTTCCTCTCTTGCTAGAGCACAAGGACCCTGCTGGGGATGCTCATGCTGGGACCATGGGTGAGAAAAAGAGATTGTGCTGTTTTATCCCATCCCAGGAGGGTATTTAGTTGTTCTTCATGCATTCTTCATGCTTCAGACTTGCTATTGGGTCAGAAACGGCAACTGGAACCAGAATGCTTTTGCATAAGCTCTCC
This sequence comes from Nesoenas mayeri, assembly GCF_963082525.1. Lineage (NCBI taxonomy): Eukaryota > Metazoa > Chordata > Aves > Columbiformes > Columbidae > Nesoenas > Nesoenas mayeri. The sequence goes on from NC_137562.1 coordinate 14,279,015, forward strand.
GCTAATTAAATCCACTTGCTGCAACCCAATAATTTGTGGGGAGGGAGGAAAAGTTGCAGAAAAAGGAGAGCAGCCTTTTAGTCTCTGTCCTTTGTTCACACTACTGTAAAGACCTTGCAAAAATTACAAGTATGCAAATCTTGAGAAGAGATTTGTGTGGTGGAAAAAACACACTAGGTAGAAAACTGTTCTGTTCTGCCCCTTGCAAGGTACAGAGCTTGATTTCCCTTAATGGCTCATGATTAATGTATGAAAACAGGATGAACAGCCAAAATATCTGAAACGTGAGCAACATGATCCTTCAGTTTTTCCTGAAAAGGCCAATATGGCTTAGAAAGAAGATAGACTTTTTCTGTCCCTAGATCAAATTTGATCTGTTCCAATATGAACGACAAAGGGAAGATGCTGCACAGTGTTTGAACAGGTTTTATTTTTGTCAGAAGTGAGAAGAATCATTTCCATCAAACTAAAGACAAAAATGTATTTAAAAACTGAATGCTTACTGCCTCATCAGACTGCACTCAAACTGGCAGCACTGTCAATTCGTTATTAACCAATGCTGAACCATTATCAAAGAACAACATATGTTTTGTTATGGACTTACAAGGTGAAAATTTTATAATACACTAGTCTTGAGAACAATTTGCCTACTGGACAATTGGTTGGAAAACTCATTTCAACAGAAAGCAGCCATACTCTCTAGCAAAAACTCTGGCAAACACACTACATACATAAAACCAGTTTCTTAAATACTTGAACATGGAATAAAATGTAAAATATACCAGGATAGATCAAAATTGATAATTTCATTTCCAATTCAGCTCACCGATGAAGCACACCTACAATAAGGATGTGTGGAGGACCGTTTGTAACGTGTTCGTAAGTAAACCAAAATACCTGCACTGTGTTGTAAAGCAGTAGAAACCCTACCTGCACATTTTGTTCTTGTTGTGAGCGGTGGTCCAGGGGGTCCTGTCCCTCCTTCTCCAGGGCGGGTGAGCAGCACTCTGATCTCGTACTCCACATCAGGATCCAAGTGCCATAGTTTGTAATTGGGGGAGTCTACAATGTGCGTTTCTGCCCAATTCCCAGTGGTTGTCCGATACTCCACCTCTTTCAGTATGATGGGTCCATCTCCGATGATGGAGTTGGCGTTGGGTTTGATCCACAGGTACGTGGCTCCGACAGCCAGAAGCTCAGGAGGGGCAATAGGAGTTGGGGGCTCTGTAAACAGAAAGAAACCATGAGAGGCCTCAGACAATTTTGTCAAAAGGATCAAATTTCCACTATGTGTCTGTACAGCAAGGCTGTCCCCGAATCTTTTGTAACACAGGCACAGTTTCTCCTGTCATTTACAAAATCTTTCACAAGAGTTTAATCTGTTACTGAAAAGAGCTTGGCTTCTTTTCATTTACGTTAAAAATTCAGCCCCCTTACACCATTATTGTACAAAATGATCAAGTGAAATGTTAATTTCATTTCCTCCGTCTAACTAATTGCAATGAACCACACCACCTCCTTGAGAATAACTGCAGTATTTGTGCATTGTACCTCTGGAAAGAACAAACAAACAAACAATCGAATTGTAATGGTAGCAGGTATCCAAAGTGAACAAAAACTAATGTCACAAGAAAAGTTTTCTGTGGAATGTTTGTTTCTGCTTTTACTTTGCACTGTTTCCCTAACTCCTGCCAAAATCTTTTCCTCATATGAAATGTCAGGCTGATTATGTTTTGACTGCATAAAGATATTTCTCCAAGAAATTTGTTTTCAAGAAACGCATGTAGGTACATTTCTATTAAAAATCAAATCATCATAAATCACAAACAGTTTATTACTGTTTCTAGGTACAAAACAATTAAAAGATAGATTTAGTGACTTTTATTCCCAATGCAAAAATGACATCTTACAAGCCACACCATAGCTGAACACAAGACAAATTAAATATTAAACTCCATTCTCCTGAGCTGTAGACTTCAATAGCAACATGTTCCACGTTACTCTGGGATTTGATTGCAAGTTAAAAGAGATTTACTGGACTGAGCTTGATTAACAGAGCGGTTTGTCCTGCTAAACAGACATGAAAGTCTCATCTACCGAGTGTAAAAACTACTGTTGCCAAAGTGATTTAAATTAAGACGACACCCAGCATTGGTGTCTTCTCTTTATTTTAAGTCAAACCTAAACCTCCACTCCCCACCCCCCAAAAAAGGTGTTGATGCTTTTCCCTCCCCCCCCCACCCACCACCATCAGTTTTCCCTTTTCTAAGAACCATTTGAAAGAACAGGTGCTGTAGAAAATTAGGAGTTTAAACTATTGCTCCTATTTTCTGAACTTGAGAAACTAAGCTGTTATAGTAGTTATTCAAGGCTCAGTCCCACCTCACTGAAAACAATGGGCTCTTTCCTACTGGCACCAACTGGACAAGAAGCAATTTTTATAATCTCTCTCTGTGTCATATTACTGCAACTAATCTAAACAAGTTACCCATTATTTAGCAAAAACAGCACATAAAGAATGACCATTTTTGCCCTTTGCAACTAAACACATATCAGTTACAGATGACCGGCCTGATGTTATGAGCTTACCATTTTAATTAAAATCTCGATGTGATCTTGATTAAATAAACATGGTGACAGATTGGCCTTGTACACATGTAATTGTGATCAGCCATATTTGAAGCTCCATTTGATCCAGACAGGATTTTACGTTAACAAGCTTTGTCCAGCCCGTTGCTCCCTTGTGGCCATTCTCCGGGCACAGAGGAGGATGGACCGAGGGCATCTGGAACTGGGTGGCTGCACCTGGAACAATAACTGACTCAGAGGTTGGACCAGCTCTGCTGGGAGGACAGGCTGAGAGAGTTGGGGTGTTCAGCTGGAGAAGAAAAGCTCCGGGGAGACCTTATTGAGGCTTTTCTGTACTTAAAAGGGGCTGATAAGAAAGATGGAGACAGACTTTTGAACAGGGCCTGTTACTACAGCACAAGGGGTGATGGTTTTAAACTAAATTCAAGCTGGACATGAGGAAGGAATCGTTGCCCCTGAGGGTGGTGAGAGCCTGGCCCAAGTTGGCCAGAGAGGTGGTGGCTGAACCATCCCTGGAGACATCCCAGGCCAGGCTGGATGGGGCTCTGAGCACCCTGAGCTGATGAAGATGTCCCTGCTCATGGCAGGGGGGGAACTGGGGGAGCTGGGAAGGTCCCTTCAATCCAAACCATTCTATGATTCTAGCCTGAATCCCAGGTTCAGGAAGGGTACAGGAAAATGTGGTTCCTGAGTGTCAAGGAAACAAAAGACACATGTAGTACAAGCTCAAAAAAGGGAGTTATTGAACACTGGCAGATTTTACTGTACAAGCAAAGTGGGTGCAGTTGTGCAGATATGAAGGGAATTTAGGATGGGCCTTTCTCTTCCCATTAGAAGGAGGGAATAGAGCTGTAGTGTATGGGTGAAAAGGCTCAGCACTTCAGCTTTAAAAATGACAAATTTTAGTAGTGCAAAGAGTGTGAGAAAACAAAACTTCCATGATGGTCCAAAAAAGACAAAACAGAATCACTGAATATCTCAAATTGGAACAGACCAATAAGGACCACCAAGTCCAACTCCCTGCTCCTTGCACAACTACCTAAACCTGAGCCATATAACGAGAGCATCACCCAGCTGATCCCTGGACTCTGACAGGCTTGGTGCCATGAATACTACACATTCCAACATTTGTGGAAAGCACACATATTTTACTCTTTGGCAATTGCTCTTGAGTGTCTCTGCTACTAGAATATTTCTCTGTATGATTTTCTAGGCAAGGCAATTTCAAGCAATTGATAGATGATGGAAGAAAAATGGGCTCCCTGCATCCTTCAGATGTAACTGGGATGACTGAAACATGAGAAACCCTCATCAACTGTTTTCACTATCTCCTGTGAAATAATCTGTAAGAAAAAGGAATTATAAAATTGTAATCTTAAAACAGCCGGATAAACCTCTTAAACTACAGATTTTACAAGAATAAAGCTTTATTTTTTTTAATTCCTAACTTGTTCATAACACTATCAACTGATAAAATGCACAACCAAGACAACTGTGAGCTCTCATTTGCATTTGTTGGCCTATGGATGGTTTTAGACAAATGGATTCCCTAAAACTACAAAACACCAGGTTCTACAAATCAGATCAGAAGGGACTGTGATTTCTATTATTTTGGGGTTGAACAGGTGGGGATGGGAGCTGCCATCATAAGACATTTGCCTGTCAAGCAGGTTCTGTGTTTTCAAACATGATACTGCTTATTCCTCTCCTAATGGGGGTTGTAAGCTTTTCTCACAGCATCCTAAATGAGCAGCTGTGGACTGCGCTTGCCAAGTGGATAAGGATGGGACTGGAAGGCAAGGAAACCAAATTTCAAGTTTCTCAGTATCTTTCTAAGCAAAAAAAATACAGAAGAAACCATATTTGTATCGTTTTCTACGCAACAACCACAGACTGTTACGATTTAAAAGCTATTGAGAATATAGGTACTTAAATTTGCATTTAAGGCAGCAAACCCAGCTGTTTTAAGAAATGAAGCAATCATGTTAAATACCATTGGTTTTGACCCTCCATCCTTTGCGCAACTGTTCTGCACTCTTTATTGCTCGTAATTAGAGACTCTCTTGACTGTCTGAGCAGCATTCATGAGCACACTTTGCAGTTTTACACCACAGCAACAAGCACTCTGAGCTCTGAACGATAGTATTTATATTGGCATTGCTTATTAGCACACTTCCTACTACTGTAATAAATGCAGCAGTTGAATTCCGTTTTCCAGTGATTGTCCCAACTTCCATTTATTGCACAAAGAAACAGCACAAAGATATTACAGTATTTAGCACAAGACTATTTCATCGCACTGACAAGCACTGTACTAATTGGTTTTTTGTCTAGGAGAGAGACATTCAGATCTGTCTCGCAGTGATGTAACAGGCAGACAGCAGTGGCGTATGTCAACCGCTTTGGAAGACTGTGCCAGCGGCATTAATAAAGTGATTCATTAATTCACCTGGATGGGTAAATTGCACCAGAGAGCAATATAGTCTGTCCACTCCCAAAGAAAAAAAGCCCAGAGCCAATTCTGAAAACAACAATTTCAAATATTTAATTGAAGCCCAAGTCCAGGAAAGTGAGAGAAGAGGAAGATTTAGGTTTTCTGCAGCCTACAGAACAAGGGGCAGTGGTTTCACTGATTTATACATTTTACAGGTGTGAAAGCCTTTACTGTTGGTTTTGCATCCCATTATGAAACAGGGTAGTCCCAGAAGGCACACATTATTCTTACACAGCCAAGTTTAACCTCTTCTCCTCTGTGAGCATTCCTGTAGTATGTGAAGCAGCCTTGTGGATACGCAGGTCTGTTCTTGCCCCCATTGAGACCAACACTGCATTCAGCCTCAGGAACCATCAGCCACAGGATGCTTATGTGCTTAGTAATCAAACACTGACAGACAAAAATGGAATTTTACCCTTTTAGTTCATAGCAGGTTGGTTATTTAGCTAAAGATCTAGGACATTAGAGCAGTAATTGAGGGGCTGCATTTCAACACTGCTACATTGTTCTATGGAATACCAAATTTAGCGTCGCTCCTCTCTATTTGATGTTTATTCCCAACACAGAGTTTACTAACACAGTGGTAAGTAACTTCAGTGCTCTGTGGTATAGAATATTCATGTGCTACAGCATGTCATGTGCTTTTTTCTTCTCACTTTTCCCATTAGAACAAAAGTTTCTGTCTACAACGGACTCGCCACAAGTTTCATGTACAAGAAGTGGGGGAGAAACTAGAAATTATCCAAAAAGATGTGAAAGAGGTGAGTGAAGTGGTCAAAGAATCAGCACAAGAGCAATGAAAAACAAGACATGAGCTGATCTCAGGGGACAGCAATCAATATCACCAAAGAAAGCCAATGGAGCAGAAGAGCAAATATTTGGCAGGGTGCTTTTCGTCCGACATTCCCCAAACCCTACATTCAAAGACTATGAACTATTCCCTTTACATCTCACAACAGTGCAGGTATAGGACTTACATACTAAAGAAGAACTTGCTGCAGCCTGGTGAAAATGAAGAGTACGTATTCTCTACGTATTTTCCCCTTAAGACATAGTGGAAATGCTCCTTGGTGATTTGAATACATACATTCTAAATTAAGCAACTGGGCTGCCTGGGCTTAAAGAGAACAACACAGTAATGCTAACAGAAGTTACTGTAAAGCAGCAGAAAGCCCATTAACCCTTTCCTAAAAGCACTGCAGCCAGCCACGCCAGACAGCTGGAACGAACCCTGGCTGAAGAAAGTCTACCTGTATTAGTGTCGCCCTGAGACCAGAAAGAGTTGGTACAGACCCAATTGCCTCCTACCAACTCTTCTAATTGTGTTGTAGGTTAAAGGAGAGGGGCATCAGACACCAAGTGGGAATTACAGTACTATACTATTTCATTAGCCTTCCACACTACTTCGGTCTCAGAAGCTTAGCCTGAATCCAACCAGAGCCTCACAGGATGCTTTCATTCTCTAATAAAGAAGAAAATAGCATCGGATTAGCTGAACAGTATCTCCTTTCCCACTGTAAATTAAGTGAATTAGATGGAAGACTCTGCGCTCTAATTGTAAAGCTTATTACAAGAACTCACATAGATTAGAACTGAATGTTTCTCTTTGAGTCATCATTTGCACTGTAAAAGAGGAAAAAAGGCTCAATATTGATAGGTAGGAATCTATAGTACTCCAGCAAAACACATTCATGAGTCTTGAGCACAGAGAGGGCAGAAGGCAACATTCTACAGGGTTGGGAATCATGGACAGTTCACTCTCATTTTTAAAATGCATATTATTTTCTGAGTTTTTCAACTGCAAAATAGCTACACAATGACATAATGAACAAAAGCAGTGGTATGCTTCTTGTTGCTTACAGAATGTCATTGTTATAGAATGTCATTCTGTTTACAGAGATCTTTCATGAACCATGAAGAAGCCCAACACAAAGACCTCTGTGCATTAAAAAGTTAAGCATCCACGAGCTGATTACCAGTACCCTGTCCTTTACTATATAGCTTCAATATGTTCAAATCTGTATAGTTCGAATCTCCTTTATAGTCAATGGAGATAAATGGACAATTTTAGAGAACGTACAACTCATCTTAAGTTGCATATCTAAGACTGAAAAAATTTCTCCCTGATCCCTCCCCCTCTCTTGACTGGCATTAAAATTCAGATGAGATTCGTTTTACCTCCTAACTCTTATTTTCCCAGGGCCTTAGTGTGAACCACAGTGAGGTACCCAACCAGTTAAGCCACAAAGCAAACTGTGGAAAGAACCACTCAGCAAGAAATAACACTGAGCACCTGTATGCTCTTCGAATGCTCTCTGAATGTCCTCATTCAGGGCAGCAGAACTCAGATGCTGCAGTCTAAAACCATCCCATGAAGATAAATGATGCTTTTCCCTGGGAAAGATGAGCACAACCCACTTTCCTTTTGTATATGTAGCCAGAGCATTCAATGGTGAGAGTGATGCCCTTCGATTTAATAATTCAATACTTAAAGTGCTTGTCAAAGAGAGAATTTCATTCTTTCACTAAGGCTGTTCTGAGGCTGAAGCTTCTTAGCCCCATCTGGTGAGATTATGCCATACACAGAAAAAATGTTCTGTTTTCACTTGATCAAAAAAAAGCACAGTAAGAATAAGAAGACCATGACTTTCTCTAACTGACATCAAACTGCTCCATTTTGCACCCCCAGAATTGTGCACAGCATCCTGTTCTCCAAACTCATCCTTCAGATATTTTCCTCTCAAAACAATTAGTAATTTTTATTTTTTTTCTATTTCCCTCATTTTGTGGAGCTTCCCTGGATGTCAGATGCACCAGATATGCATGAACTAACATTTCCTCTTAATTTTGAAATGACCTATGAAGAAAACCAAGGTAAGGTTTAACGTAAGACACATAACTGAATGCAGTCATTACAAAAGTATCACGAAGTATGAGAACTGAGCATCAGCTCTCCTTCAACTGTTGAAAAGACACTGATTTCACCATGAGAAACCGCTGCAACTGTGCATCTACCAACAGCCACACAAGTTCCAGGTTACTTCTCAACCCGTGTCTGAGTTTTCTCTCCGCCCTGTGTGAGAAACCCCAGGGTCACTATAATCCACGTACATTTACACTCTACACTGCTTCCTTTAACAGCCAATTTTGTCACACTACAATTCGAAACAACACTCTATTGGAGGCTTTTCTTTCTTATGGCTCCATCATATCTATACAAAGATATGGAAAACTGCATCCACATCCCATCAAAAAGAAAGTCCTCTCCACCAGTTAGTAGTCAAGGCCAGCTTTAGCTCCCTCTCTTGTTTCTAACTCCATGGACTACTTAAATTCATATATCATGTGTTATCTATTGCAGCTTTCTGCATGAACAATCTGCTAATCTCCCATAGGGACTAGAAATGTAAACTCAATGAGCACCAAAAAAAGTAGAAAGGCAGGAATAAACACACAAACTGTGAAACATGTAATTTCAGGTCAACTCAAGTTCAAGCAGCTTCATCAGTTGCTACGCTACCAGCTTATGATGGTGGGAAAGGATGAAGGCAACAAGATTTTATAGCTTCATCTATAGAAGCTATTTAGCAACTTTGGCTTTCTGGCACATCTCCATCTGCAGGATGAAGGATCATTAGTCTCTAAGCTGCTGAAATGGCAAGCGGCTGGAGGTATTGACTCCTATGAAGCAGCATGGAATAATTTGTCTGGATTGATTAAGTAGCTTAATCCATAGCAACCTGCTAGGTTTGCAGGAAAAGCCTGCGGCAGGATTCTGCATTTCATTTAAGGCCAAGGGGGGAATTAATTGTCCTTTACCACACTGTCCACCACCTGAAGATACGCAGAAGAGATGAGGAACAGTGAGGAGAACCAAGGTAACAGCCAGGCTGGAGTTTAAACATGACAAACTACCATGGTGGAGACTCACAGACGCAATGCTGGTCATTCTGCTGTTGATCTCTCTTCTTGCAAATACATTATGTACGCCAGAGCTGGGCTGGCTTAAAGAGCGAGAACACGGGTGTGTGCACATGCAGTGCATTTCAAGAAATTGCTCACAGTTAATCCTCACAACATGTTGGTGAAGCAACTATGAGGATGTTGCTTTATTACTGGAAATAAAGATTAATGGATATCTGTAGGGCCAGAAACTGAATGTGGTCTTGTGTTCCAGCCTACAGACTTTATGACCCCCTACAAAGAAGCTTATGCCAGGCTTGACAAGCAAATTTAGGCTCTTTCAGCCCATAAAGCAAAATATTCTCATTTAAGTACTTATTTTCCCATGACAGATCTGTGAAAAACACTAATCACATTTGACCATAAGGAGGCAAGTCCAATCTGACACAGCCTCTAACGAGCTGATGCTGTAATGGAAATGGCAAACATGCCAACAGGGATCGCAGGAGCCACCATGAAAGCAACACCCCAGGAACTTTTCAACCAACGTACCTGTATCGTGTGAAGCAGCATTGGACAAACTGTCCAGGCAACTAAATCTCAGAGTAGACGGCCACCTGAGCGTATGTTTTCTTGATCTTAATCCGAGGAAGAATACAATTCGGATCTCAGTATTCATACGAAACTCGGATGAACCAAAACTAATTTCAAAAGGAATTTTGCTCAGTGCTCATTTGAGGAAACCTCATGTCTCAACTGACTGAAATCACATACTTGAGTACACGGTGAGGAACATGGTTTAGCATAAGGGAAGAGCAGACACTGCTGTTGACACAGCTACGCTTCATCCAAATTGAAGTTTTATCTATTTATTTCATTGGGAGTAAGCATAGATGTTCACCGTAGGAAACCTATGGAAACTACTTAAATAGCTGGATATCAATAATATTGAAATATTCCTTATGTAGATTACAAAACATTCACAGTAATAACACCTACTTAGATCATACTATGGTTTACATGTAAAGTAGCACTTTTCATCCCTGAAACTCACCACAGAGATTAATTGCCCTTCCACTGACAGCAAATATGCAAAGTGTGAAAATGAGACAAGTTGCTGCCAATAACTGTTCTGCTGCCACCAAGGCCACACTGTTTATACAGCTACGTGAGCAACCTCATCATTTATTAAATGTCAGTATTGCAAGAATCTTTGCTTCTGGTGGCAAAAGGAATCACTGCCTAGCAAGATAAAATCTGGAAGAACAACTTGAAGTTTCGTGGCAATTTCCAGGAGATAAAGGGATCTCTTCCACCTTTAAGTCATTGACCAGTCTCTCAGGCTAGTGTAAAATATGCACAAAAGAAATCCTGCCTGCTACAGAGATGTACTTCCAAAACTGAATATTTACATTAATATTTACATAGTCCAACTATTTTTTCCTGAAAGAACAAACAACTTTCAACTGCCAACTGTAACTGAAAGAATGCCTGACCTGAAATAAATAAATATTCTAAATACTCTCCAATAATATGAGAAATTTTTTTCAGAAAAATACTTTCTCTGCTTATTGCACTTCACCTTAACATAAGTTGAACAGAGCTTTGGATCATGATCTTCACCCGACTATAATGTTAATAGTTCAAAAGTATCTGACATTACCTAAAAGCCTTGCTACTTTAGAGAAAATACAAAGAACAATCAATTTGTTTTCTGTCTTCTCTCTTTTTTCTTCTTATATTAATGAGGGGAAAAAAAAAGAAAAGCTTGAAGTATGGCTCTGTTTGGAACTTGAGAAATCCGTATACATTGAACCCATACACCAAACATACAGTTTTAATGGCACATTGCACTTGCAGACAGTTGAGAAGTCATGCCTGTTGACACCATGAACTTCAAAGCCCATTTTATTTCAGGAGTCTTAACCCTGTATCACAACCTTCCCTGTCAAACAGCATAAAAGAGACATTTCAAAATCTTTTTTGTGTATGAAAGAACCTATTTTGTAGCCATTAAAGATGAGATTGAAGGCCTAAGACAACAATCTGCAGTGGTGAACAATGAATGACATTTCTGCTCATCTATTCTTAGTGCGACCAACTGAGCAAGCAGCCAGTAGCAGAGAAATTATGGGGCTGGGAAGTGAGAGCTGGTAATTTCCCCAGCTGCAGCACAATGGAAATAATGTCCAAGCACAGGGGGCAAGTCCCTCATCAAGAGGCCAGACCACTCCACTAAATCTCTACTAGCCCAGCTAAGGAAAAGCAAACAGGGTTTTTCCACTAGACCTGAAGGCCACCACAGATCCAGGATCCTGGATCAGTTTTACTGGTTTTGGATAAGTATACTAATATTCACAAGAATGTCTGCAGTTAATTCAGGAATTCTTGTGTTACATACATATCTCCTTGCTTACTGTTGTGTTGGCCCTGAGACAGTTAATAAAATCAAGCTTTCCCACCATCAGACAAATCTGGGAGCCTGTTTAGGCTTTGGAAGAGCTGCAGTATGGAGTTTAGGCTGTAGAAATGAAGTGGTTTTTAATGGGTCCTGTACCTGAAAACCAGTGTTAAGTCCATGTTAAGGTCAACCTGGGTCCTGCACAGGCAGAATCCTGCATTTATGGTTATGCCACAGCAACCTGTTCATCTAGAGAAGCAGCTGTGTCTGATTCCCATCATACCAAGATTTGTGCATATCTACCAAGACCTCAATACATCTTCCTTCAAAGAAAAACCCTCTTATAAAAATACCTGTTCCAATGGTAGGGAGGGTAGGTTAAAATAATTTATCAAGGAGCTAACAGACAGAGTATTTACTTTGCTACAAATATTCCTAAACCAGTACCTGCAGATGTCCAAGTATGATGTATGTATATGAATAAGTAAATTACTAGTACTTTCTTCATTGAAACCTTTCTGTCCAGAGTCTTCTGCTCACAGTATATTATTACTCCCCCAAACGATGCAAATTGAACCTGGACTTCCCTGAGAAGGTTCAGATTCAATTTGGATTTATGGATTTAAACTGCTGAGATTTTCCTACATAGTCTGATCCCCTACAGGCATACATTTAGTAAGTTCCTGAGGTTCACTGTGTACTGCAGAGGCTAAAAATGGGAAAAAGATAATGGGAAATCTACTAATGCATGGAAGTTGCTTTTTTTTAACAATATGAAGAATGGTAAAAGTCATTGAGGTCATAGTGACTGGTCACTCTTTCAGGATGGCGTACAGTGGTACATAAGCTTTGATATACAATCTGTTGATTTCTAACACCAGTATTCCCTAAATATAGCTATCAAACAGTTCAAGAATCATCAAGAAGCAGAAATTCACTCATACTTTCTGGCTGAATCGAGATCACTGGCCTACCTAAAAAGGAGGCAAAATCTGATTAAACACCGTGCTACCTCAGAGTGGGAGTTGAGATCACTGCTGACTGCGAGAAGGGAATTATATGTGTTTATATATTTACATACCTCCAGTATTTACATTTCCATCATGTCTCTAATATTGTGCTGATAAGCACTGTACAAACAGACTCTGCACCAAACAGCTTTAACTCAGCACCCAGACAGAAGAGAAAGAAACAGTGATTGATTCCCAGTCAGCAAGATAGGCTGCAGCCTTTATGCATTATCAGCCTGTTACCAAGTACTTTGTAGTCATAACAACAAAACTGAGAGATGTCAATTACCATAATAGTGAGCACATAATTAGCAGCAGCCTGAACAACATGTCATCCTGTGAAACTGAAGAATCAGCAACTAAAATTCAAAATGACCAACATACTGTTAGGTACAAAAAGTTTTCTTCCTATACGAGAGTTTCAAATTATGACTTGCAAAATCGTTTTTCTCTTTTATAAGGAATGTTTATCACTTTGTATAAGGACTGTGCTTCCTGACTCAGTAGAGAAGTCATTATGTTAGATTCCATTATGCTGTGATTTGAAGTGTTGATGGATAAACAAGGAAGGAAATGCCACAGATTTTGGAAATCTAAATTTTGAACCCTAGAGCTACGTCTTTCACTTTGAAGCAAAATACCAAAGGTTGATTATCTGAGTGTTTCCCACATACATAAAATAGAGTTAGGACACATAGGGATTTATTTTCCCTTTAATTTGTATATGTGGAATTCCTGCTGATGGAGACCTATAGAAAATTTTAAGCAGAGAAGTCACTGTATAAGTTGTCATATCATCATGATGTCTGTGCTAAAACGGTAGCAATTTTATTGCTACATAATTATTAAGCATGGGGTCAAAATTTACCTTTCCCCCGTCAGTATTTCCTGTCAGGTACCTGGTGAAACATTCAATTTCTTACACATTTCAACATGAAACAATATTGCTGTGTTTTATTGAAACATGGGGACTATAAGGAAGAACAGCAATACAAAACTTCTAGAAGAACAGTCCTGTGCAATTGTCTAAAGGGCCTGACCTGCTTGTGCATACTAAAGCGTTTATTCCCTCTTTTTTATCTATTTATTTTCTATCTTTACAAGCAGAAACCTACATTGCCCAAATAAACGCCAGCTAACACAAGATGAGGTCTTTCTTTGGTGCCACAGAAAACCATTTCTTGCTCAAACTTGTAAATATACATAATCACAACCCTGGGAATAGCTGGAGAAGAATATTACAGGTCAAATCTTACCCAGAATAGTTGCACCATGGAACTCTACTGCTTGGTAAGGCTATTTAAACCAAATTTGTTTTGCTTCAGAGTTCCTCCTTCCAAGGTATCTTTAAAAATAACAGAACATCTCCTGAGCTGAGAACACGCAGATACACATTACGGTGTAATACCTGGCTTTAATGAATAGCATCTGATCATTCCACTATCATTTGTTAACCATTCATCATCTTAGCTCCTTGTTGATTTGCTTCATTATTTAAGAAATACGAAGATTATTTGGCTTTGTGCCTAATTCTTATCTAGTTTATGCTGGTACAAATCCAAAACAAATGGAGTTACCACTGTGATGCAAATAAGCCAAGTTTCTGCTCTTTTGTTTCCCAGTAACCTGAAATGTTGATGATTTCTTATCCCTCACAGGCAAGCTGATAAGAAACAGCACCAGGGGAAACTGTTTTCTAACAGAAGCTGCACTGTGCCTGCTCTGAACCCATTTGTTGCATAGTAGGACCTTGGCACAGCCCCACAGTCCGACAAACCTGATTAAAAATGACTTGATGAATTTAGCCTGTTGAACAGGTGTTTCTAACCAGCCTGGAGGGAAGGGAAAAACACTATCTGCGAGCTAGAAATACTTTATGCTTTCTGTAATTGTTTAAACAACGATAGGTCTACAGATGTGAGTACAGACAAATTTCAAGCATCCTAATTCCATTAACCAACAGCTGTCAAAAACCCTGCAAAGACCAGGAGCAAAAAGTAGTAGGAAGGGAAAAGAAAACTACTGCATGGCCACCTATACTTTTCACCACAACATGAATATTTGATTAGATCCTGGAGTACTGGGAGATAGGAGATGATATGAGAGCTGGTCGAGAAAGGATGCAGCTTACAGTCAGAACAAGCAATGCCAACTGGATAAAAAGTGACTAGAGAAAAAAGAAATCGCTGGGGAGCAAGTCAATCTGACAGGCGCACACCAACAACGTCAAAAGCTGGGTCTCAGATCAAAATAATAGGGTTTTTAATAGAGTTGTCTGTAGATGGTTTGTGGTAAGATTGCACAAAACCCTGATTTTTGGAAGTGTGCAATACTTTTATAAAGAAAATTAACTAAACCCGCTGGACCTTCTCAGCAGCCATGGTTGCTTCTTGCACAGGTACGTTACCCCATTGGTGAAGCATTACGGGATTTCATTTCCAGGGGAGTTCAAGTGATGAAACAAACAGAAAAGGTTAGACTGGGACTGATGGAACTGATACAGAACCAGTCCTAAAACCATAACAAAAACCTCTGGAATCATCTTGATTTCATGTCTTCTTGATTATTAAAAGTGAGACAAGAAAAACAAGCAGTGGAAACAAATCTGCTGCTTTCGTCTGGCAAAATATATTTCAAAAGTTTTCCAGAAGACGACATTGGTTCCTTAATACATTATATTATACATATGCCTTCAACTCTGCTGCTGATCTTGACAGCTGCACTTTAATTTATTTGTGTAACTCTTATTGGAGTTGAGTAAAATATGGAATACAGTGAATCCACACAGTGATTTAGAGCCGTTAGGTCCACATCTGTCACAAACTGCCAGTTTGAACGTGATGTGCCATGCAACTGGCAGGCACTCACTTCATTGTTCATAAAACCTGTGGCTATATTTTCTTGGAATCATCATATAAAACCAAGCTGCCCTGAAACATGGACAGTAAAGCTGAAATGAATTCACACAGAATATACAAGCTTCAGTTGCAAAGACAACAGTGAGTCCACTTATTCTGATACTGTTGGAAATGCCTGAACTTATCTAATAATGTAAATCACCTCTTTATATAAATTAAATTTTTAAAAAACCTCCCAACGATACTAAGGCAAATTATAAGCTAGAAGCAGGAGGATATACGTTAGAGGGAGAACCAAGCAGTTCACACACGCACACTTTTTCTTTTTATAGGGTTCTTAGGAGCTCGTTTGGAGTTTACCGTGCATGTAAATGCCAAATGAATTTCAAGTACTGCATTAGTTGCCAATCCATTACACAATCTCTTGCAATTTTAACTTACAACTCTGAACTGCCTGTGGCACCAGTTTTGAATTCTAGTCCTTACAGCCCACTGCTTACTATTTAGACAATCTTGTTATCCTGTGGAAATCACAGTATTAACTATTCATACCACCTCCCAAACACGGTACACTTACGATGGAACATTGCCCAATGTTTTACAATGGAAACGAGAACACACAGGAGGCTACAAATAAGCTCCGTTCCACAGTGAAGGATTTCAATACCAAAATTACTTTTACAGAGAGTTATTAAATCTAACCACAAGAGTTTAAGGTCTTTCTTTATGAGACATCACTGCAACAGGTAAGAGCAGGAAAACAAGAGTGTGCAGCAGAACAAGTGAAAGGTCAGCATGCCGTGTCTTTTATCACCCCTGCTACAGACAGAACGTTGGGGTTTTCTTCTGGGAAATCCAGCACAATGCATTTGTAAGAGCTGTAGAAGCAACTGGACACCCTCTATGATGCTGAGAGGCAGCAACAAGGAATGAAGCAGGATCATAAACCCCAGATGCTGGTCCATTCAAGGTTCTCCTTGGAAGAATCTCATGGGTCCCAGACAGATGAGGGGTCCAGGAGAACTGGCTGATTGTCAAGGCTCACCTTGTCAAAGCTCAGTGTTAACTGGTGAACAAGATGCTCATTCAGTTATTACCATTGACGACCTACAAGCACTGGAACCAGTTTCAGTCTTCTGCAGAGCACACTCGGATCAGCATGATGCACACAACTCATAATCACAAGGAAATGCGCACACCAGAAATAAAACTAGACTGTGGTGCAGCTTATCTTACCAACGTAAGGTACGCAAAGGCCTTCACTAAGCTTTAATTGTGTAAAGACAGGAGGCAGCTCAACAGCTCACGAAGAAAGCAGCACACACAGCGTTCCATGGCACAGTCCCACAGGTATCCAATGCTGTGCCCGTATTATTTGGCCAGAATACAATCCACAAGTTCATATCCGCAATTAGCTAACTTGACCCACATGGTCTTTTCAAGAATCTTTTAAGTGCCTTTTACCTGAATTGTATGTTACAAACTCCTTCATTCCTTTGATTCATTAAGTTCGATGCCTCCTTAACACATTTATTAACAGCAGCATCTGGCTCTTCAATCAGAGGAATCCTTCGAGAGACCTCAGGTAACCACATGAAAGGAGCACAGGGACATGGAAGTTGAGATTTTAAAGATTTCATCTGATATGATTAATTACTTGGCTAGGTTAATTTACCACTGAATTACACCCAACTCCTATCCTCAGAACTCACAGTACAGAGCCACGATTCTACTCTTATGAATCAACATTTTCTAAATCAGTCATAATAACTATACATCAAAGAATCAGTGATGAAAGTCTGTAAACCCAATATACACCTTCTCAGGGCAACAACATCCTGCAACTGAGCTCAGGCTGGCCAACAGCAGCTCTACCAGCTTACTTGTATCTAAGCAGCCTGTCTTTTTTTCGCATTAATTGGAATTAAGATAAAGAAAGATGTCCCAATCTGATGTCAGCTTAATCAGAATCAGTCATTCTCTGCTGTTCAGTTAAAAGTGTTTGGACATTAAACTCAGTTGTGTTTACATACAAGATTTTTCAATGAAAAGTAATTTATGTGGATAATAATAGCATATGCATCTCTCAAGTAGTTGCAAAATAAATCTAAAGGCATCGTTTTCTTACATGTAAACAAGAAAAAATGCTTAGTAGCTGCATATGATGAGTCAATTGGCAGTCCTAGGATTGTGTTCCTTGTTAAAAAACATCTCCCAGAATGTTGCTACAACTTATTCAGTAGAATTAACTATAGACCAGTGTAATTCGGAAGGTAAATGCAATGACTCAAACTAGCACTTCAACAACACAGCTCTCCAATACAGAGCCAATTTCAAGGCAAACTTAACAAGTGCTGTCTATAGAATACTGAGAATCTGGCTGAAGGATGTACAAACACCACAGTTGAAAATAGTCATACCTAGGCAAGGTACTGATACAATTTGACACATAAAAGAAGCTGAAGAACTGCAATATGGTACACACTGGGAAAAAATATCTTCTCATTACCTCTATCCCAAGATTACCCGTATCATAGGATTTATAGGATACACTACAATTGCTTCATTTGTTGGAAATAGCAGTGGAAAATGTGATCATGGATCATTTATGATTGCTCAAATGACAAGCCACTCATGGAACAGCTAAGAATTGCAAACTGAATATGCAATACACTTGCAATCCCTTCTTCCCCCACCAGGATTGGATGATACACCCTAATGCACAAAAACTCACTGTCAGTGGCAAATCCTGTGACATGCTTTAGCCTAAAAAGATACAACAGATAAGTTCTATATTCTGCCATTCCTACTTGACAGTCTTTGTAGTTTCTGGTTAATCCATGTCAATGTGCCCAATTTACAGTCAAGTGGATCCAGCCTTACTAAACGATTTGTCACACCTCTATTATACACGATCCCATTCTCTTTTTCCTACAAGGTCTTCAAAAATGGACAGGAGTTCATCCTTGAGGCCACAGGAACTGCTCTGCCCCTTCTTCCCAATAAATTTAGAGATTCTGTGCTACCCACACACTTCACAGCTGGGAACAAGTAAATAATGGTTAAAGCTTATACATTTCTCATCGCACAGCCCGCTATATACCCATTGTATGTATAATGTCAAAAGTGTTCACCATATGAGACACCTCCAAATACCAAACAGGAACATCTGGTACAAACCCCGAGTGTCTCCATGAAAAACTGCACAGGGCCATCACAGCTACAGAACAAGGATTTTCCTTTCTCTCCACACGTGGCATTAAGGACTGACAGGAACACTCCAGGATTTATGCTTGTAATATGCAGTTTTAAGGCCAGCTTCTTTAGTGGGTTATCTTTTCTCGTCGTTTGCCAGGTTCAGTGTTCCTTATATACAATGTAATGGCTTAAAGGACTTGTTTTATTTCCTTTAATAAGATAAACAGATACCCAACAGATGAACCAGTGAGCAGCAGCATGTATTTGATACAGCGGCAAAAGCTCCTTTTCAGTGTTTAATAGCACCACAGCAGTCAGAGCTGTGGTCATGGTAAAACTTTTTTACCTAAATATTTTCAGAGACTCTGGCCTGAAGGATCAAGACCTTTAGCCTTTAAGACGTGTTGCAAAATGTGGCAGAATTTGCAGTGAAAGGGTAGTTGTTGAAAATTACTCCGTGACAAAAATGAGAAGGAAAAAGTCTTAGAAAGGCTCCCATTTTAGACAAACTCCTACACTTAGACAACCTCCTACATTTAGAGTAGCCTCCCGAATGCATTTCCTAAGTCTGTGCATTCTAAAATATCAGCCCTATTAACTTCTCCTGTTAAAAACACACCAAAATTCAGAAAGTAAAAAGGTAACTTCTACATTGTAGAGGCATAAAATGGAAAACAAAGTTTCTAAGGAAGCTCTCAGAGTAAAGAAAATAGGATTTGTAATGAGGCAATCTAAATCTGTTCTGAAGAGCAGACATGAAGAAAGAAGAATATTATTTCCCGTGATCTGTTATTTCCTTTAAAAGCCCCCTAAGAATGAAGGTAGAGCTGCCTGCATTTGAATTTTACTCCATCTGCTCAAGAAAGCACGATACAGGAAGAAAGCAAGAAGCAGTTTAAGGAGAAAACCACTTTACAGAAAGCAGTAATTTAAGCGGAAACTTTCAGTGAATCAAGAGTGATACAGCTTGCATTGTATCGTATTCCATCAGTGAGGGCCTCACAAACTATTTCTTCACCACATCTCTGTACAGACCCCGCAATGTAGAAAACTTGCCCATGAACAGGGAAGTAGATCATTTTTACATTAAGAACTTGGGCTTTCCATGGAATGTGAACACTTAGAACATCTTAATTTGGAGGGGTAAATTAAGCTGTAAATTGGCCGTGTGAGTTGGAATTAATTTAGAATCTTAAACTTCCCAGTTATTGGCTGAGGTTTTCCTTCCCCATAGGCAATGAGCCTCCCACACTTCTAGTGGCAGCTCAGGCAAACACTTGAGCTCGGTGCCCCAATCCCAATTACATCACTCCTCACTCTTCTATATTAATTAGATGGACGTAGATTTTACATTAGAGAAGAACCAACTCATTTTACAGCATGGGTGCTGCTCACCCTTACAGAAGCTTTCCAGCATCTCAGAAGTACCACAGTACTGGTGTGCACCCCGCCATGTACAGCGCTGTTCTAGAGATCACAGAATCATTTCAGTTGGAAAAGACCTATAAGATCAAGTCCAACCATTAACCTAATGCTGTCAAGTCCACCTCTAAACCATATCCCTGAGGATGATGCCACAACAGATATGCGCACCTAGGAAAGGAGCAGCAGCACTTGTAAAGAGCACCAAATTTTGCAGGGAGGAGTCTAGGACTGATCCTGAACACTGAAAAAAATATACTTATTCTACAGTGGGCATTGCTACCTTCTCCTCTCCACTTTACACCTTTGCAAAGGAGGAACTGCATGATCTTGTAAATACACACTAAGACACAGAGTGGCTGAGATTAGTGAGTGTCCCCGCTCCCCATTGCCAGCTTCCCCAGGTTACAAATATCTCTCTTTTTTGCAATCATTACAATGATATTGTGTAGTAGCGTTTCCCACAGGTCAATTACGTTACAGTAGAGAAACTTGCGAATTGGATAAATTTTATATCTTATCTACCCTCCACCTCTTCTTGCTCCCAAACCCTTCTCTAATCAATCTGAGAGGAGACAGATGGAAAAAAACCACATAATTTTCAAGTAAAAGAGTGGCTATGGGAAGGCATTCCAACTAAAAAAAGGACCCATCAAAACACTCTGCTTTCCTATGCATCTCTTTAAAGAGCCTTGCAAATGCCAATGGAAATGATGGGGCGTCTGATGTTTTGACAGAAGCAAGAACATCATTAAGGTAAGAGCTGTCAGCAGTTATTTTATTTTCTCCCTGAAGAATAAGACCACTGTTTAGGCATTACTTTTTTACTAAATCTTTTTTCTTTTATTTCCATTCGATAACGCAATTCTGAAAGATGGCACACTTTATTTGCCTGTGAACTAGATGGATTAGAGAGTAATTGTGACAGCTTGTGAATAAAAGCGCTATAACCAAGCATAATTCAAAGTCAGCAGCCAGCAGAGATGCACTAATTGCCCTGCCACTGGGATAAGAGAGGAAAACTATTCCATACCCCAGCGCTCTCCTCATCAACATACCCAGGTAAAATTCCCTAATAGCAAGATGGTACCAAATATTTCCATGTTTCACACACTTTGAGTAATAACACATATGGCTTTAATCAAAACATGGCTTTCTGTATTTATTTACAAACTCATCAGACCACCCAGTATTAATTAATGTGATGGGATGACCAGACAGGCTGATGACATTGAACATACAACCCCAGGGACTCAAGGATGGACCCCAGCAGACAGCAAGAGGATCTTTCATCTTAGCAGATGGAAGATGAAAAATCAGAGCCAAGATACAATCCAGCCCAGGGACCAGGCTTGGGAAGGTCTACAGATGCTGCCAGCCTTCCTGCGCTCAGCAAAGTGCAGAGGATGAGCAAATCATCATGACCGCAATCCCAGCTATAAGGCTTTATTTGTTCATTAAGTGCCTCATCTACTGTAAAACCACCAGGAACTGAGGACCACCCACAAGCAAGTTCTGCACATTAAGGAGGAGGAGGAAGTTCAAGGAAGACAGCAACAGACTGTAGGAGACAACTGGTGACAAGAAATAGGTAAAGGAATGAGATCCAGGAGCCAAATGAGATGAACTGTACAGGAAACAGTGCAGAATACTTCATCCAAGGCTTTCAGAGAGGCAACAGGTGCTTCTCCGAGGAATGATGACTGGAGATGCCCCACCAATGGAAAGTCAGCCCACAGAATTCAAGTCTAAATCTGGCAACTACAGCACCCAACAGGAACTACAGTTCTTGACAGACACACAGAGTATTTAATGTTCACTCAGGGGAAATTCCTGGAACATACTCAGAAACTCAGTGACGCTTATTTAATCCACCACACAGAATAAGAAATGAAATCCTTTCCCAAAGAAGTGCTACATGTCAGTTTGGTACAGAAGATGAGAGAGGTCAAGTAGATCTGCTGGCACAGGCTTCTCAGAGGACATAGATCAACAAAAGAAAGGGTTGAAGCAGAGAGTGAAAATACAGGCTATTTCCTTATCAGGAATAATACAATAGATGTTTATGCTCTGTAGTAATTTGTTTAATGCTACTTAATCAGAAATCCTTATTTAGTTATTAAAAAGACAAGTGGCATGTGAATAAGTATTGTTAGATGGCTTGAATACTGAAGCAAAGGCATTTCTATAGAAGAACAGCAGACGTATGAGAGAATGAGTCAGATATTTATGTTCCCTATTTAAAATAAAATTAGCAAGCTTTTAGAGAAACACACTGTTTCCGGATATGTACAAGCATTCATGATCATATCTGCAGTTTCCAACCAATGCAGAAGTTTTATTCATTCTAATCCATACGCAGCTTTTGCTCCGTTCATGTAGCATGTAATAGTGATGACACCACCTGAGAGACTAAAAGACTTTCTAGAATCAAAGTTGTTTCACGGTGAATAAACCAGGGAGGGGAGGGGACAGATGCAAAAAAATGTGCATTATACATAGAAAATCTGTTTGGACAAATAAGCTCATTCATTGTAGGTAGCATAGCAGGCTTGCAGCTATTTCCACACTTAAGTGTTAAGCAATGTGTGAGACATTGCATCTTCACATGTATAGCTCATGCTCCCAGAATTTGCTAGCCACACATTTTTTCAAAGCATGTATCACATACACACGCTGCTGTGATGCAGGCTTTTAGGAGGGAAAAAAGCAACATCTGGCTCAGTGCAATCAAATCAACACAAAAATAAACAAAAATTCTAAAATTACTCATTTTTAACACACACACACACAAAATCTGTACAGCTTTTCAGATTTTACAAGGACATTCACAACCCAAAATTTCCTACATGAAACAGATGGCAGTGGTGTTTACTGAGTTTTTTCTCCTCCAAAAATCCACAAAGATTTTCAAGAAGTTGATTTCTTTTTAACCATTTGCTGTGGTTTAACCTCAGCCAGCAACTCAGACCACGCAGCCGCTCACTCATTCCCCTTCCTCCAAGTGGGATGGGGGAGACACTCAAAATGGGGTACAGGGAAACAAAAAACCCAACACTCAGATGGTAGAAGAACATCACTGTCAACTAAGTCTGAGAAGCTCCAACCAAGTCCTCTGACATCCATTGAGGTCTCATCCCCAAACAACCCTCAGTGCACATGAACCACGTATAATTAAATGAAATCCTGAGTTTTCTTACTGTCACAGGGAGTGCAGTGTCTGAACAGTGTATTCAAACAGAACATCAACCTGTGTACCTGCTACACTAGGTTAACTTCTAAGATCACAGAGTAACATGTATAGATTTGAATAGCACACTTAATAGGACTTAAAGATACAAATGCACAACCCTGCAAAACTTTGTTTTCCTTTCCTTCTTGGATGTGTATTTCATGCAATATTAACCATCCCCATCCTGCACAACTTTATTACTCTAATTAAGTTTGCATTTGTTAATTTTCCTGAAAATTGAACCCAGCGGGGATTTACTGAATATGTGTTTTTTTTTTTTGTCTCTCAAATGATGGTTCCAAACAGGAATATAATAGCATCTATAATGAAAAGCAGGCTGCAGACCCTACCAGGGTATGTGACAAGTCATTTAACATATAAATTGTTTCAGGTATTATTTCAGGTAAGTGATCCTAATGCACTGCCACATTTTATGCCATTAGCCTCGGGGCCCCAAGCTCAGTCATTTAGTTCCGTATCATGTTAAGTCTCCTAGGTTCAGCTTTTCACAAATGTTAACGAATTCAGACTTAGATTTGCAGGGGAGCACATGCTCGTTTTCACACATGTGATACAGCGCATAGCACGACCTGTACCTATGCTTGTACTCCTGGATAACTACATCCACTGTCCTAACTACAAAGATTTCTGTGCATACAGCTACAGCCACTTTAGGAATAGTAAGAAATAATATGCACATTAAGTGATATCTAGTACAGCTATTTTGAGCACTCATTTTAGTGATCTAATGAAATGGCCTCAGAGAGCAAGTGCCTCAGTCGCTTGTACAGTTAATTAAGAAAAGCAGATGTTCTTGAAGTCCTTGAGAGGAAGATCTGGTCTGTTCAGGCTTGGGTACCCAGCTTTGGCAGACTGGATGCCATTTATTGTCAACTAACAACCAAATTTCTGAGATTTACAAACACTACCAGAATTACCACCTTGGAGTTTGTCTCCTGTCTCCATCTCTTTACAAAGGTCGAGCAAATACCCAATTTGATTCACATGTAGAATGACATTTTTCTTTCAAGGAGCCTTGAAACACAGGAGGTTCTTGGTGTGTGGCACATCTACTACTGCGACGTTGAAGCAATTTTTGAGTAATATCTGTAATAAGACTTAATGCTCAGGCCAGACAATGTTAAGTATTGAAAGCAAAGTTACAAACAAACAAACAAACCTCTCTACATCTCTAATTATTACTTGCCTTTTTCAAATAACCACTAGGTGGTACCGGGGGAGAAAACAGCAGAAAAGCAAAGCGTTTTGTTCCTTTACATGCATACCTCTCCACCAGCCAATCTGTATATCACATAGTCCAGATTTGGCAGCTATAGATGACTTTTTCCCTAAAAGGGACTTCTAAGATGAGCAAATCATGCTGGAATATGCAATGGTCAATGGGACAAGAAGCACACATGGAGGTAACCAACAGTTGCACTGGAAGTTAAACATAAAGCAATACGTATCAATAGTGTGGTGCCTATACAAGGAGCTGCACCCCTGTAATTGTAAATAAACCTCTGCTGTTTTGGAGTAACCCTAGAAACCCAAATGTCTTACTGGCCAATCATTAGTTATTTTCTCCATTCACTTCTACCAGAATTACCTACTGGTATTTTTCTTTGTTCAAATTGGAAACAGGATAAATATAAGTTGCAGAAACCAGAGCGCCATTTGTCTGATCTTACTGAAAAAATTTTGATTGATGGAAGGAAAATTATCACCTCATCCGCAGCAAAACGTTTTGATGTGGACGGACATGTCGATGAGTGGATAAAAATATGGCCTGTCACTTGAATTGCTGCTCCACAGAGCAGTGAATGAGAAAGAGAAGCAACAGGTGTGTATAAAAATGTAAGAACTGACACAAAGATGTACAACGTTTTTTTTTTTTACCTAGGACAGAAACCTCCCCTTTTTATTTTTTCAAGCACATAGTACAGCATATACCAGTGAATGCAATCAATGCTGGAGGTTGCTAATTTAGTGTACACAAGCCACTTGAAATAATTTTCATCTGGAATATCTCATCAACTGCACAGGATTAAACTCTCACGTGATCTTCAGATCATGCTCCGAGTAGGAGAATTTGCTCTTCTGTAGTTCCTGCAGTGTCACTGTGGAAGCCCTTTCCCAGGTAAGTAGCTACTCCATTGCTGATGGACTTGCCTCTACACTATTTTTTCCTGCTGACATCTCAGAGGAATCCCATCCATCACCACCGTTCATCACTGCTGCAGCACTTTTCCAGCGGAGATACAATCCTCTGTCAAAATTCGGGAGCATCCCCCACCCCAAAAAGCCCAGAAGTTACGTGCAGGCTCCCACAGAAAGTTCAGCTGACACTGAATAAAGATGATATGGAAGTTGCTTAGACCAGGGGCGTCAAACTCACGTAATCTCAGCACTGTACAAATGTAGGAGTAGTTACATGTATACAGTCCTAAAATTAATTCAGCCTTTTGAAGGCAACCACAAGACTGACGTGGCCACCAGTGAAATTGAGCTTGACACTCCTGGCTTAGACTTTAGAAAGTTAAGCACATCACACAAGTACATCATATAAAAACATCCTGGAGAGGTTTGCAGTCCTTTAGAGGTCACAGACATTCCACATTGTGCATATACCAATTCATATGCTATTTCCACAGAAAATTCAAGCCATTCACTAGACAAGCCAGGTTGGATACTAAGCACGAAGCTGTATTTTTCAAGTAAATATATCTGTTCAGTTCTGTCCTCCCCCCTCCAGTTTCACTCAATTTCATGGTCCCCTGGGTATAACAGTTGGGGAGGTTCTACCTCAACTAACAGCACGTAGCATTGTAGGCCACAGAAAAAAGCCTCACATTTGAGGTCAGGTTGTAGGTCTATGTACCTGAAATTTTCAAGTAGAACATGAAGCGAGGGGGAGAAGCTTAGATTGCCAACCTACTGAGATTTGAGCAGCAAAAATAAAACTTAATTGATAAAAACAGAACCTTTGCTAAGCACCAGTGAGTTTTAGATATAAAAAGAAATCTGGCTATTAAGTGTTCAATTGAGCAAGCAGCATCTTAAGTGTTCATATAAACCCAAAGTTTTCCAGGACTAAATGGATGTAATATGCAGACACATCAGAAGTATCTGTTAATCTTTTAAGTCATATGAAAACTAGATTAATCTTTCTTCACCGCTCAATACTTACACTTTTATTTCAGGTCTTTATGATACATGAAGTTTCAGAATACCCTGCAGATCACAATCTTCCTTCCATCTTCTGCCTCTCCTGGGCTGTATATCTGCTTATTTTCAGCTTAAAGCCCAGCCCTGAAACACACTTCTTGATTTAGGTTGTTCCCTATGAAGGACTCCAAAGTAATACACTGTAAGATCAATTCTTTCTCTTTTCTCACAAAATGCATTCTGAGGCAGTAATAAATGCTAGAAATTCCAATATGCTGCATGGTGTGCTGTTCACTATGATAGCTGTGATGATGGGTGATAGGTCTTGGTATTTACACAAAAAGCTTTCCAGAGCCTCTGAGAAATTGGGGACAATTGAAACTACCACACAATACTCCTGCAAAATAATGAAAAGGGTGGGAGAGCCAGAAACCAAGAAAGATCTGAGTCTCGGTTATTCCAGATATATATGCATTTCATTTTCCATTATGCCAAACCACCAGTTCTCTTGGTTGCTGATAACAGGCCAGTTGCCAATGCTCACAAAATACTTTGTGCTTTATTCCTATTATTTAAAGCACATAAATACAGAGGGAAACACAGGGAAATACGAAAAACTTTGCTAAAATCTAACTAAAAATCTGGAAAATTTATCTTAGATGAGGTACTGAGAAACAAAGACAGCAGTGATGGAGAATGGATACCAGGGCAAGAAGGCCAAAAAGTCATGCACTTTATCATTTTACTCACATTTTTGCTAGCCAGCACACGGTTCTCAAGGTGCTCCAGCATCGATCCAAAGGGCAGCGACAATGGGTGTGCGAGAGCCCCCATATTCCCTCAAATTATCCAAAATATAACATGTCAGGGAACACATACCGATTCTATGGGACAGGGTCACCCTTCATGGTACACAGGCGGTGTTAGAACACTGGTGCAAGTGCACACACAAAAATACTTGCATGTCTCCATTAAGAAAGCTTTTCTGTGACACAGAAATGCCTTTTGAGGGGAGCTCAAGATGTTTCCTTTCTTCTTTTTGCGACAGACAGCAAAAAGCTCTCTGATAAAAAAATAACGTAAAGTTTACCACACCTGAACTGAAAACCAACAACTTCCATTGAGTCTCCATTAGCCATTTCTTGGGGTATCCAGTACACTTTCTTATTAATACATTTATTACTTGTTACTGTATTGAGTCTAGAGGTTCATCACGTAGACAATGATCACCCCCTGACATATGAAACCAACTGAAACGTTCTGTGTGGAAAAAGTGCTTTTTCTTAAGCATGTTTAGAGTTCCTTCCTTTTTTTACTGCTGAAGAGGCTTATGTTAGAATCAAGGGAAAAAAATAATAATAAAAATGAAAATCCATGCTTAAAAGTTCCCCATTCCATAGCAAGAAAAAGAACGAACATGGTAAGCAATAGTACTCATTGTGGAAACAAAAAGAGAATGTTTCACAAACATGTGAAAGTCCAGTTTAAGATAATTTTCCCAGAACCCACAGCAGCACTTAACAGAACGAGGGACCTTGCAAAGATACTTAAGACACTTATGTGAGTGAACCAAACAAAACCAAGGTCACGGTCAATAGAAGTTCCTCCACAATAACAAAACATTGAATACTTCAAGATTTATTGTATTTAGCAGAAAGACTTAAGATCTGCCTGTTAGATGCAAAAGCTGCAAACATTTGACTGGAATAAGGTATAGATGCTAAGCAGCAAAGATAATTAAGTATTTAAAGAGCTTACCTAAGGCTGTTGAGATTTTTCTATAATTTAAAGACTTTTAATCATGTCCAATCTCTTTTGAAAACTACGGTGTATTATTCATATGGTATTGCACATGATGCAAGAATGACTTGTAAATTCTACGGCTTGCATATTGAAAAAGGTCAAATTAGATTAAACATTTCTTTTTCTTTCTGTCATTACATTTCTAAGTGAGGTGAGATACATGAAAAACAATAAAACTTCCTTATGAGTATACGACCGCTACACCCACGGCTGAGATACACAATAAACTCACATCCTCTACTCGGGAAGTAATTCTTGGAAAACAGTCTAATTCCTACGGAAACTATCACGGCTTTAATAAAGAGTATTAAAATTTCCTTTCTGCTCAGGAAATGCCAATAATCCTACTACAAAGACTCTAACAGTACTGTGAGTCTAAGATGATGACGGAAAAAGGAATTATGTTGAATTTGAGGATTATTCTGTAACAGAATGAGTCTCCTCAGTCTCCTTCACTAAACGCAGTGTTAAGTAACGCTAAATTATATCGAATTGGCAGAGCTTTGGAGAGGACCATGCAGATGGTGAAAAGGTTATATCTTGGAGACAAAGAATGCATTTTTTCCTAATTACTGTCAGCCTGCAATTCAAGTCTAGATAGCGGACTTAAGCCTTGTCTGCCTTCAACACGTGTCACCTGAACCACCCTGCCCTTCTGAGGCAGCAGATAATAAACAGAGCAATTAATTGCCAAAAGCCATTTACAAAATCAAGACTCGCACTCTCAGAGCTTTGAATACATAATTTCTTATAATATTTGCGTCAAGTGAACATTCCCAATTTTAAATCCTAAAAAAGAAATTACCAAGAAAGTGTTACACTTAGGACTTCACATAGTTAGATTTGTAGTAACGTACAAAAAATGCTTGTCCACTACAAAATTTCAGTACTTAAGAGCATATGGGTTTGCAACTACAACAGTAATCATAACACTTTCCACAAGTGAAGCGATTGCTGCCTGTTCTGAATGGCCTGACCAACAGGCAACAAAACCACAGACCAAACAATGTACTGAAATTGTTTGGCATCCCTAAAGTACCATAATGCCAAGGCAAACAAAAGTAAATTATTTGCAGGACTCACCAAGTAGATCTAAGGTATGTCACAGAAGTAAGGTTAAGTAGAAGGGAGATGGTAGAAAACAACATAAGAACAAGCACAGAAGTGCTTATATTTAGAGTTTCAACCTCAAAATAACACAAAATACTGTCAAATCGCTATCTAGTGAGCATTCTGGGACAGAAAACTCAATAACACCCTACTGCTGATTAAAAGGCAATATGATACGGTCAGCAGTGTTCACAAAGGTCAGCCAGAAACTCATAAGCAGCAGCATCAACAAAAGAAGCATCTGCTGTAATTTGAAGGAAAGAGGAAATTAAGGAAATAAGCAATCCAAACCTCTTCCATTTTAATTTGTGTTTGTGTCCTGCTGAGGGAACAAACAGTTTGTGAGCTGTAGTCTGTCGTGTAATTCAGTCCTAGCTGCAGACTAATAAAAAGGACAGTAAAACATATGCAAATACTTATTTATAGGATGCAAAGAGAGACAGTCTAAGTCTTACAGCTATTTGCATCTTCCTCACATACAAACAAGCACTGATGGAAAGTTTCCTGCTGAGAAAGAAAGGTAAGAGATGCAGAGAGAGAGGAGAAAGGAAAAAAGGAAAGAGTACTGGAATAACTTCTTTGGAGAGGAGTTTTTACATATTTGTGCAGCATAACAGAGCACGATGCTGCACTTGAAACTATGGATAATAAGAGGAAAGTTAGAAAAATCAGCAACACTAGGAGAGGTCTATGAACAAGCCAAATTAGAGTTTTATAAGGTCCACCTTATAGGTGTAGATGTTCAGCAGGCAGTATGGACTGCAGAGAGCTGGGAAATATCACATTACATTATTTTTTTCCTTCCCAAATTCATAGACTAATGATTAAAACAGTGGCGGCGCTTGCTGTAATCATCACCCTATTTAACTGCTGCTCAGCAGGTTCCTGCTCTTAGATCTAAACCATTTCTTTAAAAGTCACAGCAGGACGGGAGTATCAGTGAGAATGTGATCTGAACCAGAGCCCCAGCTCCAGTAAAAGAGAAGAACCAGTGGCACCATTTAACATGACGGAAGATCAACACATCAGATCAAAGCTCAAAAACAGCACAACAGATTTTAGGGTGGTGATTCTATTACAAGTGTATTTCATCACCTTACAGCTAGAATGGATGCTGGGAAATTATTTGCTTAGAAAAATTAACATTCTTCAACTGGGTAGAGACTGAGAAGTACGACAGCAAAAACTCAATTCAAAACTGCAATTCTGGCGATTTTCTTGCCTCAGATGATCTCACAGTTGAGTGGGGAACTAACTTCAAAGTGATCATTTGTTCCTGATCACAGAAACATGCTCTTTAATCTCTTCATTCAGATAGGGCAAACGCAAACTGAACCAACACCCAGCTTCTCCCTGGAGTTGGGTTATACCGGCTTTGAAAGCAAAGCAGTTCAGCTCCAGTATTCAGAGGTAAATACTCTGCAAACTTGAAAAAATCACCTGAATACCTACCACAAGCTTACAGAACAGCCTCCATCTAACACTAACAGACTTTTCCCACCTCACTTTGATACTGAAAAGATCCTGGAGTTGCCACAACGCTGACACCCTCAGCTCTGAACTCAAGCACTCCGTGTTTACAAAGCTCCATCATTCTTTCCTCCGACACTTGCAACCATCTTTATCTCAGGATTAGAGCTCCAGCTTGTCAATGCCAACCCCCAAACCCAGCAGAGCAGCTGAACAAGTGCCCATATAGTAGATCAGTTGCAGCAGATGCTCAAAAATGAAATAAAAAGGAGGCAGAAGGGTGTGGATAACAGAGAGACCTGGAAGTCTCTAAGAAAGCTACGTACACACTTGAATAGCAGTTGTTTAAGAAAGGGTTAGACCTCGACACAATCAAAGGTGGTTCAAGACATACAAAGGGACAAAAAGCTAAGAAAAATAAATCAAGGTAAAGCGGTCTTCAGCACAGACCACCAGGAAGCAACATATTGCTTTTAGCTGGTCTATCTCTTGCTTTGGAGGGTTTTTTTTAAATAAAAATGAATATAATAGCTGGGCACACATTTGACACAACCCAAGAAACCAAACTATGCACTACGGAGATTCACAGTACACAGCCAACAAAGAGTAAAGTTTAAATCAAGGCAAAGGTGGCTGGGGAGTTTACTGGCACCTTGCTCAGGACAGAAATTGCCCCTTCCACAAACCATATTGAACTTCTTAGTTCAGTCCTTCTACAACAAATACGAGACCTCTGCAGAAAGCCTACGAGCTGCAGTCAGCTACTGCATTTCTGGAAGAGCTCAGTCACCACACTCTTCTAAACTGTCTAGCACTGCCAAATTTTTTAAAGTTCCAATAATCACATGGGTCTGAAGCATTTGCATCTGTACAGTCTGCTCCTTTCATTGGAAATTAACCTCTTTCCCCTCTACAGATGGGTCTTATAGGTCTCACCATATTGTAAATATACTCTTTGTTTTGCAAGCTTATTTTTAAAGGCTCTCGTATTCATCACTATCCTTTCATACTAAGAAACCTGATACATCCTTGCTTGCATTTCATATTAAGTAAAGCACTGCTTGTTAGGTTGGTTTTTATCACTGCGATAGAAGTAATATTTTGATGCGAAAAGGACAGCTTTCTTACTGAGATAACAGCTCATACCCAACAATTATACCTCGCAATTGTCCAAGTATGCCTTAATCATACCAGACTCTTCACCAACATCAACGTACAGTGACAGTCCCCCCACCCCTTCAAGGGACTTCTCTTGAATTAAAAATATTTAATGGGATGGTAACCACATGGTAGGTAAATTAAGAACAGCTTTAAATCCTGTTCTCCAGGAGAAGCCCATTAATAACTTCCCTACAATTAAACAGGCAGAAGAAAGATGAGCAAAAGACCTAACAACATTTGGAACTCAATAGGGAGCTGCTGGAGAGAGTCCAGCGCAGCCACCAAGATGCTGAAGGGAGTGGAGCATCTCCCGTGTGAGGAAAGGCTGAGGGAGCTGGGGCTCTGGAGCTGGACAAGAGGACACTGAGGGGTGACTCATTCATGGGGATCAATATGGAAAGGGAGAGTGTTAGGAGGATGGAGCCAGGCTCTGCTGGTGACAACCAGGGACAGGACAAGGGGCAATGGGTGCAAACTGGAACACAGGAGGTTCCATTTAAATATGAGAAGAAACTTCTTCATAGTGAGGGTGGCAGAGCCTGGCCCAGGCTGCCCAAGGGGTTGTGGAGTCTCCTTCTGAGCAGACATTCCAACCCACCTGGACACCTTCCTGTGTAACCTCATCTGGGTGTTCCTGCTCCATGGGGGGATTGCACTGGGTGAGCTTTCCAGGGCCCTTCAGCCCCTGACATCCTGGGATTCTGTGATTCTGTGAAATATCACAAGGTTAACTGAGCGGCTCTCAGTCATGAGACAGACTGTTTTTCTTCCATGTTGACTAACGGAATACTTTGAAAATCAACTAAGACAAGACTGAAGAGAACTAGAACACACCCCTGTGAGTCTGCAGGGGGGATTTGTTGAGTATTCCTGCCTTGGTAGTAGCAGGACAGACCCTAAGAAAATGCCAAAAGCCTTAAAAGAATTTGCATCAGGTAGCAACAAAACAATTTTGAGGGACTTCCTGGGGAGTGAAGATCTGAGAAAAATTGGCTCATGAAAAACAGCTTATAGATGCTGTAATATTCCCTCTTTATCAGCTCTCCACAGATTCACACCATGTATTGACTAATTAATTTAAGCATCTAGAATATCTGAAAGGGATCAGGGGAAAAAAAAGAAATCACAAACAAGCCTCCATACACACACACAGAGTTTAAAATGTTATTCACAACCTTACATTATGTGACAACTATCCTGGAAGGACACTATCATTAATACGCACCTTAAATGATAAGATTCCAGCCAATTTCCATAGTAGTTTAAACAATCTTTACAAAAACAAACCCTACATTTAGTTCAGAATATGAATAACTGCCACACAGTTTTTACATAAAGGAAAATTACAGACAAGCAGCATTCCATTTGTATGCAATTCGTATAGCAAGTCATAGAATCTCCGGGTTTTTTGAAAACCACCCTGTACAAAATTGTATTAAATTACTATATGTGCGACAGTGAGAGATAAGAAATAGAGAAGAGCTATTTCCACGGGAGCACCAAAGGACGGCAAGGTGTACAGATGGAAATGATAGGTTTCTGTGGCTTGACTATTATGATTCTAGAGTGCAAAGAGAAGAATAAATGTATTGGCATTTATTTATACAAGCCCCTCAACAGTCAGAAGACAGAAAGGTATTAGCATAGATGCCAAACAGCTCTACACAAAAGCATTTTCACAGTACTATGAAGGTATCTCCTGCCACTAAATAGACTGTAATAATCTGGAACTAATAAAGTTATGATCTTTTGTATAAGATTTCCACTAATTACAATAATATACTGTTTTTACTAAAGATGTCCATATAGACAAGGTGCAATTTGGGGACAGGAGGTAAAGCAGAAGCTGGTGCATATTTTATTTCATCAAGAATTTCACTTGCTGAAATAGGTATCTATTTTTCTAATTTAGAATGTAGAAGATGTACTAGTATTTCAAAGCAAAATCTCTTTCTCTACCTACCAATTATTACCATTCAGCATTGAAAAATGTAAATTACTCTTTCCTTTCTCAATACTAGAATAAAGTATCTTAGAACTTTACATTAAAAAGATACCTAGATGCACTTTTAAAGCTTAATCTTTGTCAAATCCCCTATGATTTTATATTCAACTGATCAAGAGAAAGCATGTGAGAAGTAAAGTATTAGTGTGGATTTAGTGGGTTTAGAGGCAGGACTATTAATTGAGCAAAGCTTCAATTACAGATTAATTTAATGTATACCCAAGTACATTATTGCAATTCAATAAACATCTCTTCAGAATTAAACAATTCCAATTTGCTTTCATTTCAGCCTGTGTGCACGCATTACAAATTCGTATTACTCACACTAAAACGAGTCAGCCTGGTTGGACGGTCTCATTCACGCCATCCTGATATGTCATGGTGATGCACCAAACTGACCTCCAATAAACCCCTTAAACTCACCTGCTTATAAACAGGAGCAAGGAGCAGAGGGGTGGACCTCCCCATAAAAATATTGCTCTTCTAAAATTTCTTCTAGCTAGGTATTCACCCAAGCAACCCGGTAATGAATCTATCAGCATCTCTCCTGGTCGACATCCAACCATTCATGTTCGTAACTTGTTGTTCTATTTCTTCCCTCCTTGTATTGTTGAACATGAAAGCATCAGGCACGTACTCAACCTTGCATATTCTGATATGTGGTTGCTCTGGAAGATTGCCTTCTCCCTATTTAGCTACGATACCATATTAGACATGCTACTCCTGGCAACTCAGTTCCATTCTAATCATTCTAATTCTAATTCCTCGGGATTTGAACGAGATGCAAGATCACCAAGTGGAAATTAAAACCACCTGGCATCTAACAGGAACAGTCTCTTCACTATCTGTGTAGTCCGAATATTTGCACCACGTAACACTCTATATTTCAGACATTGTAAAGGCATCAGTATACTGATCATCAAATAACCGAGCAAGTTGGCACAAAGTACAACAGTGAACTCATTTCTACAGCAACCCTCCATTTTCACAGAAAAATTAAACATTTAAATCAACAAAATCATACTCAGCCAGCAGATCCATAACTCCTCCCATTTGATGTCACCCCCACCCCAAACACAGAATGTTTTGGGAGCAGCTTAGTCACCTTCTCTCCATGAAGATGCAGTGAGCATCCCTGTGGTGCAGCTCAGGGAAATTTAAGAACCACCACACACCAGCATAGCAAATAGCACTTTACTGCATGTCTTATGGAGGAGAGATTAAGATACATCTTGCATGTGTCAGGCACAGTATCAGCCCTGAATCACAGTAAATAACAGAGCTAAAACTCCAGCATCCTTCAAGAACTACTCATGTTTCTACTGTGAGCAGAATCAATCCCGTCATTTACTCAGCAGCCTCGAGCAGACTCATGCGACGCTCCAACACAACATCATTGATGCCTGATAAAATACTGGAAAGGAAGGCAGAATAAGCTGACTGACAATGTTCAGCTGACTACATTAAAAGTATCCATAGCTACCATACATTACTACAAAAGCTTATGGAGAGGGCTGTATGCACACAAAGTTTCAATTCAAATACTTGTTTAAAGAAAATGATTGAAATTCATGTCAGTTCTACCCTTTTTTTTCCCTACTTGAATTTAATATGAAGGAAAGAAGAAGGTGCAACAGGATCTAAATTTTTATACGTAGGTGCCATCTGGGAGAAAATACTCATCTTGCATATATCTGCTGCTTTAGTGTTACCCACCTTTAACTATTAATTCTGCATAATTTGAAACTCCAGATCCACCATCTGAACGGATGACACATCGGTACTTGCTGATGCTGCGTTGAGAGGTGTCGGCTACACTGACAGTAGCAGAAAAACGTCGGTGGTTGACCACTCGAGTGACCATTAACGCTGTGTCCCTTCCATTCCACTGCTGTAAAGGCAAACAAAAATAAGTTATGAAGACACACAGATTATGTATCCATATATAATTCATTCTTTGTTATGCTGCTTAACGCCATTCAGACCTTCACATTCACATCACCAAGCACAACTTTTTGAGAAATACTGCTAGCCGTATCCCTGAAAAACTTACAGGGTCATATGAACTAGGGCTTAAATATTCTTACGTATATACGTTTTCAGATCTATTTAATTTTTGAAACATATTTGGGCATCTTAAGTTTTATATGTATTGAAGAGACTGGAGAGTGACAGCTCAGACTGTGCAGTTGTACACAGTTTATTTAGAGGCCTGGCTAGGATATGAAAGTACTACAAATGAATGGAATTTGTAAACCTGCGAAAATGCTACTAATTAACAGATTTTATAAACTTCGCATTTTCAGATGTAAAGCTTTGATTCTGAACCAATTTAAATAAATTGGTTGGATGAACAGACATCCTTATACGTCCAACCTTCCCCAATAAACCTCTCTGCCAATGCCAGACTACATTTTCCTAACTGAGAAAGTGGCAGAGGAAGAATTAGCTAGAAACAGAAGTTCTCCACATTGTAAACACCTGAACTTGCTCAGTTGGTGTAGTTTATCAGGAGTTTCTAAGAAAAACAAGCTGCTGTTTTGCAGGTTTCCAGTAATCAGTTTTTGGGGGTCTTTCCAAGGCTATTTTCATTAAATGTTTCAATTTTAGAGAACGGGAAACAGGTTTCCACTAGCAACAATAACAATTTCCTTCCAAACCCCTGCTTCTCACAGGAAAAGGTTCATCCTGCTTCAGGTCAGAAGTGTTTTTACACACATCTAGACATAACTGTAGAAAGTTTTCACTGAAATAACTCAATAAAAGATAAAGAATAAGCCAAAACATATATCTCAGTCGATGCTGAAAGTACACCATAAGTTAATAAATTTCAGATAAAAATGTAATTTTTAGGAGAACAGCTGTGATGAGAGTGACTGTCAAGTCATTTCCACATGATGCTGACTACATTTCTCACCAAACTCAAGCCTTTTTCCCAGTGCTAATTTTGATTTTTATGATAAGGCAAATTGATTCCTCCCTAGTATTTACACAAGATTTGAGACTCATTTTTAAAGTTCCTTAAAATGCCTGACATCAATTAAAATGTTTGAGAAAAATCTGTTAGTTAACTACAAATGCCACAGCAACTATGAGCAAGGCCGTTCTTGTCTGCCTCAGATGTTACAAATATGGGGTGGTCAGGCCCTCAAGTCTCATTAATCCAAAACAGGATTAAAAACTGTTGACTGGTTTAAGTGTTCTGAAAGTTTATGTTGGCTTATGTACATGCACAGCACTTAAAACATAATCCTCTGGACTTGTTTGGGATGTCAAGTGCTTAATGGCACAGAAGTTTAGGAGAAGCAAAGAGTTCATCTATTTAAAGGCTTCTAGAAGAGCTCTGTGTACAGTGCATGGTCATGTTGGTACTACACATATCTGAGCACTTCAAGGGGCACAAGAAATCATTTTGTCCTTCACTGGGAAACACACGCTTCACGTCTTCAGTTTGATGTATGTTTCATTTCTAACTCTAGAACAGAAAATGAGTTCTGAAGGTTGTTCCTATATCCACCTGAGTACTACGACCCAGTCTTTGAGAAGGGTGAAAATATAGACATTAAAAGAGGGATTGTTTTGGTCTTTTAGTGAGTGATGAAAAGCTACGATCTGCTGTTAGTGCAGCCAAGGGAAACTGGGAAGAAGAAAAACAGCGGGTAGAAACTGTTTTTGCCTGTTTTCACCACACAGGTAGTGATCTCAGACCTTAGAGCATATTTCTTCTTAATATTGTTACTGGGCCAAGGGCAGTTTTGAAGAGTGGAAGACAATTGAATAATGCAAAAGTGAAGAACTATTCCACTTGTTCTGTCTCTTCTGCTCTACGACTGAGCACTTATGGGTGTGGAAGTATTTGTTTAAAATGAAAATTTTGCCATCGCTGGCCATTTTTTCCATCTTCTCTATCATGACTTTGTACTTTGTCACCTTAAACTCTCACCTAGAAGCAACTAAAGGCAGTTCTCAAAGGATTGTGTTAAGGGGATGCGCAGGGGAAAGGCACATTACTTTACCTGGAGCCAGAGTTTGTCATGCTGTGACCACTTTCCCCCAGCAATACACTGGAACGTCGCGTTCTGTCCCACGTTAACCTCCACATTCTGAAGCCGTAGGAAATGAGGTGCTTTTCCTAACAAAAGATGCAAAGGATGGCAAGGGTAGAGCAAGGTAGTAACTGTGTTACACCGACACAGATATAAACCCGCAGCAAAGCATTAGGACTTACTCTTGACAAAGTAATTTTGCAAAATAAAACGATTCTTCAGTATTTAACTGGCCTAAGGGACCACACAGAGATCTGGTACAGCTGAAAACACAGACTTGGATCAAATCACAACACGAGCTCATGGTCATCAGCACCATTTCTTACTGCTTGCTATGAAGAATGACTGAGTAATTTCTTTTCTTCGGAAAATTGTTTCTAAAAAGGTCAAAAAAATCAAATGCTTGTCAAGCATGAATGACCAAAACCAACTTCTCACAAGGGCCTTTTTTTCCTTTTTATTTTGACTATCAAATACATTCTGGACCTGTAGAATCATAATGTGTCATTCATATAAAATCAGTTACTGAATGAAATATCCAAATCACTGACTGCATTATATTAGCTTAAGATCACCAGCATCAGTGTTTTGCTGATACTAAATTCAGTATTTATTAAACATTAAACCACTGATGTAGAAACAGAGGCATCACGTTTGTTCACAACAGAACTAGATCAGAGGATTATCTTTCTTACTAAATACCAGACTCAGTTACCTCGCTAAATTAACTCACAAGAAAATAAATATTACAGTAGTGAATCTGACACTTCTAAATGAGCTTCATTCTTCCTGGCCTGCACAAGGACGTTTGTGAACCAGTTGAGAACTTTTAGTAGGACACATGGAACAGGTTTACGAGACTCTAAAGGTCAGAGCTTTTCAACTTCATCTTTACATTTTCTAGTATGATTAGACAATGATGAAACACTATTTCAGAGGACATACCAACCCATCTTTCTCTATTAGAGCCAAACAACTTCAAAAGGATGTGGGCATCTGTGTGTACATGAAGTGTGATATTTGGATATTTGTCTACTATGGAGAGAGGAGCAGAGAACACACCCCTATACATGTCAAATGTTTTTATCCAGCTTCTGTATCCCATTCCCCACACGCTCGGTTTGCTGACAGCTCCTGAAAGGCTCCAATGCCATGGTGCTTCTTGGGGATCAGCAACTTGTGTCAAAGTTTACTGCAAAACTACCTTTGGGTGACAGAATGCTGCTACGCAGCATTTGCAGGCTAATACTAGTAATAGTAATTTCTGCCTGTAGTCAAAGGTGGGCAGATACAAGCCAGCTCCACATATGATCCTGGGCTTGTCACATGCAGGGATAGGAGTTGGACTTGATGATTCTTGTGAGTCCCTTCCAACTCAGGACATTCTATGATTCTATGACACCAACCGCAGATTCCCCATGCTCAGATCTGCCCGGCTTTCAGGGCACAGGACTGTCCTTTGCACAGGCAGTCAATGAGCTTTTATCATCATGAAAATTATTAATTCCAGTGAATTCCTTCACAAGAAGGAAACAAAAAAAAGCCAACACCGACAACACCAGGAAATTATTTGTTTTCTCCATTACTTTGTCATCAGGGGCAATTCGCTGCAGTTTTGCTGACACTTTGGTTTGTCTGCTATACTGTCATCTATAAAGGTAAAGCAGAATGAAAAAAATAACACCAATAACTTCAGTAACCTCTAGGGTCATCAGAACCTTCATGGCCCCTGTGTTTTGAGTTATCACAATTGTAAAATGAATATGAGAGGCAAGGCCTGTGCAAGTTAACAGAACAGATTCTGGTGACATTTACCCCGGGGCTGCCAGCCCTGACCAAAAGCAACATGGGGAATCAGGCAGGAGAAGCTTTACAAAGACTGCAGAGAACCTCCAGCTTATCATGAGTTCTGCACACTGAAGCTGCAACCTGATTCAAAATGGAGCAGTTAACTGTTTGAATCGTATCAGTTTTGGGTAATCGAGAATGCACTTAATTTTGAAGAGGGACCCACATGTACTTGGAGGAATGGATTTAAAATAATTTTAAATCCTTGATTAAGCAGAAGTGTAACACAGCACCCTGTCTCTTTCTGGTTTGGTTTGTTGGTTTTGGTGGTTTGTTGTTATTTTGGTTGTTTGGTTTTTAAATCCCATAACTTTCTTGTCTAGGCTTTGCCCCATAGTTTGTTCAGTGGCCTCTTTTCCAGTAAAGGGATCAGTCATCACCCAACACGCTGTGGAACATACACAGACCATTTGGGGCATTTGTTTGGATGCTGCCAGTTATCAGGAACATCTGGTTCACACAGATTGTAAGTATTTCTTAATGAAGTAAATGCACCCAAAGGCCTGAGCAATGAGCACATGGTAAATACAAATATAATTTAGTTAAACTGCAATTAACCAGACTGCAGTTATCAGAAATGTCCTGTTAAACTTGAGCAGAACCATGTCTGTCACATTGAATGGCAGCTGTTCTTTCAAATTGTTCTTGCCA
Source organism: Nesoenas mayeri (assembly GCF_963082525.1). Taxonomy (NCBI): domain Eukaryota; kingdom Metazoa; phylum Chordata; class Aves; order Columbiformes; family Columbidae; genus Nesoenas; species Nesoenas mayeri. Next base: position 14,319,384 of record NC_137562.1, read on the forward strand.
GAAGACCACTTGATTTCCCTCCATCAATATGATCCATGATATTTTTTGTGAGCAGCTGTCACTACAACTTACTAAAACTATGAACTAGTGAGAGGGGCTGCTACAGGTTGTTTAAAAACAATATAGAAGAAAAATACCTTTAGAAGAAACTGTATACTACATTCACTATATAGACACACAAAGTCCTCCAGCCACACTGCAGATGCACAGAGAAACCAACCACATTCACACTCAAAAGACTGAGGGTTCAAGGTTTCTTTAAATAGGGGAAAACAACCCGAACAAACCAAAAACCGACTATGCTTATTATCATGGCTGTGATAGAAGAAAAGTGGCACTAGTGGTCTTGAACAGCATAATGAACCTGCATTAGTTTCTACTCCTGTGTAATTATATTGTCTGAATGAGATTTATTTTTAATATCTTTATGGGAGTGCTGAGTTGAGAGCTCGACCTTTGAGATATGTCCTTTACCAAGGAAATACGGAAACAATTTGTTTGTTTCTTCTTAAATTAACCACATAGGATATTATCAGAAGCTTTTTACATCGTTTTCTACAGCAATATTAATAAGAAAGAATAAAACTATGAGTTTTGTATTTTCCTAACATGAGAGGAAGGGAGACTTCCCCAGACGTCCTGGCACCAGCTACAGACTGAGAGCAGTTTCTCTTCTTGCACAATGTGCAAATTTATGCAATTATGCAAGGCTGATTGTCTTTAGGTGTCTCAAAGGGATACAAGATGACACTTCAGTGCTGACCAAACTGGGTAAATCACTCCTTTAGACTGTAAAGCCTGGACTATAACATACTGATACAGCTAGAAAAAAACCCAAAAGTACTCACTGCATGGATGGGCGAGAACTCTGACTTCGTCCACTGCGATGTACCCCGGGTGTCCTTTCAAAGAGACGGATTCAAATATCACCTGAAATACAAAATAAGAAAAAGTTTTCTTAAAAACAATAGCTACACCAGTCACTTCGCCAGTCCCCATATTCTGCTCTTATTCCATTATCTGAGTCATTTTGTCATTACTAATGAAGTGATTTGAAGGCAATTCAGCACACGCATGAGTATCAAAGACAAAATCCATTTGACAGGGAAAACAAAAAACTAGAGCGTATTCAAGATTAGAGACAACTATGCACATCTTTCTTTTGGAAGAGCAAATATACGCTGTGTACACACCCCCCTATATTCACTTTAAGTACATTATTGTACTTTTTCCATATCCTGCAGTATCTCAGCCCTATCAAAGACAGAGGCACAGAGGCACACAGGATTTCCTGAGAACAGGGAACTGAGACCTAAACATGAGAAGAAAAAGGCAGGAATAAATGCTTATGGGGGTTAGCTGTGCAAATCCCACACTCAATCTCTCACACATCCTTTTAACTTCGGTCAGAAATGTGATGTAATGGTTGAGACACAGGCATTAACAATGCTTTACATTTAAGGAACTTCTCAGAAATTAATATCAGTGAAAAAATAGGAAGCTTTACTCTTAAGAAACGTTCTTAAATGCTCCTGAGACCTGCAAATACTAAGCCATTTCATGTTTCCTTACCAATAAACAATCCCACATTTCACTGCTGCTATATACCAGCAATGTGTGTGTTAGAGATGTAGCTCATCTGTTGTGGTACAACAGCTTTCTTCAGGCGTGGATCAATAATGTTCCTTGCTGTACATCAAAAAAACTCTTCCTGGCAGACTCCAGTGCTGCCCTTGGTGCATTCTGGGACTAAGTTCATCCTTATGGCAAGCAGTAATTCAAGATTACACCTATTACCTTTCTCTAAGAACTATTACAGCTTTTTTTCGCTACACTAAAGACATTTGCAGGCTGGAAATCCAAGTACGAGTAACTCTGGGGTAGACATTATAAATCTCCCCACGCCTATATCTCAGCAGAGCCCTTCAGGATCCAGGTGACTCCTACAACCCTTGCGCACAACTGCCAGACCTCAAACACGACCTCCAGCCATCACCTTGGTGACCAGTTTGCCACTAGTCACTTCTCCAAAGTTTTAACTATTTGTCAACGGCTCAGACACAGGGAAGACCATTCCAGATTTTTTCACCTGACTGAATTTTTTGTGCGAACTGAAATTCAAGTTGGTGTGCTTTCTGTGCATTAAGATAATTCACATTTTTCCTGATGCGCCTTTCATTATTTAGGAAAAATGCTATTTTTTCCTATGTTTCCTGGTGCTTTTGAAATACAGAGTGTGCTTTCACGTCTCTTGCACACAAAGAGTTCTCCAGGCATGCAATTTTGATTTAAAGGTGACAAACAATGCTCCGACGGCACATCCTAGATTGTGAGCATGCAATGCCACACTCCCTGGGTACAGTCACCCTGCCACCTCTGGGCTCCTTCATCCACAAGTGTTACTTTAGTCAAAATTATTGTTATTTGGCAGCCTAAGTCCTTCATTGTGTTTTCCTCTGCACTTTTACAAGCTTAAAATTGCCTTTTTCCCCTCTCTTTTTTTTAACCTTGGTTAAATGTAGAAACTCACAAAAGACCAGGTCATCACTAGAATATGGGTTATAAAATCAGTCTGATGTGAGATCAGGCTATTCCATCCCCCATAACAGTGGGACAGATTTTAAAAGCCACAGTTAAGGAATAATAATACAAATATAAGCAAAAGGAAACATCACTCGTGTTCATCAAAAGGCAAAAAAGAAATCCCTTGCATTTTATGGGAAGGAACTACTCTCCTAGGTAGTTACTGCTGGTTTCTAATCTGTTCATTTTTTGTGCTGGAGTAAAAAAAACCTTGTTTGATTGAAAGGATTTTTTGCTCGGGAAAAGCAAACTTGACCTGCAAAAGGACTTGCAAAAGAAGTAAGGCAGGCTCAGGAAGTCTATTGGTATATCTAAGAGTAGGATTGCTCTTAGTAGGAGCTCAGACTGTCTTCTCCAGGTTTTTCAAGCACTGATTATCTGGGTGAAAGATCATTTCTGTGATGTCTGTGGAGCACCGACTATGAAGCGAATTCTGGTTCATGACCAGGTTCACGTTAATACGAATGGAGCATAAGCACTCCAGTATGACTTGAGAACAAGCGACGAGTGGTGCACAGCCCTTAAAACACCACTTTCTATGCATTTGCATCTCTTTATCCCTTCCTCTCACCGCGTATATTGTGCTATATATACTGCTGATATCCCCAATTCTTTTTCAGAGACAGAACATTAAAGCATTCTACTTCAGCTCAGACTTTATAGACCTTCTACCCAGTTAATAAAGCAAAAAAAAAAAAAGAAAAAGGCGAGCTTTTCTACCTGCTGTTTTCTGCCTACAGACTGTTTGCTGCCTTTTCATAGTTTATTCTATTGTAATTCCTATCTCAGTCATCTCTTTTATTAGTATCATATGCACATCAGCTTTTCCTGCAAAGTTTAGAGTGCAATTACCTGCCAGGCTTTTTTTTTTGGTCTTGTTTATAAAACACGATAAAAATGCACCTTCAACACCTAACAAAAGTATGTGAGTTCACTGGGTGCAATCTTACCTAATTACAACTAAAATAATGACTGCAAAGCTGCCACATTAAGTTTGAAGTCAACATCTAACAAGTAGCTGTAAAATTACTATAACTGAAATTAACTTACCCCATTTACATTCCTCAACTTGTTTCTTTTTTTTTTTGTTTTTAATAAAATACATCTCCTAATTGAGCAAGGAAAACTACGTTACAAGCAGTGCTAAAAAGAAGAGGAATGGAGGATCTCGTGCTGATAACTCCTGTTGATAACATAGTACAAACAATACCTATGTTGATAACATAGTACAAATAGTACAAATTTTACTGGTAGCTTATGTACTTACATCCCTCACATGGGCATAGGAGAAGTCCAAATGCAAAGCTGAGTTAACAACTGTTCCTTCTTATGGAACCAACCAAGGGCCAAAAATAGTTCAGGCAAATTTATTCAGAGACACAGTTACACATCTAGACACTCAGTTTTATTTACATCTATATAGTGCCACAGAAAATGCCAATAAAAGTCTGTTTATGTGCCAATTTCATAACAAACAAGTGGGTCTTAAATTGCCAATAATTTGACTCGCAGCTGCCTATTCATCACTCTGTGACCAGACAGCAACTGAAGAAATAGGGTGAAGTGGGAATATGTCAAGATACCGATATAGCCCCTTTTGCTACCAAAATGCTATATGGAAATTCATTCTGAAAGAGTCAGGGGGGAAGTGATTTTCATAGAATCATTTTGCTTGGAAGAGACTCCCAGGACTATTGAGTCCAACTATAACCTAACTCCAGCACTGACCCATGGCCCTGAGAACCTCATCTAAATGCCTTTTAAACCCTTCCAGGGCTGGTGACTCCAGCACTGCCCTGGGCAGCCTGTTCCAATGCCCAACAGCCCTTTCCAGGAAGAATTTTTTTCTAATATCCAATCTAAACCTCCCCTGGCACAACTTGAGGCCATTTCCTCTTGTCCTATCATAATACCTATTGCTATGTTTACAGCTCATACCTAGCCAAATCATAGACTCACAGAACAGTCTGGGTTGGAAGGGACCTTCAGAGCTCATGCAGTGCCACCCCTGCCATGAGCAGGGACATCTTCACCAGCTCAGGGTGCTCAGAGCCCCATCCAGCCTGGCCTGGGATGTCTCCAGGGATGGTTCATCCACCACCTCTCTGGGCAACATGTTCAGAGCAAAAAGAGATAAAAACATTACAAACTCATACCTGATAAAAATGTGGCCAGAATGTACTGATGGCAAGTTCTGCTTTCACCCATCCTTCTGTAACAACCCCCGAGACGTTCCAGATGGGATTGCCCTGTGGTCCTCCATTCACCTTCACATAGACGTTCAGAGAGCCGGGACTGGAACGGTCTCTGCTGGACAAGTAATAGTGGAAGTCGATGCAATGGGTGTCGTTCTCCTTCAGCGTAGGCAACAGCAAGTGAGCTTTCTGCCCAGATGCTCGCCCAGAGCTGTTCACCATCATGAAGGAGCCTATGGAGCAAGGCAAAAAGAGAAGGAAGAGGTTTTGCTTGGCCTTTTCAATAAAAATAGATCCATCAGAAATGTCAGTGATTCCGTGTGAAGCCAGAAAGCAAAACGTTCATTTGAAGTACTGAGACTATTTTATGGCAGTTGTTAGGTGCAGAAAGAAGATATGAAAATTGAAGGGTATATATACATAAACAGATTTAGGGTCAACTAGAACCATTTTAATTAGATAACTTAAAAATCAAGATAAAAAAATAAAATATAAAAATACTATTTTGCTTTTATTATTTTATAACCCTGTGATAAAGCAGCCCCTCCCACATACTGTCCCTCAAAAGCAAATTCAATACAAAACTCCAACAATGGCCCAAATTCTCAGCTTATGGTTACCCTGCGTGGCCCCTACCCGCTTCATGCCAATCTATACCTGTGAACCCTGCATCTTGGCACTATACATGTTTGAAGGTTGTAATGTGTTATGAAGAAAATCTATTTCCAGAGCACAAAAGAATCGGGCTTGCAAACATAACAGCAGCATCTCAACTAGAAACAATGCAACAAGGACAATTGTTCTTCCAGGAGGGAAGGACAGGATGAATTCAGGCAAGGAAATTTATATTAATACTAAGGCAATTTATGAGTTTATTAACCTGGAAGCTTGCATCATATTAACCATAGCACTTGATGTTGAACTCGCATTTTGATTCATCAAGCAGTTATTTTACAGCACATTGTGTCTCAACTCATCTCCTCACAGATGCATCAAGGTGACAAATGTTAGCAATAAGGAAAAACATTATGAGAGTTATTTGATTCAATTCTGTTTAAAGGATCTCCTTTATGTGTGTGTAGGCACTCGCACTCAGAAAAAGCTGAAGAAAATATAAAGATTGAAGTGGGGGGAAAAAACCTGTGTGTCAGCAGCCAGGCATGATAATTTTTAATCAAATGCAGCCCTCTTGACATTCTCAGTTCTGATGCTGCTGCCAAGGAATCCTACAAATGTGTTTCTCTGCTCGCCTCTTGCAGTTTACTGAAGATTGAGTTAGAAAAGCCTTGCCTCAATTCTAACCTATTGACTTGCCCGATTCCATGCCATAGCAGCGCAACACTTGGACGGGCCAGATAAACATCTTGAGCAGTTCTGTGCAGTGAACAGCCTTATACTCTAAATTTATATTAGATACCAGCAACTTTTTCCCTGTGTTTATATGATATATGTGCATTTTGTAAAGAACTGAAAAGCATGGACGCAGAAAGGAATTCATCTTAAAAAAAGAAAAATAAATAAATTCACATATTGTTGGCAAATTCAAGCACAATTCAAGCACGGCTGCAAAAGAGGCTGTACAAGAAACATGACAATTTATAAGCAAGATGCTCTCTGGCAATCCTATAATTCATTTTGATATGCTGAAAATTAAAATGGCCCCAAATCAAGAAATTCCAGATTCACAGCAAGGACTTTGAAAAAGAGTTGAATCCAGACTTCTCAATTTCTCTCTAATAATCTAAGTCCCTAGGAGGGGATCCTGACAGATGTTCACTGTTGGTCTAACTGCTCCAAATCAACCACAAAATCCCCTTTTTCGGTGACTTCTCACGTTACTCTTAAAAATACAGTGAAACAAGGTAAAGTTTTGAGAAACTGAGATCTAGATTCCATTTCTCTGACTTGAGATGATGTACTATCAGAAAGCACAACTGCCAACAGGCTTGCGGAGGTAGCACAGCCTGATGGCAAAGGCAGCGGCTGGAACCCAACAGCCTGGTTTCCGCGACGGATTACGGCGCTCCCGTCCACAATCCCTGTCAGCACACATTGCCTGCCTTATCTTCCCTTACAAATAAAGCGATAACAGTCATAAGAAACTCTCTTCTGAGAATCTGGGAGGAAAGCCACTGTAAAACTGCTGAATAACAGTGGTGGAGTCTGAAGCAGCTGTTGAGAAACAGCACAAGATACAATGAAGACAAGTGCTATGATTTAGATCAGAGAGTAGAAAAAAATCCTTCCTGCAAAGGGCTATTGGGCATTGGAACAGGCTGCCCAGGGCAGTGCTGGAGTCACCAGCCCTGGAGGGGTTGAAAAGGCCTTTAGATGAGGTTCTCAGGGACATAGGTTAGTGCCAGAGTTGGGTTAGGTTATGGTTGGACTCAATGATCCTGAGGGTCTCTTCTAACTGAAATGATTCTATGACTCTATGATGCTGACACTTGTCAGATCTCAGGTTTTAGGATGATGGCACAGTCCATTAAAGCACTCCATAAAGAAATACAGAGCTCCTGTGCATCTATAAGGTGCTTGCTGCACTGGGTAGAAACCCAGGAAAACTCATTCTTGCACCATCATTGACTGGATCATATGGCAAATCATCTATCTCACTTCTCGTCAGCTTTTTCAACCTTTTTTTTTGTTGTTTAAATAATATACATATTTCTACCCTAAAGAACTACTCTGAAGCTGTGCTGTGTCTATCACATTCCAGTCTTGAGCTACAGCGGGGTAAGCGTTTCAATAACACAAAAAGTTAAGGGGTATTTAGCTCTTACAGATTCATGTATAAAAATAATGAGCTTTCCTCTGGGAGAAAAAACATCGGCTTTCATAAAAAGTTCCAAGTAATAATTACAACTTTATTTTTTGCCACCCACAAAAAAATGAATCACAAGCCATTCGCAGTCTGACAACGGCCTTTTGTGCAACTGCCGACAATTCTAGAGAGAGGATGGAGCCTGAATCCAGCGACTGACACATGAGCAAGTAAAACATCCATCCACCAAATAGCACTTAAAATAATTAGACTCGGTTACTAAAAGAATAGCCTTACAAGCAATTGTCATATACAAATTATTCATAGCTTCTTATTTATAGCTTATGATTTTTTTAATGCAGTATGCCTAGAGATGCAGGAGAAAATACTATAGAATTGTTTCCTGTCTCTGGTGAAGTCTTGATAAGAGGTATTATTTTATATGACAGTGGAAAAGATGTCCTGTTACAAATGTCCACACCAGTGAAGCTTGTCTGGGCACGACCTGTCATTTAGAGGTAGGCAAAAGATCATGAAAATTGCTCCCACCAGGAGAAAAATAAAAACAAAGCAACAAAATAGCCTTTTAAGGACAAGTATGGTTTTCCTTATCCTTAATAAAAATTGACATATTGTGATTCAGAGCCTGACAGCCTTCTTTAGACCAAACGCAGAATTGAAGCTGATGGGACTTATTCTCAATTTATAGGCCTATATGTGCAAATAAAGAGATACAATCTGCTTTGGCATCAACAAACCACTTGTCATTTTTTCCACTCATATAAAGAACTAGGGAATAAATTAACAGGTCACAAATGGAAATTATTGATCAATGCATGACTGAAAGCCACTTAAATGTCTCCAGGCACAAATATGAATAAAACAAAAGGTATCTTGGAGAAACTTTTATATAGACCACTGCATCTCCAATTTGAAAAATAATAATAGCAGGAAAAAAAAATCCTTTAGGCTTGTTGTTGTTTTGTTTACCTCCATCTGGCAAGTTCAAATGCCATAAAGTCAATGTTGAACTGAAAAAATTAGTTTGGGGAAGAAATTACCTATGCTGTGTAGAAGTTCTCTTCATATATTTATAGGACACAGAAGTATATGCTCATTAAAGCAGACTGAGTATCAGGCCAACTAAATCTAATGCTCTTGGATCAACAGGTTAGATTAATTAATATCTTGCTGGTTGTGTCCTGAATCACCAAAAATGAATGTGTTAAATACAAACCAGGCAGAAGCAAGGCGGGTGGGAAGACGGTAAATAAATTCATTTTAAAAACCCATTCAAAGCCAGGACCATAAAACGGCACTCTCTCATAGTTATTAAACACACCACTGAAAATTGGGGAATTAAACCACAAAGTGCTCTCTAGCTGGCCATAAATTTCAATTTTTCCCCTGCTTGGTGCATAATGATGCCTTGATAAGCGTCCTATTATTGATGCATCTGCAACATATATCCTCTTTTTGGAGCTGAAATGCTACTCTGTAGCAGATGGTGGCTATTGTGTTTACACATCAGCACTTTATGATTGCATTTTCTCACGTCTGCAGTAAAAAGAAAGCCGTAATTGAGTTTTTAATGGCTTTGCACATTGTTCATTAAGATTACATGAGTGTGTTCTGACAAATGACAGCTGAAGAAATGAGCCATTGAGAACTCCTCGAGATCACCAGACAGACCTCGGTGGATGCTGCTCCACTGTTGGCTTTGAAGAACTGTGCTGTTTAAAAGCAAAATTACAGTAACCATTAAAGACCGACTGTAAACTTGAAAAGAAAGTGGTCAAAATGCCCAACTGCAAAACAAGACTCCTAAAGCCTTGAAAACTCGAATCGGGTAGAGAGCAAACTCCTTCCAAAACTAAAGGAATGGGTTTTCCATCAGTTCCATCAGGTGCACGAGCATCTTTTCGAGATGCAGGTTTGCTTATTTTCAAAGGAGGACTCCATCTTCAAGAAAGGAAGTCTGACATCTGACCTTGTTAAGGGACAACAAAGCAACACGGAATAATGCAGGTTGGAAAGGGCCTCAGGCAAAGCAGGGTCAGTGATGAGGCCAACTCAGGTTTCTCAAGAGTTTTTATCCACTGAGACTTACAAACCTCCCATTCTGAAAGGCGCTCTAGAATCACCTTTGGCATCAGCTGCCAGAAGTGTTTTGGTAAAGATATCACTCTGCTAGGAAGTACTGAAATCCATGTAGTTCAAGCACATACTTATTTTCAATATATTGGACTCTTGGTTTGCTTAATCATTCAAGACAAATAGCTGAATATTTTTATTACATAATTCTAGAGTATTAGAAGTGGTTTACATGTCAGCCAGGATTAAATATCTCATTAGTAGGCATGCAGCTACGTTACTAACCAGCATTTATGATCATTGCAACTTCTGTAAAGCTTCCATATGTTTTGTATATGTAACATTTTCTTGGGAACTGCAGAGGGATTATTATCTCTTCTATTTGTGACAGAAAACATATTAAGTGTAATGCCAAAAGGCAACTATAGCCAATGATGTCTGAAGAATTCTTGCAAGAATTGTTTCTCAAACAGTTTGTTTTCACATAACTGTGTTCTAACCATATGGTCACTTATTTGCACATTTAAGAAATCAACACTAGAGCTCTAAACTCAGAATATGTTAAAGATTATGCACTGAGCTATTTTTGCATCAAATTTTCAACTTCACTGAGCTCAGTTTCAACAAAGCGTTGGGTGCTGTTGAAGTCAGTGACGCTATTCTGGGTGTACTGCAGTATAGCCAGGGATGGAATTTAGTACAGCGAATTCAGAAGATGATTAAGGCCATCTCACAAGCCACAGCGCAGTATGGAGGCACAAGAATTTCCCAAAAGGAGCAGCTCAGAACTGCAAAAGCAGAGGCTGGTGCAGCCCACAGTGGAGGCGGGTTGGCACAGGAGGAAGGAGCCTCAGTCATTCCAGCCCACATCTGTGAGCACTATCCATTGCTCATTCCCATTGAAACTAAATTAGACCAGATTTTGCTTTTAAATAGGCAATGTTTGCTGGTCTAAACGCCTGTTATAATTACAGTAACCTAAATGGGGGAGTTACTATCAGCATCCTCTTTATCAAGGGTGTTGTACTGTTGGGCTGACGCTTTCTTGCCAAATGCTACTGACTTATATTTCAAGAAGAGAAAAGGAAAAGGCACCTTGAAGCAGCTCAGTTGCCAACAGTGGCTAGCACCAGCATTCAGAGAAGGGGCCTAAGTGTCCATGATAAAATACTAATTTAATCCACATATTCTCCATAACATGCTGAGTTTGGTGACTAGCTTATGACACAAGACAGCATCTGTGCTTAAAAAAAATCCTGAACCATGCAGCTGCAATTCAAGATAATTAAACTAGATCCATCATTACACAAAAGTCTAATCAGTAAGTAAACATCTGATAGTTACTGAAACTGGACAAATATTTGTAATCAAATAGCTTGAGAGTTGTGTTCAATAACAAAGCATTTGAGTAGCTTGAGATATGTTGCCTTTGAGCCATTGTATACGTCCCCGTGTTTTAATCAAATATGCTCAGTACACTTAACGTACACATAATTTGTAGTATTTTATCATAACTCACTTCTTGGTCTTTTTAATATTAGGAAGCAACAAGATTACCAGTCTCTACAAAGGCTATTATTCCCATGTGCTTTTTTGAGCCCAGCTGGATGCCTGTGTAAATATTTTGTACTAAATTGTCCAAAAGTACACATAGATTTACTTCCTGTAGACTGCAGTTTATTTAGAACCTAACAGTGCTACATGCATGATATTACGTTTTTATTAGAAATTAATGGTGTCTACTAAATCACATTTTCTGGTCAAGATTTTCCTGCTGAAACCCAAAAGGGCTGGGTACCACAACACGGCTTCTGAGCTCTGCAGGGGATGGCAGACTGACCTGATACCACTGCTTGGATGGAAACTTCAAATATTGTTCCTTGATCCAATCTAAATCCATCCTTTTCCCCGTTAAGTAACTTTTATGTGGCATCTGGCACACCACAACAACTCGTTTATGTGGTCAGAAACACATGGGACTGACTAGGAAGACTTCATTTAAATAAAAAGTAGATAAAACTACATGATGAACACTGCACCAACTCTCGGCACTTGTTTAAAATGGATGAACCTAAAAATTACAGGCAGCAATGTGAAATGACAGTTCGTAATCTGAACTAGAAATAATTAGCTATCCATGAGACAGAGCCTCCAACCTATCCTGTGTGTGCCAGCGTTTGCCTTGAGTTCCTCACAGCTCCCAACAAATTCTTCTGTCAGTGCCAAGTTACTTATTTTATTGCTCATTTCCTCCTACAGAATTCAGCTTGGAATATTATTAGTAAAGACATTCAGGCCATCAGTTGTTAACCTTCTGCCACATTGGACTATTTTCTGTCTCCAGTCATCTTCAAATCCCACATAGAATTTGGTTCCCCCTTGAGGATTCCTTTATTTAAATAAACTCTCAGGAGGTATTTCAAAGGCTTCAAAATCCTTGGAGAATCCAGTTTTAATCCATTATTACACTGGCACAGAAGTAATTTCCGTACAGTAGAAAGTCATAGTTTTCCCCTGCAAACGCTCTGCTGGTTACTCTTCCAGTCTGGATTCACCTAAGTGGATTCATCTGTTTGCTATTGTTTCAATCGTTTTACCTCTGAGCGTTCAAGGATCATCCTTTTTCTTTTATTTAAAGAAGAAAAATCTCCCCATTCTTCCTTTTAGTAGCCAATTAAACAGCTCTGAAAAAAACACATTAGCAAAACAATAATTTCACTTAAAAATGTCCTCAGATTATCGAAGACTTGCTCCTTAGCAAAACCACAACTGTTTGCCCAAGAGTACCTTAGTCTGACATACAGAAAGGTCCAAAAAAAGACATGATAATTTCTAGAATTAAGACTAGTGCAAAGTAATCATTTAGACCATGGAAAGTGTACATTTTTCACCAAGTACAGAAGCTAATTACTGATATTCTAGCTGACTCACCAGTTCTCGTTTCCTGCAAGTAGGAGATTTAAATAAACCTCGTACCTGCTATTATCTTATTCTGAAGTTATCTCCTCACCCCATTTTCAAGTTTCTACACTACAGTTCAAAATTGTTCTTAGTAGGTTCCTTTTTAATTAGAATGTCATTTTTATCCTCAAAGCTTCACTAATTCTATTTATTAAAATTGTTGCAATTTAAGGAGGTATGAAACATCCTTTGAGGATTACACATTTTTGTCTTTTACCAGACAATGAATACTGGGAGATGCTCCCAGCATAAACAGTAATCAAAAGTAAAACTCTAAATTAAAGGTATTAGAACAATATAAAGTATCGAGACTCGGAGTGTTAGGTAATTACAGCAGAACATTTCAGATGGTCAAGAGGTAAAGTGAAAACTTCTGTCATGTTTTCAGAACCTGAATGAAGAAGTTTTCAGTACTGGCACTGCTTCAAACAAGAACAGAGCCTTTTTCCATAGGCAAGGCTTAGCCCTACTATTCCAAGTGTTTGCAGTTGAAACAAGTTGTAAATACCTTGCGTAGAAAGAACTCAAATTAAAATGCACTTGAGCAGTTTTCTCAGGTTTGGATCCTGTTCTAAATGAATCCGGCAAATAACCTGCTCCCTGAACCCAGCGTGATCAGGATCGGCGCCAAATTATTAACGAGCATTTTCTCAGTAGGATTATCTATCTTTGAAAAATAATTGCTCCTCATGGCCTCACAAACAAATGAGCCATTTATGTAGGATTTACACTGAGTTAACTACAATGTTCACAAATTCATGTAAACAGACTAACCCTCTAAGCATGTGGATGCAATTAGCTTTCAGTTTCTCTATTAATCTCTATTACAGAAACCTACTCCAGGATCATATTTCTATTCTGTGCTCTAGAGCAGAGTCCGCATAGATACTCCATCCACAGGGACTAGAATGGCATTCCGCTCACTTGTAAAGAGTAATAAAGATTAAATTAGGAAGTTTATGCCTCTGAAAAACAACCGTTTAAATAACGTCGATGTTTATGACAGGTAGGCAACAGTATTTTTCACTTTGGAGGTTGTACTGATACATAACCAGAGTAACCTGCAGAACTTGGTCGTGTTTTGTCATTGGTCAGAGCGCTGCCATACTGAACTCACTGAGTTGAGTCATTTCACAAAATTCATCATGTTTTTCCTTTAAATGAGAGTGTATGTGCAGGTAGCCTACTGTATTGCCAGAATAATAAACACCGGTATCTGATGCTGGATAGTTTGAGTACTTCTCAAGCTATCAAAATTTCTCAAAAAATATATATATACAAGGGCATTTAGGCTGCCTTCTCTAGTTATTTGATAAAGCACTGAGGTGCACTGGAACACAGAAGCTGAATAGTGCATGTGCCACTAATCTTTCAAGTTGAGCATCGTATTTGTTTGGGATCAGAGGACATTAGTGCTGCAACCACAAAGAGTCCAGTGCTGTTTCACACACAGAACTATTCCCTTCCCAGCTCTGGACTGTGAGGCACAGAGAAGAATCCATCACATTTAAACAAACACTTTGTCTAAAAAACCAGCAGAAATGCTAATAGCTTAAAACAAAGTCCCTCGGTAATGCTCTGCTCAAAGCAGCTTTATAAACATACCATTTTCAGTGGCTAAGAACTGTGCCTGAGATGGACCACCGCTGCTTGTGATACAAATGTACTACATTTACAAACAAGGCTCTCTTGCATTTGTTTACCCCTCTCTGTTACTTTTGGTACACGGAGCACCATGATTTAAGCCACTAGAGGAACAGAGGTTGAGCAGTTCTCCCATCTGGCAATTTTCCTTTACAGGTTTGCCACCTCGTACCATAAGGAAAAATCCAATTTCCAAACCTGCGGGCAGTCCATTTAAACACATCTTTCCATTTTGAACACATGCCTCTTGCAGCTTGTGCTTTGAGGACACGCAATTATGTTTCACCCTTGTAAGGCAAAGGCTCAGCATATTCCACTAAAAACTGGCAACATGCCCTAGGTTTACATTTGCAACATAGATATCTTTACGAAATTTTGATTTCACAGCGCTGTAGATACCACATGCCAAGTTCAACCCTTCCTCCAAAAAAAGTCTCTAAGAATTCTATCCTAATTTTCTTTTCTTCTAAAATAGTGGATCCAGTATTAGACTATATTATTAAACACTTTTAAGATTTCTTTAGTGAGTGTATTCATGACAATGCATGAAGGAATTAACAAGAATTAAGATAATTTGCCCCATTTGGATCAGTTTCTATTTTGTATTCACACAGCTTCTATCAAGGGGACTAATTTGGAAAAACAGCAGAGTGTAATTTCTTCCTGCTCACAAAAACCGTCAAACTCAGCATGCAACCATGCCCCTATCAGTTTTCTGAGTGTGGTGTTTTCAAAGAGCATATCCTTAATCTTCTTGGAATTCTCTGGGTCATTAACATACTTATTTTCTTCCCTAATATGTTTCCGTTATGCATCAATGTAAAAGATTTTGTTAAACACTTGCTATTTAGGAAACTATCAAACAACTCTACCTCATACACAATGATGCTCGAAATCAAACACATCAAGAAGCATCTAAAATTCCATAGAGCACAAAGTTGTGAAATATTTTGTCAGTTTTCAGAAGTGTAAAATAAAAGTCTGGACTGCCAGATTAACAAGCAGCACAGCACATTTCCAAGTATTTTGACCAACACTGTAACAAGTACTGAAAACTAAGGACAACGACCACAAACTACAGCAATGTCAATGAAAGTAAACCACTATTTTTTAATACAGCATATCCAAACTCCCTATAGCTCCAGGCACCTTTTAAACTACGTTTAATACTACAGGCACAATTTTCAAGTGCCAGCTTGTCTGTCCCTGCTTTCTCAGAAATATATGCTTGCTGCATGACAGGATTCCATGTTCCCAACCACACAATTTTACAGCAGAAGTCTCAAGCGTGCTTTGGGCATGCGTTAAAATGTGAAAAACTACATATTTGCAACTTTGCTATAAGTGTGAATTTTAAGTACTCATCAAGCTCTTGAAGATGTTGTTCGTAGTACTTCAGTGTCCAAGATGTTCTACAGATAAGTCAAGCTACAAACTTTAGTTTTCCCTGCTCAGCATGGTGTGACCATCCATCACATCCAGCGTGACATGGAACATCCAGAGAAGGAACAGCTGGGCTGGACACCGAGCTACCACCCAAGCTGCTGGAGTCTGCTCCCTCATCTTCCCCACACCAAACACCCCCATGAAAGAGTCTTCGCAAACATTTAAACAACACATGCCCAGCACCTCAATAAAACTCAGTGCTTTCAAGTGGGTGAAGCCGCAGCAAACCAGGGCACCTCACGCCAAGGTGGTAGCCATGGCCAGGCAGGGTTTGTAGGCCTCATCCCTCAAGCCGTGGCTGTTTAGTTATCACAGCCGGCAAGAACGTGTCAGGTTGACAAAACAACCAAGGTGGCCACAGAAGAAACCACAAACTGGTTTGGCCATCAAGCCTCTCAGTCTACAACCAGGAGGGATGCCAACAGCTAATGTAGCAGTGAAGCAATTAAATCAATTCAGTTGCTGCCTCCTTATGCAAATCTCCCAGCGGGTCCTTACAAATTTGCTAATAAACATAAATACTGAGAGAACAGTTCTTCCTTCAAAGCAAAGACAAAGTGAACATTTAAGATCCACCTGAAATCTGTCCTACTAGATTATGCCGCATCAGTGTGAGACAGATTTTTCACTTCAGATAAAGAATATAAAAAATGGAAATACCATATCTGATAAGCAACTAATTAGTCTGGTATTTTCTCTTTAGAATCACCCAGCCTGCAATGCTTTCAAATGAAATAGGACAAGAAATCTTATATGGAACAGTTGCAGAATAACACCTTTTACAGAAACTCTCTAAAGCTGGGTAATGAGTTATCAACCTTGAAACCTTCAAACTTAAGATGTTTTAGGCTTATACAGGGAAAAATCACAAATTCTATCCAGCTACTGAGAATCACAACAGATTTGCTACTAGGGAGTTTGTTGCTAGGACAAGTTTTAAATAAGCCAACAATCTGAAGGCCACCTCCAACACTGCAAAATTCTGAATTTCCTTTCTTTCACAGATCAGTAGAGACAATTCCTGATGTCTTATTGTCCTGATTCCTCAGCTTCATTGAGGATTTGCCCCCTCCCATCCTGCAAATATCCCCAAATTGAAAGTAAATACAACAGGTGTGCAAGAAAAACAAGTCATTCTTCTTCCTCAAGAATCCAACCAGTGTTGCTTCCCTGACTAAAGGCAAATGCAACAGAAGGTGTTCCCTCATTAATGGAGAGACATGTCCTTAGTGTTCTAAAGCCAGAATTGGTCAAATATATTACACACTACATAGTGTCGCAGCATAATTTAGTCCTTTGCGACAGGCTTAGGCAAGAGTACATACTTGTATAGTACTTGTTGAAGTATGTGCTGATGCATATGTTTGTGAAGAAACACAGATTTATCTTGTTCTGTCCATACAGATTTTCTTCTATTTAATGAAAAAGTCATTAGGATAAAAATAGCCAAGTTCTATTACATTCACAACAAGGTCTTTCAAGGCTGATACTGTCTAATCTCAACATACTAACTCATAAGTTTTATTTCTGAGTTTCTTTGGGGCTTTTGCCTCACAAGACATCCAGATGCTACAAATAATATCTTGTTAGCACATGCAGCGTACACATATACGTTGATTTTCTACACTGAATAATGAAATAGAAAATTAAAAAATCCAGAATGTCTTTATGCCTCACTTGAATCTTCATTCAAAGTGGCCACCAGTATTATTTATAGCAGTTGTCTGACTTTGCTAATCTGCACTTTCTGGGAGAGTCTCCCAGCGATCCCTTCAGAATTGAGGGATACAGAGTGATCACTATGCTCCAAATTCCATGTTTATGTGCCTCTACTTACAGGTATGTTCTATCGGTACCATGCACAGAGTTCAAGGAGAACTTAAAACACACTCATATCTGTTAAAAATCCGATTGCAAGCTTATTCCCCAGTTCTGACATACTAGCAGAGGATTTCAAAACCAACGGTCAGACTTAGAGCTTCCACTTATTAAAATGCAAGCTAGTTTCAGGAACTGGGCAAAACATTTCCATGGATATCATGCCAACCAGTTCAAAGAACCAAGTCTTTTTAATGAATTCTAACACAATAATGAAAAAGGAGGTAATAATATTCATTAGAAACAATTTGAACATCTGAGTGGTTCAGCTGTTTCTGCCATTTGTACGCCAGCTGCCTTCCTTGCCCCTTACAGCCAGAGTTTGTGCTTATTGCCACAACATCAAAAACCAAACAAACACGAAACTGTAACTTCCTGGAAGATTTAATCTCAGCAAGAGCAATCCAATGCTCAGCAAAATAAATAAATCACCAATATTCTTACACTTTCCTCTTATGAAATATCTCTCTGAGAGGGAAAAAAAAAATCCACATAAAAATGTATAAGCATTAGAAACACCCAGGCGTCCACACCAGCATTCCGTGCGGGATCAGCTTTCCATGACGTACTGCGCTATTATACAAACCCTTGTAATGAATGTGACAGCAAATGCTGTGCATTCCTCTTTCTCTGCTGATATGGAAGCAGCATCTTGGGAAAGTAATATAAGTGGCCATCCTGGCATTCACTAGATTCTTTTTCCCTACTAGGCCATCTGTTGAAGAAAAGATCACAGAGGTCTATGCCTCAGCTCCTTGTGAAATTCTGGCAGAGGGGTACGGATGCCAGTTGAATTCCTGACACAGCTATTCAGTTAAATCAAATTAAAAAGGCTGCTGGGGGATGCAGGAGGAATTACACGAGCCCGTAAGTCACCACCATGAGAAGGGGCTGAGCAAAACCTTGTATGAGTGGTTTGTGTGGTAACACGGACACTTCTCTTATTTATGAATTATTCATCAACCTAGCTTGACACCTATGAATTTGTTTGGGCTCTGTAATAGTATGAATCCTGTAGGTGGTGGTTTTCAGCTGATGGGTTACTCACTGTTCATTTATGCTCATCGCAACATGTGCCTCTAAGCAACAAGAGCACAGTTTCTATTCCTGGACTGGATCTCTGAGCCTCTTACAAGCAAGGAACAACTGCTTCCACAACAAAAAGCAAATATCAGACAGATATTTTTCAAGCAAGCACTGGAATTCTCAGTAACGGCCATTTCCTCAAATTTCTAAGCTTCCCAATGCCTAAAAACCCAAATCCACTCACATTGTGCCTAATTCCTGAGTATTTCTCTTGGTTTTTATTTGGCTTTAATCAAGACAAGAAGATGAACGTCCTTAGAAATGCATGAGAGCCATGAGCCCAGGGC
This sequence comes from Nesoenas mayeri, assembly GCF_963082525.1. Lineage (NCBI taxonomy): Eukaryota > Metazoa > Chordata > Aves > Columbiformes > Columbidae > Nesoenas > Nesoenas mayeri. The sequence continues at coordinate 14,338,322 of NC_137562.1, forward strand.
AGGCAGGTTCTGACAGCAGTGCCAGACACAGCACACAAGCACATTTTGAATGGACTGTGGCAGCATTGGGAGCTGGAGCACTGTTTGCAGAAAAGAGCCCTTTTTTCCCAGCTCCTGAGCCAACCTTTTCCTTCAGCGGCAGAAAAACATGAGTCTTAGTGATAGAACTCATCTGGAAAAAAAACAACTATATATATACACATATATAACCACTGCTGCACAGGGAAGACAGACATAGCAACTGTATTCCCAACATACCATGTGAACAGCAATGTGTTTGGAGAATTTTAATTAAAAACCATTGTAATAAAATTAATGGTTTGTTTTGCTTTCAAACGGTTTGCATTTGGAAGATGCATTATCAAGTATTTGTATTTTAATGAATTTTGGGTCTGAAATACCAATAGCAAACCTTTAATTTAGGGCTCAATGCCAAAGTTATTTTAAGGAGTATTTTAGCTGGGGGCTGCGAGCACTATTAGCACAGTGCTCACCTCGAGTTCTCCTTTAGCTTTTCATTCTGTTTCGATCCTTTTGCACCAATGTAGCCCATGTCATCACTCAAATGTGCACAAGTGTCCTGACTTCTAAAATCCTCCGTATTTTTCCCCCTAAGGAGACATGTTCTTGCCGCTTACTTGAACATGAACAGAAAAGCGGTTTTCCCAATGTCACTGCAATAACACATAATAGCTTATGACTTAAACCACGATCCTACACAAATACACTTGCAAGTCATCAAAACAGGTATCAGTATTTCTAACAGATCTAACGGGGACAGTCACAAGAAGTTGTAACTTGGTGTCCTAAGGGAGTTTTGGACAACACGTGTCTACATTGCAAGTGTCTCCACCATCACCATCTCACAATGACGTGAAAAACATTTATGTTGTCAGCTCACAAAAGAGCAACCAAGCATGACAACACAAAGGTTTTCTGTAATAGCTATTTGAAAACAAGCACCGGCATATATTGCAGATGCTGTTTTGAAACACACACACGTTTCTCAATAATTATTTTTTTAATTCTAACACACTTGTAAATAGCTGTTTAAAACCTTAGGGATTGGATGTATTAATAGCCCGTGCCTCGATAGCAATCACAGCCAAGGAATGGTAAAAAGACCAGGCTGAGTTACTGAGTTACACACATCATTCATTCAAGGTGATTTCTCCCTAAAATACCACGGATCCTCTGCTTCCAGGCAAAACAAACAGCTCTGTGCTTGTCTACATCTTTACATTTTGCATTCTATTGTGGCATTTTTTAGTTTTTCACATGGTTTAGAGAATTCAGCTTCGGCTATAAAGTCACAAGCAATTCCTCTGGCCACTCAAGTCCTGTTCCTATAAAACATACAGGGGTATCTTCCTCCTGCAATATTTTGTTCTTTTGCAGTTTTTTCCTTCCACTCAGCTTGAATTTTGCTTTTTAACAGCTGCTTTGAATACCAAATAAAGTGAGACCAAACAGCAGCAATCCCCTGCCAACAGACACACAATTCAATTAAATCTATGAAAGTCCAGTTTGGGTGAAGCAAAACATATTGTACTTGCATGTGATAAATTGTGACCCTCTTTAGAGTTCTAAATTCCTGCTGCTGTAAGAGAAATTCAGCCTCCAATGGTCTGCAGTTAGAGACTGAGGTGATTAAGACAAACTACACACAGTATTTCGACCCTTTGTGCAAAATGGAACAGATGAACATTGCTCAGAGCAGAGCGCCAGAAAAATCCACAAGTTCAATTGAACCATTTCCACTGGAATTTAAAAATCCCATACAACTCCCTACCATTATCTTTTCTCAATGAGCTGCTGCATCAAAAAGCACAAGATGAAGATAACAAAGCCCCAAACAGGTCGGTGTTTTTCCACTGAACACATGAAGTGAGAGAGCCCAGGTAGCACAGTAATGAGCATTAGTTTCTCAACTAGGTGTGAAGAATAAGGTGCAAGTAAAGAACTGGCCTCTTACAAGTTACTCATCTAGCTCCACAAGTAGTTTCAATGACATTCCAGGGCGCTTGGGATTGTGGGTTTTTTTAATTTTTGGAGGTACAGGCAACTATTCAAACTAATCCCCTTGCCAATGATGAAAAGGCCTTCAAGTTGTTTGCCAAGAGGCAGCCTGGGGAAGCACAATTGCACCCCTAAGAGTGCTGCTGGAGATTTTGGTGATGCAGTTATACCAGTTCAATCAAGGAAGGCTGGAGCCAGAATTCCCACAGAGCGAGTCAGCGGTTCAACTGGAATTCAGAACCACCTGCATGGAAATTCATGAGGTCCCCACACAGTCCTGCCCATTCCACCTCTCCTTGCCAGAAAGCACCTATATCAAAGCATAGTACATGCATACACTATAGCATACTTCAACAACTCGAAATAACCACAATTAAAAGAAACAAACCCCACAAAATACCATTAAGTGCCAAGTAAGTCTCTGACCTGGCTGCTTTTGAGAAATATTTTGTGTTTGGACAGGGATTTCTAGGGACATGAAAGAAAATGCTCCTTCCTTCAGTGGTGGTGTACAGACCTTCAGTGACCACAAGCAAGTTTAACCTGGCTTGTCTTCTAGCTGTTAACAAATAAAAACAATTACTTCTAAAGTGCAAGTATCCATTTCTGTCATTACTCAAACTACCTCAAATTCTCATGGGGTTTTGGTTTGGTTTGGTTTTTTGTTGCTGTTTTGGTTTGTTTGTTTTTAAAGCACATTACAAACAGGCTGAAGACCAAATTAAATCAGTGCAGGTAACAGACTAAACATAAACCAGTAATTTCTCCAGAGAATCCCAAGCAAATTATCTTATCCAAATATTCTAAAAGGCTTTATTGATTTATCTCACTGTTCAACTAATTTCACATTTTTAACTTTTCCTCACCTTATTTACTTTCTGCCTCATCTCTGTTAGACCTCAAATGGCAGAGACACGCAACAAAGTTTGCGGTAAGATCACCCTGTGGCAGTAAACAAGCCATTTTCCTCCTAAAAATTATTCTGAAGACCCATAATTTCATTCTGGATGATGCCAAAAGCCCATAAAAGCCAGTACATCCCCAATGTCTGAGAGTCCCCATCTCTACCTCTCCTAACAGCAGTTCCCCCCTAGAGAAACCAGACCATGGGGACCAGCTCTTTATGGGCCCAACCTACAAATTCCTGCTCACAACACCACACAAGAATCTTTTCAGATTCTTATATTTCAGATATCAGTACATTTCAAAAATCCACATTACTCTTCTCATTGATCAAATAACCATTTTGTTTAAAAACAGCACAAAAACTGAAAATTGTTCTGCATCTTCTAATTTACTATGAGAACAGTAACTCCCGCCTGAAGGAGAGAGAGATCAAAGCTTCTGACTTGCATTCTAGGTTATAGCTCTAAATGCAATTTAAAAACAAACCCAGAGAAATACAGTATACAGAAAATATAGCATTTAAAGGGAAATAATGCAGGTTTATCTGAATGGGAAAAGAGGTCATATAGTCTGTTATGTGCTGAACCATTAGTGCTCCATACAGGTGAGAAGCAAACCAGGTCCCCCCTGTCACCTGCGCCACCGCGCAGTCCCCAGGAGGATGCCACTGCCTTTCCAATACACAAGAAACAGCCCATGACTTTAGCAACCAGTTAAAAAGCAACCAAGTCTTTAAATGTCAAGCCACAGTAATCACAAGTGCTTAAAAAAAAAACAACCCAAAACCTGGGAGTATGGTAAATGAGAGACTAATTCCGGATAATTGCCATCTGGTTTAACATTTGAGAGCTGCGCCTCCCGCGTCCGTAGTTTTTCAGGGGAGACATCTCATTTGGGCAGGCAAGAAGAACAACTGGGTGACAGTCACAACATGACTCAACTGGGCTCAGGGGTTTTAAATGCTGGTAACAACTACCGCGATTAAAAAGAGCAAGTGCTGAATTCTGACTTTAATGGGTATCTTAAGTAGTTTCAGATTTCTGCCACCGCTTAAGGCGACACAGGCAATACACAAGCTGGTAACCCAAGGGAGAAGCAGCAGCACTGCTGCCGTTTCACTCCCTCCTGCCCCACTTTTCCCTCAAGAAGAACAGCAGACGAACCAAGGGAAAATGAAGCAAATTGACAACAAAGCCAGCTTGCAAAGTACTGCAGGATAGTTCCAAAATCATCACAGAAATGTCGAATCCTATTACACTGAGAACTGTAAGAGAGGTAGACCTAGCACACAGTTATCTAGGGCAACTTCATTTATTATCTTGTTACTTCTAGGTTAATCTGCTCTTTTGTGTTGATTTTACCCAGAAAAAGTATATCAAGGAAAACAAAACAAAACAAAACCAACTTGTTTTTACAAGGGAAGCAACCAGTCTTGCAGTACAAAATATTTACTCATTCATTGCCAAATACAATTGGCTACAGGGAAATGATTTAAGCCTCAGTGAACCAGCAAGTGTCAATTCATTTGTGATCTTCTTCCGTACCCTGTCCAATCCCTTATTGTTTATTCAGCTTCTGATACTTTCTGTTTATCTCCTGATACATTTTAGAGGCTCCTGTTGTGGTTTGTTAAGCACCCTGGCACTGAATTACTGCTGGCATCAGCAGGGGCTCCGCTTCACCGAGTCTGCAGGCTCATAGATTCAAATCTGCCAATTCACTTGGGTCACAAAGTTGACACCACTTCTATTTGGACGTGAGACTTAGAAATGCCTGACGGAACCCAGACACGTCAGACGCTTGTCTGAGCCTTCGCTTCCATGATTCAATCTACATTCAATATGTTTCTCTACAAGAACTCAACAGATCTCATTGTACAGATTGATTTAACAAGTCATCCACATGCTGCCGGGGAGGATACACCACAGAAGGAAAATTGCAAAAGCTGTTGCCCGGAGTCAGCCCCTGTTCACATGGTGGAGTTGCACTCACATAACTCATTATTGTCCTCTCTCCGCTCCCAGCCCCGGCGCGCAGGGCTCTGGAATGAAAACCCCACCTTATAGAGACACTCGTTTCACTTGTACATGCAGAGGATTAGATTCTTGTCACATCCATTAATTTTTTCTTTAATACTTGTTTATACTTTACAAACAGCACATTGATATTACAGGCTAATAGCCCACGCAACTCAACAATATACCCATAAATTAGAAGATCAAAAAAACAAAACAGCTCCACATTTTCATATTTTGCTCTCAGGATATTAAGAGGAAACCTTTTGTGCTTAAGGTTCAGCAGAAGTAGGTTCTGACCCCCACTCTTCCAATATATCTTTTTCAGGGATACCCACAATTAGCAAAAGGCAAGTCGCTTTGTTTCTTACCTCAGTTACCAGCTCCAACAGAAACAATGGATATTGCTTATTGCTTGCTTTAAATTGGCCTATATTAGTAATAAGATCTTAAACAGGAAACTGATTCCTGGCTTTCATAAACTACATTTAGATAAACTAAAGGATCCTTCCTAACTTTTTATTCCATGTTAGTTACGAAGAGTGAAGCATTAGGCCCTCCTACTATGCCGAAACCCTCAAAAGTTGCTCATGTGGGATGGTGTGTTTTCTTTTATACAGATGCTGTGATTAAAACCAAACTCTTCTGCTACTCCTCAATGTAGGTGTATCCTGGACATACTGAGCTATATCACAGGTAGTTTCCTATGGATATGAAGTGCGTAACATTTAAATGCAAGAGCAGTAAATGTAACTATCAGAAGTACAAATATATTTTGCATCAAAAACCAAATAGCTTTAAAAAAAACCCATTCCTGAATGCCTTATCACATCTGTCCTCAGGGTTCTCTGATGCTGAAGGTTTTTCTTCTTAAAATTTGTCTTGTAAAACTTAAGCCAGGTCCCAGGGGGAGCTGCAGTTGCATTTACATTCATATAAGAAAAGGATCACACCCTTAAATGCTCAGCACTATAATCCTTAATTTCAAGGTGGATACCTGGTTCTTCACAATCTTAACCTATACACCTGTGAACAGATAATATACTTTCTCCAGGACAGGTCACTTCACAAGTAAATGTGATGGCAGTAAAGAAATAAAGGAACCAGGAGTCATCTCAGGTGAGCTGCTGCCCTGCTGGATATCAAGCAGTTCAATGTGACAACTACATCTGATTCTGCCCATTTAATACAGAGGAGACTCGGTTTTAATAATGCAGCAATATTGGGATACAGTTAGAATCTGCAGCAGCCCGTAGCCCTTTTGTTGAACTGATTTAAATGACCGCTTTTTAATATTTCCTGGAGCTGAAGCTGCAAGAGCACAGGTGCCAATGGGACCCTGCTCCATTGGTCCCAGTTCTGTTCTCCACTGTCAAAACCTCACCTAAAGTCCTCAGAACATATTTTAATCTAAAACACAGAGGTCGCAGGGTAAATGGCCACAGTTGCTCCAAAACACAGGAGACAAATCTAATTCTCCATGAAAGAAAACAACAAATATACAACTCAGCGGTTACTTGTAGTACATTTATCCTCATCTCTTGAACACACAAATGCTTTCAGTGACTTGAGGCAGATTGTTTCGCTAGCAAGAGATACAAACTGTCAGAAAATGGCAAAGGGCAATTAGCAAATCACTTTTGTAATCACTGATGAAATTTCCTTTTCTCTTTTAATCCCCTATTGCTCATTCCCCCAAACAAGCAAAACTTCACCTTGAAAATGAACGCAATTTATTATATTAGCTGAATCTTTTAAAACAGAATGGCTTCTCATGCATTCCTGGCAGAAATTCAATAAGATTGTACTACTGTAGTGTTGATTGACTGCTGCTGCCGTTACACCAGTACCCTGAGAAAGAAACATTTTCAATGTTCATTATGAGATTTTTAGAGCCAAATACTTTGAGCTGTTAAATATTCTGAAATGAAGCTGCAGCGCAGAGACTACGGAAAACGTTTGCTGCGTGTTTAGAGAAGCTGGATCCATTTCCTCCACTTGTGCACCAAACTTTCCATTTACTTTTAACTCACTAAATATTAGTTGCGTTCTCTTAGATGCCTGAACTAATTATAAAGGTGTCTACCAAACTACAGCCTTTCACTTATGCAACCAAACATTTGCCCTCTCTCTGCACAGCCGTGTTGGTACAAAGTGATTATATCTCTTTATTATTTGTGTACAGGGATTTCTTGATTTCACTTTGATATGGGTGTAGCAGTGGCCACCACAGTCCTGTTGTATTGCCTTAACAATACAGGCTAAAAGCAAACAACACACTAGAAACTGTTACACTGCCCTGGACAAGAGAGTTTTTGTAGCAAATTTTCAATTAGAGACAATAAATGAAGGCAACAGCAATTATAGATGTTATTTCTGAAAATATAATTGGTTTATAAAACAATTTTAGTTATCACGATGTAAAGAGTGAGGAAAAAAGGCAGATTGGTATCTAGATCTCAGGTTGCAGGATGAGATAATGGCAGAAAAAAACATTTAATTGCAAATTGGGTACACATCCTACAGCCCTATTATCATTCCACTGCAGAATTATACTTCTATCAGAGATGCGGGTGAAGGCTCAGCTGTGGTCCAGGCACAGTCAGCAGACAGAGGTACAGAAGGGATGAGCTACATCTCTCACAGTCAACGAATTTCCAGGAGTAAGCGTATGTAAACTTAATGAAAAGACTAAAGTCAGTGCCCTAAAAACCCCTATTAAATACAGTATGGAATAGGCTCTAATGTTGATAGGTTTTTATCACATTCTCCTAGTTGAAACAGAGGTATGGGAGTACACACATAAAACACACAGCATAGTATTTGTGCTTGGAGAAAATTTGCCATAGCCCACCAAATTCTGAACAGATTATTATGTTGTACATTTACGACCCTGATGCATTCTTCTATCTGAGCTTAATTTAAGAAAGCTTTAAATCTATTTATCATCAAGTGAGATAATACTTATTTTCATTATTCCAAAAATAAAGACAAAGTATTCAGGAAAAGCAGGTGGGAGGATTAAGTCTGCTACCTGAAGAGCTTAAAGATAAGCATGGAGCTACAGAGTGACTGAAGTAAAACCCAGTGTTGGTCACCTTCCTTTAATGAAAAGTAGTAGGGAAGAGTCATTAAGCTGATTTTAATTTGAGTAAAGACCTTATTTCAGGTAGAAATGTTGGTGGTTGGTTTTTCCACAAAAGATGGAGACTGAGTCCTTACAAAGGACTCGATGCAATGCTTTATTTTTAACATGGAAGGAATGAACTCTATTTCAGAGGGAGGATGTTGGTGATTCATCTGTTCCTTAAGTCTCTCTCAGACAAAGGGAAATAGAAATCTAAAGAGATAGTGGATAGAATAACAAAGTCAAAACAACTCTCAGTGTATTACCTATATTGGAAACGCTCTCACAGAGCAGTTTCTAGATCCAAACAAGAATTTCTGAGCAGCTCACACTTGTCTGTGAGCCAATGCCAAGATTTTAGTGAGATGCTTTGATCTCCTTGCTTAGAGAGATGTCTAAGGGGGCTAAATATAATACATATAACCTAGACACTGCAAGCATATGATGTATCAAGTATAGCAATAGGCCAAACTAGATGTGAAGCTGTAGCCTGGACCTGTGCTTGCTGGGATCTCCCAACGGGTAACAAGAAGGTCAGTTATTTGATTTAAATCACATGTAAAAAATATGATGAAGAAAAACGTTACGCTTTTTTGTCCTTACAGACTGTAAGTTCACAAAAATGGATGTCAACACAGAAGAAAGTCTGGAATGCAGAAACGGACTAAAGTTATCAACCTCATCCATGCAGAATCTCCCACCCTGAGTAGGCTGTTTTAATGTAGTGCACACTGTGACCCCCAGTCTGTGTTATCTAATGGGTTATTAGTTCTCGCCCTTATTCGGGGCGCAGTACAGGGCAGCAGTGAAGTCTCCCAAGCACTACAACACTGACTCTTCTCTTGGAACCTCTGCTGCACATCTCAGACTACAAGGCAGAATTGCTGTAACTTAAACCCTGGTTAGTTTTATTTTTCTGAAGACAGTCACATCTCTGCCAAGGATCCTGGACCACTACTGCATAGAAGAAAATCAAAATATGCAAAGAGACAGGGCAGACTGCTTATTCCACGGTTGTTAGCTGAGCTCGGTGAGCTCATCAGCAAGATTATAATCATTACAATACTCCATTTCTTTCCGAAATATGTATGACTTTTATATTACTCTATGTGGCTAAAACACATCTGCCAATGCTACACACCTTGTAATAATACATCTTCATAGATTTCATGGGAGGCCAGATCTCACACTGTGCTTGCACAGCAGGGGTGGAAGCAGAGATTGAAAACTCCAGTTAATGGAAGGTTTGGAGGGTGTGAGGCACTGGCAGACTGTTGAAAAAGTGATAGACATGAAACTTTATCTTAACATCCTGGCAAACTTAGTCTATCTGGAAACTGCAATTTTAAGAATAGAGCAAATCTACCTCAGGGGAAGATTAGTATAAGAGCCTCGAGGCCCTAAATTATAGTGTCTTTGGTTTCTGAGGGAGTGTACCATCATCTAGAGGGAGATTTGGTACAACCACTGGAGCTCTGAGATGCTTTCTTACCATACTAACCTACTGTTGGACATTCAAATATTTGGGGAGAAAAAGTTTTCCTTTTCAAACACAGGACTGACACGCTATTTCTCCTTCTAGCAAATAAACACCTTGAATAGCAGAGATGAATGCTGAGAGTTTAAAAAGAAATCAAAATAGACAGCATTATTGTGATTTCATTAATCAGGCCAAATACGTCTCCTCACAGTCCACCCTGCCCAAACAGTAAAGCATCAGGAACCGAGAAAGCCCTGTGTGTAACAGCTCTTACTTATTTTACAGTGAGTTACAGCTCATTTGGAGCAGCTCACTAATTAATACAATCAGAAGCAAAAGTTTCAGGAATCTCCCAACAGCACACATTAGCATATACTGCCAAGAGACTTGGTAAAGTTCAAAGCTTATCTTGTAGCCTGCACGCTCCGTGTTTGCTCAGAGCAGCAGCTGGCCAAGTGATCTCCCTTCTCCTCAAAGAGCAAAATTAAATTAGATTAGATCATCTTCTCTCCCTTGTAGAATTAAGATCGTGCGATGAAAACAAGCAAATTAGCTTTTGAAGTCCTGTTTCTCACTTAGAGGCTACAAGGCTGAGGAATGTTACGGCACCAATTCAGCGCAGTGTGCGCGTCCCCTTCTCCTGGAAGCCCGAAGGAATCGGTGTCTCATCAGACTTGAGGTTGTGAGTGACAAGAGAATCCTGAGGGATGAAGCCGCAGGAGAAGGGAACAAAGGAGGAAAAAGAAATGGACACAAGGTTTTTAGGAAAGACACATGGAAATAGTGCAATAAGAGCTTCAGGAGTAGAGTTTTGAAAGCTTTTTGGTTTGTTGCTATGGAAAAAAACACTTCTGAGTATAAGAGGAAAACTTAGTTATTTTACTTTGCCTGGAACTAACATGAACATCTCATATAAGAAGAGCTCAGAACACAAGGAAAAAAAGCAATAACATACAGAACAGGGCTGTTTGGACTTCAAACCACGGCTGAAGAACAACAAACGTTTACAGATAGAAAATGGGATGAAGGATGAAGAGTTTTCATTCAGATATCACAGTGATGCCAGATGCCATATAAAAATCAAACGACCACCAAACAGTGAATGAAGTGGGCCCTACAAATGAGATCCTATATCTAAATGCTTGTTCCTAGTGCTGAATCACTGCACACCAAGCTGTGAGGTCAGTTGGCACAGATGCACTTAAACAAGCTTATAAAAATGTGTCCCCATTAAATTACCATGCTGCAGCAATTAGACACACTCCAGAAGATCATCCTATGCAATCTGTTCTAGATGAACAGCTAATGAGAACTACGCTAAAATACTTCTTTCTGGTTATGATTCCTCCTTTGAATATTCCCATAACTATGTTGCTAAACAAGTTAAACCTATAAAACTGAAAGGGGGAATGACATTTGCCTGCTCTGGACAGATGGAGTAGTAAAACTGGCCATAAGAATGTACAGCGATATCCATTGTACATCTTCACTCGGTCACCCTAGACTGCAGCAAATTTAGCAAGAAGTTAATTTAGCTTATAGTTCAGGGGTTTGCAGTTTTGTTTTCTTTCTCTTGTTGGGGATTTTGTGTTCGGCTTGGTGTTGGTTGGTTGGTTTTTAATACCTTGATTATATCCTAGTTAGGCTGGAGGTGAAGGAGAAGGTGATTTGTGTTTAGTGCCAGGACGCTTCACAGCCTGATCTTCACTGTTATAACCAGCGAAAATTATAAGATGAAGATGGTATTGCAGGGGGGGGAAAAAAGAAATACAAAAAAGTCTCACACACATGGAAAACAAAAGAGGGATGGAGTGAAAAGGGAACTTTTGAAGGGTTTACATTTTCCTGTGGTATCTGAATGGTGAATAGATAAGCCAGAGTTTGAGGCAGACTGAGGTGTCATAAACACTTAACCTGTGAAAACGTTGCTCACACTGCTTAAAGAGTTACTAACTTGGGCGTTAAAGATGCGTGGGTATAGAAGTAAATTTAAAACAATGGAAGCACTGCACAAACTTTCAGTATAAAACATTTGTTCTAAAGCATCTTAAAGTGAATCAGAGAAACTGTGCTGTTTCATGGCTTTGTTCTTTCAGTGTGGTCCCACACGAAGCTTGTGCTGCTGGGTGTACCAGAAACAGAGAAAAAAAATGGATACAACACCCATTGTGATTAGGTCTGACCCAGCCAACATCCATACAAGGCACTAGATGGCATTTTCAAAGATCAAAGGGATGCAGGTCAGACCTTTGGTGTTCAGGACAGTCTTGTTTGAGAAGAATTAGATGAACCAAGGAGGCTTGTAGACACCCGAGCTGTGTTGTAGGGTTCCTATGGTGCTTACAATATTCTGCAGATCAGCACAGACATTTCCTTCTCCTTACCCTCATGCTCACACTAAGTAAATCCAAAGGAGATGACCAGAAGAAAAAAACTGTTTCCACACAATTAGAAATATAAACCCTCTCTATGGTGACAGTGAAGTGACTTTGTTCTGTTTGTATGACACCTACACTCCAAAGTGCCAAGAGCGAGAACTGCAAACAAGGGCTTGACACCTCTCTGTATTTATAAACTTTACGCTAACAAAAAGCCAAGCATTTCTAAAGGTAAATGAGCACCCAAAAGGCCTTATGTTACAGCCTGAAATGTCTCAATTTCCTGTGAATTCCCTGGGACTTGGCTGATGCCATTTTACTGCAGCTGTTCATTCAATTGAGAGTTCACATCATGAAACATGACAATGAGAAAAAGAGCCGACGAGAGTTCAGTGAATACAGCTTTTCATTTAAAAAGATCCTCAAACACACACAATTGCTTTATTTTGCTTAATTTTCAACATTCATAAACATAATCACATTTATTTTCCTAGTCAATACTGAAAACAAGTGATAATCTGTAATATTATAACTTCCATCTCAAAGGAATACAACTGCAACAGCTTCCACTCCCTTCGAGAAGAGGTGAATGATATGGAGGAGGCTGGACTGCCGATGCAGGAGATGCATACATTATTTTTCCCTTTGAGAATATCTGAATATTGTTGCTATTGACTTCTTTTTGTACATGTATAAATGACTCTCAGAGAATAGGCTTATTTAAAACCAGTATTTTTCATGTGCCAAGTTACATGCACTACATATCTAATACTGGGAATAGCAAATGCTAATATATCCTAAGCATAAAAAATGAGCTCTTTTCCCCCACAAATTCCCAATAGCAAGAGTTCTCAGTGGAACCAGTGAACAGAGGTTGTTATTACCATTCCATCCAAACAATCTAACTAAATAGTCAAGTATTTGAAAATCAAGACCATGTACACTGCTCATTATGAAACCCCATCCTGTTTATTTTGAAGCAGGTGGAAAGACTTCCAGTTATTTCACTATAATCAGGCTTATGGTAAAGAAACAGCATTAGTTAAATAATTCATAACACTGGGACCTTAGATATGGTACAATAGCTTTGTACTCAGATGTTGAGAGCCTGTTAAGTGATGTGATGGTATTGAGATAGGAGTAAAAAGAGGAAAAGAGAAAGATGAGGGTACACTGGGAAAAAAAAGACAAATGGGGAAAAAAAGTAGTGCATTAGTCAGACAATCCACAGCAGATATCAGATACACAGATATATACAGATATCTCTGTAAGAGATATCTTCTCCTTTTCAAACCTGGTCTGTCTTGACTTTGCCCATCTGGCTCATGCAGATTTCTCAGGTCATTCTTGTCTTGGAACTTCTTTCCTATTAGCTATTTTCCATGTCTAGTTTGCTAACCAACCTTCCAGCATAAAGAAGAAATACCCAATGGAGAGGAAGTTCTGTGACAAATGTATTAAGCTCTCACTAGACCCGCAGTGTTCCCCGGTCAGTTCCTTCAATATCACTAGAATCTACCTATTCTATCTGAAACATTTGTTCATACTTTAGTCACTGCTTTTCCTCTATTCCTTAATACCCACTAGCTTCACATGTATCATTTTTAGTACCCCATCTTTGCCAGAAAGATGTTCCCATCCCTCATTCTTCCTTGCACCTTGTTCACTCCTGTTCTTCATTACGCATGTTTCTCTTCCAGCTCTGAGTTTTCCAATGTGAGCAAAGGGGTATTAAATTATCAATCCAACCCTTAGTACAGGAAGAATTTCCACAGAAATAAGTATTTAAATCAAAAGATCTTAGTCAAAGCTTGGTTTGTATGCTAGCCTTATTTCGATACAACTATATGGATTTCAACAGAATTTAAACTAGATTTAATCTACTTAGAAAATAACCTCTCTTCTGTCTACTCCCCAACTCCTAAAGCTTTTAAAGTTTTCATTGACAAATGTTTTTCCATTGGTGTGGCCATATAATTCCCTAACTTGGCTCTTAAACAAAAAGCAGTTTTAACACATTTGGCACCCAGACAGCATGTCCTAATAGAGCTCAAAATAATAGATTCCGAAAAACACAGACTGTGTGCTAAGAAGCTGAAAGGCATCAGTTCCTGCCAGAGCCAACAGGTGCTGAGAAAAATTAATATGCTTCAGTACTAAAACCAGGGAGGAAAAACACATCCAACAGGGGCTTTCTTGTCCTCCCTCCTCGCGTGATGCTGAATGGTGTCACGGCGGCGCTTTCAAAGTGTCACAGTCTCGCTAATGGTGATAATGGGAAGGTCCTGCTGCTCACAAACAGCTCTGCTTCTGACAGCTTCCACAGAAGAGGATCAGAAATAGACTGGCAACAGTTCAAATGCACCGTTTAACACATCAAGGTGCAGTAACTCCGTGTATTCCCCATAGACAGCAACCCCTTCAGGGTCATCTAAAGGCCTCCCTGGAAGTCGTTCTTCCGGATTCCTTTGATAACATTTCTTTATACAATGCATGTTCAGAGAAGGCTACACATCCTTGCTAAGGTGGATTTCAGTACCAAAGCACCATCTCCATCCAAGTGGAAACATGGTTCTGCTGACCTCTTGCAACGGCACGTAGAGAGAAACCCTATCTCACATTTACAATATGAATGAAAAACTGAAATGTAATTTCTCTTCAATAGAAAGCCTCTAGAGGGCTAAATGTTCTTAATTAAATCAGCTCCTCTTGCATCTCACATAATGGAACAGCTACCTAGCTTTTAACTGTGATATTCTTCATTTACAGGTGTGCAATTTCACATGTACTTAAGTCAAATGCTCCCTCACTATTTCTATTCCACCCAAAACTAGTATGCTGAGCCTCAACAGAATGGTTACACTTCCCTAGCAGTATAAACAATTATCGTGCACACCCACTAAAATAAATCCAGGAAACTAAGCAATCGACCCACAGAACCTGGGTTTGCATAAAATAGGGATGAACCCTGGAAATGGGAAACAACTACTTCCAATTGCAAAAAAGAACCCCAAAACACAGGTGTGAGGCTGCACAGTAAACAGCAAAATAAAAACGCACCAAGGAGATCCCTTTCTGCTCAAACCTTAAAAGCTGAGAAATTACTTTGAGTTCATTACCTATCCCCCCAGACTAATGTATTTACTTGTATTCAAGTGAAAGAGTGGGGAAAAACATATTTGATTCATTCTTTGTAATTTCCCCAGGAAAAAATATTTTTTTGGAGAAAAACAATATACAACCAGCTGAGCCAAATTTCTTTCTCCCTCTCAGACAAAATTGGATCATGATTCATCATATACACAGTTGAATTTTAATTTATTCCTTTAACAAGTTTGTTTGTGTGTTTTCTTGTAAGCAAGAATTAATACACCCAGACATGAGGAAATGTTAATGTTACTGCATTGCCTTTTGAATTTATAAATGTTGAGTCTAAGTCCTGTTGGCATTCATTCTTGCCCGAAGAAAAAAAGACAACTGTCTGACCTATGCACAGAGGTTCTATGTTCTTTGTAGAGGTTCACACTAACCTCACATCAGTTATCTCCTGAATGAAATTACAAGATCCTGCCCATCTTCTACGTGGGCATAGATGGATGGTTACTACCTTCCTCAAGGAAAGCTGTTTCAAAATAATTCATTCACGTGGTAACTCCATGGTGACACTCAACTAAAAGAGGAAGGTGACACGGGAAAGCATTTGGCCTATTAGGCTAATGTAAAACCCCACTCAGTTCAGTGGAGTCCAAGCAGAATTTAGCCATCTGGTATTCATACACACATCACAGCTAGGATGTTCACCTGCTAAATGAGTAGTTCACGAAGCAACACTAACGATGATAACCCTTCTGTTCTTGCAGTGAGAAGCTCAGAAAGCCCTCTGGTTACTGGAACTAAAGAACACACCCAGTTAGATAAGTCCCTATCCCTGATCTCTGCTGCAAGAGAAAATAAAGAAACTCTGCTACAAATTCTCAATTTGGTGCAATGCATTCAAGGGAAGTGAGGAGCTGCACCCACTGAGCAGCTCTAGAGCTGTGTCCACTCAGGGGCCAGGCAACGCAGGGTCATGCAAGAAATACATCTGTGCCTTAACCCTGCCAACTATTACCCCAAAACACCCACCACTGAGAGAATTCAGAACAGGCTCCTCCTCCAAATTCGTCCCAGAAGATTACAGAGGAAATTGTGACTCATCTCTGAAGGGGGAACCAGACCTGTCAGTGTTGCAACTCATGCAATGGTGTAGCGAGCAGCCATTTGGTACCACCTGCCATAGTCTTCTGAAGCATCATGAACCAGTTTGAACCCTTTAGCTCACTTGTAAACAGAGGAAGCACAAAGACACTGCAATTCTTAGCTGCTGCAACACTGTCTGCTACTCTATAAGCTTCACAGAAATACAAACACAATCCATAAGCCATGTATCAGTGGCATTTTCCACAACTGTTTTGTGTTTTCAAACCATTAGTTAGACATTGCAAGCGAATTTGGCTCTAAGAAAGATAAAAATGCATCTGTTTCTACCACAGAAACACCTTTGGCCAATAAGAAGCCCCATTTCTCTTTGCAGAAAATTTGTGGACTCTGTGGAATAAACAAGCAAAGTGAGGCAATTTGCACTTGCTAAGTAACATGTAAGTGTTGCAACTAATTCTATATATGTGTAAATACTATCATTGGTTCCAAGCATTTTGTTCATCCCTAAATTCATAATATCTAAAACTTGTTTTCTAGACAAACAGGATGTCTACAGAAAGCAATGCAGCAAGAAACGGCAGTGATATGGCACATGAATACAGACACATATCTATGTGTATACACACACATACACGCGAAGTAGCACTTACGTTAAGTCAGGGGTGTCAAACTCATTTTCATTGGGGGCCACATCAGCCTCACAGTTGCCATCAAAGGGTCGAATTAATTTTACGACTGCATAAATGTAACTACTCCTACATTCATACAGTCCTAAAATTACTGGGAGGCTGATGTGGCCCCCGGTGAAAATGAGTCTGACACCCCTGCACTAAGTGCTAATTTACATCTGCAAAGAAAAGTGAGCAGCCAGACAGACGGGGCCAGAGCTTCAGCCTCTGTGCGCTGATTATTCGCTAACTTGGAACAGGGAGACTTCACAGAAGCAAACTTGAGATTAACAGTAGATCTAACACCGAGGAATGCTGCTGTAGGACAGCACACGGCATCATGGCTTTGTATTCGTAGTAGAATCGTATTTAATCCAATTAAAGTAATTACTTCAGCCCAGTCAGCCCTGGTTAAGTCTCCAATGGAGTTAATTACCAGATGATGGTTAAATACTTTGAACACGCAAATGTTAAATACTCTCATTATTAATATTATAATTGCAACTGCTGCAAGAGCAGGTGGGTCCAGTGTCCTTTGAGCACTGCAATGTTGTAACATGAAAAGTAAGGCCAGTACTTTTATCTAGTTAGTTTAAACACATTTCCTTGTTTTACTAACCAAGTATCTGCCTCAAAAATACAGAAAAGCTAGGGCCCTACTTACTTTACCACCAAGGAAATAACCTGTGTGATCCAACACAAACTAAAGGGCCATGGTCTACCTCCCATCATCCAACACCAGCACACAAGACCAAATATTTACAGGAAAAGGAGAATGAAAACCACAAGATGGAAATAAAAAGAAGCAGGAGAAATCTACTTCTTGTACTGTGAATTTCTACAACAGAATTAAAATCCTATGCCCCACCAGCACTGCCATGCACAGTATTGAATCCCTGCTTGGTAACACAGCTTTAGGCAAACACCCAAAAAAGATAAAGTAATGATTGAAGGCATAGAGAAGAGGGAAGGAAATGAGACACTGAATTAAGAAAGGTTAAAAGGACTGGGTCACGTTTAGTCCTGCAAAACAAAACTGCACGGAACTACAGAAAAGAGAACAACTGATTATTCTCCCTAGTCAAAGATGGAACAAAAAATAATGAGATGAAGCCATAAAGAGGAAAATGAAGGATTGAGAACCTTTATAACTCAAGGAGTAGAACAAGAAGCCCAAAGGCTGTAGAATACTCATCACTGAGGGTGTTCAGGCTTAAGTAAACACCCATCTGTTGAAGAATATTTTGTTATAATTGCTCCTGCTATTGTGCAAGAAGGTAGAAAAACAGTCCCCCCTAAAGTCTGAGGATTGGATACCTACAATACATTTCTTTCACATTTTCGAAACATTTATTCAGAACAACAAACATCTGGTTCTTAATCCCCCAATTAACACTGTTTCCAGCCCTAAGGAATTAATCATAGAATTCGTGGAAAACAGTTTATTTGCTAGCAATGGAGCAGAACAAATTGCCTACAAACTTCTGCATTGGTAATGGAGCAGTGTAACGGCCTTTTTTTTTTTTTTTTTGACATTTTAATTCAAAAATATAAAGAACAGAAAGTCATCCCTGGAAAAATACCTTTGCAGCAGTGTGTCAGAAGAGAGTTACACTGCACTGCAGACGCAGGCTCTCGCCTGTGCTATTGTAAAAAGTGGCGGATATTATTGGTATTCAGGAGGACAGAATTCTGTGGCTTGGCTGAATTCAAAGGGACCTGTTGGTAACTTCTGAAAGCAGGTATGTGTGACCGAAGATGACAGCCCTGCCAGCAATGCTCAGCTCATGTCAGCTGGCCAGGGTGGGTCAGGATGTGCTTCCTGCCAACAAAAGCTGCACTGAACACTTAGCGTCACTGAACCAAATGCCTGCTCACCTTTTGTTTTTACCATTTCCACAATATATATTTTAATTTATTTCCAGTTACAAAAAGAAAACAGAGTCCAAAGTATCATCCTGATAAAGAAAATCTACCTTACTGCTTGCGTTCTGGCACCGCTGTCGCCACTCTTTGTGCTAAGCGGCTTTCCTGGCTATAGCTGGCCACCAGAAGAGGCTTATCGTCCCAACACCTCTTTGTTACCACCTCTTACACCTCACAGCTCAGTGGATTTACACCCTGCTGCTTTTCGCTGCTGTGGAGAAATTAAACGGAATGGAAAGTCAATCACCAAATGTTCTAGTACTCTCGAGTTAAAGATGTCCATGTGTGTAAGAATGGAACATGCTGTTCATCGGTTTATTCACCGGGCTTTGCCAATAGATGCATTTTAACTAAACATCTTTTATTCTCACAAAACAGATTTTCAATGAGTAAGCAATACAAACAACATGCATTATGATTCTACCCAGCAATCCAGCCTCTTGGTAACAGCTCTGACGTCTCTGCTCGCCTCGGGCTCTCACATTGACCACTGCAATTTACTTCAAGGTTATCATGATTTGGACAGCTCTTGAAAACATGTTTTTGTTGTTGGAGCCTTCTGTACACATTTGCTGTGGTCGATGTTCTTTCTGTACCGCCTGATTTCCTTGTGAATAGTCCTGAGACATCAATTAGTAACTGAGTCATTTCCCCTTACGCTCCTTAAATTATCTTCAGATATTTCTTCATCACCACATTCCAAGCTGATGGCTGCTTTAGTTTTGCATTTTTCTACAATAAAGCCTTTGCATTTCTTACGTGAGGTCTAATCTTGACTAAGTTTACAGCTGCTCTAACACCTTTATATATTTATTAGTGCTACTGGACATCATGAATGATGTAGAAAGGAGGAAAATACAGACCTCTATTTAGTTTTGTAGAAATAGTTCTGAAAGCGTTAGGGTTTAGGGTTGTTTGTTGGGGTTTTCTTGTTTGTGGTTTTGGGGTTTGCTGATTTTTGTTTGGGTTTGGTTTGGCTTTTTTTTTTTTTGCTTGGTTAGTATTTGGTTAGTTTTATTTTGTTTCTGTTTTACCATGCCATTCCAGACTGTTGCTTGTCTACTGATTTCTCTATGATTCCAGTGTATTTTAGATGACAATAAATCTTCATATGGAAGCCAGGAAGATGGGGTTTACCTTAATATTCAGAGTTGACAAGTATTGAACTCACCCACTCTAAGCCATGTAAGCCCTTTCATTTGTTCCTTCCTTTCCAAATTGCATCAAATCTGTGTATGCTCCTAGTCCTTCACATCTCTCTGGGATCAGTCAATTCAAAGATCTCTTGTATTTCTCTAGCTAGATCTCTACCAGGGACATGGAATAGGACACAACAGGGCAGAAGCTGAGAAACCATAAAGATAAAATCACTCTCAGTAGAAAACAACAGCGTCCAGAACAATAAAATATATTCTTACAGACAAGACCAAAAAACTATAACTTTGACAAATAACTACTTTGGGGATGCCGCAGCCAAGTGGTACGAGGTGTTAAACACTTTGAAAGATCTTATACCAAACTACTTCCAATCTAAGCTGTAATAAAAAAAAAAGAAAAAAGAAAAACCAAAGCAAACCAAACAAACCAACCACACACACCCTCCTTAACCAAGCCTTGGTGATGGAGAAATGTGTTATTTCCTACTGACAGCAGCAACCAGGGATGCAGACGGGGCTGTCTATCAACGGCTGTGGCAGGGAGCTGTTGTTGGATCAGCTCTACACGGTGCCCTTAACAGGCAGCCAGCAATTACAGGTTTCTTACCCCAATAATTACAGGCATAAGAATATCTCTTGAAGAACATTATATCCTGGTTCTGCCACGGTGCTTATGCTTCTCAGGGTGCAACACACTAACCAGAATACATACTTGTTTCTTAGGACTGAAATCAAAGCCTTAACTTAAAGCCAAAGCATGTCAGTTGCGTTTGTCGTTGTGTCCACTGCTTTAAAGGGGCTCACGCTGCTATTTTAAGTGGCAAGGAATACAGACAAATTATGAATTATTATTTCTTTTTAGAAAATTTCAGTGTGCTTCTTAAAGCAAGTCCCTTTTCAATGGGAAACAAACATTCCACAGGATTTTCATTAAGGCTAGAGGGTTTATACCCATGGAATAAAGTAAGAATAAAGAATGTAAAAGGATTCAGCAAGGATATCAAATAGCAAGTGTTGGTAAAAAGGCATTTCACATTTATGAATTCATTAACTTACCAGTTGGGACAGCAGGATCCATCGTTGGCTTTTCCCAGGTATTGACCTGCTCCCAGGTAAATCCATTGGTTCCCAAGGCCACACTATAACCACAATTACTATAGTGCTCATCAAATGAACAACCACCTAAAACCAAGAAAAATACATTGACATATTAATTACTTACTTAAATATTTTGTATGCAAGATTACACAGGGAAAAAAAACCAACGATTCCTGCATATTACATTTCAGACAGCAGAAGAGTTATCCAGGAAACCTTTTTGTACTTTCTAAATTTTGTATTTGTTGGAAACCTTACTTTTCTTCTCCCTATACTACTGTTTCTTAGATCAGTTGCCTTTATTTCAACTTACTGTCTTTACATTTTCAAGGGCAATTGCAGATGATTCACACATGCAGGACTATTTCTGTTTGGGTCCCAGTAATTGATACTTAATTACATAAACCTCCAGGTCAGATAATAAAAAAAAGAAGAAGAAACATAGAAGATAAACAAGAACAGCATCAGTGTTCCTATAGTGAATCCTCACTTTTTTCCACTTTTAAGCCTTGAATTACACAATCACAGAATCATGGAATGTCCTGAGCTGGAAGGGACCCACGGGGATCATGGAGTACAACTCCTGTCCCTGCAGTGACACCCCACAGCTCACTCCATGTGTCTGAGGATGGTGTCCAGTCTCTTGTTGAACACTGTCAGGCTGTGGCCATGACCCCTCCCTGGGGAGCCTGTTCAGTGTCCAGCACCTCTGCATGAAGAACCTTTTCTGAATGTCCAACCCCAGCCCCTTCCTGCCATTCCCTCGGGAACTCCCACAAGCTTGGGTTACACCTAAAGAAAGTTCGACCTTCCTTTTAACCACCTCTTACGCATATCACCACGAAGCTCCGTGTAGCCTGTGCCTATTCGTCAAGGTCTTCCAACTCAATACTTTTTAGTTTCTCCACAACAAGAGAATAATGTAAAGTCAATGGCAACTACCATTCACACCTTCCAGTCTGCTGACTAAGCGATCTTTCCTACTGCAATTCCCAAAATACCTGGATGCAGTTAACTGCCGTAAATAACCTGGCAGCTGCCTGAACACTTGTGAATCAAGGGAAACCCATGAACAGTGGAATGAATTTTGTATGCCAATGCAGATTTTCAGAACTTGTGTCAAGCAGACAAATCAAGGTACTTTATTCCCTGGTAAGATATTCCTACACTGGTGTCTCTTACATTACTTCGGGCATATTTCTCTTCACATCCACCCAGCTTTGTCTGCCAAAGACATTTCAGTACTGGATCCATCACACCAGGCAGCCTGGGTCCTGGAGCTCAGACCTTAATCGCGCCAACAGTGTCTCTGTACTGCTTTGGTTTTCTCTCTCAAGGCAGCAAGGGCAATTTTTCTCTGCAGATACTACTTCTCCAAAGTCAACTGGACATATCTAACACTTGAGAGCCACAAGGCCTGAGCGATGCTCAAGGTAACTCTAATTCGCTCTGCCAGCCAAGCTGCCAATTGCTCTTGACACTAATCGTGGAGTTAGATGCACAGAGACATTCCTGACTCTTTATTCCTTCCCAGAGGCTGCATTGCCTACACAGACACAATAAACAGCTGGTAAGTGAGTGATCTCAGGTTCCTTTGCGATAAGGATTAACGAACACTGGGGACATCAAGGCCTCCTTTAGTTTTCACCTATACTTGCTAGCTTCCAAGAAAGCCCAAACTTGCCTCAGTTTCTATGAAACACCTCATAAATGGCAAACACAAATACATATCACGTCATCAATATTTATTAAATCCTTATCCTGCTAAAGGACTTAGAAAACCAGTGGCAGTTGGAGTGCACACTAAGTTGTTCTACAAACCTACACATATTATTTCTAGCTAAGTATATACTAGAAGGATTTGTTGGGTAGAGCACCTGACACCCCAAAACATTCAGTTGTTAAAGAAAAGTTTGAAGATCAAGCTTGCCCTAAAAAAAATATTTTGATATATTGTATATCTTCATTATAAGCAAATCTTACTGTAGCTTATGACCCCTGCAAGCTTGCCTGTCTGTTTCAGTAGAGTATCTCCAAATATTTCAGAAGTGTCATTATTATATAACATTTTAATATTTTTTGCTTTAAATTGACTGTACTTGTGAAGCTTTCCCAGCTGTCAAAAAGAGCAAGATTACACTTCAACTGTTTCCCTAATTTTTAAAATTTAATTTAGGTGAAAAAGTTCAAATTTAAAATATTCAACACGCTAATTAAAATGGCTAAGGGAAAATAAAGGTGTTCTGGATTGCGGGGGAGTGCGCCTTTTTCACAGCAAGAGGGTATGAGAGATAATATCAAATACTATGCTCCCAGTCTCCAAGCAGGATATTCTAATTTTGGCAAATTCACTTCAATAGCACAACGTCAGCCACACACCACGTCCTCACCATCTCTGTTCAGCACAGCAACGCCACTGTCTCTGTGCTATTACTTTGAAGGGCTTGTAAACAAATTCTCCGATCCAGCCACACAATTGTACAAGGTCTCATGTACATGGAGAAAACTACACAGGTGCTGCTACAGAGTCCCAGAAGCAAAATAGGTGATAGTAACAAAATATGGGGTAGAAATCCTCATTTAACAAAGCACACAGTTGTGATAACTGGCTAAATAGGTTATTTTATACATGCTGAGGTAGGTAAAGTTGGAGGAGCTGAGAAGAGGATACAATGAGAACTTCTGGAAATTAATTAGGAGTTTCCACTGACAAGAGGCAACATCTACGGAAGCTTTAAAGTGCCTTGTTTGATACCAGGTTTGCACGTTATAATTTTAGCCACAGGATCACAAAGTCGTTTGAGGGAAATGAGAACATTCCAACATTCACCAAAATGGGGTTCTACATCTTCATAAATTCTTTATAAGAATGAGGATTTTAGGAAGCAAACAGGGATCTTGGAGCTTTTCCCCTTGTTGGCTGAAAATTAAGCAGTGACAAATGCAGTCACTGAACGGGGCAAAAAAAAGGAAACAGAGATGAGTGATAGTTAGATAACACATGTGGTGTTGACCTCTTTTCACAACACGAAACCCAAAAAGAAAGCAGCTTTTCCTTTCCTGAAAAGGGTCATATTGAAGCAAATAACATCTCATACAGGAAGGATAAAATATCCCTTGTTTTACACTGCAGGCTTGTAACAATGCCACTGCTCATCTAAGTGATGCTAATTAATTTTGAGCAGACCTATCATCAGTTACCGAGACTTGCCCCCAGATTAAATGTAAACCAGTCTTGCATAAATTGAATGCCTCCTTTGAATATATAATTGAATTTGCAGAAGTGTGCGCCAGGGGGGTGTTTAAATAAGTGCACAAATATGATAAAAAGAACTTCACGCCATTATATCTAATTCAGTAAGCAAAAATAATGGCAGGGGCACGTTCCAATTAGTGTTTGATTTATTTATGTTAACAAATCCAATTGGTAGAATGTTTTATAAAGTCATCCAATGTCAAGCTCATGGACTCACCAGATTAAAAACAAAACCAAATCAACAACAACAAAAACCCCACACCACATACTGAACATGAGAAACCTCATCGGTTATCCTGTGTTTCTAAACACACCCAGAAAGCAGCACAGCATCAGACATAATTTCATTGACCCTTTACAGCCTTCCCAAGGTAGGAAGGATTAGAGACAGTGAGAACATTAGTCTCATTTCTCACACCCCAGGCCTTTCGTCTGGGGCATAAATACTTAGCTTTCCCCTTACTTATTAAATAAATGAAATTAAAAAGCATGCAACAGTTTTCTGTGGAACATCTCTTCTGAAACTCTCATGAGAACTGAGATTTAATTCACCAATTCAGACCTCCACAGCCTCACCAAATATGAGGCAAATACAGTAAGAAACACTATGGGATAAGTTATTTATGAGCTATAAATTAACACACCATTGTTTCTGAGGGAATAGAGTGTACACTAATAGAGTGTACTAGGGCAACAATGATGATTAAGGGAGTGGAGCATCTCCTGTGTGAGGAAAGACTGAGGGAGCTGGGGGTCTTTAGCTTGGAGAAGAGAACACTGAGGGGTGACCTCATTAATGTTTATAAATATGGAAAGAGTGAGTGTCATGAGGATGGAGCCAGGCTCTTCTCCGTGACAGCCAATGGTAGGACAAGGCGTAATGGGTTCAAACTGGAACACAAGAGGTTCCACTTAAATTTGAGAAGAAACTTGTTCCTGGTGAGGGTGGCAGAGCCTGGCCCAGGCTGCCCAGGGGGGTTGTGGAGTCTCCTTCTGTGCAGACATTCCAACCCGCCTGGACACCTTCCTGTGTAACCTCATCTGGGTGTTCCTGCTCCATGGGGGGATTGCACTGGATGAGCTTTACAGGGCCCTTCCAACCCCGGACATTCTGGGATTCTGTGAAAAGCTCTTAATTTCAACTGGAAACTCTACTCATCTCAAAGCAGGCTCACTATTGGAATTTTGTGTCACAGTGATTTCAACTGTTATCAACCTATTAAGGGAAACCACGATACTATCGGTATACATTTTCTGAAAATCTTTTCCAAATTTATATACCATGTTGAAATGCTATCTTGGCACGTTCAACACGACACAGCTATTCCCACACATTTTGAAACAGCTGATGAGCACAGTTTCCATGCGCATACACACATGACACATGCATGGATGCAATTAATGGTTGCATGTTTATTGCATAGAAACCTTCCTATCATCAAAATATTGCTGACACTGCAGAAAGGATTACGTTTGGTCTTCATGACGACTGTCACCAATAACATAGCTCGATGTTGGGAAAGCCATAGATCATACAGGTCTAATATTGTGTAATGAAACACCTAAAGACACAGTGTTGTCCCAGTAATATTTTTTTCTTCCAGCACTTTTCTCCAGAAATTACTCATCCCTAATGTGGAACAGTCAGACAAAGTTTATCAGTTATCCTCCTAACCCCACAGAACCACTCTGCTGCAAAACAAGCACTGTGGCTGGGATTCTGACATGTATGGTACAAATATTCCAGCTGTATTTCCTGAACTTGTCAGGTTAAGATAAGCTTTCACGCTTAAATTCATTATTATAGGTTTCTTTTTGCAAAAGCTTGCCTACAAGTCTCATGATTTGAGCCCTAGCCCAGCTCATACATTCATTACTAATTCTGTACTTCCTAATCCACCAAGGATCAGTGAAATCGCTTTCAAGTATCCTAGGAGTAAAACTAACATTAAATGTCATTTGTTTAAATTTGTATGTCCAAATCTAGAATGACTCATCTAACTTCACTTGCCAGAATACACATCCTTTATTTAATACCAAGAATATCTTTTTGCTTCTGACAGCTTAGCTGTCACCTATTTCAATACCTCAATATTAACATTTTATTGCTTTATTTAAGCATAAGTACATACATATCTACAATCTCACTGGATTTGTTTTTATGCTGCAGAACAAAGTCAGTCAGCACACTGCGCCTTTCCAAAGAACCTTAACTTTGCAAGTTCAGTTTAGTTTCAATCTGCTGAAACACACCAAGATCCATTTACATAAAGAGTTTTCAGACTTGCCCTTCCCAATATAACAAGACTTTAAAAATGAACACCGGTTTTCAAAACCACGGACAGTTCTTAAACAGACTTTCCTCGTCGTCCTTTCTTAGGATTCGAGCTAAAAACACTTTAATTCATTAGCTGACTGGCTTTTTTTCATCCTTGAAACAGGCTCCTGCTTTATTCATGGTATGACAACAAGAAGATTCCTTTTTAAAAATGCAAATTTGTAGCACTTGTTTTTATTCTTGTAGTTTAAATATAAGCCTTACTTTGCTTCAATTTATTTTTTAAATTACAGGACCATTTTTTTTTCCTAAAACAATACATTTCTGTATTCCAATAATCCACCTTAAATGATTAGCCACGATTGCTGAAGATGTGATTAGCTCTATTGGTAGCATAAACCATTTCTGGGTATTCATTGTTTCTGCAGAAAAGCTTACACTGCTTTTCTTTCCTTCCAGCATCTGAAAATTCTTGGGTCTAATTATTCAGTATATCTTAACAGGATTATCTAACATCGTATTTATTATCTAACACTGTATTTATGGTGCATTTTCACCGAATTCTACATCAATTATCTCACCAGAGTCTTGATCAGTCAGTACTTTCCATTGACTTACTTCCTCTCAACATTTTATAATACTACATGAAATACCTATTCAAGCTGTGCAGTCATTTAAATTATGTACTTATTTTACTTTTACCATCTACTAAGGCAGCAAAAAACTGTCTGGAGATAACCATTTCTCACTTATTTTATATTCCATTAGTAAGCCTATCTTTCTCAATAAGCTTTTATACAAACTTCAAATTAATGTGTTTGAACTTTAAGCAAGAAGCAGTCATTGACTGACTCATATTATCCCCGGTGATGAATAAAATATTGTCTTAAAAGATGCAATTTCAGGAATACCAATACCATCTACATGTCGTCTAATTTTCTCCTTTCCCTGTACTACTGTTCCTTGAATGCTGCTGGAGCTCCTGTTTTGACAGAAGATTCTCCTTATAGATTCTCCTATAGATAAGATGTTTTATTTGAAGTTCATGGTCAGAAAACATGAAGATAGTAGCTTAAATAAGGGTAGGAAGTCTGGTTTGTTGCCACACCAGTGAACACAGCATAAAACTAAACAATCTGGTTGCAATCAAATGTAATTAGAACAAACTTTTATCATTGTCAGAAAAGAAATCAAGAGCTTGTTGGGCTGGCATTTTCATCATCATTCCAATTAGCTCAGTCCACACAAATGAAGCCAAAGGAAGGAAATTAAATCAGTGCTGAACTTCAGAAAACGCCCTGTTCTCTTTGGCAGTTCCCCCATTCAGCCTGCAGAGTCTTCTGCAAAGCTCCTTGCACTTGGCATCCTCTGAAGCTTCTCCACCCCATCACCAAAGCCAACCCCCTACTAACACCTTACACGGGCTTGTGACTACATCTCCCGCGGACACTCACAACTACCCGCAGTATCCATAAAGACAACCAGGTATGTGTGTATACACGCACACCGCATCTGTATTCTAAGTGGCTCCAAGAAGAAATATCAGTAATTTAAATGATGATTTCTTGTGGAAGAATCTACAATGGCAAGTTGGTTCTTGGTGAACAACAAGAACATTTTGCTTAAATTGCTTCTGAAGAACACATGCAATTAGAGCTCCAGCGTTTTGTAGGTCTCCAAAGGCTGCTCCTTGATATTTGAGGTAGCGCACTTAATATGTACTAGCACAACTGTATACTTGTTGAATATCAGAAATTTCGATAGATATTGTCTGTTACTGAGTATCAACAAATAAAATCTAATTGGCTAATACAATTGTGATAACTTGCAGTGAGTGCTGCAATTTGTATATCTTGTTAAATTTAATAACATGGTTATTATAAGCTACTCTCTGGGAGTGTCTGTATAAATAAGTTCTATTGAGGTCTAACAACCCTTACAGCTACAAGTTTGTATTAATACACTTCTCAGATTGAGGTTCTCTCTTACAAAAGATCATTTTACTTGTTGCTGACAGTTACGGTTTCAAATGACATATAAAGCGCAATGTCAAGAATACGTGAAGATATGTATTTTAAATTGTTTTCCGTTAAACCTTGATCTTCATTCAATGTGTCAGGAGCAAGTCAAGCCCAGAAATGACGGCGCTGAGCCAGCTGCTCCGCATTTGGTGCCCTGGGGTCAGACTGGGGCTGTGAGGGCAAACATCAGACTGTGCAAAAGAACTTGCAATTTTGGTCAGTTGATTGATAGCTGAGGCTCCTTTTCTGTTTAACCGTATTTCCTACTCCTGTATTCAAGTGCATGTGCAAAACCTCCTCTCTAATTACAGTTATGAATATTTCACTTACAATATCTGACCCAGAACGTGCATTGAGCAGAAATGCAGTGTTGTAAACTCCGCATTAAATAGGGACAGCAGGGGAAAGGAGACAAAATTAGGGCAACATTAACACAAACGCAGTTAACTCTAAAGATAGCTCAGATCTTGTTAGAAAGGAGGCCACAATCGCACATCTCACCACTTAGCATGTTATTCCAACACATCCGTAGCCACCTGCAGCCAGTGACAAGTCACCAGTAATGTCACAAAGCGACCACCAGCCACGTTTCGCTGAGACAGTCCCGCTAAGTCCCTGCAAGGTGGCTTGTGTTCATCCTCTGGCGTGGGGAAGCGATTTACTAATAGCAGGTTGTGAACAGTTCAATATCTGCTGAGGTTCTTGATTTGAGAGGAATTCCAAACTCTAAAATAGACTAATGGACAACCACTTTATGTTTACTACGTGCTTCACTTCAAAACAGTTTCAGGTTGTAGTATCCTTGTTATATGAACCTTGCTTACTAACAAACACAGAAGAAGATTCCTATTCCATCATCCAAGGTCTTTTTCCTGTCTCCAGCAGAGATCATCTCCTGTTTGAGGCCAAAACTTCAGATGATGCTTTTCCAACAGAATATATTTTTAAAGAAAGGTTTTCTGGATTCCCCAGTTCTTATTCCTTTAAAACAGCATCAAGCCTGAACTCTGCCAGGAAGCATTAAATGCTTAAAGCACTTCTAAGACTTGAAAGACATGGGGTGAAGGAATCTAAATGCAATCACTTTTCAGGATACTGAATGACCAGATTCTAATAAGAAATCCTTTTCTGTCATATAAACCATGGTTTCAGTCATCATTTAATCCTTGGTTCATCAAGACATATGAACCAGATGCTCTGAGCTTTTCATCCCCAAGCACACCAGCACTTCACGTTGTAGCCCAAATGTAGCTGAGATGGCCCCGGGAAGCAGAGAGTCTGAAAATCCAAATTTGAAACATGCTTTGAAATAGTTTAACTAACAGTACATCAATATTTCCTTTTAGTAGCCTAGGAGGATTGCGTTAACACCTCCTACATACGGGTAAGACAAGATACTTTAGAAGTAGTTTAGACAAACTTTCTATTACTGTTCCTACACCAAAATACTCCAGGTTCACAAGAGTAATTCAGATGCACAAAAGGTCATTTACTGGACATTTACTTCTGAAAATAAGGTCTTACTAGCAACTTAAGAAGAAAATTGTCTTTGCTTAAAAAAATTCCCTTTACACTAGAAATTTAATGGCACTGTCTCCATAAATTAAACAACTACCTTCTGCATGACATTGCTTTACGCACATCCTCATCAAGCCCTGTCGGATATGTTTCCCACTTGATTTTGGTAGATGGAAGGGTATTTGTGAGTATGGCTACATGCAGTATTTAATAGCACAGAAACTTCATTAAAATGTAATACATTCCCAAAGCCCCCAGGTGAAAGTGCAGATACTCAGAAGCAAATATTTTCTTTTAAAAAGTGTCCTCCTAAAGATTTCAACTATGCAGTTCAACTGAGTGTAAAGTTTCTAATAAATTCTTCGTTCGTTTTTTTAATAGGTCATTTTAATTTTAATATATCTGTGCAAGAATCTGATTCATTAAATATACGATGCTTCAAAAGATTATACTTATATTACGTAATACAGAAATTAGACTCGGTTTCTGATTAGCTGAATTGGCATTAAATATGCTTGCCCAATTAGAACCATACTGCAATTATATTGATACTTTAGTTAACTACCCATTAGGCACTGCAGCCAAAAATGTAAGAGAGAGAGTGAAAGCAACATTTTCTTGGTGTTTGCCCTATGGTCCTTCTCCTAAATTGAGGTAATCTATAACCTTTAACCTTTCAGGTGGAAGCCCTAGCAAACTGCATAAAGGTAAAAACAATAATAAATAAGCTAATCAAGCATCCTCATTTGTCCTCTACACACTTTGTAGTCCATTGGAATAATTATGGTATCAGACCATCTTTTAACCCAAGTCCTCTCACAATCACCTGGAATCACAGAACAGGGTTGGAGGGACCTTCCCAGCTCCCCAGTGCCCCCCTGCCATGAGCAGGGACATCTGCACCAGCTCAGGGTGCTCAGAGCCCCGTCCAGCCTGGCCTGGGATGTCTCCAGGGATGGTTCATCCACCACCTCTCTGGGCAACCTGGGCCAGGCTCTCACCACCCTCAAGGGCAAATATTCCTTCCTCACATCCAGCCTGAATCTCCCTCCTTTAGTTTAAAACCATCGCCCCCTGCTCTATCACAAGAGGCCCTGCTCAAAAGTCTGTCCCCATCCTCCTTCTTGGTCCTTTTTAAGTTCAGAAAGGCTACAGTAAGGTTTCCCCAGAAGACTGGCAAAGGAAAAGACAACAAAGCATTTTGCACACCCATCTTAAAAACCTAAGAATGGCTGAAGTCTGTCAGATATCTGGGAGGCATCACTTAGAAAAGATACACAAGCAAGACAAGCCCACACTGAATCTCCCCTGAAACGCCTTTCCAGCCTCACTGGTACCAACAAATGCTCTTATTCAATGAATCTGCCCAATCATTTTCAGAATCGATAGGCACTTCTGGGCTCCATACGCTCCTATGATGGCATTTTCGCCACACTCGTACACCTCCTGGCTATTACCTTCATGGGGACCGCTGGAAAGAGAAGCGATGGGGATATTTTTGCCCTTATGCAATGGCAGGTGAACACAGGACGGTGGCACTGTGTCTGCAGAAGTGCTTAACTGAGACCCCAGCGATGAGAAAGGGATTGCAGTATATTAATATTTTTTTGTCCTCGGAGTGACTGTGCCTATCGGGCTGTACCCAGGAGGCAGAACTGCTTTAAATCACATTCTGCACTTAGGGACAAGACAAACTTCTCACTAGGCTATTGACCTACAGTATTTTTTTCCTTCTAAGGCACTGTCTCACTGTGATCTTTTACTATATTGCAGCAGTTCTAGGAGTTTAACACTACCTTAAGATTAGATACTGAATAGAAACTTGACAGTGAACTTGACAGTGAGGTCCCAGCTGGAATAAAGATGTTAATTAACTACCTCTGATAACACTGATCTATGGCAAAAACTAATAGAATTTTCCAGAAGAGAGACTACAAGTCATATGTATCTTTAAAAAGTAGTAATTTTATTAGCTAAACTGACCACAATCTATATCATCTCCCCTCTTTTCACCTGTCACCAGGAGTGACAGTTTTAGGTTTCACCTTCCAGATTCCTCCTGATTTTTTTTCTAATACTAACAGCATCACAAATCAAGAAATAGTAACACAAAGCAATGTTTGTGCTTTTCCCCCCTCAGTTCCCCTTTTAACTGAGAATCTTAGGCAGGGGAAAAACAAAACAAAAACACAACAAACCACTGCTTAAATTTAATTTATGGAGCAGAAAATTTCAGCTAAAAGTGAACTATAGAATCAGAAATGAAGAAAAATTAGACTGAAATAAGATTGTAGCTAGTGTCCTTGCCACCACTGTAAATGTTCTTGCTGTACAGACACCTTAGTAAAAGCAAGTTTTGCACTGCATTTTTCCTGCAATACAAGTGGACATATTAAAACTATGCATGGGGAGAGATGGGATTTAATCGGCAAATCTTACAGGGCTATGGAAAAGATAGTTGGCATTTAAAAAGCAAAATACACACTATAGTGTGAGCTTCACTTCTTCCTACTTGCTCATATCAAAGCATCCCAGAGTTCTTATAGCTTTCACACCCTTCCCACCCACACTTCTCTTCCAATCAAGTGTTCATGGGGGCTTGTCCATGGACCCAGAACCTGACTTTCCATCCTCTCCAGTGCAAACTCTTCCCTTCTGTTTCTACTTTGACCAGCAAAACTCTGATCTTCTTGAGAAACACAAAAATTCGGGGAGGGAACCAAAAAAAACCCCCAACAACTGCGATTTCTTCATTACTATATAAGAAAATGATCCATAGTTCCAACTACTGTCATACAGTGGAGTGGACAAGATGTTGCGACTTTAACCTGTTGTGGCATCGGACAAGAATTCCTGCATGTCCCCAGCTTCAAGACAGTTTCACAAGCATAAATGTCACTTAATCCCTTGGCAAATGGCTTTTAAAAAATTGCCAAGTATGAAGAGCTTCCCAGCATTCAGAGAGTAAGATATTAGACAATTGTCAGTTCCGTGAAACAGAACCCAGAAGTGCCAAACTCTATTCCATCCTATTCCGCAAGTGTTACACGATCTCCTGGCACGTTCGCTTCCATCATTCTGCATGCCGAGTAGCAGCATCACTTCATACAAACACTATGAGAACGGCAGAGCACATTTTAGTGCAAAAACCCGGACAAAGCTTTTTCTTTTGCACTTGCCCATGAAAGCTTACATTGACCCCGATCAGTAGTAACTTAAATACAAAAGCAGATACTAGGAACATAGTTACTCCACAAGACCTCTTTGCTGGGCATTTAAGAACCAACTATAGAAACATTTGGTGCTACAGAGGAACACAAACATTAATTTCCTGAAGATGCCTCATACTGTTGTCTCATATGGAGCCATCCTTTGTTAAATACACAGCATTTGCTTACTTAAAATTCCTAGGCTCTTTTCTCCATGTCCCACTCCACATTAAGCATCTGGCACCCTTTTTTCTTTTTCTAATGAACAGATCTTAAATATCTGAAGATTTTTTAATTTAAAATACCAAAGGCCTAATACAAAAAATTCCAGCCAGCAGCTGCTGTTAGCAAGAAATAAAGTTACATGGGGAAATAACCACAGCCATCCCCGCCTGGTGCAGCCACGACAAAAACCTGTGGCCATCACCAATGCGGATCCTCTTCCCCTCTATTTGATCTGCAATCAGGGCAGACAGGATTTCTTCCACCTTTCCACAATGCAGAAATACAAGCAGATTTTGTTTCGCAAGGAATATTCTCATGCTTAGTGTGTTCAAGTAACGACTTGATCTGGTAATTCAAGAATTCCTCAGAGACGGCTTGATTATTCTACAGGAATACAAGTGACTTTAAACTGTCTTTCAAATTAAACAGCATCAGTTCCCCCCAGAGGTTTAGATAGATAAGTGTCTGCTTTACAGCCCAGAAAGTCACTGCTGTAGCCACTGTTCCCCAGGTAGAACAGAGAAATCCCAAATAGTCCAGAAATGGAAATGTCTCCATTTTTCTAACGCCTCCCACAATCAAAGGAAAACTACTTTTTATGGTTTGCAGAGCCCAGAGTGATTCACCTAACTTTTTAGGACATGTAAATTCTGCCTTACAGATAGATAACCCGTCCCAGAGCGCTATAAGGAGACTTCATTGTCTCTTGGAGGAAAGCAGCACAAGACGTGTTCTGGAGAGAAATGGCTCTTCCCTACGAGCACTTAAGAACAACTGCAGTATCAGGATGGCGTGTCCTTCACGGGAGTGATGCAGCAGCAACCGCTGCCCTGGGCAGCCCATTCCAATGCCCAACAACTCCTTCCAGGGAGAAATATTTCCTAATATCCAATATAAACCTCCCCTGGTGCAACTTGAGATCGTGTTACTCTGCTGAAAGCAGCGACAGCACAGGAGTGAAACATCCAGCAAACAGTAAATAATGCTGCTGAGTGCTCCAGGGTTTTTACACATTGAACTTACTTTGATAGTTTTGTACTAACAGCTGTAATCCTACATACACTACACATGAAAGTGCAGATACAAATACTAATTCTTAGTGATTTTTACAAAGCCTTTAAGCCAGTAAAGCTTTGCTAAACTCAAGACTCACAAAACTCTACTGTTTCCCTACCCTGAAACACTTGCAGAATTTGTTGATATTCAGAAAATCATCATTCAAACCTCCTGCAGCTGCGAGTAATTGGAAACCAACATGAGGGAATTAGGATCAGCTGGTTCAGGTGCTGAATGGAAGTGACAAGGAAAATAAGATACTTAGGTCAAATCTAAAGTTTGTGTTAAATCACAAGGCAAACTAGTTATATTTGCAGGATTAACTCTTGGAGAGAGCATTCTGGTGCTCGTGACATTTGCAATTCCTGTGCCTTCCTTTCCCACTTATGAAATGGATGCTACAAGCCTTAATATTTGCCAAGTGCTCTCACTAGAAGCACTAGGTACCCAGAGCAGCTCCAAAAATATTCCTGTTTCCTTGGATCCTTTCTCCTGTGTAGCATTCTCCATGTAGACAAACATGAGAAGGAGGAACAACCTAGTTGAGCGAAGGAATTCATTTGTCTTTCAATATGAACTTTATTGTTTAGCCATTCTCCCCAGGAGAGGAGGTCTCATTAAAAATGTCAGTCTTTATATCTGGCAGTGCAACAACCACATATAGGTATCGTCAGCTGTTTTCCTGATGTGTTTTGCAAATACCAAACCAAACCCCAAGTCCTCAAGCTTTGTAGACCATAACAGACCCAGGAGGCACAGCCAGGAGGTAGGAGAAAACTTTCTCTGACACTGAAGAAGAAAAAAATACAGACAACCACATAACCCAGATTTCCAGACTTCCAGCCGAACAGAATAAAACACTGCTACCATTAACACATCAAAAATTATACAGAAATTAGCACTTTTCATTTTAAGTATTTACACAAAGCCAAACTCTTCCATTCCTCCTCCATTGTCACAAATTCAATTGCCTAAACATGTTATCAGAGGAGAGATGTGCAGGTTTGCTTCTTGCTGCTGTGACACAACCTTTAATTCATCCCAAACTTCTCAGCTGCCCCATCACCTCCTCCATAACAGCTGTAACCAGAAGATTTAGCTCCATGAACTATGTGGCCCATTTCAGTCAAACACTCCATCTCCTGCAATGACAATGACAGAAAGGATGGAGAGAACACTCTCTTACTCCTTTAACACCTGCCACTTGCCCAGAATAAGAAGAACGCACATACTGCAGCCAGGTCTCTGCTCTTCAGAGGAAAACAGGACCTCTGGTTGTTACCTTCACTTATTTGAACAGAAAAGTGATTAAAAAAATAATACAATTAGGAACAAATGACTTAAAACTCCTTGATCAGGGGGATATAGCTACAGCAATTTTCTGGTAAGCTACTTAGATGTTTATCTGTCAATTCTACATACAAGATCTTTGGACTTGCCTATTTAAACAGTGAGCACTAAGCAGCCGATGCAGCACTGATTGTGCCTTAACAACAAAGGCAAAGTCCAAATTTACAGAAACAAAACTAATGCCACTATGGCAACAAGTCAGCAAACAGCAAAAACTCAATGTAAAGCAATCTTGCCTCTAATCATGCTGATACCAGGTGTACCAGTCTTAAATACAGTAATTTCTGGTACGCTCTCTTTGCAAAAGGAAAACACTAAAGTCAGTGTACAAATAATCGCTGAAAACGTGTTTACAGATGCAAGCTGTCTGCCCGAGATTATTTTCATTCAGGTAGGAAATAACCAACTGTGTACAAATCTAGGATTGCAAATAAGCACAAGCTTTGAAATAGACACATATATTCTGAAGTAAAAATACTGAGCACGACAGTGTCTGTAGACAATTCCAGCCTTAAAAGGCAAAAGTAACAAACTCTATTTGTTCCAAAGTACATGTCTGTCAAAGCAGAGCTCTTCTCTACTCATTTAAGTGTCTCTAAGCAAGCACCCCAAAAACGGATCATGCAAAGGCTCATGAGATCCAAGTAACACTCAACTCAACCTGGAATTCTTTCTTCAGGTTTATTGCGTGGGGGGGGGGGGGGGGGGGGGGGGGGGGGGTGGTTAATGCTTCTGTTTGGTTTTGGGTTTATTGAGGAGGGGGAGAAAGGGGAGACAAGAGGAGAGCCTTGGGAGTTCAATTTAGGTTTGGTTTTGCTTTCTGGTGTGTTTTTTGCTTGGTGTTGTTTTGGTTTGGTTTTGTATGAGGTTTGGTTGGTTGGTTTGCTTTTGTTTGGTTTGAGTGTATGGTGTTTGGGTTTTTAACGTACATATAAACAAACAAAAAATCCCTTTATAACAATTAACTGAAGCCATTGGAAAAATATCAACTCCAACTTAACTTTACCAGGTTGAAGATCAGAGTTGCATGGCACAGCAGAATCCTAAGCAGAAGCCTCCAGCATTTTCAATGCCTTTTTTTTTCCTATTGGGTTGAGGCCAAATAGTCAGGTGAGCCAAGTGGACTCCAGAGAAACAGCAGCTATGAAAGACTCAGCCATAGCATTAGCTTTGATATCCTTAAATAAGGAGCCATGCACATCAAGACAAGCATTATTTCGTCGGGAAGCCAGAGACAGACTAGAGGTCTCCACTGTTGGGAAGATTTCAAAAGCCCTTCAGTTATAAATTGCTGGTTCCACACACTTGCAAGCAGCAATTTCAGCCTGAAGTGTGCCAGCCAAAATGAACTTCTTTTGGAGCAGTTCTGTAAAAGTCCTTGCAAAAATGGGTATAATCCGCTCAAACCCTCTCCACGGATGAAGTCAAATATCAGAATATTGAATGCGCTACAAGTTAGTGCTTAAATACAGGGCTAATTTTAAAGGAAACATAAAAGTAGTTTCAGAGCTAGACTACGCCTTTTGGAGTGCGACAAAAACGCGTTTGCCATGTTACACTGCAAACCAGAATGCAGTAAATACCTTCCCAGGTTTTGGCACATGCACATACAGCAAAACACCAACACATACATATGAACCAGGAGGTTGCTTCTCAAAAAGGCCCATTCGAAGTAATAGTCCAAAGAACAACTATTTAACAGGGAATTAATAGCATCATTAAAATAGACCAAAACCAGGAACAACTAAGACCCCAAAACATGATGTCATATTCAGAAAAATACGTTTTCTAAACTGTTGCCCCTTTTACCTCCTTTCCCACAACTTCATTACAGCACCTCCCTTGTCTACTCCTGTGTCACCAGAACTCAGAGCTGGACGCCCCCTAATTTGTTTGTCCCCTTCTTATTCCCCACCCACACACACCTTTGTAAAATATTTACCCAAGACTAACTCCTATTAGGAATTTGGCTGTCGCTTCAGAAATTATCATGGAAAAGGGACAGAACAACATTGGTAAAGGCAACTTGCCATGAAAGCGAAGCTCAGGCATCTCAGGCTAAAAGCGCTTTATGTTATCACTGCCAGCCACGCTTCAGCAGCTGTACTGGAAATGTGAGAGTAAATCACAGGCTATTACATGTGTAGATAAGAAAACTGTTCTGTATGAGAAGGAGCTTACAGAAGTTGACCAATTTCGCCAGCTAAGGATGTCTAAGGATGCTCTAAATTTGGTAAAACCCGAAAAGGCACAGAAATGCTCCCGGCTGTTCTGCCTGTCCTACAGCAGGAGCAGGTACAAATTAGAGGCAAGGTTTTCATTGTCTTGCAATTAGAAATTTATGGAATTCGACAGTGTGAAATTACAAGTTGTTTCTACACCTTGCGTCCAAAATACAAGCATGTACAGGTCTCATTTTCTTATAAGCTTCAAAGAGTGCTACATTTCTGATCCCACATTTGTCACCATCCACTGTATAGCAGCATACTCATCCACCTAGAATTACATCTGACAGATTCTGTGCTATTATTTTCTTCCCATGAAGAGGGAGGAAAGAAAAACAGGAAAATGTCTTTAATCAACCAGATAGGTTGTGAATGCCGTATCTCCCCACCTGTACCTCCAACACGCTGCCCTCTCTCTCCTGATTCCCTGCAAGCCACTTATCCAAGAGAAATTACCTTCTCTATTTGTACTTTCCTGCTTGTAGTGAGTAGTTTCCTGTTGTAAAGACATGGCTGATCAGGATTTCTATTGTAATGACATAAAAAAACCTCTAACACCGTGCATCAACAGAAAGTGTATATTACACCTATTACACCTTGTGAACAACCATTTTTTTTTTTCCTTTGGCAGTTCGCACTGTGCAGAACAGTTAAACGCGGCTGATTCATCACGCCATGTGACTGCAACTCCCTCCTGTCTTTTTATTTAAATCTTGCTTTGTTTTGTTAAAGAGATCTCAATGCAGAGCAAGGTTGCCCAGAGAGGTGGTGGCCGAACCATCCCTGGGGACATCCCAGGCCAGGCTGGACGGGGCTCTGAGCAACCTGAGCAGGTGAAGATGTCCCTGCTCATGGCAGGGGGGGCACTGGGGGAGCTGGGAAGGTCCCTTCAAACCCAACTATTCTGTAATTCTAAGAAAAAAACTAAAAGAATCATGCAGGGTTAATCTCCCTGCACCAAAGAACTTGCAAGTTTCAACATACTGCTTAATAGGTATTGTTTTCATATCTTTTCAAGTGTAAAAGCTCTCGATACCACTGTAATAATTAACTGATGACACCACCAATATTCAGTGGGTATAGCTGCACAAAGGACACAAATCCAAAAGGTACAATTTTAAGACATCTTACAATTTGAATGTTGTTCCTCTTCCCCATCAGGTGACCAGGACTTTCACTTCATCTCTTCTCTATTTTTCAGTCAATACAGTTGTAGGATTAAGTAGTTCCATCTTTGTTCCCACATAATGTAATTCAGGCTTTCCCCAACTAGCAGTGTGTAACCTCTGCAACACCATCAGCTTTTTCTTCGTAGTTTCCCATCTACCTATATAGGTTAGAATGTATTATTCTTTACAAACTAACCTACCCCCTCCAACCCGAGTGTCGGGTAGCGCTGCTGCAATGCCTGGAAGCACGAACTTCAGTCCCCACACAGAACACTTAAACTCCTGTGGCACATGGCACTTTGCATCATGCATTAACATCAGCTATTCGATATTTTCTCCCTTCCCTAGTAGCTGGTTTATGCATAATGACGTTCTGCTTGAAGTCTGCTCCAGGGGAATGAATACTATGGGATGGATTTCTAAACACAAGTTTCAGAAGTAGGTCAAAGGCAGGGACCAGCTCTCACCTTGAGCAGGCGATGCTGCTCCTGGAGAGACACCGAGACCTGCAGAGGGGTTGGCAGCATTTACACCATGTTTGCAGTAAAGGTGTCATGGGCAACTTGAAGAAAAAAACCTTACTGGTCCCAGTGTATGTGAATATAAAGCATCAAATAGGCAACTATCTCCTCTCCAGCTGTCACAAGAGCCCACTCCACCTATGGGGACACTGACATTCACATCTCAGCCTCCTGCTTACTTGAGCCTTGTTGAGCTCTTCAGACGACATGGTAACACAAGGGAGGGACAGGAGCAACATTTATGTTGCATGTGCCTGAAGCAGAATTTTCACAAGAAAACACACTGGTTTTTCCCTGACAGTTGTAAAGGCCCACAGGGAACGTTTAGCTGTTGTAGACACTGCTCCTTTCATCAGAAGCAGGTTTCATTATGTAGTTTCCTTCCCTGCGCCCAGGATGGGAGA
Source organism: Nesoenas mayeri (assembly GCF_963082525.1). Classification (NCBI taxonomy): domain Eukaryota; kingdom Metazoa; phylum Chordata; class Aves; order Columbiformes; family Columbidae; genus Nesoenas; species Nesoenas mayeri. The sequence goes on from NC_137562.1 coordinate 14,378,528, forward strand.
GCACAGACAGGAGCAGAACCTGCTCTTGGGACAACCACAAAATCCAAAGGGAAGAATCACAGAATACTTGGGGTTGAAGGGACCTCTGGAGATCACCCAGTCCAACCCCCCTGCTCACGCAGGGTCACCAGAGCACATCACACAGGGTCACATCCAGGTGGGTTTGAATGTCTCCAGAGAAGGAGACCCCCACATCCAACCAGGGCAGCCTGGGCCAGGCTCTGGCACCTCACAGCAAAGAAGTTTCTCCTCATGTTCAGATGGAACCTCCTGTGTTCCAGTCTGTGCCCGTTGCCCCTCACCCTGGCGTTGGGCACCACTGAACAGAGTCTGGTCCATCCTCTGACACCCACCCTAGAGATATTTATAAACATAAATAAGGTCCCCTCTCAGCTTCTCTTCTCCAGCTGAACAGCCCCTGCTCTCTCAGTCTCTCCTCATCAGAAAGATGTTTCAGATCCCTCATCTTCTTTGTAGCCCTCCACTGGATTCCCCATGCACATAGTCCCTGGCAATGACATCCATTCAGCCTGGAAAAGCACAGAGAAGAGGACCATTTCCCAATAGCTTAATACTACCTACATTTTGAATATTATGTTGTGGCACTGGATCTCTTATGATCAGAAGTAATTACAAGGTACATGAAGCGAGGCAGAAAAAAAGACTACACCTCCAGCAAAACACATCAAGGGTCACAGAATGCCATGGACTGGGTTATTTATTGGGAAAGGCAAACCTGCCTTGCTTCTAGCAAAGCAAGGATACATCCTGTCATAGCTTAGATAAGAAGAATGGCAAAACGTTGCTCTACAGAGCAAAAGGACTATGTTGGCAAGTCTAGTTCTGACATAAGACTGAGACAAAGCTCAGTTAGGCCAGCTTGCCAGGCTACTGTCGTGTAAGCTTTTAGACACGTAGAATTTGTGAACAAGCCTTTTCTTAATCCTTGCTCTCCTACACCACAGGGTAACCCAGCATTTTATTCTTCATCGTGCCTTTTTTTAAAGGCTGTCTGCATATCCCACATACCCCATCCATCACACCTACAGAGAACAAAGCTACACAGGCACCAAAGCTTAACAGCTCAGCCAGAAGAGTCACTGTTGTTGTCCATGGCCCAGATTAAAAAACAGGAAAATTATGAGATGCCACCATGCGAGATCTGCAAACCTGCACCATCAGTTGTGAGAAAACATCCTCAACCCACTGCCAGAGCACTGTCATCCCCTTCATAACCAAGAAAATCCGAGCATACTGGGTGACACGTTGGCTTTTTTATATCTGCTGCAAGCAAACCAAACATGCACCTCAGCAGGTATTATGAAAGCAGCTAAAAACAATGAAAAACAGTGGCATTTTTCCTCATTCTTAATATATTTGTGTTTTCAGCCATGTAGGTGGGTGAAGCAAGTTCTCATACAACCATAGCTGTAAACTAGAGGAATCGATTACAAAGCACAGAAAAATGTTTTTACAAACACAGCCTAATAGCATGTTTTGTCAATTAGCTCAGTCGCTGTTCAAAGGAGTCACATTCTACCCTCTTCCCCTTCTTTCCTCCTTACAAATAGGAAAAGCAGCAGTTTTAGAAGTAACTCTTAAAGTCAATTAGCATTTATTATAATTTCCCAGGTACAGCCAACGCTTATCTCCCCACAGCATAAAGAGAGGTCTCTTTGAGGGGTTACGATAAAAGTAGTCATTTCGCAGCTGATCTCCACACTGTTTTAACAATCCTGCCCATTTCTAGACAATCCTGTCACCCTATAATCTTCACAAAGATTAAAGGTACCTAACATAGCTTTCAAAACCCACGTTGCTTGAGGTCTCTTATTAGTCAGGCTTTCCCTAAACTCGTTGTTCATTCTTTCTCAGCCAAAAACTGCAATGAAGTTCTTGTATTTCCACTAACACGTCACCTTTAACAGGCAGCAGTGGGTACACATCCCAGCTGCCAGAGGATCAAAGAGCACACCAGGACCACTATGTGAAGGAAGAGGTGAAAACAGAGCTGGATATCTCTGATCTTGTGAAGAAGTCTGAAGTATTCTTCATTTAACTGCAAATTTTCTGCCTCTATCCTTTCTGCACCTTGAGAGGGCACAGAGAACGCTACGCTCTTGATAATAAAGATGTTCAACCTGAAATCAAAGCCACAAAGTAGCCTATAGCTTGCTGTATGCCCCCCAGAAAAGTGAGATAGTAAGCAATTCTGCAATAATTAGAGAAAAATAACATGTTCTCATTTTTTTTTCCTTCTTTGTGAAGTTGTAGCATCTGCCTGAATCACACTCTTCTCTCATCTTCCCTCACCCTCTCACTATGATTTTCTGAAGCAGCAGCCAAAACCAGAGGTTGTTCCCAGGTTGGAGCATGAAATCTAATTATTAGGTGCTCCCTCTCCTGTAAGGATTCTCATTCAGATTTTGTTGAACCCCTCTGTTCTGTTTTGGAAATCTAAGCCAAGCCCATAATCAGTCATGCCATCTTCACTTATAGCTCCATGAAGCTAAATTACCTCCTTATTTCAGCCTGCAGATGAGCACACCACACAAGGAGAAACCAGTTTTATATGCTGGTGCTGTTCGCCATTTGTTCTTCGTAGGGCAAATGAGCGCTGGATTTCACCTACAGGAGGCGAGTTTCCCTAGAATTCATTGCTTAATGATGTATCATCACTTATCCAGACACTCTGCAACTTGGCAGAAAATATTCCCTATTCTGTGCAACTTTACCAGCTGTGGAAAGATGAGGACAACTCCCATCATATGGCCTGTAACAGCCCTGCTAATCAAATTTCGTGTATGAGCACACTTATTTTTTCAGTTTTTGCAGTTTGCAGACAGAACCATGATCAGCGCTTTGATAACTGCAGTGACAGGACCGCCACTTTGGTAGAAAAGTAATATATGGTCCAATGAACGTATTAGACAGACTCAATCTTGTGTTGGGAGAGGGACTGAGAAAATGCCATGCTGAACTTCCAGCTTTAATTTTCCGTTCACTTGGAAACATTTAACAAGTGCAGTACCTCCCTGTACAGATGGTTAAATGAGACAACAAGCAGTTACATGATTAGTTCAAGGTTATGTCAGCAAAAACAAGAACTGAATCCTCCTGCAACTCTGAGCACTCAGACTGGGTTAATGCTTGAGCTCTCTAATCTCCACAGGGGTACAAGGAGCAAAAGAACCTTTCTTTACAATTGTGAGTGGAAGAGGAGGATAAGCGGCTGGCACAGTACCTGCATCCATCTCTGTTCTATGCCGCTGGGAGAAATCACAAGCCCTATGGATCTGTTCAACCAGCACGTGGACTTGTTTGACAGCTCATTTCAGACAAGGACCACGTCCATATCCCCGGTTCTCACCCTTGTCTCCACAGCACGAGCAGAGTGAGAACATCGAGAAGGATCAGAATCAAATCATCTCGCGGCTTTGACCCCACCAGTTCACCAGAGAAGCCCTTCAAGCCCCGCAGAAATAAATAGGCTTCCACACCACAGTGAAGAGATAGATGCGCTGATTTAAAGAAATCACTTGTGAACGGGTACCTCCACAAGTATGATCCACAGAACATACAAATCATTCAAATCAGCAACAATACCGAGAGATAAAGGTATTCCATGAGGGACTGAATCATTTAATGACCCCAATTACATTTGCTTGTGAAGCACATTTACATTTGGGTAATTTGAGACCTCAGAGATTTTGCTCCATCTGTCAATCAGACATGAACACAGAACACTCACATCTAAGCTGTTATCTTGCACCTTAAAACTCCGATTTGTTGTTTAGGTGTTTGTTTTGGTTTGATTTTGTAAAACATTGGCCTCTGCCTCCAAAGTCTCCCTAGGAGCAGAAGTGGGTATGTCCAAATTCACCAGTTCAAGTTGTTCAAGAGCATTTTTAACCCTGCCATGGCATGGTAGTCTGATAACCAGGGACACTTCTAGACCAAGTCTGAAGACATTTAGATATACATTAAAAATTGGAGGGCTTTCCTAAGAATCAATATTTCTTAATTTCACCTGTTTCTTACAAAACCTCATCAGACTGGACAGCATATGGGAGGAGGCAAGTCCATGCTGCTATCAAGCATCCAGCTTTTCCTGAATATTAAGAACACCAGTTCATACTTTACAGTTCACATCTTGGTATTACTGAATGTTGTTACTGGGAGGAGAATAATCCACTTGAATCTCTAGTTTTATTTTACCTTTTTCAGCAAGAAAACAGGGTTATTTTGTGCCAAACCAACTTTTTCTTCAGTTAATATTTTACACTTGGTTCATTGCTGCCGATGACAGAGACAGACTTTGAAAGACAACCATCTTCCTCCCCTTCCGCTTATTCAGCAACTTGTCCAACAGTAAGGAAATTATATAGAGAGCAGAATACTATAGTCACGGTATAAATGCAATATAGTTCCTTACTGATACACAAATGGCGAGCAGTGGCAATGTGGAAGCCCTTCTCTACACAGAAATAAAGAAACCCCAAAGTCTTTCTATGATACAATTTCACAAGCGTGATTTTACAGTCTTTTTAAAAACAAACAACAAAAAACCACAACAAACCTTTTGTCCAGTTTCACAGTAAAATCAATTGTCAGGACACAGCTGTGATGCTGAGACCACCAGGAGGATATTAAAGGGAACCCATTCTAACAGCACATCTCCCACCCCATCCAAGCGCTAAGCCTGGCTTAGGGAAAGCTTTGCCTCTCCCTCCAGTACAACCATCAGCAAGAAATCTCACCACCTGCCTACAGAGACGGGGTTAAGAGAAGCTTGCAGTTCTCTTGCTTTTCTAACAGAGAATATATGATAACAGAACAGCACAGTTCTGACTTTATTTGCCCAGATCGCTTATTCCAGTGGCAATTCATGGATGTAAATTATTAAGCGTAACTAGTTTCTACACTCCTTAGCATCCAAAGATAACATGTGCTGGGTATTACTGCAGCTTATTAGAAACAACTTGGATCAATGAAAGAATCTGGAGAACACGCGGTAATGAGGTGACCGAGCTTTGCAACCACAGCAACCCTCACTTGACGTGAAACAAAAGAACAGCTTTGTAAAATACCACAAGACCACAAAATTGTGTGTATGAGCCAGGTCGTGGCTTTCAGAGCCCTTCTGCAGGTTTAACATGCACTCTGAAAGTGGAGTCCAAATAACTTCATTTCCATTTTCAGCCTAAATCCTTGCTAGACAAGACTCCAGTCGCAGACTGCAATGGCAGAACGTTGCTTGCAAGGGGTGTCCTCCAGACCTGGGGCCAAATCCTCCTCTGGAGGTTGCAGGCTGGAGCATCCCTGGCAAAATTAAAAGCCATGGCCAACACCTGTTTTGCTGGATTTGCTGTGGGAGAGTTTGCCAGCCTGCAAAAATCCCTGGTTGCCATAGAAACGGAACCACAGTAGTAAAGCAAAGGGAAGAAATATTCAATTGTCGGCACAGAAAGATTGATTGTTTAGGTTTCCCCCCACACGTGTAAAACCAACACAGGGGTTTGTGTCATTTACTCCCAACCTAAATTCCTTCCCGCTGGTTTCATCTGATATTTATGAGGGCTGTGATCTAGTAACCTTCTTCCTTTTCACAGCAACAGCCTCCCTTTGCTGCAGTAACAATAAGCCTAAGTACACGGCGAAGGGGGAGGGAGCCCTGAGCCGCATACATCTCCATCAAAATCATCGTCTAGGCAAAGCGCTAAGGAAAGAGGGGAAGAAAAGGATAAAACGCCATAATTATTTTTAAAAAATTCCCTCTGGGTAGCACTCCTTGAATACCAATGGCTGCAACGCAGCTCTTTGCTATGCAAGCAGCATAACCATACAGAGTCTTTCAGAAGGAATCGCGAGCAAACTCCACAGTTCCTCTGCTATATTATTTCCCGCGGGCTGTAAATCATTCACGTTCCCTATTAGTGAAAAGCCTGAGTGACTGTATGACCGATTAATTGGTGCGCTCAGGTAAACTAAAATAAGAGTAACATATTAGATCAATACAATGGAGCAGCTTGCCCAGGAGTCGCCTCCGACAGGAGCCGGCTCAGAGAAAGGTCTGAGCAACCAGCAGGATATCGTTCTATTCAGTAACAAGGCTCCCGGGGAGGAAGGCAGTGCCCAACCCCAGGCAATGAACGCCTGGCTCGTGTCCTAAAGCAGGCAGCTTTACATCTCTTCTAGAACTTCATCCTACATAATTTAACTGTGGATTTTCAAGTCAATGTCTAATCTTTTGCCAAGCCTACTAAGTTATCTTCCTGAAATGCCTCAAGACAGAATGGCACAAGTGAAATGTGTGCTGTTTTTTAATCAGTTTTAAATAACTATCTTCCAAAATCCTTACGTGCCCCCTTTGTTCCTGCATCACAAGAACAGCAAATAGCCGCTAACAAAGAATTGCGCAGATGTTACATTCACTCTGATGGATTTTTGCGCATTAGAAGCAAGATACACAAAAAATAAACGTCACTGATTCCTGTTTTCATTCTGGATTACTTAATCAATAGAATACACAATGAAAAAACCACAGAAGACGTGGGTTTGAAAGGAGAAGTAGGGTAGGAAGGATGCTCAATGGACACAAGGAACAAGGAGAGGTAGGTACGGAGACTGGTATGAGGAAAGGCTGTGATACTGCAGAGTCAAATGTGGCAGGACACTTCTACTGGCTCACAAAACAACAGAATTAACTTATTTTTCTGAGAATGGGACCAGGACCCAAAGATTACGAACAGCAGGACAAGCTGTAAAAGTAAATACATTTAAACATAACAATCTGCAGTACACAACTGGAAATCTTCAGTTTGGTGATGAAGACATTGTGATAAGAAAGGATCGGAGCACTGACATGCTTGTATTGTTCAGGAGCTTGAAAAAGTCCATCAACACAATATTATCCTTCTCAAAGAAATTCCCTGGCTTATTTCCCACATTTAGGCAACAGCAAACAACCAACTTATGAAGTTCGAGGTCTCATCTGTGCAAATTACTGTCAAATGCATCACATTTCCCATTGTCTGCACTGATGACCCAGCCTCATGCAGCAACCTGCCCACTGCTAAGTTTCCTGATTAAGTACATATATATATATACACATATAAATATATATATATTTATTTTCATATATATATTTATATATTTTTATATATTTATATTTATATATTTATATATATATTTAGTTCGCTTCACTGTAACAACGATAGAGAAAAGCACATCCTGGCTACTAAAACCTTGAGTGACATGCAGTGCTCATCACAGGGTGAGCTGGCTCCCATTGCTGCCCTCTGCACATCTTCCAAGCACTTATTACACACCTATAGGGAAAATGGAAAACCATCCTATATGTACACAGTGCTCCCTTATTGTAGGGTTCAGCTCACTTCCTTAATAAAGCTGCTTCAAAGTTAATGTCAAGATCTAGAAGGCACTTTTGGTTCACCTTGATCAGAAACATCACACAGTGGGGAAGGATTGGCCAGAACTTCTCAGCTGTGAAAGACCAAAAAAAGGGAGATACCACCGAAAACTAAAACTGCAGAGCATTCACATTATATTCTTGGCATTAATAATTTTCCTTTTAATTAAAGTTTTTAGGAAGAGGCACTCATTTACAAATCAATGCTGCACCACAAAAATAGGAAAGCAACACTTGCAATAGCGACACATCTTTTTTTGGTTACCACTTCAGACTTGGCACACACAACATTTCTATCTTCCTTTCCTTTGTAAACAGGATTGATAAGTTTTCAAGGCAGTTAAAATTGTTAGAAAATGCACAGACAGCTTTCAAAACCAGCACTGCAAAGCCAAGCTGTTGCTTAATACGAACACTACCCGAGGTAACTTCCAAAAGATATATTTAAAAATCGCTTTGTATACAGGCAGAAATTACTTGTGCATCTCCACAAATAAGTTTTAAACACCTAAACCAAAGAAAATTAATGCATTATAGCACACGATCATTTGGACATGATACAAAATTCACTGCCACCAACAATAGCTTTTACAACAAAATTCAAGACACTTGGTGTCCCTTGGACTTGCTTTCAGGGAACCTAAGCAAAGATCAATGAGCTTTCAAACACAAGTATCACCTCTGGTACAGATGTTCCTTACTGCTTTAAACAAGTCACTTTGCAACCCAGTTCCCCCATCTATAACACTGGAAGAGTTTTTCGCACTTTCCGAAGCAACGCAAAGGGGTTTGGCACAGAGCAACCTGGAACATGTGCGAGGCACTCAGAATATGAATGTGTTATGTGCTGCTAAATTATTCCATTTGAAAGAGACCAGCCCCAAACAATTCTGCAGTAAACCTGCTCTCTGGTCCTGTATACTCAACCTCTTTAAACTCAGTGCTGTTGTTTTATTTATGCACTATGGCTTTCCCAACTTCTGCAAAATTCATGGGCTTAAACTAATTTTAAGAAACTAATTTCTGCAAATTAAAGTCTGTAATGCTCCAGGGTTTTCGGAAAAAAAATGAAGCATTTTGTCTGCTTAAAGGAAAACTAGAGATATCTCCCGGGAATAGCTAAAATTGCTCAGTTTCTCTGCTAATGCCCTGAGACACAGCAGTGGAGAGAAACAGATGGATATGCAAGGGCACAATGCAATCTGCTCCCTGGGGATGGCCTCCAGCTCCAGAAATCCCAGTCCTTGACTCCAGACTGACAGCAAGGATGAGTCTGGATACAGCAAGGCTGAGCCTGGATACAGCAAGGCTGAGCCTGGATGATCCAAGCCTGGATACAGCAAGACTGAGCCTGGATGATCCATCTGCCCAAGTGGGGCAGGAGCAGTTGCTCCAGAGTGAGGGTGTGTGGGAAGGGAGAAGGTTCTTCCCCAACCGCTGATGGCCACAGGTTGCACAATTACAGTCAACAAAAGATGCATTTCATCTCAATATGTCAAAATTTAACTGTACAAGTACAGCAACCTTTCACTGAACAGCAAATATTTTGAGAGTAAAAGAATATATGCAGAAGTAGCCATTAAATGCATTCAGCATTCTTTGCAAGGTATATAAACACCAAAGGCTAAAGGGAGGATTCACAAAGGAACTTAAGAGAAGACTTGATGGTGCACCCCACTAAAATTTAAAAGACTGGTTTAACTTGATCTCTTCTATTTTCTCCTGTGTTCCATGCTCTGTAACTGAAAGAAGAAATACCAACTTTTCTGAAATTCATACAAGCATACTATGCTTAGATGAAAATGGAAAAGTTATCATCCGCTTCCAGAGTTTTACAGAAGTTGATAATTGCCTTTTTTTCTGTGATTTCTCCCAAGTGCAGGGGGAGAAAAACCCTGCCACTTGGCGTTAATGGAGTGTTGAACAGACTTTTGCCTGAAGGAAGAGCTTTTAAGCAAGCAAAACCAGAATTCAGCAGAAAAAGCATCCCCCTTTACCTCAATTAAGAGATGAAAGGGGCCCCCTCAGGCCCCAAGAAACCTGAAAGGACTGGACGGTGAGCACGGCAGGGGTAATAAAGCTTTATGATTTTACTTGAAATGTTACAACTGCGATCAGGGAGAAGAAAAGTTTTCAGTTTGCCAGACTTCAAGTATGATCAAGGGCATGGGCTTTTTACTCAGTATTATCAGTGCAAACCTAGAGCCACCCCACTGATATTAATCACCTTGCACACACGTCATTCTGATGTGCAAAGAGGAGATTCAGCAGTTCTAGACTCTTATCCAACCCACATCAGTGTTGTGTTTCCAGTAGAGCATTAAATATTGTGATTAACATCTATTGCTTGAGCATTGTTTTTTCATCTTGGACTGTATTATGTGCAGGACAGCGTTTTGCTCCTATAGAAATGTGAAGAAAGAGCCAGAGAGCTAAAAAAGGCCAATAATAAGCAATGAGGCTTCTAAACTTAAACAGCGTGGCATTAAAATACTGAAGTTAATTAAAACTCAGCATCGAAGAGTCGACCAAGAGCAGCCCCCACACTGGCTGAGGGTGGAGTTTATACCTGCAGCCAATGCCCAGCACTCAAGTAAAGGAAAAACAATTAGAGCAACAGTAACTTAAGCAGGATGGATATCTCAAAGAAATGCATAGCACCTTCTGAGTTTTAAACTCACAGAATATCTAATTCAAGTGATTTGTAATAAAAGGATGGCAAGAACAGGTCATGGCAAGAAAGAGATAATTTTAAGTCAAAGGCTAAGAGAACTGACCTATGAGTTGCAATGTGTGCAATCTCACTGGAAAAAGAACGAGGAAAAAAAAATACAACACAAAAGCTCTTCTTCTTACTGATAACAATACAACTTTTTTGTCCCTTGTGTATAACTAAAAGGCCAGGACAAACCCTCCAGTCCCTACTCCACTTAACAAGAGTGTTGCCATCCATCCAAGGCTCCTGTGGGTTCTTTGATCCGGAGAGAAGGAAGACAACGGTGACTTTCATAGGTGACATTTTATTCATTAATGTTTCTCCACATCCGCCCTCCCTTTGTCAGCCTCTCATCCCCGTCGCACAAAGGCACAGCACAACTCCCCTGCAGTTCTTTCCTCTCTGCGCTGATTCAATGCCACACGAACACGCTTTGCTTTCCTCCTCTTGACTGCCTGCTATTTTGTCAGAGGTGCCCTGTCTGCCACTTAACAAAAAAACCTAAAGGAAACCTTAAGTGCTAACAGTCTCTAGAAAAATCAACGGAACGCTTAGCGAAAAATCATTTTCCCTTTCTAAGCTAATTGCCTGACCCCAGCTCCATGTCAGCAGGCACCAGGAAATCCTATAGAGCTTTGATTGCACAGATCCCCCCAAGCAGCCGGGCTGTAGGACACTGCCAGGCCCAAAAATCAAGCTGTTTCAAATGAAACAACAAAGCAAACAAACTAACTCAACTTACCAAGGGACATAACAAAGGCTGAGAAATACAAGAGAAAACACACTCCAAGTACTGGACATATAAAATATAAGGCAACAACTTTATTCATATGACAAACCTTCTCTCGTCTTAGCTGATGCCCCACACACCAGATAAGATGAGAGCTGTTATTTAATGACTCTGGCTTTTTCATCTCAATCTGTTCGTATTGAGCTTCTCAAAGGGAATAACAGGAATTCTGTTAAAAAAAAAGACAATTCTCCCATTCTGCATAGACATTAATTGCTCCTTTTGAGTTCATTTTAGCTCCCAACCTTTAAAGAACAGACATGAGTTCATTTGCACCTTTAATATCCTTATCTGTGCACTGAGATCAGGGAGTCACGCAGCTTGCTGCCCAACACGCAAACACATTAAACTGCAAATCTGCATTTGCAACAAGGTAGTAGAGAATATTGATTTTGAATCTCTGAACCTCGTTCCAAACTCTGTTGCACAGTTTGTAAACTAACATTTTCCTCCCCTGTTGTGTCACTGGAGTGCCAATATTCAAGAGGAGAGGTATTTGCATTTTAATATGGAAGTTCCGCTCTTGTACGATATTCAGAAGCGGAGCAGATACTTTATTGTAGGTTGACCCATTTGTAAAAGACAATCCATTTAGAGGTGGGGGGTGTGGGGGTGGGAGGGGAGAATTCCCTCCAAACAATCTCTCCACTCCCATGGATGTGACCCAGCAAGAAAAATCTCCAATTCTGTTTTGCCTAAAGACACAGAAATAATTAAAATTCCCATTACAAAAGGCCAAGAATATCCCTCCTCTGTTTTATCCCAAGCCGCAAAAGGGCAATGTGGTTAATCAAAGCACTTCTAAATGCTTACATTATTATTCAAGCTTTGATTTCAAACAGTCATTTAGTAGATTTTCTGCTTCAGACAAAATAAACTAAAAAAGTCTGTTAGCATTTTCATTGGGCAAAGGGTGAAAAACGCAAATAAAGAACAACCATACAAAGTGGCTGAAGCCAGTAATTCTTCACGTAAATATAGTCCAGCAGCTACTGAACAAAGTTTATTGTACATAGTATCACATTGTCTTGGTTTCACACACATTTGATGTTTCAAATTCTCAAGAGGTAGGAAAGACTCCTGCATTTACCGAAACAAAACACACCCTTATAAAGTTATATTAGTTACAAAATAACTTGTAGAGAACGAAACTGACATTATCACCTATAAACCAGTCTTCCACATCCTTCACAATTAGGACAGTGATTTTCTTTTAATTGGATATATTAACGTCAGTTTAAAGCCACCGGACATCTGAGCATCACGGAGAGGCTGTAAGATGTGGTGGTGTTTGTTTTTCTCAAAATATCGAGATCCTGCATTTCCCAATGTGAAGGGCCCTTAGTTGCAAGTGACAAGTCAAGACTGAAATGACAAGACAATCACTTCATATCATGTTGGTCTTTCATTTCTTAGATACAAACATCTAGAAAATAATGACAGAAAGGTAGAGAGAGCCAAAGACTATCTTTGACATCCTTAATAAAAAGCAAGAATCAGACTTTGCTATCAAAGCAAACATGCAGCATGTCCCCAGGAGGACACCTGGATTTCAGAAAGCAGCCGAAAAAATCTGTCACACGCCCAAGACATAAGAAACACAACGGTTTACTGTGGCTCACCTTGCAGATAATGAGGTAGGTCACACAATACAAGATGTGCCCAACGCAACTGCTGTTAATCTAGTGAAAATTAAAGTATGTTCCCAGCATCCTGATAATGAGCCACTTAAATGACAGGACCCACTAAGGTCTCCTCTAATCTTAGAGCTCTGATTTCAATGACATTAAAATTTTAAAGAAATCAAGTATTTAATTTCCTTCTTACTATTTCATGTTGGGAAGCAGAGGTGAGGCTGCAGACCAAGGGCATAGGGAAGATGAATTTCATTATCATAGTTTTGTTATCCACTCATTTCCGTTGTTTCCCTGCTCTCTTCTGTTTCCAGTAAATAAAATAAGACCTGTAATGGGCTGATCCTTGCACCGTCTTCAGGACAGGAATCCCACACAAAACATTTCTTGAAAAACTGAGCCCTAGTGCTCTCTCTAGAGCTGCCACACTCCTAAAATACTCAGCCACAACTAAGGGACATACCTCACTGAGCAGAACCATGGAGAGCTCACTAACAAACAGGACACCTCTCCAACAGCAAAGGAATGAGCCTGGCAATTAAACAGAGAACAACTTCTGTACTGCAGAATGACATGGCTAATTAAAAACATGTACAAATGTCCCCCTTAATCATGCACAAGGAAAAATCAATTAGGTGGTGCCTCTTAGTGGTTTAATGTCACTGCAATCCCAGGGAGGCAAATATTTGCCCTATGTCGGGAGGCAGGACACAATGAGCTTTAATAAAAGGACTTAATAATGTGAGGTATGTACAGGATAGCAGACAGAAAATATTGACTTGGCAGAGCAGAGAGAACATCATTTGGAATAGTCTTCAGGTCAAGTCTAGTTCATCAGTGGCTAAAAAAAACCCAACTATTTGATGCTGAGGTTTCTGGGAAAAGGCAGGAAATTAAAAGAGGGAGATGCTGTGTCAACATTTACCATTATTATTAATATACAACTTAGATTATGAATTCCAATGAACTCAACAGCAAACGAACAAAGAATGCTTATGCAAACTCTGCTCTACTTATTTGTTGATAGAGCAACATATTTGAGGAGAACTAAGTGCATCAGATCAAATCAAAACACAAGGCAAGATTTCAAGTTACAGTAAAGCCGACAGCTGCCAGTCTCTGGACCTGGGACTCAAAGAGAATGTACATGTTACAAAAACACCGCCGGTCTGGAGGAAATATCTTCCCACAAGGGACAAAGTGCATTAGAGAGCTCCTGAGTCGGCAGGTGAGCTGCTGAGTGCTCACCTTGCATGAGGACGGATCCTCTCCCTTGGAAGCACATGAAAAGGCAGTAGGTACCTTCCATATTTTCCCAGTTATTTTCTCCCAGTGGAGAAAACATATTTCCAACAGAAGAAATACTGTCTTCAAAGACATTCCCTTGGAGCTGAGCTGACCAAAATCCCAAGAAAACACAAGGTAAAGGGAGAGCTGGCAGAGGCAGATTTCTGAAGTGGCAATAGAGCAGCACATAGATTTGCTGTTCAGCTGTAATGCTGCTTTTTCCTAAATGCTTGACTTCTCAGGCTTAATGCAGTGTGAAAGCCGGGTTTGCGTGAAATAGATAAACATAATTATCTTGTGCTCATACGGAGCATTATTTAAAAGAAATTTGCCATAGTCACAGTTCACTAGGATGAAGAGGATTTGTGGCGATCAGGAGGCCAGTAGAAGTGAAAGTGTGGGAATTAAGTAAAAATTTGTAGTGCGGATTCATCCAAAAGAACATTTTAAAGACGACTAGGCAAGGTATTACAGTTTGCTAGGAAAAAGCTTACTAACTCGAGAAAGAATTTGAAAGGAAAATAGTCCTTGATCTTAGAGTATGATAAAGCTTCTCAACTGTGAGCACAGATTTGCAGCATCTTGGCCAGGACTGTGACCAGCACAGGAGCCCTCAGTCCCCTCCTCATTCTTTTCTGCCTAACTTCATATTTCTCCCCTATGGCTCATATTACGTCTAATCCAACTTTATATTCAGTTAATTTAATAAAATAATATTAATAAAAATATTCTTATAAACTTATTTTCTTCTTCTGTAGACAGTACAAGACTGTTTTATATATCTGATTATCCTGAAACATCTTTCTTCCCCTCAGTTTCAATTCACATACACATAGACAAATCAAAAGTAACAGCCAGGTCTAATGAACACAACACACAATTCACCCACTGACAGAAACAAAGAGAAAACCAAGAACCCACATCCCTATTAGTCTGTAAATCTGCTTAACTAAGTGCTTTTATCTACATTGCAGTGTTGGCACTGAAAAACTCAACACTAAGAATATATCCTGCATTCTCCTTTAAATGGATTTATCATCCATTGAGAATCTTACCTGGGAAAAGAACCAGGTAGAAAAACAAAGCAAATCTCCATCCTGCTTGCCAAGTTTACAAACATCAACTGAAATGTTACATTAAAATTTAGTAGACCAAGTCACAGCAGAGCTGGTTGAGCACAAGGACTTTGGAAACAATGGGTTTCAAAAGCAGTTTGCAGTTTTACAGGGGCCAACCTGCACTGCCTGGAGGGGTCCAAGGGTTTTTCAGCAGCTTATGGGAGATTTTCATCACTGACCTTGACACAAGTGGAATTAGGGCACCATGGAGCATATTTTTGAAAATCTTAACCTCCGCTAATATTTCCACTGGGTGCTATAACTGCAGTCACCACTTACATTACAGTTTTATTATAGTTTCTACTCTCTGTTCCAGTGATATTTCAGCTTTAATTGACTCAAAAAGAGCAATAATACAATCCTATAACTCTACCATTTTAAGACTTGAAGAAGCTTTCTTAACGTTTCTTATAAGCAGGAATAGATTAAGTGGTTGGTCATATTGACACTCTCCTTTCCAAGCAGACTTGTCTTTCTGGTGTGTCTGCAGGTGCTGTCAGAGACATCAGCTGCATCTGACCAGGGATGTGGGGACCACACACACCTGCGGCAAATACTGCTCCCACATCACTTCACTAGGGAGGATCCTGCTGTTGTACTGACAACAAATGATACATTGACAGGGCATATGTTCCTCAGAAGATGAAACGGCATCATTTGGAGAACTGCTTAAGACCCTACTGGAAAATCTGGAACTCAGAAAACAAAGACACATAATAAAATACCTTATCTCTTGTTTGTTCCCATCATGTGTGCCAATCAAATCACTGCCACCTACACAAACCATTTGTTTTTTTTATTGCCTCCCATTAGCAAATAGATGAATGATACTGATTTGACTGGCAGAGAAATACAGACTCAGCTTCACTAACTTTAATATAACATAATTTGAAGTTAAATGCATTACGGACTGGTATCCAACAAAGCAGCACTTCTAAATCTGAAAAAAAAAAAAAGCCTAATTCCACTTCAAGAGACATTACAGGAAATTAAGAGCAGGAACAGACCAAAATATTTTGGTTTAAAGCCAGAGGCAGATCTTTCACTTAAAAGCAAAATAGAAAAAGATTGCATCAATGCCCAAAGAAAGATCATCTGAGCTCATAACCAATATCAAGTTTGCCCAACACTCGCAATATGTTTGCATAAAAGCCACACTCCTCCTCCATCATCTTAGCAGGACAGGATGAAATCAATCTCATATGGATTATCACAGTCACTATTCCAATACAGACACAAGCATTAAAAGGAAAGGATAATCTTGATCACTACTGCTCTAATCCCATCCCTTCCAAGGCACTGGCAGCACAGTGAGATTGCAGTGATGCAGAACACAGTCTGTTAAGTATCCTGTAACAAGGTGAAATCAGTACAAGCAACCCCTCCCTCCCCTTTAATATCCTCTGTATCAACTGAAGTTCTCTGTCTCGATGTTCTGTGCTCACAGGGCATTGCTCCAGAGGAAAGATAAAGAACTCTGCTTTTTTCATACAAAACTCAACTTTCAAATGAAAAACAAAATCCATCAAGTGTTGCTGGAAAAAAACAACCAACTAAAGTTATGAGGAGTGAACTGCCTGTGATCAAGTGACATTCAAAACTTAGTTTACATGTGTGGTCCATGATTGCACAGGATTCAATAACTTCATTTTTCATATGCTCACCCTTTTCATTATTGTGAAATGAAGAAACATTATCCATGTTGTATGAGCCAGAATCTGTCACAAAAACCGCAGGACACACTTTTAGATGTAGTAACATACCTAAAGCTGCAAGATGATAATTGGCAAGGTTTAAAGCAGCAACGAGGCATGTAGCTCCCACTAATAACCAGTGGGAACAAATCACTGCTCACCTCTCTGAAACTGGAATTAAGTTCCTATCTACCCCCTGCATCCTTCAACACCTTTGAAATTTTTATCAAATTTGCACATAACTTCTGCAGGACATCAGAGAACTGGATCCAGGTGCCCAACAGCCAGGCTCCCACCCACCTGCCCAGGTCATTTGTTCTTCCCCCAGTAATAATGGAGAAGAAAAGAGATGGTGAGTGCTGGATTGTAGCTTAAACAGACAAGAATAACTCAACAGGCCAGCACACACTAGGATCTCAGCACAAATACTCAGTGTTTCTGTGCCACTGATCCAAAAGCTCTAGAGAAATCAAGTGTGTATATATTAGCTAAAGGATAAGTTCATTTAAAAGTAGAAACCAGAAGAGTAGCAAAAATACTGTATTTCTCAATTAGTAAAACCCTGGGACCAGGACCCTTCTCTGGTTTCTATTTGTCAGTATATTTTTACACTGGATACCAAGATATTAGCTGATTTCTAAAACATCATCAAAATTGCATGCATGAAAACACTCCAAAAGCGGGGTGTCCTTTATAACGCAAACTCTCTCACTGCAGGCTTGTAAAATCATGGCAACGCGAGTGGTTCCCAGATGTTAAACACTACTGGATCACTTCAGGACAGACCCCAGAACGCTGCTCCAAGGGATTTCAGACAATTTCTAATTAGAAAGAAGGGACACATTTTTCAACAGTAAAGGTGATTAACCACTATTGCCAAGTGCCAAGGGAAGGGCTGTATCCTCCACATCTTGATGTCTGAGGCAAAATGTTTCCGAAATACACATATAAGCCAAAAGGTAAGGTAGCGTTGGAAACAGTTATAGTTCATTTCTTGGCTCTGAGTGAAAGAACATAAGTGATCTGACTACCAGAAGATGTGGGTGACCCGTCCTGTGCCCAATTCCTGTGAATCTGTGAGTTTTAATGGCTGCTCTCTCACAATTTTGCAAACCTCTAAACTTCGTATGCCTTAGCAGAAGGAACTGCAGAGGCTGATTCTACTCTTAATCGTAACATAAACTCCCCATAAACGTAAAGAAAAACAGCAGACTAGAGGAAAGTAACAAATTTGCTGTCTTGGCGAAAAGAGAATCCAAAGAGCCTGGGAAAGGCTCTTCCAATAAAAATCAAAGCAGCCACTTAAAGTTTAGTAAAACTCATACAGTAAAATATTTACTGAAGTCTATTGGTTAGACAAAGAGCTTTAAAATTTAAGGCAGAAGCTCAGTGAGAATTAATAGGCAAGTAATAGAGCAATGAAAAGGAGCAAAAGATAAACCGGTAATTCTTCAGAAGACTGTATGACACCACACATACAGCACCAAACCTTTGATTTAAAGAAATAAGGAGAAACGCCAGAGATATAACAAGTGGGCTTCAAAAATATCCTAGTGAAGTTGCTACTGAAAACATAACCTCGCTATACTGAGAATAAATACTGCTATTTTGGTGAATAATCTAGACCAAATGTATACTAATATTATTTACATGCTAGCATGCTGGGCTTTTTTCTAGAGGAAAAATAAACAAAACCCCATTAATTCTATTACAGTGTTTCTCTTGCTACTTCCTTTGTACTATTGGAGCGGCAGCAGCAACAGAACTGCAGGAAGAATGGCACAATCTGACAAGAAGGATGCGCTGCCTTTGGAGTACGGCCGGAGTTCCCAACAAAGATGAGCTGAAAAGGCAGGTGTTACACTAAGATTCTCTCCAGGGCTGGACTATGATCTAGATGCAGTTTAAGTGCATTTTTGGAAGGGCAGGGAACAGAAAGTTTAATACAGAAAAATAAGTTACAGTAATTCAAGAGATACATGCGTAACAATTATGATGCTGTGGAAACTCTTATGTTCTTACCAATCTCCTGAGCTTCTGTATCTTCAGGGTAGATCTGTGCATGAGCTCTAGTGCTGGATTCTTACCCCAGTCTAAGAATGTGTATGCACAGCAAAGGCAGTGGGGAAGGGAAACATGCTAATTACTTAAAGCTGAAAATATTCCCACAACCACACCCCAAAAAACCCTAAAAATACAAACTTGACAACATAAAGGCTAGACTGATATCCCTTAGAAATACCATGTCCTAGAGGTCTGACAAAGCATACTCCATAATTTATTTTACAATGTTTTCCTTAGGACGGTGACATGCTTCAGGGGACCAAAGGAGAGCACCCACCTTGGAGATATCTGAAACAAGTGAGCTTATGGTTTTTATGAGAGAGATTTTTAAGGCAATAGTTTGAGATTTCAAGCCTGCAGAGCCACAGGATGTTCAAATAGTCTTATTTTAGATAATGTAATTCTTTCGTTCTCAAAAATCATTTTCTTATCATACTATGATAAGCCATAGCTTGAGTTTGAACTGCTCCTTTGTTTCAAATAAAACTGATTGCTATGGCTTGAGCATGAAAGCAAAGAGGATTCAATAAACCAGTTAATCTCTTCTATACACTGGTTCAAATGTCCTGAGCTGGAAGAGCTTTTTGCTCAGCCATATATGTGAGAAGAAGAAGAGAATCATTTCAATCTCACAGCTCCTGGTCTCATCACCATCCAGACAAGAGTCTCATTTCCAGTTCACCCAGCCCTGAAGGTCTCCAGTTCTAACACAGCCACCCCAAGAAAACCAACTCATATTCAGAAGAACATTTGGCAACATCAATCCTTCACAGGATACCATCAATCTACAGATATAAAAACCATGAACAAAAGGATTTGGCTAGAGAGAACTATTTTGGGTTTGTTTCAACAAACACTTTGGAACTTTGTTATTATTACATAGAGAAAAACATGATTTTGCTTTGGAAGCATGTTTTACTGCTTTTTTCTTTTTTGTTTTTTTTGAAAAAAGGGGGGGAATTTTGCAATTACTTTCCTACATAATCAGAAAAATCTTGCTAGTACACAGCTAAAACATTCTGTTGCTTAGCAGTTCTCATCTCTTAAAATGAGAAAGCGTCTGAAGGGAGTTATCACCGTCCCAAAAGCCAAGAGTGCATTATTTCAGCGTGCCTTCAGAAACCATCATCTCGTCTTTACCAGTGCCAAGTTTTACACTTCACTGTGCAACTGGATGTTTTCATGGCTCTATCAGGATCTTTAGTCACTTCTTTTTTTCCTATTCCTTCTTTTCTTTCACAATAATAGATCAATAGGTCACATATATAAGAATTCTTAAGCGTTGATGCTACATTAAGCTTCGCACAGAAGCACAAGTACACCTTAAGCCTCAGGCTCAAAGTTACATGCTCAGATATTATGGATGCAAATAATACCTTGAAGCCATGACTCAACTTACTTAAAAGAAATTATTTGTAGCAGTAAAGTTTCAGGTAATTAATCCCTTCATATTGGAGCTATATATGTAGTTTTTTTCACCTTGCAGTACCAGAACAAACAACTACAGACAGTAAAGACTAGTTGGTTCTAGACAAATGACAGTTAGAATTACTTCACTTATGTGAACATATATTACACAAATTTTCAAGACTCTCCAGAGCAATATCCATCATAACTTGACTTTATAAGCAGTTGAAAAGGCATTAGCAAGAAAAACACACATGCATCTCCTTCACAAGTACAGAAAGATGCCCAAAACTATGTATGGAATGGTCATGCAATCTAAGTTTTAATTGGGACATGTATTTTTGTCTCAGATTTTATTCAGGTTCTCACCTCTTTTTGAGCAGGACAGATTAATTTAATGACACTTTGGATGATGTACTCTATAATGCAAAAAGATCCAGAAACTCTTATTCCCCCTCCCCAATCTTTCCCATGGTTTACTAAATTGGAACAAGCTAAGTCTCCACCCTGCTGTTGATTCAAAGGATTAGATACCAACATGGATAATGGAAAATCCTAAATCCACCAGATTGAACAGCAATAAATAAATAAACAAATCCCAAGGCATATTAACTCCCTGCACCTCTCAAGCTGAAGTGGGAAAGAGAACATCAAGAGTTACACCATGACTTTCCTCCTGTGTATCTTACACACTCTTAGGATGCTCCTCACAATGGGCATTCTCAGCAGAAGAAAAGTGGAGTAGACAGTTGGTCTGAAATAGTATTGAATTAATGAATTATTTCCCGACAAAACGCAAAAGATGGTCTGCCAGAGAACCCCATTGTATTTTTTCTCCTTAACATGTCCCCCACCCAAAAAAAACCCAACACCCAAGAGCCATTTTTTGAAGACATAGTATAAAATAAATATAGGTACTTATTATGCAAGTACAATAATATTTTAGCTGATTTATAGATTCTGCTGCATCTCATACTACATAAACCAAAACTATACAAGTGATAAATTACAGGGGTGCATAAAATTACAGACTACAGGGGAGATGTTGTCAAAGACAGCAAAGGAAGGTGCAATAAGCATTCAGAACTGTCAGGGAAAACGCAGCTCACTCTCTGCACAGGAACCTCTGAGATGCACACACTTCCTTTGGATGCTGAATTGAGAGTTGGGAGATTTTACCCCAAAACCTGCTCCTCTTGATCATCCAAGGCACTGGGCAGTGATCTGTGTCCTGCTGACTCAGGATCTGCAAGGGATGTTGCCTAAATGACATAGGCATTTATTCTTCCTTCACCCATTTTCCACGCTCGCCAAAAGCTGCCCTGTTTCCCCCAAAATAAGACAGAATCTTACATTAAGTTTTGCTCCAAAAGATGCATTGGGGCTTATTTTCAGGGGATGTCTCATTTTCCCATAAACAACAATCTACATTTATTCTTGAACAAAAAAAAAAAAAATCAACACTTATTCAAATATAGTCATGTCATCGCATTCTGGGACATCATCACAACCCTGAATTCCATCATTAATTTTTCATGACTATATTTCCTTTAGAACCAATGTCCCCAACTTCTCATGTCTAGCAATAGCACTTTCTTTAAATGATCACCTCTTGTCCACGTTGCCTCCTTGTAGCACATTGGCAACGTGACTGTCAGTTGTCTGCTTTCCTTGGCGAAGGGTCTGTCTGTCCTGCTGCATTCTATTGCCAGTCAGTTTTACTTTTTTACATGTATAGCTGCCTAGACACTATTTAAATTGACTTTTAAACTGTAACTATGGCTTATTTTTGTGGTTAGGCTTATATTTTGAGCATCCTCAAAAATCACGCTAGGGCTTATTTTCAGGGGAGGTCTTATTTTCGGGGAAATATGGTACGTGCAATCAAGTCCAAGCAAAAAAGCCCAGTTGGGAGGCAGAGTGTTTGCTCAGCTCAAGCTTTGCCTCGGGGCACTGTCACAGCTTCTACATGAGCATCAGTTTTCCTCTGTGGTTCAAGGCAGAAACAGCCTGTGTTAATGTCAGTCAGTCACTCACATACATAGATATAGTTGCCAGCAAATACAGGAGAAAAAACACACCACCAACCACACACAAAACATGAGGTCCTCCAAAGATTTAAAGAAGTTGTCTATACCGTTAATATATATGAGGTAGAGTTCTCTAGGGTCAACTGCTGTCAAAAAAATGCTTTGTTACAAGATATGGGTTGGAAAATACCATGAAAGCCCCCGGCAGTACTTCTGGAAGTCAGGCTGGCAGGACAGGGAGAAGATCACACTCTGCTTTAGGATGCTGGAAGACGCACAAAGATCTCTATAAGATTACAAAGAGCAAGTTTACGCCTTTAAGATCAAACCTGTTCGTTACTCCACACCCTCTGTACAACGTCTTCTCTCTCACTGATCGACACTTTCAAAGACACAATTTTGAAGGAAAACTAGTGGAATTTTCCCCAAGACACGGGGATGTCACATCCAGCAGTCTGGGCAGGTGTAATAAATACTCCACAAACTAAAAGTTTCAAGATTCTACCTTACTTGCAAACTCTTGTCTGCCATCCTGTGCCATGGAAACAACTGCCATTTCGAGCTGTCTTTCTCATCAGAAATAAAGGTACAAGTGGCACCTGGCAAGAGGGAAGGCCTGGCTTAGGAAACAAACCAACTTTAGGATTAAAATAGCACTATAATGACTATCATCACCTTAGAAAAGTTGAGGTACATTTTAACAAAAAATAAAATCCCCTAAAGGTTCTATATTGTGGGGAACTACAGTGGGTCCATGGATGCCCTAACAGAGGGTATGGGAACAGAGATTAACCCTGAAGATATTAAGGTGTACCCCTGAGAAAGAAGGGAGTAAAAGAGTAAAATTGACGATAGCAAAATTAGCCAACGATATGTTACTATTGCAGCCTGTTACCAATAACAAAAAGACACGTGAGCTGGTAAAGACTATATAAAAAAGCGTTTGTGGCAATAAATGGAGACTGCTGTTTGTACATAAGAACAACTTTGACTATGTTGCTTGTCCATCTCAATCACAACCCTGCATTAAAGCCATGACTCATGAAAGAAATAGAAATCAAGCTTCTCACTTTTCAGAAGGTGATCCCAACCACCCCCAACTCAACAGCAGCAATGGTTGCTCATCCGAGATGAGCTTGTGGCATCAATCATGGTTCTAGCAATCAAGTTGACGGGACACTCTCTGTCTCGGTAGGGAAAGGCTGAAGAGCTCTGGGGCTTCTTCACCAGGTGAAGCCTCAGGGTTACACCAGGACCCGCCCGGCGGGTGTCCAAGCTGCACATTCTCTCAGGACAGACAGCAAGCTGTCACTTCCAGAGCTATTAATCCACACATTTAGAATTAAACCAGTAAAAAGCAGCTATGGATTACCCTTCTGCAAACACTCCCCAGGCTCCACAGCCAGCCCGGCACTGCTGCCAGGACAGGTGTTTTGCTGGGAGCAGATTTTGGCTCCAGAACATCATTAGGAAAATGCTGCTGTGCTTTCCAGCTCATCTCACCAGGGAAACAGCAGCGGATAACTAATGCCTACAGCACCTCAGCTGAGACTGGGACAGCTGCGGGACTCTTCCAAGGCCGGCTTTGCTTTCCAAATTTGAAAGGGGACGTTCCCTTGGCGATGCTGTGTGCCAAGGGCGTACCTGGAGACCGACCGCCTGCCTTTTCCTCTGGGGTTCCAAGACTCAAACATCTTTCAGAGAAAGATGAAAAATCCACCTAATAAATATGGAAAGAAACACTCTCACAAAGCTATCAAGAAGTACAAGACTTAGAGAAAGTACTGGAGGGATCCAGGTAGATTTTCAACATTTTTTTTTTTCATTTCTTTTTTTTTCCATAATAATGACCAAAATTTACACAACAGTTAAAGTCTTGCATGCAAATTCAAACATCACTGTAATCCCTGTTAACAAAGCACACAGAGAAATTAAAGCAAGCTTAACTAAGCAGTGTTTGTGAATATTGATGAGCCTAAAAGCTAAATCCAAGCTTTCAAAAATTAAAGTAAAAAGGAGATTGTTTTCAGACTAATTTGTATTTAAACTGGATGCTTCGCATGTGAAACGCAAGGAAGAGAATGAACTATCTTGCCCTAAAAAAGCATTAAAATGAGTATAACTAAGATAGATGTTGGAAAATTCCGGATATCTGGATTTATTCAGCTTTTAAGCTGATACACTGAGCTATACTCAAATGTCACTGGACAGTGGCTCATTCCAAACCTCCACATTACAATTTTTGCAGATATCAAAAGAATATATATTTTTCTTACTGTCATAATATCATAGTCATGGTTTTCCACCTGACAAGTAATGTGGAACAGCTTTCACATCTCACACAAGCAGCTCAAGCTTGATTTGGAGAGTGTTGAACATCCCTTCCATCAAATTGAAGGCTTTGAAATCCACCCAGCTTCAGGGAGGAACACAAAGCATGCCAGGTGGGATCCATCTAATTCTTAGATGTTTGCAACAGACACCTATGTCATCCCTGCTCTCTTTACAGACAGTGAAGAGAAAGTGGTACTTTTATTCCAAATGTCATCTCATCTTCATGTAAATGTCTCGGTGAGATGAATCATCCTTGAGAACCACCGATTCCTCTCCAGTGGCTCTGAAGAGAGCTGGAGTCTCACTCCAATGCAGCTGCCTCCAACGCACACATCAAAAAGCAAGATGAATCGTACCCTTCATGTTTCATGGCTTAGAAGCCCAACATACCCTTATCCATCCACTGAAATTTGACCAGGACATTAATAGTATGAGCTCAGTTCTTAGAAAAACCATGTTCTTCCCACAACCAGACTCCTTCACTCTACCATCCTGAACGGATGCAGCTCTGTTAGCTACTATTTTGGTTTTGTTGTTTTCCTTTTTCCTCTTTTAATAAAGGCTCTAACCCCTGCATGAGGTTCATAACCACACAGATTAAATGCTTTTCATTGAACCGAGCACCACCACTGGGGAGGACAAGCTGAACCACTTGACATCCTAACTATCTGCATGTTCTAATATCTGCATGTTCTATTTAACGCTTGGAAACCCACACGAGGCAAAATCCATATATTGTTTGATATTGATGAGTGAAAAGTGGACAGTAGAGAATGAGATCGGAATTGCAGGCAACGCTGAAAAACAAGTTGTGGCATTAGAAGATGGTGATTCTGGTTGCCAGATAGCAACACCAAGAGCACCCAAGGGACAAGGGACATTCAGCTTGAGCCATGGGAACTCAGATCTTTCACCTATTCCAGAGTTGCAGGGAAAAACAAACACAGTCACCAGGCAACCACAACTATATTCTAACATCACCTTTTAAATAAATACACTCCATGCCCAAAGGAAACAAATTCATTTTGTAGGGGCAAAGGACCCAGGCAGAGCCCTTCTGCTTTTTTCTGCTTCAATGAAAGGCAATAACCCCAAAGAATAAACTATTGGTAAAAGAAAATAAACCAGAAAAAAAATAATCTCGGGCCAGTTAGTTTCTACCAGCTCATCTATTGTCCCTTTGCCTCCCAGCACACCCATCCCACCACTAAACCCTTCTGCACTGGTTCCAGGAGCACAGGCAGCTCCAGCCTGCGTCATTCAGCTTTAACAGAGATCAGTGGTTACTGGACTTCATATGGTTCATTAACTTCTTGTGCTTGGACCCTGGAGATTAGAATCCACAGGCTGGAGCAGAACCATACAAAGGCAAGAAAAGATAAATACAATGATAAAATAATAGTTGATGAAGTGAGAAAAGCAGGACTTTTCCCCATCCCTTCCGTTAAAGCCCTAAACAAAAGGGAATTCCCATCCTTCCCCTGCAGAGGTGTCACCAAGAGCTCTGACCTCCAGGCTTAAAGCTGGAATTTACCTCTTGCATTCGTGCACAAATAGGCTAATTAGTTTGGCTCCAAGTCAGAACCACAGATGTGTATATCCTAAAACACAATCGCTAACATGTTCGGCAGCCTGTGCAGCATTGGTACAAATAAAGCTTCCACTGCCAATTGGTCTCCAGCGCAACCCAAATGTGCACAATAAAACACATTCCAATGTTGCTCGAATTCTCTATTCCTGCTCCAGGGGAAGGATTTAAGAGCAGCAGCTTTGTCAAAGCGTCACTGCCCCCCCAGCCAGCATCCAGCGACACCACATCCAGGTGCTTAAAGTTACATGGTGCTCATTATTTCAGTCCTGATAAAAGCAGTGACATTTGCCAAAGTTTCGGTTTAATCCATCCAAGGCTGAAAAGCCCCATTCCCAAGAGGTAAATATTGCTGTCTAATGAGGAACAGTCATGCACAATTACACCGTAAGGCAGCAAATGGCTGAGAATCTTCAGAAAGCTGATTTGTCAGACTAATTCCTAGAGGAAAGAACTTGGTAAGCGGTGGCTCAAAACGCATTCTCAAAACTTCCTAGGGGATGCTACAGAAAGATCCTTGGCTATTCCTTGAAATGAAAAAAGGCACAAAATAAGGGCCAAGTGAGGACGTAACCTAAGCTACCTCATTTCTTTACCTATGAATTTCCTCCTCCTCACTGGTATCTCCCGTCTGCCTCAAAGGCTGCGTTCAGCCGAGCCCCAGTACCGGGCATCTATAGACTGCAAGCAAGAAAACATCTATTGAGGTGAGGCTTTAGTCTGGGGTTGTAGGGCTGCAGGTTTATCTTCCAGAACATCACACCTGCCTCTCCTGTTCTGCAAAGCCAGACCAGCTTTTTGTTCCTGCTGCTGCTGTGTGGGCACAGCTGCAGTTCCTAACACGTCATTATTTCTCATCAGGGGCACCTTGCACAAAGTCAGGACTAAGCAGCAAAGCAGCCACATAGTTTTGTATTTGGTAAGAAAGACAGTCTGGTGACTATCACCAAAACAAAAACACATCACGGAAGCAGGATGTGCCCTCTGAAGAACAACTCTCCTTGCCCCACGGACTTATTCTCCCTTGCATCTCTCAGCCCATTCCTCCTCCATCTTCAAAATGCCAAGACATACCTATGAGGAACTTTCTGGCCCTTGGACTAAAACTATGTGGGTCTCATTTTAATGTTGCAGAGCTTCTGAACTTTTTGCTTTACACCCAATGATCACTATTTCAGTTTAAGAGCACCTTTCAGGGTAGCGGAAAAAAAAATAAGAGGGAAACAGAATAAGAAACCCCCTTAGCAAACCCAGTAGCACAGATTTCTGTAATTGATCCAGGAGGGAGATGAAACCATAATTAATCCATTTGGGAGATAGGCCTGTATCAAACACACTTTTTGGGAAGGGGAGGTGGGGAACACCTGGTTATGTTCACTTTACAAACAAGAAAAAGCTAATTGCTTCAGAGTGCCAGCAAAATCTCCCCAGGGAATACATCCCCTTCTCTAATGCCACCTGCAGCAGGACTGTGCCACTCAGAATTACAGCCGGGATCAAAGAGCATCTGTGCACAGCATTACTGCATTTTGTCCTCCCCCTCTTTGCTCTGCGAGACGAGTTTGTATTCCTGATCGCTCTGACAGCTAAATTGTTAGTTTTAATTGCGAGACATTCCCACTTCTCGCCTTCCTCCCCACACATCACGGCGACACAAAGCTCAACGTAACTGTCACGGTTCCCAGCAGCAGGAAAAGTGACAGTCCCGAAGTGGCAGCTCATTGCGGGACCGACTCCTTCCAGAGCGGCTGCTGCCAGGCAGCGTTTGTGTCAACATACAGACCAGCATCTGCAACTCGCACGCTCGTCCGTCCCCCCGTGCTACTCCTAATAAGAAGCAGGTTCGATATGGAACAGCTTTAATTAGTTATAAATTGAAATTAATTACCATAATAATGAAAGGATGCATGGATATAAAGTTCGCTTCTTTTACAGTGGTATTTACAAAAGGTAGATTATAGTAAGGTAATTTGTGTTCGATTTTTGCTAACAAACCCATGAGGAATTCAGAACATGGAGCAAGGAAACAGCTACTCAGAGGCATTAATTACTAGATTACATCAAACCTAACACCTTCAGGAGGAAGGAAGCACCTCTGAGAATCAAATGTCATGAAGCAAAAAGTATATAACGCCATGTATCACGTCTGTTAGGCATGTGCTCAAAGGTGCCTGCTTTGATCCTCTCTCATTGATCTGAAGTAGATCCGTGTTGTTGGGAGATGAATTTGCACAGCAGCTGCCAGATGGTGCTGCCTGCGAGCACTGAGGGTGCTGGAGAAGCATCAGTACAGGTTCCACCTCTCAGGACCGGTCGTGCCCTCTGGGCCAGCGCAGCTCACACCGAAATCTGTGCCGAGGCATCGGGAGTGACCACACTTCACAGAGCCCCGTTTCTAATTGTGTCTCTATAGATAGCTTGCATAACAGAATCCATAGCAGAGAAATAACTCACAATATTATCAGCCATAAAACACAGCAGAGAGCACTGCACAAAAAGACATCCCATGCCTTGGAGGAGACACTACATTCTCTGCATCTCTGGTTGAAACTAAAATAAATTATTTGGGACAGTCAGTGGTGTGACTTTTGTAAGCCAGTTTAACACTTCCCATCTCCACGACTAGCTGGAAACCAGCAGTTCTACATGCAACACATCGAGCTTGTCATCCTCTGCTTTATTAGGCTTTGCAATTTATTCAATAACACCAAAACACTCAGCGCCTTTTTACATCACATAGTAGCTGGTGGCAACAAGGATGAACCCACCATGGTAATTAATCAGTGGCAATTAACGCAGCAAGACTATAACCAGCCCTGGCGCTGCCTGCACCAGCCACAGCATCGCGTGTCCCACACCTGAGCCTGCCCCAACCAAACCCGCGCTGTACCTGGGCGCTGTACCTGGGCGCTGTACCTGGGCGCTGCTCACAGACAAAGGCAGGTGACTATGATTAATCTGGGAAGCTCAGGTTATGACAGCAACAGCAGCAATAAAAGGTAGATAAGGCTCAATGCTGAGAAAAACTAACAAAATTGACTTAACACAGAGAGAAGCAACTGTTGTTACAGATACCTGGATTTGCACTCACATACATGACCTTCTGAAAAAGCTGTTGCTCTACACTGAAGCCACAGGTTCCTCCTGAGACCTTTCACTAGATCCCCTCAGCATGACCACACAACACAAATTTTGAGCCAGAAACCTTAGTGCTGTCAAACAAAAGGTCGTGGTCACTCAGATGTTGAAAACAGGGTATGAGATCCACAGGAAAATGTTTTAAAATGAAACTCAGACTTCTGCTTGGTTCAGCCAGCAGTTTATGGGCCAGCAAACTTCCTTCCTAGAATAGCTACTGTATTTGATAGGAGAGCCAAGTCAGTGTTTTACAATGGTAAAATAATTGGCTACAAATAACACCAAGGACAGGGAGAAGAGGTTTTAATCTGAGCTTATCTGACCAGGGAAGATGTATCTACATATTGCCTGCAAGGGACAAGTCAGGACTGGCAAAAATAACACACCATGTAAAGCAAGCGTAACTTTCCATCAATTCTGTGAACGGCCTTTTAGTCCTGTAAGTGCAAGTTTGTACATACTTCATTTACCATCCCTAGTGGGTTTTGTATTAAATTAAATGTTTATAGAGTGCTTTGAAGATGTAAAGTACTGAAAGTGGCAAATACTTTCATTAGATATCAAAGAGCTAGCTCCTGCTTCTAGAGAATAAGTGGAATCATCAGCTGAAATAATTGGTTGCATCTAACACTGTGACAAAGTATAATGGTGTGAATATCATTTTTTCCCCATGGTATATAAATAGGAAAGTGCAGAATCACAATCAGATTTGCTCTTAGAGGAAGCAGATCACAACATGATTATTTTACCAAAAAGGTTAGTTTGTTGTTTGTTGGGAGGAGCATTGTCTTTCTCTTAAGGATCAAGTGTCGGACATAGCTAGAAAGAAGTCACTAAAGATAAGAGATAACTGCTATAAGCCATTATGGCAAATATAATGTCTTTGATTTAGGTCTATTTTACTAAAGCTAGACTCTGCTCACTTTGCTATTCCCGACACCAGAAGTGCACAGGTTATGTGCAACTAAGACAATACCTGGAAAACAAAGAAGAAATTGCCCTGAGAGGGAAGGGGCATGATTTACAGAGTTAGTTCCAACCCTTCTTCAGTATTCATATCAAATGTGGATGTTTTTCTACAGGGGAAATACATCCTGGATGACTGATTTTCTTTGGATTTCAATGTAACATTCAAAATTATTTTGGAGTATTTTTTCTTTTATCACATTATTCTGAGATTCTTGAAAATTCCCATTTTACAAGCCATCATCAAAATGGTTGTTGTCTTTCCCCACTGTCAGCTGTACTGGGGTTGGTAAGAGATCCATTACTTTCCCAGTACCTGTACTGTAGAGTCTAAATGCCAAGACAGGAATAAGAAAAAACAGGCAGCAGATTAGCACTGCCTCCACTAATTAAGCTAAAAATAGGCCTCTGTGGAAATAAAAAAGGGAAAGAAAATGAGAAAAAAAAGTGGGAAAGACACTGACATAGCAGCAGAGAGACAGCTCCAGCTGTTTGGGCACATCTGGCCAATAAAAGTGACTATCACCAACTTATTCATCCTAGTGATGGAGAGAAGACCAGAAGTCCATTTTGCAGGAAGCAGCGCTATAATCCACGGGCAGGGATCTGCAGATGTGCGCTGCTTCTGTCATTTTGGGACATTTTCTCAGGTCACATCTGGCGGGTTAGAGCTGTGAAGCTCCCTTTGCCCCCTGCCAAAAACAACAGCAGCTTTCTGACCTGCCAGGGACAGCAAGGGGTTAATAACCCTTTCTCAGATGCTTTGTAAATGCTGTGAAATGCAAAAAACACCTGTTACCTTGCACCTTGTAATGAAAATAGAGATTGGAGAGCCCCTACTAATTCTGAGCAGTTATTAGTATTTTATCTACTAATTCATCTTTAAATATCTCTACGTATTTTGACTGGAAGGATGGGGTTCTGTAATTTGTTTAGTTTGGCTGGATTTTGTGTCTTCATGCTAAGCCTCCCCCCATAAACCACAAATGCTGCTTTGGGAATCTGTGCAGCTCTGTTAATAACAGCTCACAAAGGTTACCAAGATAATGCATCCAAATCTCTTGGTAATGTCACAGCTCTAAAATGCTCAGGTTTATTTAGACAGTGCTTTTCAAGGAGATAAAGATTTAAATTTTGATTACTTAAAATGTAATTCAAATCTTTTTATATAAATGCTAATAAAAAAAATCTGGGAAATATCTTGGGGAAAGAGGGGGAAAAAGCAGAAGGTGTTCTGTGGGGACCCTCTGGAGTATGAGCATTAGTATCACAACCACCCTGATTACTGTTACAGCACTTAAATAGCTTTTGACTCTCACTATACACTGACTCAAGATTTTGATCTAGGTGTGACAGTAATCCTCAGATACCTGCAACTTAATTTGTTAGATTTAAGTAAATCTGTGGTAATTGGCATGCTATTTTCAGATTTGACCACCAGTTTGACAGAAATCATAGTTCGTCCAGCACTTCTGCGAGATGGAAGAGAAGGAGCAAGGCGATAATCCTGAGGAACAAGGTGCAAGAACACAGCAATATTCAGTGTATGAGGTGATTGTACTGACCCAGGGACAAGCTCTTAAAGCAATAAGGAGTCCTGCATCTCTAAGAGGGTTTGGATTGCCCAGAGCAAAGGGAAGCAGCAAACGTACATGATGGAGATACAGGAGTCTCACTGTAGCCCTGTGCCAACAACAGAAATCAAAGATCAGCTCTGATAGAGGAAGCCTGAGAGCCCATTAATTTGACGACAGGCAAAAAACCCCTCAGATTTAGGCAAAATGGCAAGAGAGGATGAAAACACTGAAGTTCTGCTAAAGGGACTGTTGTGAAATGCAGCTTCAGGGCTGTGTTGTTGTCAGGTCCAGCTGCTCCAGCTGACTCATGTCGGACAGAATAAATATGATGGAGACAAGACTCTTCTCCCTGGTGTCCAGTGAAAGGACAAGAGACAATGTGAACAAGAAATACAGTTAATTCCATTTAAACATTAAATCTGTTTTTATCATAAACTTAACTGAGCACTAAAACAGGCTGCATAGAAAAGTTGTGGAGTTTCTATCCCTGGAGCCATTTAAAACTAGACAAGGCTCAGAGCAACTTGCTCTAATTGACCCCTCTTTGAGGCGGGTGGTTACACTGAAGGATCTCCAGAGATGGCTTCTAACCCCAACAATTCTATCATTTGGTACCATCTGGAAAGAAAGGGAGAGGAACCTGGACCCCTCAGGAACCAGCTTCTCCCAACTAAATCTCTCAAAATCAAAGGAGAGGACTCAAGATGCCTTTAAGATACAGGAGGCTCCAAATATGAACTGCTGTCTCTCTTTCACCATAATCCCAAAGTCCTCTTTTCTTTTAGTCAATCTTTTAGCACCCCATTTTTCTGACACCCAATTCTTTCCCATCAGATATGGGAGCATTATATCCACCCAACTCTATCTTTCCTTTGGCTCCATTTGCAGTATCACCTTTCCAAATCTACAGTGAACATCACATGTTTAACAAAATAATTACTGCAAATACACTATTTTTGTTTGGGGGAGGTTTCTCTCAGAAGAGCTTGGTTTAAAGGCTCCAAGTCCAGCTCACTAGTACCTCCTCACATCTCTTAAAGCTTCTAGACAGTCTACATAAGGATATAGATTTTATAACGCCCACACCAACCATTTAAAAGGAAGTTATTGGAACTGCAAGCAGAATACACATCTGGTAAGGCATTCCCTGTATCTAAACCTTTGTTTTTCATGATTGCATCTGGTGAGATGCGATGGAGTGGGGAATTCAGCCCAGTGCTATCAAGCAAGCACAAGGTTCTATCAGGCTCCTCTTTTTCTGAGAGGATTTCAGAGCTCAGAAGCTGCTGCAAAGAGCAGTGACCGGCCTAGTCCAGCTTCCAAATAACACACAAAAAGAGTCACAAATTGAAAACCACAACCAGCAGCTTCCTCTGGTGCATTGCAGGCGTATTTCAACCCTGAGCCACACCTGAGCTCTATGTACAGCACAGTTCAAGCTACAGGGTTCATTCAGCCTCCGACCTCTTCCCCGAGACTGATGATTTCTGCTCCCTGTTATGACATGGCCACTTGTTTGCATTAGGGTTCCGTATACAAGGAAAAATGCCTTTCTCAGTGCTTGAGCTGGCTTCTGTTTTACCTGAAGGGAAAGCAGCGGCAAAAAGTCATCTGAAACTCCCTGGCCAGAGCTTTAATAGAGCTTCACCTGCTGTGCGGCAGGCACAGAAGGCAACCCAAGGCACATACTTCCAGGAGATTAAAAAAGCATAACGTGCCCGCAACTGAAAACACCTATCCATCTGTAGCAACAACAACAAGAGAAAACTAAGGTGAAACACAGACTTGAAAAAGCAGAGAACCCACCTATAGAGGTGAAAGTCACAGGTCAGCTCTGACCTGAATGCGAGCCAGAGCAGCACGGCACTAAACAGGTGCGTTTATTTTTCAATCAGAATACAGGAGCTGATAAATCATTTCCACACAGGCCACAAGAGAGCTGTCAGATGGCAGTGACTTTCAGAGGTTACCAATCCAGCCCGGGATCAAAACAGCGACTTTGAATTTAAAAGACAGAAGCCCACACACCTCCCATCTGGAGCGATGCTGCACATAAAGCAGCTGCAGTTGCAGAACAGTAGCTGTGAGCTTTTAATTTACATCCTTTATGATCCATATCAGTCACTTCAGAGAGACTGGGTTAACTGGCACTTTTCCTAACCTTCCTAATAAAAGCCTCATCCCAAACTTTAGTACACCCAGTACGCAGCATTGCCACAAGATGTGGGCAGAGCAGAGAGCATCCCAGGACAGGCTACATCCCTCATCTCATCCATCTCCCTGCTGATCTCAGCAAACACCAATGTGATGAATTCCTGTTCACTCAGGGGCTGAGGAAGCTCGTGCTGGGCCAGCTTGCTCATCCACCTTGCGCTACCTGCAGGAAGTACAACGGTGCCACCAGTGCACTGAATATTATATCGGCTGCCAAAATGCCCAGAGATCAATCTCCTGACTCACATCAACCTTCCTCTGTTATTTACTGACCTTCCTCTATTATTTACCACCCGTCAGCCCCCCCAAAAAAATCGAAAAATATATATTTTTAAATTTCATTATTACTTAATACAACTAGAAAGAAAACTAATTTCTACTTTTTACTCAGTAAACACCATTTTTCTTGTATAACTAGAGAAAAGAGTGGGAGATTTTTAACATGCAAAGTTCAGTTCCAGTCAGGATTGAAGCTGGCACAAGTACTGCCACAGCCTTATAGAGGGGAATAAAAACTAAGACCACATCAAGTACTTTTTAAATTCCACCCTAAATTGATGAGTTTAAGGAAAATAAGATAAAACCTGGCCTTGGACATTACTATCTTTTCTATTTCTGTGATAGAAGCAAATATCTGCAGAAAGATTAGTACATTAACCATTCCTAGGAGTTAAGTACTATTTTTCACACTTTATAAATTAAGAAAAAGTAATTTAAATGCCCCAAAGCCATAAGACAGACAAGGACTCAACTGAATACACAGCCCACAGCATCTCCATCTGGTGCTTCTCTCCCTGCTCAACAACAATACTCTCTTAGCCTACTACCAGCCTAAAGATAACGTGATCTGTTTGGATATTTTTTGCTCTTGCTACATTTTCAAAAAGGAAATAGGTCTATATTGAAAAACACTCACATAGATTGTTTGCTTCAAGTCTCAAATTAGATGAAGAATTTCTCATTTGGATAAACCAAAAGCATTCTCATCATAATTCAATATTTCTCTGTAATGAACAGAAGGATCAAAGGCACTGGAGACTTTTGCCAGGCTATAATAGAAGTTGAATTAAAATCAAAGTTTCTGGGCCAGGAAAAATTCAAACATAAAAATATTTCTCTGTATCTCACATCAGAGTGAGTTTAGTTTCTTTTAACCTCTAAAATAGGACTTGTCCAACTCTGGTTTGATAGCCTTTCTAATCAAAATGACATAATTTGATACTGCTGAAACACTTTTTTCAGTTCTCAAAACCACAGCTTGGTATTGAGTGATGTTTCCCAACCTCAACGCAGAGCTCCCGCTCGGCAGGGCCAGCAGGACCAGCTCGGCCACAGCGCCCGGTGATCCCTCCCAAATCTGAACATTATTGCAGGAGATGAAGCTCAAGCCTTTGATCTCTAAGCTGAGCTCTCGACAGCTTCACAAGTCCTAGACAGCAAGGAGTTCATAGCAAAATAAAGCCAGAGACAATCTTTCCAATTCAAAAGGCAAACACTGGAAGACAGTTTAGATGCTTTGGTCGAAGTACCAATATTTTTATATTGACCATGGAAAAAAACTATTCCTGTTTTTCTTTAAAGGCGAAGAGTTGCTTGTTTGTTTTCAAGACTCTAGGCTTAAAACTTCCACAGAGCAACTGACTTGGCATACATTACTTTCTACAGCAAAATAATTATGATGAATAATTCCCGAACAGTTTTTATGTAAAACTGTAAATTAACTCGTACTTGAACCGTTCATTGCAGCTTCTTTTCCACTCAATGTTCCTCTAAGGCTGAGTACTGGCTAATGTGCCACAAGTACCCCCTGCAATTAATTCCAATTGTCAATAATTTTCCAATTGCTGCCTTTTGTCTTTTCTGCCTGTTCTGAAACAGGCAGCAAAACCATCTGAGGACCCTACGAACACCAACAACGAGCAGAGATGATCACGGGGCTGGCAGTGCAAGGTTTGGGTTCTACGAAGGGCAAGCAGGATGGGACAGAAGATGTGTCTTCTGATCACTCCTTTGCAAAATGGCAAACTTCATTCATGCTGATTAGCTTGGTAATAAGTGAAGCAATTGCAGCCAATGTACTAAAAAACAATCAGACAGGCTTGGCCAGATGGGCAATCTTTCTACGGTCAACAAAAGCCCTTTGATTTTACTGATTAGCTGTAAAGCACCCAGTTACAAGAACAGAAGGAAGAATGTGAGCAAAATAACCAGCTTTGCCCAAACCCACAATCTCATTTGCTCTGTGTCTCGGTTCATACACGTGTTATTTCTATGTCAGAAGCTGTTAACACAACTCTTGTCCAAAGCTGGAGGACACTTGACAATGCAACTCCTTGAGATGCTTCCTGCAAAGCAGCATTGGGAATCAATCCTCAGGTCTTTACCCGCTTCCCTCCAGCAGCAAAAACCCTGCAAACGATCCGTGACTAATCCTCCTGAGTAAATGAAGAGAGAATTAGATCTATGCTGTTCTTACTTAACACTTACAGGTCAATCCATCCTTCGGTTGCCTTTTTGTAAAGGCTAATGATGCAAAGACAGCCATAAGCATGGGTGATCAGTCCCTTGTCACCATGAGGGGACATGTCCTCCCCAGGCAGGGATGGGCAACAGCAGCCAGAAGCCCCTTGGGCTGCGTTCCCATTTCTTCCCAACCCACCACTCTGAGCATCTCACATTCCCCTAATTTCTTCCTTAATTACTACATGTAATTTTATTAATATACTTTGCAGCCCCATTAACTATTACCTGAGGCTTAGCGTTAAAAATGATGAGGCAATATAGTCTTAATGGTGTTAATTAATATTACCATGGCTTTAAAGTTTCAAATATCTGGCCAACAAAGCATGTAAATTGTGTTTGGGTAGGTTTTTTTTAGTTTAGGGTTTAGTGGTGTGATTTGCAGTTTTTTCAGTTTTGTTTAGTTTTTGTTTGTTGGGGGTTTTGGTTTGTTTGGGGTTTGGTTTTGTCATGTTTGTTCAGGGTTTTGTTTGTTTGGGTTTTGGTTTGTTTGCTTGGTTTTTTTAGAAGTAATACCCCTGACAAACAGAGGCAGAACGGCAGAGACTATAAAAGCAGAGTAGTAAATTAAAACCAGACTAACTCCCCCAACACATCACCATTATGAAACGTGGCAGTTCGTCCGAGACACTTTTACGCATTTGCCAGTGAAGACAACAATGCAGAGACATTAACCACTGCAAGGACAGCAGCGAGGTCCCATTTGTTTGGACAGGTTTCCCTACCTCCTTTTCTTGTGTTCTAAGGACAAAAACAACCAGCAAACTATCTCTTGACATCACTTCGATGGACAAAGGTGTAGCATGATCACTAATGGGACAGCAAAGGCTTCAGAAGCTGCAAACATGGCCATTGCAGCGCTCAGAAAACAGAGGGTGGGAGAGCAAAGTGGAGAAGTTTTGTTCCTTCAGTGAGACATTTAAGATTTAATCTGCACAGCACACGCTGTCAGAACAGAAACGCTGAAGCCGTGTGTCCTCAGCATGGGTTTCACCAGAATGGTCAAATGTACAACTCCCACCTCAAGAAGTCTGCCACCAGAAGCCCACACTGGCAATTCCTATTTCTGGGTTTCTCGTCTTTCTCTCCGACTGAGCAAAAAAAGTTCGTTTTAATCTCACCTCTCCTAATTCAATAGCTTATCAATCAGAAAGGGAAATACACAAACTGTAGGTGTTGCTGATGTGATTTCCAGGGACACCGAGCAAACAGCTCCAGCTGCAGCTACAAGGATGTGCAGAAGCTCAGCATCACTGAAGAAATCGTTCTTGTAACAATAACTAAGTGCAGCAGTCAAACTGCTCAATAGATGTTATTAATTATATTGTCAGCTGAAGACTGATATATTTACTCTGCAGAGATACTGTAATTATCAAGAAGGTGCCCTGCCTTTGCCTGGTAAGTACTGTGTGCAATAATTAATTTTCCTCTGCATATAGATGTCTGATATTATTATGTAAATCACAAGGTATTTGCTATCTGTGTTTGAAAAATACATCCACTGTCACGCTCCTGAAAGCATCTTAAAACAACATTTAAAAAGTCACATGAACACAAAAATATAACATCCTTGTTACAGCTTGTTGAATAAAGGTTTAGGAAAAGTCTGCTAATGTTGACAGACACTTTCCCCTGTTTACCCAATTGCACCCTCTCCCATCCCAGACAGCAACAGCCTCAACTCAATTTCCCTTAAAAACAACCATTTTCCACCTTCCTTGCAGGAGCTTAGAGCTTCTTGGCTTTACCATTCCTAGACAGGTGTCAAAAAACACAGGTTTAGGGGTAATACCTGTGAATGGGAATGAAAGAAGCTCTACACCTGGAGGGGAACAGTAATAAACCATTACCTGGTATTGTAAACCTACTCAGGTTAAGACAACATGTTCTTCCAGTGGAGACCCAGTGTTGTGTTTGAATCTTATACAGCTACGTCCTTTATCCTTCTCCTTCTGCCTCCTCCAGAGATCCTGAACATATATAACAAAGTTCTCCTCCTTCATATAGATGTGTAATTAACACATTCATTCACTTCACCTGTAGAGATCAGCAATGAAGATATTTGGAAGGTGATTTCTCAGCTCCCACTGTTGCAATGAAGATTGAGAAAAGAGCAAAAAGCAGATTACCTAAGACGTTGAAATAATGCACAGTAGCATCATACCTGAGGGTCATCACTGATGTGCCTAAAAACAACCCTTCCGTTTGTCCTTACAGTGCACGAGAATTGATTCTTCAAGAGAAAAACCC
Organism: Nesoenas mayeri; assembly: GCF_963082525.1. Taxonomy (NCBI): domain Eukaryota; kingdom Metazoa; phylum Chordata; class Aves; order Columbiformes; family Columbidae; genus Nesoenas; species Nesoenas mayeri. Next base: position 14,417,287 of record NC_137562.1, read on the forward strand.
ATTTCATGACCACATGGTTGCAACGAGTCAATCCTGAGATCCACTGATGAAGCTGCACTTAACTGTGGTGAAATTACCCCTAAAATGTTAAATAAAGCCTAAATACACTATTTTCTTTTGCTTCTCCCCTTTGTATGTGTTCTACATTTGGATTTGCATGCCAACAAATGTTATAATAGTCATATCAAGCCTTTATCTTCAGCTGTGACTGGCTCCTGGCAGGGGCCACCTTGTCTGTCTTATTCTGGAATAGATCTTGATCTTCCAGAAAAGCTGTTGTAACTTTGCCTTAATGAAGTCTGCAGGAGGCTTCCATTGGGGATTTATTAAACTACAAGGGGAATTTATTTTTCAGGGAAAAAAAAGTCAAAAAAGATATAACTTTTTTTTGACAACATACAGCTTAATTGGAAATACAGAATAAATTAGGACAAAAAAAGCCCAAGGATGTCTAAGGCAAAAATAGTTTTTAGCAGCTTTGCATACTTGAGTATGAAGAGGAGGCAAATTAACTGATAATCTTCTGCACTAAATTTATACAGGAGACAAGTTATTTTACAGAATATTCTCTAGAGTGGTCTTTAAAATAAAATAAAAAGACATAGTTAGCATTTTACTTGACCAAACTTATTTCCTACTTAAATAATCACGATTATCCACCTCAATGCTATATTTTCCTTTTACGGTAATTAACAGAGCGTCTCTGCTATAGGTGCTGTACAGTATTCACAAGCTCTAAAGAACTTAATGCTGCGCTGCAGATGCTTGATAAAGAATTTTTACAGCGTTTGCTATTTGACAAAGTCCAGTAATATGAATAATACATGAATCAGACATTAATACTACAAAAGCTTTTCTAAATCTTTCTGTCCATCCTTCTTGCCCTTCTGCACAGGACATGAGGTTTCTTTAGCTTAGAAAACAGAAGAAAAAAAAAATATATATATATATATTCAGTCAACCACAGCTCCTAGAAATGACATTTGTTAAAAGAAGGAGGAAAAAAAAGAAAACACATCATGTCACACAAAAACCCACCTCTCAACACTCCAGCACAAACAAAACGACTGTAGCCAAACCTCTATCCCAAAGGCCATAAAAATTCAAGTGAGATATTCCTCCCAATTCCCACTCCAGAATCATCATAAGAAAATCACTTGTTGCAAGACACTGGCACCCAACTGGCAGCATGGAGCTGGCCAAGAAGCCACTTCCAGAAAAATGACCATTTGTCCATCCACCTTCTCCTCATTAAACCATCTTATAAAGCGCTTTCACTTAAGAGTCACAAATTAACTTGTGGAAGATCCTGCAATGAGTGAACTTCAGACCAACACAGCAAGAGTCAAGGTCAACCTCCACGTCTGGGCTGCTGTGGCCAACGCAGGACAGGATAACCAACACAACCACTCCAAAATAGGGGCAAAAAATTAAGAGTTCATTAATATTACAGACTAATCCTCTTGTGACAGCGCTGCTGGGGACTGAACCAGAGAGGAAAGAGAAGTCTTAAAATTGGAGCCCAAGACCCAAGTGGAAAAGCTGTGATGCACTCGCCTGCTTTGTGACAGGATGACTGGGGGGCTACATTCCCCCTTTTGAAGAACTTCCCCATCGAGTTTTCCTCTGAATGGCTTTGCTCTCCACTAAGATGCGTGCAGACACACAAGTCCCTTTGATGTGTCAGGATCCACTGAATGTTAATAACCTGATTACAGCGAAAAAATCTCTTTATAAATTCCCATAAGACTGAAAGATTTTCTTGTTCAGAATATTTACTTCCACGCAAACCAATATTTCAACCAGGAGCTCTCTCAGCTATAAGGATAACACCCAGTCCCTATAGTCCCCTCTGTTGAGGAACTCTACACACTACCCCTTTCTCATCTCCTTTCCTCCTCTGACTTGATGATCCCACCAGGATTGAATCCCTGGCACAGATCCACAATTTTGGAAAACACCCCTTTCCAAAGTAACCCAAGGACAACGCCAGGCTGCTCTGCCACAAGCAGTCCCAAGGGACATGGAGGTCATCACACGATGTCAATACGGCAATTCATAATTCTTGCCATTTATTCTTTTGCTCCCACACTCTTGGGCTACCTAATCACTTCAGTTTTGTTACACATTTCCAATCATGCTGGTTTATGTTAAATTGAGTAGTTGATGCTAGATTTGCTTTTGCCACAAAAGGTTACTTCACCTCAAACTAAACTGAAACAGTGATACAGAGATTTCACAGCAGGAGGTAGAACATCAACCCAAAGCATAAAACTTCTAGAACAATCCCTTCACCTGAGAGCAAATCACACACCATCTGGTCCTTTGCAGAGTATGGAATCAGAGAATCATTTCAGCTGGAAAAGACCTTTAAGATCATCAAGTCCAACCATTAACCCAGCACTGCCAAGTCCACCACTAAACCATGTCCCCAAGAACCTCATCTATGTGTCTTTTAAACACCACAAGGGGCGGTGACTCCATCACTGCCCTGTGCAACTTATTCCAATAGTAGCAACCAAAGCATGAGTTTTAACACTAACACTGGTTTAACACCTGTTAACATCTGACTCACATTTAGTGACCATGAATATACAAAGAAACCATTAAAAAACCTGTAAGGACTGGCAAGGGTTCTCTCTGTTAGTACACAAAGTAAGCCCATGTTTCAGAAAAATCCCCTTTCAGCAATTTAGCCACTTTGCAGTTAAGATGACATGGATCTGTGGCTACACATGCTACATGCAAACAGAACTACAATAGTACTTGTTATAGAGTGATTTTGGAATTAGTTCAGGGGGTTTGAGTCTATGCATATATAAATAAAAGATTAACTCAAACTTTAAACAAAAGATTAAAAGTACCTTCTGCACCATTACCACAACATTCACAAATCTATAATGGGAAAAAAACCACATTATAATTACTTTATTATGTTTATAGGTTTGAGTGAAAGAGGATTGTTGATACCACATAATATAAAAAGCAAGGTTATGAGCTTTTAAGGCGTGAGAAAAGGAAACAAATCCCTGCCAAATGGCCGTTAGCAAATAAAAGGTACACTTAAACCTTAGTAATACACAAGTTGCATCTAATCAGAGCGGGTACGTGTACCTACAAACACATCGCAGCATGTGCAAACTGCACACACAAGCCCCCAGGGCAGAGCATGAAGCACCCAACAACCTCATGCTGAACACACGGGACTGAATGGAGCCCTGTATCTCTGGCAGCCCTGGGGGGGTCCCTGGGCACCCCACAGCAGGGCCATTGCTGCCCCCCCGTCCTCCACAACAATTCTTTGAGGGCACTGTTTGCTGTTAATTTCTTAGGTTTAAGTCACTGGACTGCATGGTAATTAGATTTTATTTATTTATTTACCTTCCCCCCCCAAAAATGTTCAACATTGACTGATTTGTTATGCTGAAACTTATTCTGCCTTTACATAGAGGAAGGAATTGTTGTCCCTGAGGGTGGTGAGAGCCTGGCCCAGGTTGGCCAGAGAGGTGGTGGATGAACCATCCCTGGAGACACCCCAGGCCAGGCTGGACGGGGCTCTGAGCAACCTGAGCTGGTGAAGATGTCCCTGCTCATGGCAGGGGGGAACTGGGGAGCTGGGAAGGTCCCTTCAACACAAACTGTTCTATGACAGGAGTTTTTGCTGTACTTGTGCAAAAGCTGAGACATACATGCACACAACTGTACAGGTTATTAATATCTATAGTCTAATATTTCACATCCCCACCCCACTCAATGACCTGCACCGAATACTCTGGCTTGTTCCAGCACAACAGGAGCACCTATATGAGGCAAGAGAACAGGGTCCCAAAAACCCAGAGCTGCTCTAAGTGTAAATCCTGAGCCCTCACCCTGACTCCAGAATAAATTGCAAGTTTTATCTTACAGTAGAAAAAAAACCCTGAAATTCAGAGATTAACCTGCGGCTGCAGAGGTCAAACGCATCAGAAGGCACGACGCTGGACCAATTTCTACTCCCTTCAAAATAATGTGGTGGTAGTGGGATATTTATATTTTGGTGGCTGAGGAAAGGCTGCAGGATCCTGCTGCCTGTGTTCGGCCGCATGCAAACACAGCTGGATCTTCCCTTTAGACTCCACAACATCAAAAAGTCGGCTTTATTGAAGAGAAATCAATTGTATACTTGAAAAAGAAATTTCTTTCTTAGAAACCTTTGGGTTCAGGATGCCAAGTGTAATAACATCAGTTGACACTTTTGCAAAAACACATGGTAAAAGGAGTAAAGATTTAAGGGAAAAAAACCACAACAATCACCACCTCAAAACTCTGTATCAAATATTGTGATGCTAAGGCAATGCTTCTGACATTCCCAAATGTGAAACCAAGATGACATCTTCAGCCCAGCCAGAACAGCCTGGACTGTTTCTCCTCTGCAATGGCTTTGCTTCCAGTCTCGCAACATATGTTCTAGATAAACATCTAAGACTGCAAAAAAGCACCAACCTTTCAATGTTAGTGGCTATACAGCACATCATCCAGAGTTATGTGACAGTATTTTTTAAAGATGACATTTCAAGGAGACAAAAAAGTGCTACTTGATCTCCTCTGAGGAGTTCCAGTAAGAGATTTATTCTTTCCGGGCAGCCCATGACAAACAAACTTAATCATTTTTATTCCGTTGGAAGTAGGCACAGCATTTATATTCCAGGAGAGCTACGTACGTTTTTGCTAATTGGGCAATAGCACAATGTTTTCTTGAACAGTTTAGAAAGCTGTCTGATAAAAGATTGAGAAATAAGGACTTTTTGTAATACTGGCAGGAAAAAAAAAGCAGAGGATCTTTTCCTAGCAGTACTGGGGCTGCATCCAAAGTCAATCAAGGCTGCTGAGCATGAATTTAGAGGATTGGTTTACAGACACTCAGAGGGGGCTGTAAGTGCAACGTAACTGTGCTGCATCTGCACTTACTTATCGATACTAGTGCAAACTAAGCAGGCTTGAGCTCAACCTCAGCTGCTTACTCTCACCAGAAACCTCTTCCCCTGCTCACCATAATTGCTGGAGATGGCAATCTACACTGGCTGTAATGGCTGGAAAATCCTAAGGAGAGGTCTTCTGGTTTTTAAAGGCGTAATATGGTCTTGTTTTCATTCCTTGGCTAATAAGCAAGCCAGAAATTTGCTATCATTACAGCCTAATTTCCAGTTTCTACAATTGTCCCAAACACCAATTATGCACACTGAGGGCTGCGGAATTTCAACAAAGGCTGAATTTAACACAGGGACTCAGCTCCACCCTGCTGGAGTCAATGATATACAAAAGATGCAACAACATGAAAAAAAAGCTGCAGCTTTATCAGCAGAATCTATCTCGCCATTACACTGTATGGATAGATAACCCAGCTTTGTCTGTGCAAGAGCATCCACAGTTATGCAGTGTTTATCAGTAAAACATTCCTTCCATCAACATAAAAGGCTCAAATAAGGAGTGCTAACAGTTGTCCTCATTTGGCTAGAAAAAGCCCTTGCACTGGGGGTACCTGAGAGATAGAAATGACACACTCAGGAATTGGATATCAGCTGCTGTTTCTCAGAAACACAGAATTTAATGTCAATTCAAACAAGCTCTTACCAACTCCCTGCACCACCTGCTATCACTCCAAACGTCCCCAGGGCCCTGTAACAGAACATGTATCAAACTACAAAATAAAAATCCCAACCTGAATATGAACAAGTGACACACAGGCCATTCGCATAAGAAGTTAACACTCTGAAAGAACAATCAATATCATTTCCCATTAGTTGTCTCCACAGATTTATCATTTAGGCTTTTCCTCAGCAGCCTTGAGGGGGAAATGAGAGATGTGTGCGACTGCACAGGAACTAAGGAAAGTCTCCTAAAGTCATTTAGAGCTATTATTATAATAATTTCCTTTCAACAGATGAATGAACAGATGACATTAGACATGAAGAAAACTGATTTTCTATAGGATGTTACCTATACTTTATGTTACAGCTGGATGGCTAGACCTTTGGAGCTGTAGGAACTTCAAGAGCTGTTTCCAGATCAGAGCTGTGGTATCTCACCCCGCTGATGGAGATTGTCCATATCTGACAGGGGCCAGGTCTGACCCCATAGAGGGTTTTACCTGAACGTCAGTTATACTTCAGCTTCATTGCAGAGGCACGATCCCGTCCTCAAGATGACACCATCTGCTTCTAGCTCCTGGATCTTCTGTCCTTCCTCACTCACAGTTCCTCAGCAATTATCTTGCAAATCCCAGCCACCCAAAGGTTTTCAATCACAGCTCATAACACTAAAAATGTGTACCATGTATTCTTCACCAAGCAATGCTCTTACAGAGAGAACAGAAAGCAACATCAGTAGAAAGCTTCAGGCATGCCCTCAATAAAAATACGAATTCTAAGTCTTCAGTAGAGTTACATACTGGTTTGCATTAAGGAACTACTGATTTGAAACACACAATATGGAGCTTTTAATGCATAGAACCCTACTGAGGAGAAACATTCCAGAAAGTTTTTAGTCTGTGCAGTAAGGAATACTGCATGTATCCTCTTCACTATGGAGAGACAGAGACATTTCTGACAATAGCCATTAGTTTTGGTGGTTGTTTTTTTTTTTCTTCCTAACTCTTCCTTGACAAATGAGAAAAGCCTCTTAAACTATCTCTGCTAAGCACTATATACAAAATTTAACCACAGTCAACCTGTGCTGTTGTGAAGATGGGCATTGACACAGAAAAAGAGAATTAACTTCACTAATGGCAGTTATCTGGAATTACGTGGTGCTTGGAATGCTCAAACTATATATCCCAAAACAGCGAATATCTTTAATATGTGCAGAGTTTCCTTAATACGTGCTTTAATACAGTTCATGTATACACACTGACAGCCTATCTGTTTCTCTGTAAACACAAGAATCTCCCCAAGAGATGGCACATGGGTTTTCAGTTCCACCAACCCCAACAGAACCACGATGGCTCATACCAGCCACGCTCTCAGGTCAAAGGCTGATGGTCGTCACATCCAGGCTCCAGGTCACAAACAATTTGTAAACTTAGACTAGAATGACAAAGCTAAGTCTTTTAAAGTTCAAGAACTGAAATACTTTGAAAGATGGATAAGATACACGCTATAGTTTAGAATTCAGCTAACACCACACAGATCTACATTAGTTTAATACAAACCAGGCATCATTTCTCTATAGTAAAAAGGAGATGCAGAACTAAATAGGCCTCATGGAAGTCAATCCCTATTATCTTTCTTTTCCTTTAGGCTTTGTTTTGAACAGCTAGTTTCCTTTAACATTTTTCAATACAAAGCAGCAGCATACAGTGTAGGGAAAGAACAAAGCGGCTCCTTTTATCTGCCTCTCTGTCTTCTGAGTAAATATTGCACCATTGTTCTCCCTAGGAAACATCTTTCATCTTTGTTTTAAGGATGCGGGTGAGCTGATGTTGTTGAGAGAACCCATCGAGCTTTTACATCTGAGAACCAGAACTCCGAGGGCGTCCTCTTTCCATAAAATAAAAGCATGTGCAAGGATTTCCCTGTCATCTTTGCTCACCCCAATGACATTGTTCACTGGAGGTCAGCTCACTCCAGAGGTTTGGCTGCTGAGGGCAGCAAGAATGGTTGCATACTAAAGATTTATCCCCCCCCGCCCGCCAAGATAGCATCAAAACAGCTCACAGAAAATCAAAGCATGGATGTGGCTAGATGCCATCTGTTACCCTTTCCAGAAAAAGTGTCATGATATTTATATCTCCTGAGAATGCCCAAATTAGCTGTAGGTAAAGACTCCGTTCCTTCTATATAACTCTGCACAGAAATATAATGGCCTCAGAACAGATGGGGGAAAACAATACAAGGGTATTATTAGGACAAAGCCATGTTACATAGAACAGCTCTACTCCTTATATAATTATACAAGGATAGGGAGTGAATTGCAGAAGCATACTACAGCTTCTGGAAATTTAAAAATTACATACAATAAGTCTTAATAAGTACTCCTCATAATACAAAAAATAGCATTTACACTTAAAATGTTCCATATATAATCTGGGTTAAAAGGAAAAGGTAATATGGTAAAACAGTAGCATTTTTTGTGGCCTTTTCCAAGAGTTATTCCATCACTGTGCAACAGACAAGTGAGCCAGTTCTGATGGTGATCTCGTCCCGCATCAGCCTGGACACAACACACCCCAAAACCAAAAGAGCTGGTGTTGATATTCAGGAGACTTGCCAGTTTTCTGATTTGTGTATTCTTCTGTATTAGAGGGCAAAAAGATTTGCAGGACAGGAAAGAATCATCCACATCTATTTCTAGGTGGCTGTTATCTTACCTGGCTACCACACTAACTATACACAAGAAAACTCTCGGCTCACAACAAATATGAGTTGATACAACACAGCTTAACAATCTACCATGGCAGAAACATACAACATCATCTTGAATTTGCTACAAATCAGCCACCACAGTTCAGCTGACATAAACTAATTCAACCCAAGTTAGACATTTAATTGACTGAACAGACCATATAAAGACCTTTGGAAATCTTGTCTACTTCTCCAAAGAGTCACAGGGACATTCATCTGGTATACCTGCCCTTTCCTTCCCATTTTAAGCTTGGCTCCCCCCTAAATACCTCTCCTAGACATTTCACCCCATGAGGAACACATCTCTGTTCTGTAATTTGCACCTAAATTCTGCTACTATAACATAATAGTGAGATAGATCCTGGATACTGTTCATATCCACAACTGCATAAAGGGAACAACTGCACTAGAGTCAACTCAGATGCTGAGACACTTGCTAAGCTTAGGGAATTTCTCTTCTCTCATCAGTTCCCATTCTATATAAAGAAAATATATATATATATATATATATTCCCTAGCCTAAAACTGAGAAATGGTACAAACCATCCTCACTACTCATCAGCAGCTTTCCAATTATTCATGCAGAAAATTGCCTAAAACCCCTTCCCCCACCACATAAAAATGCGTCTCTTTCTGATTTAAAACAAAGTTCAATTCCCATTTTTTTAAAAAGCTTTAATCTTAAGGAAATATGGAGGCTTCAAAGTTCTGTAATTTGCAGTTCATTTGAACATTAATGGAAAGAAATGTTCCTCCACTTCAAACTATTTCCTCAGTCAATTAGACAAATCCTCTAAGTGCAGTTTGTGAAGCAGTTCGTGTCCGGGAACTTAATTAGTGCCGCATTCCAGAACCTGCATTCACCTCACCCCACTCACAACCGTGCGGGGCCACACACGAACAACAGCCATGGGGACAGCCGGGGACACCAAAGGGACAGCTCAGCCAACACAGCCACTGGGACCGATGGAGATTGTTGGAAGAGGTTGCGAGAGGCAGCCAGCAATCAGAACAGCTAATTAAAAACGGACAAAAGACTCAGCAGAGGGTCCTGACTGCCCGTGGTCATTGAGAAAACTCCTACTGCAAATTTTAAGAGTAATAGTTCCCCCCAATGCCCTCGCTGAATTTCTCATTGACACTTGCAAACTATTCCTGCTATGCTCCCCTGCAGTTTCAATTATACTGTCACTTGCCCATTTGTTGTCCTAGTTAGCCGCGCTGTTTGACCGCGGTTCACCGCACTCCTCATTAGGATTGCTGGCACATCACCTTTCAACATCAGAAGTAGCAATCCCAAACTAGCTCCCCAGCCTGAGACCAGAGGAACCAGTGCAAAAACAGAGTAGCTCCACACTGAGAACAAGAACCACATTTTACTCTTTGGGTAGATGCACTTCCATGGTAAAAAGCGCAGGAAGTACTAAGCAATTTCTAAAAATAATTAGGGTCTCTTGGGAAGAAAAGCCTTTGAGTCATATTTATAGAGAAGCTGAGCTAGGAATAATAAAAAAAAAGAGAAACCTCTACTGTCAGAACAGTCCTTTAATTCCTGGTGATAGCATAAAATTATAGCAGAAACTACTTTAAATAAACTTGTAAAGGTTTATCTGAAACCAGCTTGTCTCATCCTACAGGGGCTCATTCCATTTTCCCCACTAGCATCCCTGCAGCTAATACAGTGGTGCACGGTGTTACCAGCAGAGCTCAGGGTCACAGGCTAGAAAGTCACTTCCTCAGCTATTCTTGTATTCTGGTAAGGAATGGTCCAGTGTTTGTTTATTTGGGTTGGGTTTTTTCCCATCTACAAAAAGAGTCAATTGAAAAAAACATCATCAACAAGGTGAGTATAGTCTTTGGAGCAGTAGTAAGAATCACTCATCAGCACATCGAGCAGATAAATACAGTATATTCCATTTCCAGTTGTAAAGGAAGGGCAGGGCGCTCCCACTTATGTGTTTATAAGTCAGGTTCTATAAATACAAGCAAAACACAAGAGGCCACACTCATACACACAAGCCAACTTCTGCTCTCCAACTCTGTCCTCCAGATAGTAACACTCTAGTAGAAGATGTTTCCTTTTCCTCCTCAACTTCAAGTGAGTGTAACAATCTTGAAAGCAAGTGATAATTATCTTAAATTAACAGAAAACATTTATGTAAGTTTCATAAAAGGCAGATTTTATGTCAAATAAAAGGAAAAAGATAATACTGGCTTTGAATGCTCCTTTCACGTGCTCATGTATTTGTCACAACGGGCTGTGATGAGCAGGAGCAGCCAAGCTCACACAATGCAACCAAAGAGAAAAGCAAATGAACCCAAGAACCATCTCGGGGTGGCAGCATCAACAATCAAGGGGAAAACATCACTAAGAGATATAACAACAGAAACAAGCCCAAAAGCATCCACTATATATATATTTTTTGTAAGAGCTCATATTTCTGTTTTGTTTATTATCAGAAAGAAAAACAATATATTTCCTATCCTATAAAATACACATATAATTTTTGTGGTAATAAGACCCAGGAGAGGCATAAATATTCCCAAGGGTTTCGGCAGTTCAGAAGAACACTGTAAAACAGTTTGATAACGTGAAGATTACATTTCTCTCTGTTCACCACACACACACTCAGACACACATACAAAAGCCTGCCAAGGAGAACATTATTGATGCTTTAGAACTACAAGCCAATAAACCTCATGAATTTCATTTATTTGAAAATTGCGGTAGAAGCAGAAATATAAGTAATATCCTTAAATCTGGGATCATTAATTTAATCCCCACCCCCAATACACACCAGTGAGCTTTCTATGTTAAGTCTTTTCATGGTTCTTTTACCCAGAATAAGCAAAACCAGAAAATGGCATTTGGGAAGGAACATCATAAGCCCAGTCAGAGTCCTCCTTGAATGATCCTTAGCAAATGGTGATGTGATGTGATGTTTCTTCAGGTAGAGCTTTTGTTTTGTTCCCAAGAACAATTAAAGGTTAAGATGGAGAGGGGAGCTGGAGGTCCTGCTCAGTTCACAGGTCTTGCCTCCTCCATTTCACCCATTACTGACATTAAGACCCAGCAGCTCCTTTTCTTGGCCATCTCTGGCACAAAGAACATGATGCATTTGAGGGGTTTGCAGAGCAACATCAGAGCTGGTGTAAGAGTTACAGCAAGGGATTCTCCTCCCCAAAGTAGCTACAAAGCTGACACAAGAACATTCACAGCAGCAGCATGTCCAAGAGAGTCTGTTTAAAAGTTATGAGATGATCCAACCTGCTATTATAGACTTGTTTTTCTCTGTAAGATGCTGCTATCAAATACAACCCACCACAGCCTTGCATCAGCTGGCTTATTCATGGCATTTAGCACCACGGTTCCCATTTGCAAGAACACAGAGAGCATCAGCTGTGCCTGCTCTGAATTGCAATCAAGTTGCTCCATGTGGAAAGAAAAGGTAGATCAAATCTTTAAGCTGTCAAAGGCTTCAACAGAGAAGAAATAAGATGCTGTGGAGTGGGGAGTGCCAAAAATCCATCAAACACAGGTTAGCTATCTTGTCAGTGGTGCTAAATAGGTATAAATGGACATGTTCAGTCAGGCAGAGACAGCGCTGTGGGAGCTCAATGAGAGAGAAGGAGGAGGGAGGCAGCTCCCCTTCCAGATGGGAGAAATCAGCATCTGTTTTGTTTGCAGCTTTGAACGCCTAAATGCATCTAAAAAAAGGAAGAAACACACACACACAGACAGAGGGACTACGGGACTGGGAGGCAGGACGACCTGTTAAATCAGACAGCACATAGTTTGGACAATGCGTTCAAGGAAGGAAAGCACCAGTAATCCTTCATGACTCTGGCATCACCACTTGTATTGTCCTTGCACATTTTGAATGCAACCCCTTATTTTATAAAAGCGACTGCTTGGTTATGCAGGTTTCTTGCAAACCATCTCAGTAAGAGTACAAAATTTCACAGACCCTTTGACTCCTGTTATTTCTGCTTTAACATTTCAGAGCAATGTTTCTGTTTCATGAATCACCAACGATCTGCCCTGCCCAGCAAAATGAAGCAATGACAGCTGTTCCATGTGCAGCATCCTTGGACCACAGCTGCAGGGATCACGTTCCAGAAGCCCCACTCAGCCCAACCAGCTCCATTCAGCAGAGAGGCAGCTCTACAAACATGCATGTAAAGCATTTCCACCCACAATTCTCCCCCAAAATCTGCCTCTGCGCCTACTGGAGACCAAACACACCTGTGGCAGTTACAAGCATCACGTAAGACAGTTATTTGTACAGAATGTAGTTCATAAAGCCATTCAGCTTGGGACTTAAACACCTCCTGTGTCTTGCAGGAGCTAATAGCAAGCACTGACCATGCATCACTCAAAATCTCAGGGCACAAGAGGACAGATCTCAAGATACAGTAATTTTGAACATCACTATTTAGCTGGATTCTGTCTGTCTTTGAGTGTGGCTTTCAAATAACCTGTGTGTTGCTGCTCCCAAATATACCAAAAAACCTATAAGAAAACTATTACTTTAATTAAAAACACATATTTCAAAAAACAACACAACAAACGAGCAAAAAAAACCCCACCAAATAAAAAAAACCCACAACCACCAACCAACCACACACACAAATATTTGACACAGAAGTTTCTCAACCCAGGAAAAGAGCATTCTTAAGGCTGCTGTCATTATACTAACAACAACATATGGCGCTTTTCTCCCCCAAAAGCAGATGCCCAGAGCAGCCAAGAACTTACCGAAAGCTGTTGCTGTCGGAGAACAACCCCACAAAGACTTGCCGATACACCCGTGGACGGAGAATGTTCAGCCCCCACATCAGCATGAACCATCACCCTGGCCAGGCCAAATGGCTAAATTGGGGACTGAAGTCCAACACTACACACAGATGCCTATGCTATGTTTTCTTTAAATGTTCATGTCTGAAAACAAGCTTAGCTAATAAATATATAGGAGAAATAAGTTAAGCCTTTTGACAGAGCTATGAGCATGACCTAACGTGGGCAAAACCCTAATGTTTCCTTTCATCCCTCACAAAAAATTTATGACTATTCAGGTAAAGAAAAGAAAGACCAAAAATATACCCTTGAAATACACAAAATCACGCCTTGTTCTCAAAATAAATTATTCAGTTGTTTAAGCTAGCGACTATTCAAATGTATTTCCTTGAGGCAAAACATCTCTTCCCCAGTACCATCACTCTCTCTGAAAGCAACATTCATCTTGCTGCTGATTTTGGAAAGGAGGTTTTAATAGGAAACTAGAACAGATCTTGGGAAATATTCATTTAACTCCCTGACTCGCCCCCAATTCCTCAGCCCTGTCCTACCCATCCCCTTGCAGCTCAATCCTGGAAACAGAATAGAATTTATAAAAGCAGCTGCCAGCTAGATGCCAACCTCACAGTATTTGTGGTCACTTGCTCAGCTCTGATGGGGAGACAACTACTCATGTTCACAGATTTGGCTTTGTAGCACACAAGGGCCATTTATGTCTTTGAGCTCCTATTTTCTAATTCATACTGTCAACTTCAGACATCATTATTACTCATCACTAATTAATGTTCTTTACCTCCTTTAGGCTAAAAAAGAAAATAGTTGTAGGAAATGACACATGTAGTGGACACCACGATACAAAACCCATCAAAACCATGGACAATTCAAACCATCAAACATCATCTACATCTCCCTGGAGACAACTGGGTCCTGCAACTGGTGTCTCACTTTAGGACTGACCACATACAATATATTATAAGGAGAAGTTTGTGACTTGTTTTATGAATGCTGGAATTCCTTAACACTGATTTAAATGTCTTAAAATTAATAATAGCTGGCATTTTATGAAAAAGATGAGAAATATAGAGCAGACAAGGCTAACCTGTGAGGAAACCAGTGACCAAGCCCATCTTGTGGCTACATTCACTGATACAAAATACAATTGCTCTCAAACATTCCTGAAACATAATGGAAGTGCCAGATAAAAGACTGAGACATCTCACAGCAATGCCAGAGGGGAAAATATGGGAAGATTTATACACATCCGGAGGTAAGTGGTGGAAAACAGTCTGCAGAAGGTGCAAATTTCATCTTTCCAGCTATTCATCACCTTAAAAGACACTTGCTTTAGGCAGAGAAGCCTATTACAAATTTGTTAGCAACTCCTCTCGAAAAACATTGAGATAATTTCATTTTCCAAAATCAAAGTAAATAAAAGCACTTTTGCAATCTGTACAGCAATGCAAAGTGCATTTTACATGCACAACTTGCGGTTCGTATATGTATTAAAAATGAAACAAAAGTTATAGGAGCTTTAAAAGAAATACAAATAAATCAAAACAACTCTCAACTGCCACCTTCTACAGCCTTGTCAGATATTTCAGTTTCCATTAATTTGTTTGTAGGTTGATCGACATTTTAGTTTACAATAATACTCTTCAGAAAGCCTGCAAGGGTTATGTTCCTACTATAATTAATAGGAGTTACAATGAAGAAGTGGAAAAGCACAAGGATGAGCCCAATTTTATTGTCACCTTAACATTTATCACGAGCCACAAAAACACAAAAGAAACACAACATCTTCAAAGAAATCAAGAAAAATCTCAATCCTACAGCAAACACTAGATACTCTACACTTAAGGAAACAACCTGGTTTAGTCATTTGTGTTTTCACCAGGTTTTTAAACACATTATCAAGGCAAGGATCTTGTCAACCCCTAAATTGAGAGATAATTTGGATAGTAACTCAGATTTTTTCAGCCTCAGGCTGTTCTGCCAAAGCCAATTCACAGGAGCAGACTGTTTCACACCTGTACGTCTATTTTTCACCACTTCTGATGATCACAATTAACCCTTCTCTAAGCCCAAAGCCAGTTTGATGCCTCCACTTCTTCCCTCCAGGTCTCAGCAAAGATCCCAAAGATCAAGAGTTATATGACCCAGAGAAGAACAGAAAATATCCACCCTCTGTTGGCCTTTTATTCACAAGATGGGTCAGTGGCCAAGAAAGATTTTTCTCTGATTAGTCAGAAAAAAAGTGATAACAAATGGCTGCAGAAATTAATAATTTTCATGGACTTCTATTTAATAAACTATTTTCTTACATTGAGTAAATTTGCTGGTTAAGGCAACTGTTCCAGTACATCTAAAGAGCCAGTGATTTTGTTTGTTGTGTTACAAGAATACAAACATTCTTATTCCAAGCTCTGAAATCCACTCCTTCACTGAAGCTTGGGATATAACCACTGAATTAAAAATGAGTTCATCTTCAGCTTATTTTAATATATCTTGAAATACAAAAACATGCTTAGAAGAAACCCAGGTTTGATGTCTCAGAGAACCTGTCAGTGACACTGATGCCCAGTCAGTGTCTCTTTAAGCAGTAAGAGCTGCATTAACCAGCTTCTCAGTGCTGACATTGCCTGTAGCACTAATCAAAGTTGCATTTGCTTTTCTTTTATCCCAAAATGCAACCTCCTCAACTTCATCCTGCACTAATTAGACTATCGTACCTGAAAGTGCAACCCAGATCTCTGAACTATCATTGCTCCCGACCGCTGAAGCAAAGCAACATGGTCAGAGGTAAAAATTTGACTGTGTTAGGTGGCAAATACAGACCTGTGGATTATTATATATCAGGATTTAGCATAACTGTCCTGGCTGTAAAGTGATGAGCACTGCAGAGCACTAAATGGCAGAGGCGCGCAGCATTTACTCAGGAGAGTAAACTAAGATTGAGCACAGGCTGGTGAAATCCCAATATTAAAGGCAAAAGCCTCAATCCTGCTGCCATCTAAGTTGACTAGCTACTTACAATGATACTTGTTCAATTAGAGAACTCCTTTGTTCAATGCATTTATTTAATAACACACTTTTGCCAGGGTCACAGTGACCATCGCTTCACCTGCATGCCCCGAATCAGTTTAGAAAACCCCTAAGAACAAGGTGCCCTGTCCTGGAAATAAACCCACACAGCCTAGAAACAGCTGAAAAATCAGCTGTGCACTTCAGGCATTTGTTCTGGCCTAATTACTTCTAAATGAGCCTAGA
Source organism: Nesoenas mayeri (assembly GCF_963082525.1). NCBI lineage: Eukaryota > Metazoa > Chordata > Aves > Columbiformes > Columbidae > Nesoenas > Nesoenas mayeri. The sequence continues at coordinate 14,433,730 of NC_137562.1, forward strand.
GGGGTTTGGGGTATTTTCCCCCCTCCCCTCTCTCCAGGTAATACTGGAAATCCTTAACTACATTTCCAACTCGGTGATTTCTATATGTTTCACAAAATATTAGCACCAGATAAACCTAGAGGTAGGATGCTAAATGTCTTTAACTGTCCTCTGAAAGTGTTTTTAATAGAGATTTCAAATGCCAAACCACTGATCACCAGAGACCTCTGAGGCCAGTGTGCAGATGGGTCCATCTGCAAGGTGAACCCACAACACAGCGAGTCCCGAGGATCAGAAATGATGGAGACAATCAAAAATACACAGTCAGGTATTTATCAGTTGGTGGAGCTACTTAACTGACACACCAATTCACAGGGGGATTCTAGTGAAGCTTTATTTGATTCAGGAACAAAACTGCTTCTTAATATTTAAATTACTTTCCTTGTTCTTACTCTAAGAATAGCTACCACTAATTACTCAGCTTTTATCTGGAGTTGTAACACTCCCTAAAGATACCAAGTGAGGCCCCCCCAAGCTTTGAGACTTGGTACCATCTTTTACTCAATCCGGTTTTCAAACCTGCCTCTTCCCAAAAGTCATAGTTAGGAAGCTATAAAATTAATGAGCTTGCACTCTTTATTCATTTCCAGTTCTTGCTGGTAAAAGCAACTTGTTTGCAACTGTCTGGTCCCACTGCATGGCCAGATCCTGCCCAGCACCAGCCAGGGTCACCACCAAGGGAACGCAAAGGGGATTGCCTTCCCTTCAGAGATACCCAGAAGCGCCCCTGGTATGTGTCTGGTGGCAGTGGTGTGATACATTATGTGAATTAGTTTCATTTACTGAGTAAAAAGCAAAAGCTATGATAGCCTAAAGGAGATGTGCAGTAGGGTTTGGAGGGTTTTTTTATCAATATATTTTTAAAGGGCAAATTAAATGACCTGAGCAACTATAGACTTGTCAACATGGCATCAATCCAAACTAAAGTAACTGAGCAGCAAATCAATCAAGAATTAAAGAATACTACAGTTAATCCATGAATCCACAGTGACCAAAATAACAAGCTTTTACAGATTCATGTGTTTTCTTCTATAAAAACTTATTGGATTTGTTAACACCCATGTAAGGGTGTTAACAAAGACACTCCAGGCTTTCAGAACGCATCTCACTTGGCGTGATCTGACCACCTTGCTCACCCAGCCTGCTGCAAGAACTGGCTGCGGCACCATTTCCAGACCTGCTATGTGGTGAAAACACCTTCTCAATCCCAGATATTCAGGGCTGGCTGCTTTCCAGGACTCCTTCAGCATCATGGCACAAAATATTTCCTTGCTACAACATAAAAGGCATAAATAAAAGCAGCTAGAAACACAACCAAGATTGAGGTGCACGTCTTTTTTCCTCCAGTTTGCTGGTATGAAGCTAAACTGACACATTTGAGAGATATTAAAGACAATTTAATGGCTTAGGAGAAGTCCTGGAAGCAAGAGCCCGTCTGCAGAGGGGAGCAGGCAGAGGATGTAGGAGATGAGAAAGGAGGAAGCAAAAGGGAAAAATGAGTTAGTGCTGGTGAAAAGATTGGGAAAGGTAAATATTTCCCAAGGAAAGGAAAAAAGTTCCAAACATTTTGATACATAGGAGGGATTAGGAGACAGAGCCTGCCGCTCCACAGCGACATCACGGCATCTCGGGCTGGAGCTCTTGGAGGATTTGCAAATCAATTCTATTCCTTTCCATTTCCCACCGCCAGCCAACCTTTGCAACTTGATCATTAATATTTTCTCTCACAGAAAGAACGGCTGATATTCCCAATCTCGTATCAAATCTGTGCTAAACTCCATGCCATCTCTTTCATTTCCAAATGAATTTGCCTTATTAAAAAGTAATGAGCTATTAATTAACTTTGCACTCATACAAAGCTGTTTAATTCTCAATCCAATTAACAGCAATCTGCTGAAGGATTCTAATGATTATTTTAAATTTGCTAAGAGAAACATCTCTGAGTCTTTCCTAATAAGATATTTATAGAATAGCTTGGGCTGGATCTTCCTCGCATTTTAATTCAATAACATTTCTATAATACTTCAACATCTCTCTACAACATTATCTTTGACAACATATTATTTAGATGCAAAGCAAGACTAAATACCTAAAACTGCTTATTTGGAAGATGTTTGGGAGGGATTATTTTGTTCTTAGCTTTCTCAATCACACAGTTTCTGTTCAGGTAAGTCTCCCACTGAGTTCACACAGGTATTTGCTTTACAAACCCTGCAGCAATGGGCTGCTTCCCACCTTCTCCAACTTTTGAGTAGTCTCCTCTGCACAGAGGAGCTCACTCAGCAACCCAATATAGGGTTCGTTTTAAGTTATATTATGTTTTGTTATAACCATAATGACAAGTCTTATATGAATTCTACACATGGGCTGTTTGGACAAGAAAGACTTTATGTCCACATGATTTTGGCATCTGGAGGTTTTCCACCCCTCTAATAGACAGACATAACAGAACATCCACCTGTGGCAGGTACCCACTGCCATCACTGCCCAGGCTCATCTTGCATCTTCTCTGACAGATAAAGAACTCCCAAAATTAGCCCTTTAAAGGACAGTTATTCTCTCCATCACTACAAATGACGGCATCTGATAACTAAAAAGTTGCAGCTTTTGGTTCTCACTAGCACTACAAATTTTCCCAAAAGTAAGTGAAGAACAGTCAGTTCAAACCATGGAGGGGCATTCAGGGAAACAAATCCCCACTTTTCCAAAACCACAAATGAAAAAAAAAAAGATTAACATGAAACATCACAACTGCATGTATGGTTCTTAATAATTGATTAGTAGTACCTGTCTGAAATGAAAACTGGCAGAAACCCTGCAGATCAATACCCAATTCTGAGCAATTCTGCAGTGTGTCATATCACATGGGCCCCAAGTACCCAATTTCAATCATGTGTTCAGAGCAGGAAACTTATAAAGGCAGTTCACAACTTACCTTTACACATGCTAATCCATATCACACACAAAACCCATCTAGTTTAGCTTAATCCATACCCAGACATGAAGTAGTAGAACCCATGGCATTTTAAACCAGATGTGCTTATCCAGAAATACAGCCATGGTTGAAGTTGTAGTGGCACGAGGGATTTTTGGTGGTGGTTTTTGTTTGTTTGGGATTTTTTTGTTTGTTTTGGTGGAGGGGTTTTTGTTTTCATTTTGTTTGGTTGGGGTTTTTTAAAAATATATATAATACTTTCTAACACTAACATTTACTGTTTACTACAGGCATGGACCTTACCTATTTCTGCAGCCTTGCTGCATCTCCCCACATCATACGCTACTAACAACGGAACCATATGTAACATCTGTCCCATAACACTGGTACCCAATTCAGGGAACTGAGGTTAGCAAAGGGTGTACCACCAGGGCTATAAACAGAATGAAGTCTAAAAACAACAACAAAAATACACATACCTATATACATCTATATCTCTTATGGCACATCAATGCATCCCAGTTAAAGTCAGCTCTTCTCCCTGTACCTCTGTGTTGACAAGAAGCAGGACGCATCAGAAGAAAAAGCTGAATTGTCCTGATTTTATATACTGAAATGGTTCTCAAAACAGTGTCTGAATGTGCTCGCTAAATCTTTTGAGATGCCCACAGCAGTAAATCAAATCAGATGCTGCTTTTTGCTTTGCTCTGATCCTCCGAGCACTTTTAATTCTCACATGGCACCGTGCAGGACAACTACACAATGTGGAGCAAGGACTCTTCATCTTCCTGATGGATGAAGGACATTCTTTGGGTTTTATTTTCTCTCTCTCATGTACAGGTCGTTGTGCATGGCTCCAGTGTTCGTTTGCATGCTTCATAGCCTCCTGCTCCAGAGTGCACACATGCTACTGTCTGATGATTTACTATCTGCCTTTGATTGAGGCTGAGGGCATTTCATGTTATTTTATTATCTAATGTGTATACACACAGCGGATTTTAACTGCTGCATCCATACTCTCATTTTACCAATCAATGCTGTGCCTCTCTCCAAATCAGAAGAGCTATTTGAAATTATTGATCTGTTCATATTTCTTTTTCTTATTGATCGTATAATCTACAGCACCATCAAGTTTCCTTTGGCACAGGGTATGTTAAACATTATGCAACTTTCCATCTTCAGTGTAGTGACAACTTCTATTCATTCAGCTCAAAATAATAAAAGTTAAGCTTCTTGAATATTTTGTACATAACCCTCTGGTCAGCACATATAGGAAACACTTAAGTGTGGCCTCTATATATTTAGATTGGACAAATGATTGCAGTTGGCAAGATTTTCCCCCTCTTATAGGGTGGCCAGTGGACTCTGTCCCAACCACCACAGTCCAAAAGAGTAGCTGCTTTGCAAAATGCAGGATATGAAAGATAATATATGAAGATGCTTTATGCTTTCATGAATCACAGGCTTTAAGAACCATTTACACATCTCACCTAAGCGAAGACAACCTTAATTTTAAAACAACTCCTGTTGAACTACTAACACCACAGAGTGAAACAACAAAAACCCCAAAATATCCTCTCCCCAGCTTCTTCCATAAAAACTACTTCTACAAATTGTTTTTCTCAAATTCTGTTATACAGGAGTTCTTTACTACAGAAGTCACACAGCAGGTTCTTGGTGTATAAAGGAATTAATGCACATCACGTAACATCTGTGCCCTTGCACACCCCTTCTGCCAGAGGAGAAACAACTGTGCACTGTGATTAAGTCAAAGTACAGCAGTTATTAGACTTTGGGCAAAGAAAATGCATTTCTCTTTAAAAGAGTACATATTTTAAATGCATTCGTTCTTCCTTGGTGGAATTCAGCTGTGCCTTGACCGCAGAGATGCTGGAAGCATGGTTTTTCATATGGATCCAGTGTATGGCCCCTTCCAAAATGCTCTCAGCACAGCAAGGCAGGTTGTGTGGAAGCTGATGTTCTGCAGCTCCACAGAACAGTGGGCAAGGGCGTCACAACCTGGTCGGGGTCGTGCGCAAACAGTGTGGCCAAAGGACTGATGGTGCACGGACATGCTACTCAAACACCACCTTCACCACATGCTTAATGGGGATCTGAGAAGCTCTAGATGACACTTCTGTCTGCATAATAGATGTGATCAAAAAGTCTTGCAGCTCAGCCAAAGCTATTGATCTGAGCAGTCTGCAGAGCATCTGGAAACAGCCAGATTATGCCCACATAACCTCAAATTCTACCACACGCATAAGTTACAGTTTATTTGAGAGAGTAAGAAATGGGGAGGTCCCAAAATCAGAGCAGAGGAAGCACTAATGAACCATTTCATTAATATATAAATTTTATGCAAATAAAGTAATATCAAAGTCAAGCAGGCTGATGTTTTTAGGACTTGAACTACCTTAAAACTGAGATCACAGTCTAAACAAATGCATATATTGGAGCAAACCTCCAAGTATAACAGCACAAGGGTGTTAGGCTAGAAAGTCAACACAGAAGCCTTGTTTGCCCCCTCTGTTTTTAAACCATAGTATTAACTGTATTACAAATCTCAAATCATTGGTGTATATGGATGTACCTCATTCATATAAGCATCAGGAAAGACAGGAAAATAAAAGTCAGCTGTGATTTTAGTGCAGCACATAGAAAGATTTTACTAGATTCAAAACACTGTCAAATTAAAATATCATAACATTTATAATGTAATGTTTTTATTCATCCCAGGAAAAGGTTTACACAACTGACGGTGTTATAACTCACACTGTACTGAAGTGTAGGTGGGACAAGGTGAATCAGTTGATAACACTGCACAGCAACAATCTGGAGCAAGGATTGAAAAAAATAATCCAACTGAAAGAAATAAAAGCAAATAGGTAGAATACTGCTATTTAGCCCTTTTTTTTTTTTCCACAAGAGTCATTAGAAAGCAGCACTTTTTTAAGAAATAAATGTTCTTTTATAGACAACTGGGCACAGAAAGTTAATGGACACGCAGGATCATTACAAATTAAATGATTAGTGATGCATGAAATACAACATGGCTGGAATCAGGTAAACAAAGCAGTAAGACAAGTAAAATCTGTCACAGACTGGGCACCTTGCACCTGTAACTTTGTAAGAACTTGGGTTTTTTTCAGCGTAAAATGCTGTCAGATATAAAATGAGCAATCTGTTCTCCTCAAAACAAAGGCAAACCCAGGGTCCAATTCATGCAGCTTCAGCTTTTCCACGTTGGAAGAGAATTCAAAACCATCTCAGCAGCAGCTTGAGTTCACATGCTAGAAACCTGAGGATGCCATCTGCATCCCTACATTTACATTTAACATTAAATTGTGCTTCTGGCAAACTTCATTCACTGCCTACAAATCCTCAGCCTCTTACTCCAGCAGCTCTTCCAATATCCACATGTTAACTCCTCAACTAAAAGGATGTCTGCTCTTCAACACTCCAAGGAAAACGTGTCCAAGTTAAAGATGTATTGTACAATACTTGACATCACAATATGAGATTTACAGCACTGATGAACACACTGGCAGTGCAAGAGGTCCCTCGAACCACCCACCCTGTTGTGACTACAGTTTTCTCTAAGTGCTTTTTCCTGCAGGACAGGGCACGCACGCAGAGAAACACAAATACTACCTTTGTTTTTGAAGTCATGCATCTGCTTTTCCAGAACCCAAGAACCAATCTGGCACTAACCGCTGCAGTTCAGATATGGACCAAAGCGCTTGAAGGGATCATTATTTTTGAGCACAGAATAATTGTGGGCTGGGAAATCTGATCTGCAAGTAGTGCTAAGAACACGTTGCCTTCGCAACTACCACTAAAACTATCTCACAGTCTCTAAAACCACTCATCTCTGTCAACATCCGCTACTAACTACATCTACTGTTTATAAAGTAACTCCCTTAATCTTGGATTTATTTTAAAGTCTTAAGGATGCATAATTTGCATGCACAACAGCTTATTATAATCTTCTCACAAACAAGAACCACTACAAAGTCACTTTGTGTAACTTTCAAACTTGAACAGCTCTAAAAAACAGATGGAAAACCAGTTATTCACAGCACAGCATCCCATTGTTTGGTACTGAGACACCTTCCTCCAGCTACTACACTGTTCACATGGTACATGGGTATTTGTGTGTCAATACGGATCAGTTCCTGCAACGTGTAACTGATTTTCCATAGTATACTTTAAGCTTGGTCAAACAACTTAAGTCCTTAATAGCTATTTTAGCAGATCGAATGAAATACAAGTGTGTAAAGGCATTCTGATGCTTGCCACCACTTACAGTTTAGAAGCTTTCAGGACACACATGTTTAATCAGAGAGAGCTGATTAGGATCATGGCTGAGTGATTATTTATTGACATGTGCACAGAGGGATGGAAACAGAATGGGATCACTGGTTCCTTGCCAGAGGAGCTGGCAATTGTTATTGACCAGTTTTTATTTTTGGACATCAGCCTAAATATAAAACTGAAGGTGCCAGATAAGCTTTACGTTCAGCAAAAGTGAAGCTACATGTATAACCTCACATATATGATTAATCATTTTAATACAGGGCCTAGCTACTCCCAAAACGTCACAGCTAGACAGGGCCTCCATCTGCATATGTTACAGAGCCATTACAAACACATACATTATTTTCAGCAATCCAAGCAGAAAAACAAGTTGGCATTTAAAAGAAACAAACAGTAGCAGTCAGATGCATTTGAGGCACTTGGTACGAAGCAGTAATCACCACCTTTCTTTCACAGCCCAATATTGAAACGAGGGAAGAGCAAATGTTTGCTTTGCCGAGAAGGGCCATATTCCAACAGACGAGAAGTAGAACCACTAAATATTGACAGAGTGTGAGGATTCGCAATCAAAGCAGCATAAGGTCCTCGGTTCCTGTTGGGACCTGAACTAAGCACCTTCACCTCCTCCAAGCGCTTGGTCCGCCAGCTGAACTGTTGGCAATAACCCTGTCTAAGGTCTGCAAACAGAGCTATCATGCTTACAAGAGAAGATGGCGAGATGAAAGACAGCTTAAAAATTGCTGGGACTCATCTGATTCAACAAAGCTGCGAGCGGGGAATGGTTGTGGGGCAGCTTTGAGGAGCTTTTCTGCGTATTTTGACAGGCTCTGAAGCAGCCCCTTGGGCACGGCTGCTCCGTTATTGACCGGCAAACCTTTAAATTAATTCAAAGAATGTCTTTGTGCCTCTTCTATATGGTGGAAGTGATATCCAAAATCCAGCTGGCTATGTTTTATCTGTGAGCAGCATCAGGGAAAGTAAGATAGATCACAAACACAATTTTTTCAATCTAAAAATTAAATCTACCAATTCCCCCCCCCCCCAAGCTCTTTCGTAAGTATCCTTCTGGCTTCATAGGAAATTACCATACCTGAAAAGACACTTCAGCACTGTAATTTCCCTTTAATAACAGCAAGAAAACTCAAAAAGTCATGCTGTTTACATACAGGATTCCTAATCAACCTCAAGCTTCAACAGAATTAAATCTCTCTGTAAGATCTCCCCAGAAGCCTCTGTTCCCCCTTCTGCACTGGACTATGTGCACAAATATACACAGGCCCTTGAACCTTTGTAGTTGCAAACTGAAGATACAGAAAACCCTGCAGTGTTAAGAGTCAAAATAAAAGAGTGCAGACTCTGAATTACAAGCAGCTACATCGGTTTAAGACCTAAAAATGACAGAGGGGTGTGGGAGGGGGGGCATGGAAATCAACCCCAAGCCCCAAAACTTGTTTGCAGTTTCTTCTTTTGAAGTGGTAAATCATATTTTCAGAAAGCCACATTGCTTTGTTCGCTCAGCAGGGATCACCAGCTCATGTGGAAAGATTTTGTGTTGATTAATACCTTTTTATTCAAAGGGAAACCCCCAAGAGCATCATTTGACTCAACCACTGATTTGGGATGAAATTTACAACTTAGTATCTTTTACCACAACAGAAACCACACATGGCAGGGATGGGACACATAGGGAGAAACACGACAAAGTCCATCAGATTCCCAAAACCAGGAAAGGCTTCACAAAAGCACTTCTCTTCATATTAAATTCAGAAATATTTCTGTATATGCGAACAGGCACACATTAGTAACTCTGACAAGCAACAGGCTGCGCATATCTACAGCTGAGCACCAACATATTCAGACATTAGGAGAAAACAGCTAGGGGAAAAAAAATAAGGTAGCCAGCTATATATATGCAAGTCTTTATCTATATGACAAAACAGTACTAAGAGAAAGCAATTTAGAAGTTGACATTAACTTCCTTACCTTAACACCTCCAAGTTAAAAATCAATAGATTTTAATTGTTCCGTGCAAAGTAACGTTTTGTTCTGAAGAAAGAAAGAGAACCACGATCCCTGCTAAAGGAAGCTCTCACCAAGTATTTCTTGAGTATTGATCAAGATCTTTCTCATAAGTAAAACAAGCTCCATTTCAATGTCCTATAACATTGAACTTGAAAGTTTCTGACAGAGAAATTAAGGGATGCTCCAAGAATACAGTGAAACTGACACTGTTTTTCCTGCCTTCCCATCCCCTCCAAGAAGCTTCCAGTTTATTAACCAAATTGTCACCATAACCATTTATCCATGGGAATACAGTTCCTGTCCAAGAGATCCCGGTCAGCTGTTAACGTTCGTCAGAGCAGACAAGAAGGAATAAAGGATGCACTTACTTAACAGCCAATTTTTAAAATAGATTTAGTTAAAAATTCAGTGGTAGGAAATTACAGTAGGGACATTAAACAAGGCAATGCATCTCTGGATCCCACACTAAGACAACATAATACCACTCCAACATTTGGCAACTAATTGCGACCCAGTTTTGCAGCTAGAACCCTGAAACACCAACTCACGAGAAGACACATTACAGCCTTTGGTATCACAGCTCAGTTTTCAAGAACACTGTCATAATGAGATTTTAGCATCTCACTGGGCAGAAATATTGCTTAAGGTTGCATTTAGCACAGAACTGCATGGCTTTGGTCCTTATGTCCCCAGGACCCTCCAAGGGCTGAGGACTGTAAGGGACAGCCATCCACCCGAGAGAAAGCAAGAAGAGCATGTCTGCCAGCAGATTGATCATCCTGACAGGGATCCAGCTGAACTAGGATGGAGATTACAGCTTCAGATAAGGGTGGGACCAGAGGACAGGGAAGGGGAGCCCAGAGGGATGGTCAGAACAGGAGCACTTGCCTCAGGAGCAGCAGCCAAGGGAACTGCGCTTGCCCCAGATAACTCAGTCCAGAATCACAGAAAACACAGGAATAAACACCCAAAACATCCTCCACATTTTGCTTTCCTCCCACTCATACCCTCCTCCTCTCATTTTTACAACCCCCAGTTTTCCTTCTGCCTCCTCTTACAAACCATCACATCTAAGGACTCCCAGAAGCTGCTTTACCAAGTAACTCAGTCTCAGGCTGTTTATCAGTGTGACTGACATCCACCTCCCACCCAAACAGTGCTCAAAACAGAAGGTACAAAACCAGGGCAGCTTTCAACACACGTTCACAAGATAGATTGATTCAGCACTACCTCTGTTTCCCCCTCTTATCTTCTGCTGAGAAAAGGAATTTTCTTTCAAGTCTGGAAAAAATGCTTCTTGCAGCAGAAGTCTTTGCAGGGGGAGCTCTTAAATCATCTGTGGAACAGCAAGTCACTGAGCAGACTAACAACAGCTAGGTCCCCTCACAGTTTCTTAGGGATTAACAAGTCCTCACCTTCCTCCAGCTGGCAGCAGGTCCTTTGGGAAGCAGACATGGCCAATATGACCTGGGATGCTCTGATGAAGAGGAACATGGTCCCTTTTTTACACCCACTTGCATGTTGCCTGAGCCCAGCACAGCCCATCTGTCTCTCATGCCTTTTCTTTGCTTACTGTTTCCCCCTCCTAAGCTTTTCAACTTCCCTTGTGCCTGACAACTTGTACTACTTCGCTACCATTTTATCACTCCTAAACAAGACAAATGGCCAATATTACCGGTAATTTAAGGTGAGAGTAACATTACACGGGCATTTGTGGGGTTTGTCACGCACAGGGAAACTCTCCGGGTCAATAACTCAAACTGACAATGATTTGGTCCTTCCACAAGTCGGATTTGGAGTGCCGCAGCTATGCGAACACGGTTGAGCTCAGCATTTGCAGTACAGCTGGTTCCCTGGTGCTTGAGGCCATACCGAGCAGCCAGCCCAACCACCTCTCAGTCAGCTCAAAGCACAGGGAGGTTCCATTGTCCAAGTCTGTTTTATTTAAGATGTGAAAAACCGCAAAAGTAAGTTTAAAATGCAGTACCAAGAGAAAGAGGATTTTGCTCTAGCTTGGAGATATCAAATAAGGAATGCTGCACTTTGTAGCACCACTCCGAATAATAGCATTTAGTGAAGTTAAGCCATGAACAGCCCAAACTCATTCAACCTTTCATGAGAGAGAATAAATTCTATTTGTGTTCCCATTGACAGAATTCAAACACACTGTAAGACCAGTTCTACAAAGCCAAGCCACCTGGACAGCAAGGATACCTCCAGACCTTAAGGAGATACAGGTACTAGAAGCCTTTTCAGGTCTTCAAAAGTGTTCAAGATATCTTAAAGAAACCTCTCAGCTTCTAGCAGCAAACATTCTAGATAACTGAGTGTTTCTCCTACAAATCTCTCTCTCCTCTTGTACATCGTCTCAAAAAAGAACTGGTATTTTTCCCTAAAATGAAAATGTAACAGCTACTGACACACTGATTATTGCCTTTCTGTACCTAGTGGACAGCACCAAGACAGTAAACCAGGATGAGCTAACATAATATACCAATTTATTCAGCAAAGTCAAATATTTGATGAAGCACACACTGAAATTTAATCAAACAAGAACCACTTGGGAAAACCTGCCCTATGTATCAGTTATGTCCAAATAAAATCCTGAAATACTATTATTTATATATGTATATAAATACACAGACAAAATGTGTAAATCCAAATAGGTATCGCATTAGGGTTGCACTGATTTGTGCAGAGAGAGTATACGCAGAAATACAAGTATCAGAAGACAGACATAGATGTACTGAGGCAAATCCAGCCAAGGGCCATGTAGATGATGAAGGGATTTGGAGCACCCAACAGACAAAGAGGCTGGGGCAGCTGGGACAGCTCAGACTGGGGCAGGTTCATGGGCATCTTATCTGGTCTGCAATTCAATTCCAGTATCAATGTCATTTAATTTAACACTTGCATAGCTCTCTACAGATACTTGAGCAAGAAAGTGGAAAGTACCATTTTATGCCATTTTAAACTGGAGGCCTGTTCACAGAAAGCACATGATAAATAAAGATAAGGGGAACTGCATCTTGCTGATCTGGGGGGTGAGATGGGGAGCGGGGTTCAGAAGTCAAGATTAAAGGCTATGTTTACTCAGGGAAAAAAAACAACAGCATATCTGAATAGTGTTGTGTTTCACTACTCACAAACTTGTCACTGTATGACAAAATTGAAAAGGATTACCTGGGTCCATTGTAAATGTCCCCAACACCCAAAAGAAAGACATTAAACTTTCTCCACTACATAGACATAAATCAGTCACAAATGAAACCATCTCACCTCAAAAATAAATTAACCACTGCTCAAAATGAGGAAAAAAACCAAACAAACAACCAAACCCACAAACAAACTCTTTCACTTCCCAGCACTTGTCTATTTATCATCACAGCATCTTTCTTACAAAGAATACTTGCCAGCCATGTGAAAATCAATGTCTGCCCTGCCCCAACGCATCCGTCCCCTGCCACAGAGCACCCTCTGAAAAAGCACATTCCAGAACCACTTACAATGGAGACACCCCCAGGTATCTACCTCAAAAAGTGACATGGCTATGCTGCACTGCTCCTTCAGGTGCTGCTCCTACATACGGGCTCCCCAAGGCTTATATATAATTATATTTAACATAAACCATCTTCTCCCAACCACCTAAAGTTAAACCATTTCTTACCCTGTCAATCTAACACACACAGGTATCTATAATCAAAGTACAGTTTCATTCCTAACCCTGAGCTCTACGCTTTGGCTATGAAAGGTGAAAAGGGCAGAAGAGTTTAAGATGCAAAACCGCCACACTCTTCAAACAAATTCTAGAAGATACAAGCATCAGCATTCAAGTTCTGACAGTTTGGTGTTTGGGTTTAGTTTGGTTTTGGTTTGTGGTTTTTTGTGTGTGTGTTTTGGTGGGATTCTGTTTTTTTTGAAATCAGCTCTACTGATTTCATTCCATGAATGTTCACAAATTACAGTCAAGGTCTTATCAAACCTTCTAGAGAGGCATTATTTGATAACAGTGGGAGTGCAAGGGGAGTCAGTCTGAAAACACACAGCACTCATATTGTCTTTCATCAGGAGATCAAAATATTTCAGAAGTGCTCATGAAGCTTCCCCAGGCTCCTGTGAGATGGCAAAGAAACATATATGCCATTTACAATTGGCTTAATTGAGATGTGGAAAAATTAACTTGCCCAAAGTTATAGAACAACATGGTGTCAGAGCCCAGAACAGAAGACCTGAGCCTCCAAAATCCCCAATCCCTGATCTAAGCATTGCAAAATACTCATCTATTCTCTGCCTGAATGTCTCACAATGCAGAAATTTCTGCAAGTATAAAAAGCATTACGAAGGGAGCAAGGTTCTCACGCAATTTACATCATTTCAGTACAACATTCAATAGGCTGCTTTGTCATCAAGGAACACTCAAGTTAGGTAGAAAGGGCAAGGTTTCATTTCCACCTGTGAGATTACAAAACACAGGTGAGTCAGAGCTCTTCAATTCTCCTGGAAAACCAGGAGCAGGGAGAGGGCTGGGGGCTGCAATATACTTATTTCTAAAAGATTAATTAACAGTGGAGTATCATAAAGGACTTGGGGAGGGGAAGACCTTGATTCATGTTCACCCTAGAATACATTTTCTTTAAATCCTTTCCCTTGTGTAATTACACATATATCACAGATAATGTTCTTGTGCTCGATTTGCCTTGCTATAAAAATGGCAATGTAAACGCTTTCCTCCTCCTTAATATCTTTGAATCAAAGTTATTATCTGAAGAGAGGTATCCTGGGGAACAGTATTGAATACAACAAATAGTTCTTCATCTGTATTTACTTTCTTTTTAGAAACATTAAAGTGGAAGGAAGAGAGCTGAGTGAGTCACGGTCTAGTCCCACATAAATAACAGCTCGAGTATGCGATTCCCACTCCCATTACCTTCTGCTATTTCATTTTTGTGTCCTATGGACAGATAGTATCAATAAGCAGCAGTTTAAATTTCTAGGCTTCTGTTTTGTCCCAAGTGCCCCCTATTTCTGAACAATTAACTAAGTCATCATTCTGACGCAAATATCTTGAAAAATGACAGCCTTTCCTTCCTGTGTTAATTAGATGCCTGTGGAATTTAAATCCATGGCAGTAAAAACATAGAAGGAAATTAATCCCACCGTGCTTTTCCCAGATTTTTGTGGCTTGTCACAAGCTCCTTCCATGACACCATGATCCTCGGTGTGCACTCTGAGCAGAAGATGCTTTAACATGCAGCAGCTTGTGATGGATGCACCTCATGGCTGGTTGGGATGAGCTTAAGTACCAGCCTTGGGAAACCAAAACCCAAGAGCTGGTGGCTGCCCAGTGACACTGGAACATCCCCTTCATCAGGGCTTCTCTCCTTGTACCAGCAGCATGGGATAAAGCCACCACAGTGCCACCTTCCATCTATCAAACACATGCGACATTCAACTTTTAAGATAGAAGACTAAGAAAAAATTGTCTTAGAAAAAGCTCTGCTAAAACAGTTTAATCGCCAAATCTTTCTCACCTTCCTACTCTTCTTAGCAGGGAGTTGTTGCAGCGAAGAGGAAAGTTTAGAGAGGATTCCTAAATAAATCAAATCACCTTTGTGGCCTCAAAATAGGAACCAATCTGCATATTTATTAGGAATATGTCACAAGCACACACATATACTGTTGCGCCACAACAAATTCCTGGAACATAACCTAACACTGCTGGACACAGGAACAAAGAATGACCGCTACATATGGCTTGTTAAAGGAAAGAGCAGAGTAAGGAAAATTAATTGGAAGCCAGAGGGTATAAAGAAAAATGAGAAAGTTTTGAAGAAACTCATTATTTGTTCTCTTCAACACTGTAATAACGTAAGTGCTGAGAACAAAAACGAGATACTACAATTGAAGTTAGTTTTCAGAAGACACGAATTCCCTCAAGTTGACTGATAAATAACAGTCTTATTTTCTCACCTCCTTTTCCTTTAATCAGATTCAAATAATCAATTATTCAATTTAATTGCAACAGCACTGGTTTCCCCAGCCAGCTCTCTACTATTTCAGTTAAACCGAACAAAGCACTTGATGACCTTAATTGCACACATGATGCTGATTTTGATCCAAACAAAAAGTACAAGTGGACCATGAAGCATCACGTAGTAAACACTTTTATAAACAATCACCAAACCTCAAATCCCAATTCATTATACTCCAACTGTCTGCTTGCTGGTCAAGTCTAAGCCGCAATATAACTCATCAGAACCCTCTATGATCACCTTACAGAGGAGTTGTTGGCACAGCTCACTCTGCCCAAGTATCCCAACTTTTGCTCATGCAAAGTTGAGAGTTGACTTTAAAAGGGTTGATTTTTGCTTGGCAGGTTCATTTAAGGACAATTAATTATACTTTCTCCTTGGCCAGGCCCTGGCAGTCTCCAGGGTCAGCCCTGTGCCAACAGGGACAGCGTGTGTGTTTGTTTCCAAGCTTTCCGCTTCTCTGATCATTGCGACCACGTGCTGATATGTTAGCACACACAGCATCCCCCATTCTTTAAATCATAAGAAGATATTTACTGTTTGTCTAGGAGAACCTATTGCTAACAAAGACAATGTATTCAGGAAGCCGGAGCGATGTTTTGACCACCATTTTCATAGTAGAAATCCCAGTTTTTAAAGTACGTGTAAGACTCTCTACAAGATTTATTGAAACCTGTATTTTGCACTAGATTATATAGGGTTTTTTTTTCTGATTCACACTGGAATGTTTGAATCTCAAGAACTGCAGGGGAACTGCTCATTTTAGAACAGCTATTTGCCTATAAATCAATTTTCAGACCACGTTCGTTGAAACTTTTCAACTGGTCCTAGAGTGAAATATTTTCATTTCTCCCCCACGAGATTTCAATAGCAGGTCCAATTCAAGTAGGCAGCATCCAAATAGTCAGCAGCATCCCTGGCACTAACTATCTGCATCTGTTTTTATGCAGGAATAACATGAAATAATGGCATTGCTGGCAAGCAAACCGCCCATCGCTGCTTCTTTACCTGCCTTTTGCAGGCAGGAGTGAGATCCTTTTGCCCTAAAGGGAATGAGTCAGTGCTGGCAACCAAGAGCCAAACCACACGATTACCAAGAGCTGGAAGCCACCAATCGAAAAGTCAAATTTATGAGATTACGTCCTGCTTAGTCAGAGCCAATAACGCAGCAAAAAGCTCCGTCTCAAACCAACACCAAAGTTCAAAACAAAATGTTTAGAAGAAAAGGAACTTGAGGAATTGGCTTTAGGTTGCTGATGGACATAGCGACTTCTGGACATTCAATTTTGACTGCTACACAAAACCACATCGCATCTGGGCTGCCTGGCTCAGGCTCCAAAGCAATGCCAGCAATGTGCTGAGGTACCAGGCATCGCTGCCATCCTGATGAGCTGCTCCGGTACAGACAGGGATGGATAGTTTCTCATTCATTTTCCTTTTGCATGCTTATTCTTTGCCATTACTGAAATAAGCAGTGTGCAGCTGTAGTGTGAGCACAGGAAGAGATCTCTCAAGTATAACATCAGCTGAACTACAGTAAAAACAGAGAAAACTGCTTCTCTCATAATTTAGGCTCTTAAGTATTAGTGACTGGCAAATTTGACGTATAAAGCTCACATACTTTGTTCAGCCAAACTAGAATTAGTTACTAGCAAATTCAAAATATCCACGTCAGTTTTGTTTGTGAATACGCATGCTCAACCAGTCTGAGAAAACATCAGGTTGGAATTAAGTAAGGACAATGAAAACTGGGCACTGCAGCCCATGTTTTTGCCCAAGAACCAAAATTTGCAGCAACCACCTATCTAGCAGTAACCTTGCTGACAGTCAACATACAGGAAAGGAGATGAGAGAGGCGATGGCAGAGACAGTCCATGAGCATCAGGAACAGCAGCCAATTTCTGAGCTTTATGATATTTTATGTCTGCTTCCTCTCTGTTTCTATCCTGTCAGGCTTCTCTTACCTTTCATGTTCCTTTTCATACTCATTCCCTTCCTTTTCCTACCACTCTCATCATCCTCCCTTCCCATCATCTCCTCCATAACCAGCCCCCAACCCAAACGTGCCGGCACCTCATCAGCTGCCACCCTCACTGCTCCTGTTTCTTCTGTTCTTTCTCTCTTTTACAACTGCAAGATGAAAATCTTCTTCGGGGCACAAAAATGAGTCATTTGTGCCTCTGAAGCGTTTAACACAGTTGGCTCTTCAGATGTTTTAAAGTTACTACATAATAAAACAACCGCATTAGGTTTAATAAACAATAAAGACGCAAAAAGGGACTTTCTGTTAAAGATGCTCACTGGGAGAGGACTTGGTACCATTGCAGAGAATGGCCTATCACGTCCTATATGAGAAGGCAAATAAACTCTTCAGCTCAGCCAGCTCACAAACACTCGTAATAGCTGGTGCACATTTATTTTGGTGCTTTTAGTTGTTAGGAACAAAGGAAGAGAACAAAGCAGTGAAAATTCTTGACAACAACCCAGTGTAGTCAAGTGTGGAGTTATATACACACAGCCTCTTGGCTTAAGGTTTTGTTCTGCTTGGTTTTAAATATCCCTCTTTCTGCCACACACCTCTAGAATAAAATATCAAGACATATATCCCCAAGAAAAACAAACAAACCAACCTGATTGTGGTGGAAATACATTACACTTTACAGTTTCAGCAACAACTGTTTCTATTAAGAGCACTGAATTTACACCTAGAAAAACCAAATAAGATTTGGGCTGCCAGCACAGAAATGGGTGCGCACTGACAGAAAACCCCTGTTTTGGAGAAAAGAACCATCAAGCGCAGCAGCTTCCCATCCTGCTGACAGAAGTGCTCTTCTGCTTACCCAGCAAATACCCCTGCAATTCCAATAACTCTATTTCTAAAGGAAGAAAGACTCATCTATATAACAGTCAAACTGCCTTAATTCCCATCCTCCTCCTGCGCTTCATCTTCAACCCTATTTCTACTAGGTGGTCACAATCACACGTGCTTTCTGCCAAGTGATGCTTTTACCAATCTTTATTATCTTCTTAAATAAACAAAACCATGTGGCACCAACACCGCTTTCAACTCTGTGCTTTTTAATTAAAAAAAAAAGAACCCAAAAGCGCACTATTGCTGTATTTGCCTATTTAGGCCTTTTTCCTTCCCACCTGCTGGTGAAGGGCTGACCTTTGAGTCAATACTAAGGGAACAAAGATGTGCACACACAGATTAAACTCGTTCCACTAACAGTGACAAGTTCAGCAGTACTGGAAGCAAAAGCCCTACAAGAGTATCATCCCCAGAACAACGGGAAGCTCTATTGCTGCTCAAGCAGGTAATGATATTTTCTTCAAATTCAAAGAGAGAAGGATTGATTCACAACATAAAAATGGATTAAGTTATAATACTCTTGATATTGTTGTTCTTTACAATATTGCAGAGGACAAGTAGCGAAACAACCTTCTTTTGCTCAATGTACAGCTCAATTAGCAGCCAAGAGCTGCTTCCCAGTGATTTAACACAGCCACTACCTGGGAATGAAGCTGAGATTATGACAAGGATGTGAAAAAAACACACAGTAAATGCTGTTTTCTCTATTACATCGGATCTGAAGACATTTCAGCTAACAAAACAAGAGATATGGGATACTTTGAGCGTCTCCAGTACAAGGGAAACAGCAGAACTGAATAGAGAGGTTTGTGTAACCATAGGTTGCTCAGGCTGCAGCACTGATCTGTGCCCACGCAACATCATCAGCTGTCAAACCCCACAGCCTTTCTGTGAGATGAGCTCAAAAATATCAAGGAACAAGAGCCAGGTCCCACCCTCCCAAAATTCACAAGCAGCTCAATCATTTTTTTAACTACATGAGCTGCGCCACTTCAAATCGCAGCAGAACTCATCACTTCAAGCCCCCAGCCTGCAGTCCCAGGGAGATCTCGCTGGAGAGGAGAAGAAATCAAAAGCCTGGCCTTGGATTGATTTACAAGCACTAGTTAAAAGCAAACAAGAAAGCCAGAGGAGACCAAGCACTAAGTAGGTTCACTCGTCCTGGGGTTTCTTGTCCTATTTACCAGGTCTTGTTCACAGGTTGATATGCTTCACTCCTCAGAATTGCATCATCTTTAACTGTGGCGTTAAAAAACCCACAGTCGTCTTTCTCCAAAGGTGCCTGTTTTCTATAACTGACTTCTCGGTATTTTCTTCTAGAACATGCAGTGCCCTGCCATGCAGCTTACAAAGTATCTGACGTCCCTGAGCCGTGGTATGATAGATAGGACATATTTATCGGATATTAAACAACAAGCAGGTCTGATTAAATGATGTATAGTCCGATTAAGGCATAGTATTTCTCTCTTCCACCATGGAGATATATGATCTTTAGAGCTTGCAATAACGAACACTAGAAGCAATTGCTTGTTCTGTAATTACAAGCGTATGGAAGGACGGGGCCAGGTTGTAAGAAGTCCTTATGATGCCATCAACAACATTTCCCTTCTTTGTGGGTCTGCTTTCGGTTGCTCTTTTGCTTTAGGTTTGCCTGGAAAGAGCAGGGTGGTGGGAGGCAACCAGCATTCAAAACAAAGGGCCAGGAAAGTGCCAAGGCAGGAGATGGGTGAGGATTTCCCCCTCAAAGAAACACAAATAAGTCCAATAATGTTAACCAGGACAGAGCGCATCACCAGGAAAGATCCTAGAGAACTAGGAAACATTAACAGTGCCAGAAAAAAAGTGACTCTTGGCCAAATAACACTGTCTTAAATGAGCCAAGTCACGCTGCTCCATAGAATCATCATAAAAGCCAAGTGCACCATATCCTTCTCAAGAAGGCCAGTACAGAGCCAAGAAGTGTCAACCCTGTTCTTGTTCTTTGTGGAAGTGGAGCCCTCAGGGACCAGGGTGATGGGAGGTACACGAGGGTTCTCACATCACGGCAGGAAAACTGGGTTGCAACTCAGGTCGGTTTATAACTGAGAGTGACCTCTATATGCTGCTGTTCTTTGAGTTCTCTGCAGGGAAAACCTCATCTGTGAATGCACCTCCAAGCACCTTTTAGAAACTCCATTACATATTTTTTCTATGCATTACAAGACACCAAAGAAAGAGACTGAAGAAAATAATTAAGAAATCTCTCTCTAAAGGCTTTATATAGCAATACACACAGGCACTGCTGCTGCTCGTCACCCAAACATCGTAAGAGTTTTTAGGAATGTTAACTAGGCTGCAGTATTTCTATAGCAAAACAGATAAGTATTACAGCTCTTATTGCTCACTTTAGTTAATAAACCCATATATGCCTCAATCGGATTTTGGCAGGTGGATTTCAGATGACTTTTTTCCCTTTTTGTTTTATTTTAATTAAGACCACGTTAAGTCTGTTTCAAATTTGCTCATTGCCAAAATATTTAAGGTCTGATGCTAACGCTGCGCACCTCTCCATTCTACATTCAGCACTTTCCCATTCAAGCCAACAACAATACCTGCCAATACACATTTGTTTACTCCATTTATAAAATTACAACGAAAATTACCAGAGGCATCAAACAACTATTATGATAAATAAATGAGCTTTAAAAAACCCATTCGCATATACAGAGAGAGAATCAGAGAGCCACTGATCCTTCTATGCAGAATGCCATTCAAAGGAAGGATTGTTGGTGCAGTGCTGAACAGATCAATTTATTTCCCTTTATTCTCTCCACTTAACTGGATTTTATATACAAAAGTAATTGTTCCTATAAGAAACAACCCTTGTCTGTGTCTTTGGAAGTTCACAAAACCTCAGACCTACATCTTTACCACTATGAGAGTTTCCATGGTAACAGATGATGGTGCCTTGTAAAAAAACACAGTAATATTCTACAGTAAGTGTCCCAAATCATTCCCATAATATTAATGAAAACTAGAGCACGTGGGGCTGCACACAGAGCATAACAGACTAAAAAAGTACAATAAACAAGAAAAGCAGAGATGAGGGACTTCCAGAAGGGTGGATGATAAAGAAGGGCTCTGCATTTGTAAAAGAGAAGGATTATCACCCGGAGATTCACAAATGCCTTCATACACACCGTGACCTTTCATTGCCACCGTTGAAACAGGCAGTTTCGCAGCATCACCTATTTAATTTCAGTTGTTTATGTATTAGAAAACAAATCAAGCCAGTCAGGAATGAAAAATAAAGTTGAATTGTAGTGCTAACAGCTCCCCAGAGGGACTGAAAAGTGATTATTGAGTTAAATGGCTGCATTGTTCACAATTGCCACACAGAGTAGCTTGCTCAGAGAGATCCATTTTTCATTGCCAGTTTACTGACAGCAAAATCTGTACATTAACTCCTAGTAAATCAATTAATCTTCCCCCCCCAAAATTTCTTGTAGTTTGCTTCCCTGTTCCCTTTCCCTGGAAAAATTACATATAATGAAGAGTCAGTTGCAGTAACTTTATGATGCAGCAGCCGTGTTTGAAACAAACAGCTACAGCTCCAAACACTGAGGAACTGGATAATGAAAAATAATTAAACCAAACATTAACATCAGAAGAAAAACAAGGGTCAAAGTAAACCCAATGTAAACCCCCTGTCCTACTTTCACAGCTGCAAATTACTTTGCTCTCTATTTTCTACTCTGTTGTGCTAAACTGGGTGAATAGTCCAAGTATTTGGTGGCGGAAAAAGTGCACTCGTGCTCTAAGGAAAAATCTTCCCCATAAGCAAAGTTGCTTATTTTCTGAAATCCTGAAAGAATCTGCAGTTACTAGAATTACCCAGCGATACTTTTGGCTTTTCCACGGGAAAGCAGAGGAATTAAATCAGTAGGTGACCCTAAAGCCATCAAAAAGTTTAGAAGCTCCAAAGCATACCTTCAGTTATAAATACATACAGATACTGGAGGCAATTGGAAGTAATTGCTCAGGAAAAGAGTTATAAATGGAGCAATACAGAAATCACATAGAGAATTGAGTGTTAACCAGCTTCCTCAATATGAAACTTGGTATTGTGGCAACAAGCCATCGACCCTCTGCTGTCACTTTGTATAACAGTATTTCTAATTTTATATGTTGTAGATAATACAAGGAAGCAGCAGCGGCTGTGCAAGTCAGGTAGGAACTTCATACCATTTTGTCTTGAGTTGGGGTTTTCCTACTTCTTAGCCTAACTATCCTCCAAGAAAATAAATCCAAAAAAGCCAGTCAACTTCTTGCACAGTGATTTTTCGGGATGTTTAACAACAGGCTGCTGAATAAACACATTAGGCTTTGAAAAATAATTCAATCAGAAAGAGACAGGCGGTATTTGCATCCTAATAGTTATGGAGACAGCACCACCTGATGGAAGATGCAAAAATGCACCAATGGCATTAACTGGAATCTCTCCAAACTTCCCTGAAATGTAAGGTACAAAGTGCATTTGGAAAACTGCTTTTTACCATGAAAATATCAGCTATATGGACAGAGTCCAGAGCACTACACTTCATGCCAGATATATAACCTAGGAGGAAAAGATTTTCTTATTAACTTCATTAATAAAAGCAGCTCAGAAAACATTGATTAAAATCAGCTCCTCTTATTTTGAACAGTAAGAAGTGCACTAGTAAAATAGGAAACAGAAGGCAATATTGATGATTAGGAAACCTTGCAGTCACTATTCCCACTAGACTGTTAATGAAAACAAAATATTTCATGGCTTTCTGAAAGTGGGGATTAGTCAGACTTTTCATTAAGTTTGCATTATTTAGCTCACATATTGCTATTTCTCTCAAAGTGTTTTCTGCCCCCTTAAAAGTTTGCCATTTACACAGAAAAGTCTGTTTTCTAAGCATCTGGTTCAATGATTCATCAAAAGCCAAGGATCTAATCTCAATTGATATTACAAGTGTCGAGAACACGAAAACACAGTTGGAAGAGAGCAGAGAGGAAAAAAATACGCACACGACGAAAGAAAACAAACCCTAGAGCTCCACGTATTTCTTACTCAACGAAGAAGCTATTTAACTAGGCTACGTTTCCCAGCCTTTCTAATAAATCCGTGGATCTGTGCAGTTGCCTGGCAATGTAAACACGATGCCACGGTGGTGTCAAACCCTATGGGACTGATCCCAACATCCCCTTCGCCAACCTGACCATCATCTCCTGTGCCGTCCAGCTCTTCCCACGCCAAAGTTTGAGCCAGACTGCCCTGAAGAGACCAGGCTCAGGGTATCCACAGTGCTCCTGTACTCCGCACTATTTCAGTTCTAAAGTGAGACAAAGTCATTCAATCTCTCAGTTTTAGTTAAGAAAAAGATCTTTCACTGGTTGAGATCAACTTAGGCGTGTTGCATGTATGAAAGATCAAGTCTAAAGCACTGAGATTTATCCCTAAATAATGTTGCAGGGGGGATTTTTCCTTGTCTTAAATACATAGATGGGAAAAATTGGAAAAAAGCAAACCACATAGAAAGCTAGACAGATGAAGTCAGGAGATAAGACAGTTCCAACTGTTTATATTTTTTAATATAATGAAAAACTGCACTGAGGAAATTAATGACATATTAAAAGATACAAGGGAAAACTAAAATCACACATATCTTTGGTTTACCTACAAAACAGCACAAGAGAAGAAAACCAGCCCTACAAGCACCTGTCGTCTTCAAGTAATTCAAACTATGCCTGAAGGAACTTGTAGGAGGAGGAAAATAGCTGGTTATTATTAACGTACACATGCCAGGGAGCAAAGTGTTCCTGACATCAGAGCGACAGAGAAAGCGACAACTGGAAGGAGCCAGACCGAGTAGCTGAGCCCCCCCAGAAAGTTACTTGAGCTGTGAGATCCAAAGGGAGGAAAAAAACCACCACAAACCAAACCTGCTCCTAAACTTCAGAGAACCAGCCCAAAACCCCTTTGCCTGACTGGAGGGGAAAAGCAGCGACTCCCCCCGGGCTGCGCACCCTTGAGCGGCCAACTCTTGCCTTTGACTCGGAAAGCCCATTTACTACAAAAATAAGACTCGAATGTCGCAAATCCGTGAATAAAGGCGATGCTTTCACCTCCCAACCCCACGCAACTTTCCGAAGAGCGAACCTCCCCGCCCCGCAATCCCGCTCCCCGGCCGGACCCGCACACACCCGGCGGAGCCTCCCGCACCCCGGGGCTCCGGCAGCGTCCACGCCGCGCTTTAGGAACCGACTTTTAATCAGGCTGCTCCTTCCCCCGCCGAGCAGCCGCCTTCCCACAGACGTTTCCATCCCTGCCCGCTCCGGGGCTCGCACGGGGAGCTCCCAGCGAGGCCGGGAGGCTGGAGGAAGGGATGAAGCCAAGAGTTCAGGCTGCCGGGAAGAGCCGTCTGCCCCGGGGCTCGCAGTCCCCACCGCGGGGGATGCTCCGCGGAGCGGCACTTACCTGCGAAAACCTGTCCCTCCGCCTTGGCCAAGAGCTGCAGGAGAAAGACGATCGCGGCGGCGACGCCGAGCATCCTTTCCCCGGAGTTCACCTGCCCTCCCCGCTGCCGCGGTACCGCTGCCTCCTTGCAAATATCCCCCGCATTGGTGGCTCGGGCGCGGCGGCGGCCCCGGCAGCCGGAGCCGCGCTTGCTGCTCGGAGGAGCCGCCGAAGTGGCGGCGGGAGGCGCAGGGAGCGGGCGGGGGCGGGCGGGAGGCGCCCCCCGAGCCCAGCGCCGGCCGCGCCCGCGCAGAACCGGCCCCGCTGCCCCGCCGGGCGGGGGGCAGCACCCCCGGCCCCCCCTCCCACTGACTCAAAGGCTTCCTCAGTGGCTGGGTTGTGGGTTGGGTTTTGGTTTTTTTAATCCCTATTCAAGCCCAGCTGCACACACAAAAATCTCCTCCCGGTACAGCATCTTGCCAGCAAATCGAGGTTTTTCTGCTCCTGCCCCTATTTCCAGCGGGGATGGAGAGTAAGCGCAGGGTATTGCGTTAACAGGAGGGCTGGGATTGTGGCTGAACACAGGGATGGGAAAGGAAGAAGCGGCCGTCTGCTGGAGCCAGGCGGGTGAGAAACCGCAGGTTTCAGAGGGTCCTTTGTTAGAGCGGCTGTTACGAACAGCTTACAGGCATTTGCAGCTGAAAACAGTAATTTTTGTGATTATTCACTTTACTTTTGAGAGTTAACTGCTAAATACCTAATCACACCGTGTACCACTACACAGGCTGAGACACAATCTTGAACAACGTTCTAAAAATTGCTTTCCATGGGCAACTTCTCTACCAAAAGAGCATGCCTCTCCTAAGGGCAGGGGGGAAGGCACAAAACAGGAGACATCACAATATCTACCAAACATCTGAGCACCGATTTGCACAGGAAAAGAGAAGCGGTGACCACCGGGATAAAGCGCCTGTTTAATCACCAGCACAACAGGGGGATTGTTGTAGACGGGAGCTCAGCCCTCACGCCATTCCCGCGCTGCCCGGCGTGCCGGTACTAGAGTGCTTTAATTTAATGCAACACCGTTTCCTCATTACGTCTACTCCCGCTCTTAGTGTTATTGAGCCTCCCCCTCTCTAAGGTTCTGGTTACTCCCCCGCACCCCCCGGCTCGTCTCTCCCCTGCTCCACCCGGGTCTCGCCGGCAGGGGGCGGTGTTGCACTAGCAGCGCCCCCCGCGGCTGGGACGGGCCAGCGGAGCCCGGAGCGGCGGCAGCGACAGCTCTGCCACCCGCCCCGGACTTCTGTTATTGTTTTAGCCCTGGCCCAAACCATAGCATTGAAAAGAATTTTTCCCCGAAAGGGCTGTGGGGCATTGGAACAGGATGCCCAGGGAAGCAGTGGAGTCACCGTCCCTGTAGGAGTTTAAATGAAGCTCTTAGGAACATGGGTTAGTGCCAGAGGTTATGGTTGGACTCGATCTTAAGGGTCCCTTTCCAGTTAAAATGATTCTATGGTTCACACCGATTTGCATTTAAAACCACCAGTTTCTATTCCACATGAAATAACTGAGAACTTCAGAGTCTTAAAAGTCCCACAAAGTATGGAAATAATTTCCTTTTAGGGCTCTAGATGTCTTCAGGACCCACCCTGGCACACTCTCACATCTGGGACAGGCTCCTGCCCCTGTGAAGGCACCTTGGGCAGCAGTGCAGGAGCCCACTCAGGTGTCACCCCAAAGGCAGCACAGAGAGGGCAATGGGCTAGGAGCAGACAGAGGGTATTTGCTTGTGAACACAAAGCACTAGTCTAGGTGCCCCCCAACCAGCTCACAGAGTAGTAAAGACTATTATTAAGAAATAGTAAAGACCATTATTAGGAACAATTTCTTCCTGGAAAGGGCTGTTGGGCATTGGAACAGGCTGCCCAGGGCAGTGGTGAAGTCACCATCCCTGGATGGGTTTAAAAGGTGCATAGATGAGGCTCTTAGGGACATGGTTTAGTGCTAGAGTTCGGTTATATGTTGGACTCTATGATCTTTAGGATCTCTTCCAACCAAAATGAATCTATGATTCTATGGCCAGAAAGAGCTGGGGTATTCATCAGCTAAGGAGGCTGGGTGGTTTCAGCACTGAACTTGACATTTTGAAGTCACCATTGAAGAATTTCACATTGCAACCCTTGGTCGGTCAAGTGCAAACACAATTCTGCTGCAGCCAAGGTTCACATAATAGAAAAAACCACCAGTTTGCTACTGATACCCCCCTTCTCCAGTATCCCTATCCAGCGCTGAGTTTGAGAGAAGGTCTCACTCAAAACCAAATCCACCTCAGCCCAAAAAGTTCTCCAACCAATGAAGTGTGGTGTCAATGTCACTTCAAAAATTATGGCATGCCACTATCTTTTGTTGGGTAAAACGACACTCACAAGCAAGTGTATATTAGAGATAAAGGGAAAGCAGAGAACAGAACAGCAAGGAGAAAGAAAACACCACCAAGTTGTCTGCAAGGTAGTAGAAAGGATCCAGCCAGCACAGTAGGCATAGTCAGGAACCACTGGAATAATTCTGTATCCATGCAGATTGCTTGGACAACAAGAACACAGTCTTGAAACACAGACATGGTGCCAGTAAGTGGCAAAAACAGTAGCAAAGAACAAGCTGCAAAAAAACCCCTATCCCTAAATCAAGCAATCACCAATTGTTTCCATATAAACTAAATAAAAGGAAAGAAACAAAAACAAGTCTGTAATTTGTGTTCAGAATGATGAAAGTTTGATAAACTAAGTGATTTACTGAGGTCCAAGGAGCTTGGGGTGTGGAAAGCAGAGAAACTTAACACTTTTTCCAAGGAACAACGTCAACCTAAGGGAAAAACCTGCATCGCAACAGGGTGAAGAAAGGTGGAAGAGAAGATCCTTAACTCTAACTGGACAAGCAGAAAGAGTTTAGAAATCAACAGTCTACAAGAATCTGGAAAAATAAGTGATCAAAGACACAACTATGTCTTAGACATCAAATAGCATAAAGCTGAACATTAGGCTGAACTAAATCAGGCTAAAACCTTAATAAAGGATTGTCTGAACTCAAAACCACTTTCTTCTGAGACATGAAAACAGTAAGATAAGAGGCAAGATGACTGCAGTGAGGACAAGATAAACTAAAATTAGGCAGATATATTAACAAGAAACCCCACGTGTGCAGGTTGAGGTGACGGGGACAGAAAAATCAGAGCCAGACAGAAAGGAGCCCACATCAGCAGCAGCTGCAAAGAGGAGGAAGAGCAGATACCCCACCAGGCTGTGGAGGGGCTTTTCCTAAGCACCCTAAGCACGATCGAGGGGCTTTTCCTAAGCACCCACAAGAGACGCTGCAGTGTTTGCAAGAAGCAACTATGTTGTTTCGCAAAAGCAAACGTGAAGGACAAGGCTGACCGTGACGGAACACAGCGGACAGGGGGAGATTTGCTTATCCAAACTTGTAACTTCTCAGTCAATGTTTTCTAGATCACTCCAAGCTTTCACTAGATTTGAAAGTTTGCAGTTTTAATAGTGCTAGCTGTAACTTATTTCCAAGGTAAAGAACAAAGATGAGGGATGTTGGTGTCATTACTGCCATCTTCTGACTCAGTAGGACCTTGAGAATATTTCTCTGCGTGGAATATTTTTCCACTAATTCTTATTGCCAAAGCATTGAACGGGTATAGCTCACATTTTACCTGGGTTTCATCACTTGTATGCGCTGTGATGCGTTGCAAGATCTAGTCCTTCACACTGCTCACTTTTCCCATTAAAAGCCCCCAATGCAAGTTATGCACAATATAACATTTTCTTGAATTAACACCGTAGGGAAATGGGGATGTGGATTACATACAGATTATCAGCACATGATTATGCATGTTCTGCACAAGTTTCCAGAGGATGATGCCATTAAATGGGGAAGGAGGTTCCTTTTCATTAATCACAAATAAAAACAGCTCCTTCAAGTATGGGACATCAATTTGTTGCGTTTTGCCTCAGACAACCCACAGATTCCAATTGCAATAGGAGACCTCAGAAAAGTGTCTGAAGGTGATATTATGTCATTGTAGATTTCAATCCACTGGGATCTTCAGAAATAGCTATCAAATCCATCAGCTATAAAGAAGGGAGGCCAAAGAGTTGCACTCCAGTTAAAGTCTATTCCAAGTCCAGTTTCTAGAGCAGTCAGTAGCATGAGCTCTGCTTTAACAAATATTTCTAAAAACCTGTGATCAAGGTACTTGAGAGTCACTTAAACTCACAAAAACAAATCACAGAGAATTTGAAGTGCAACTTTCAAGCTTTTTGGAGCATTCCCCCATCTCTAGTTGTAAAGACAGAGCACACTTACTGTCTTCACATAAGGAAATGACAGACCAAGGGGTCACTGCATTAGCACCTCTGTATCTAAACATCTTTTTATCACCCAGGACAGTAGTATTTACCCTTAGTCATTTATCTTTGAGGAAAGTAGAAACTCAACCTAGACCTTGTGCTTCAGCTTCACCTCTAAATGTAGGAGGAGTTCATCTCTCTATCAAAAGTGTGTTCTGTTTATAAATAAGAATAAACTCTGCTCAGATATTCAACTGCTGGAGACCATAAATACCCCAATTCAGCAAAGAGAAGCCAGATGGGGTGTCCCAGAACACTGAAACAAAACCTCCCCAAGTATTTGGACCCTTTTATGGAATTTCAACCTGATTTTCCCCCCCATCAATGTTCCTTTACCTTAATTTCTTCCTTTACTCCTCCTTACCATCTCAAGACTATTTCTTCTGCCTTTTTGTTTTCTTTATCTCAAGAAAATCCATTTAAAATAAGAGAACTCACCACTTACTGCCATCTCATAGTTCCCTCTTCCCTGGGCTCATCCCAGCTCAAGTGACTAAATTAAGAGCCTTGTTGCCTTATGCTAACTGAAGGATTGGTGAAAACAAGAGTACCCATGAGGGGTGCTTTTGATCTTAGAGCAGGTTGATTTGTCCCATAGAAGAGTGTCTGTTTCTCCATCAACTCCACCACCGAACCTTGGAGTTTTGGTCTCCTAATGAGACCCAAGTTGGGCACAGGGAGGTTAAACCAAACCACAGAGATCCTGTGGGTACAGTGCCTGGTGCAATGGGCCTATCAGGAACAACAATAATCAACCTGATTAATAATTAATCTGTGAGGCCTGTCCGAAGGTGACAGGACAGCATAACCAACACCAGCTCTCCTATGTCTCCAATTGACTGAGAGGTCACTTCAGCAGTTCTAAATCACACCCTGCTTCACCAATAAAGCCAATCAAACAGCTCCGCCTTACAAGCCAAGTAAGTGATTAGTAAGAATTTTATTATGTGCTTTTACAGCCAGAGCTTATTAAGAAGCAAGAGAGGGTCAAGCAGAAATATGAAGCGTGATCATAAGAATACTTGACTTATCACATCACACTAAACTTAGAGGCAAAACTGTTTAACTTGTGACTACTGAATTAATTATTCATCTTCATAGTATTTTTTTTCCAGTTATCCCGATACAAATTCTACATGTGGTATCTTTCCATCCTTATCTTCCATTGGGTTTAGGGGTAGAAGGAACAGTCAACAACTATGGCAAGTTTAACTAGCTATCATATCTGAAAGTCATTTCCTCCCAATACATCAAACTCAGTATGACAAATCACAGCCAGTTCTTTTACTGCCGTGTTGTCTACCCTCCAAGAAATTGCAGAATCCTAATTTGAAAGTTAAGATTCCACAAGGCACATTTCACAAATGCCTAACTCAAAAAAAAGACCCAAAATAACCCCCAAAAACCCCAGTAAAGGCCATTTAAGTTAATCAGTGAAGAAATGGAGGTCAGCAAAGAATCCTCTTAACAGTTCCAACTCGGTGAATCTACAAAAGGACAGTTTGTCAGAATAGAAAAGCAAAAGAAACCTTTAACACTTCATACACATGAACCTACAGCATGTTATTCGCTTCCATTTTGCAGATAAAAGCATCATCTGTTATTACGTGAACACACCCCAGAAGTGATCGATATCAGAAGTTATCTCGGAAGAGAAAAAGGCCTGGAACATTAGTGAAAAATAGAAGTTATTTTAAGAGTAAACCAGTTAAGATTTACGATGATGTGCGTTAGCTCACAGTTAACCGTAAATTGTTCACTTACGAGTTGTACCTGAGGGATTTGAGCCCACACAAGGAAAGCAGCTGAATATTTGCAGGAGGTGCAGAGCCTTTTGTCCTGCACATTGCGCTAAACACCAGCACAGCACCAGGGAATTGTGACTATAGGGTCACATCCATTACGCACTCAATTCAGGAAAGCACAGAACTGCTTAGAAAGCTACAACATTAAACTTGCAAATTCCAGAGCACCTGTTTTTAATGGATTGCTCGTGAAGCTCATCTAATAAAATCTACAGAGAAATTTAGAAGATAATGATGTAATTTTTTGTTCGGAATTTATTACAACACCAGAGCTAAGCATAAACTCTTGTAAGTATTTATAAAATATAGAACGTTGTAAAAAATAAACAGAATTAGTGTACCTTTACTCTTTCTCCTTCAAAAATACATCACTTAATCCCTTTTATAAGGCATAAGTACTTAACAGGGTTCATTAAGACCATATTTTCCTCTCAATGCGACAGCACTGTGTCATTAGCAGTCATTAGCAGGAGAGGCAGGAACAGGGTGTCACAAGGCAGAGCTTTATTAGCTTTGGAAACAAAGGAACAATTTCTTCCTTATGCCAATATGGTGTTAGAGAAGAACAACCTGTAGGAAACTCGGAAAGCCCATCCTTTTGAAAATAAAGCTTAATATCTGCGTACAGCCGACCAAAGTCAAGGAGTGCCCTGTGAATACTGACTAGTGTCAGATACCGCTCCAGTTCCTTGAAACAGTTTTATATTTTGAGGTTGGACTTTATAAAGCTGTTGAGAGCTGCTCATTTCCAGTAAGTGCCAACTGAATAAATTTGGCTTCGCAGCTTCCTAAATAATCAAATAAAGTGTCTTTGCCTTGTAAGTGCTTGTAAAGCAATCAAGAACTGATATGGTAACCAAACGTTTCTCTAATAGTAATTATGATTCTCTGAAAAAAAACACTCCCGTAACACTAATTTGTTTTCTACTTGAAAGCCAGTCTTGCTAGTTATTAGATATTCTCCTTGCTATCACTATCAGTAAATTATTAAACAGCTGACCAGGCTTTGTTTTAAAATGATTCTCTTATGAAGCTCCCTGATATATTTACTATGAATACTGAATGATTTTGAGGCCTCTAAGGACCCATGAATGATTTCTATTTACTACCTTTAGCAAAAAGCCTGTGTAATTAGCAGCAGGAATTTCACTTGAATAGAATCACAGCCACTGGTGATATTTCCAGCTCACTTACATAGGATCTCTTAAAAAAGAATAATAATAATAATAATAAAAAGCAACTAACATAAGAGCTCTAAGCTTTTGATGGGAGAGAACATTTTAGCCTAGGAAGTTGAGTGGCTGCGCACTCAGAGATATGTGAAGAATCAATCCCCTACTGGGAACAAGGCAAGGATCTCTGTACCCAAAAGCATCAGCTTTACCACCTAATAGGAAAGAGAATTTTATAGAGTTCGCTATAAAAGCATCTAACCTCTTTTTCAGACCTCCTGCTATGAGAGTGTGTGGCTATCAAGCTCCTGTTCTTCAACTAAGAACATAAATTCTAGTTCTGTACACAACATACAGGCATACCTGCTGCTTCTTTTTAATCTAACCACACCTCTATACACATTCGAGCACCTACTCTTATAATAACCCTTGTCAAATAGGGTAGCATCATCATCTCCATTTTACACATGGAAAACAGACAGAGGTCAAGTTCTCCCAACACACTGAAGAGCTACATAGCAGAACTAGCAACAAAACCTGTAATTATTACAGTGTTATTACAGTGTTATCACTATCCCTACAGCCCACAGCAGCCAAATAAAAACCAAGAACTGACAAACACAGCAAATAATCCCAATTTCTTTGCAAAAGCTCAGCTTTCAGTTAAGACATATGGAATTTTTTCCAATTAGTTGTTTAAACCAGCCCCAAACAGAGGGACTTCCCATGTTCTTGAGCCATTTGCTGGAGCAAAGTGTGCATGCAGCAGTTCTATGACTTTCTGAAAGCAGCATGTTGCAAGGATTTGGTACTTGGAATTTCTTCTGCTGTTGTTTGGCTTCAACCCACAGAGACCACCCAGTGCCCTCAGTTGACAGAGCCAGGCTGGAGTGCCAAAATTTGGTTTCTATTAACACTGAGCAAGAATTTAACCAAAACAGCCACTTCTTTCAGGTATAGCTGCTGATATAGGCACGTTCCATTTAAACATCTCAAGGAAACAAGAAAATTTATTAAACCCCATGAAACAAGAGTCACTTAATTAAGAGTTCTCGCCTATTTTTAGTTCATTTAATGCATTTAGAAGTCAGTGTTGGCAGAAAGATCTGAGAATTCATCCACTGTTTGCTGCGCTGTTTCTATTCCTGTAGGTAACCATAGGCTACAATGTACTTGAAACCAGTGCGAGTTGTGTGCCCAGGAAGCTAAAAGGAGCATTGTCATCGATTTGGGTCAATACGAGACTGAATTCTAATTGGACACCTAAACAGAAAACAGTATTCTCAGCTGAGATTTCAAGTTGCCTTTGATTTAAGATGAAGCAGTCTACCACCAACTCTCTAGCTGGTCCTTGCACATTAAGAGTCAAAATGAGACACATTGCTGTACAAAAACAAGCAAAACAACACACCACAGAAATAAAACCAAACAAAACACACCACACAAGAAAACCCAAACAACTTGACACACCCACCGACAAAAACCACCCTGACACACATTAAGACTCAAACCATGGGGGGTTTTTTGCTTCGTTTTTGTTTGGTTTTAAATCAAACTACTACAAATCAGATTCATCTTGGTATAATGGCACCAAATTCTGCTTCTCCAGGAAATAAAAGAAAATGACCCAGAAATTCTGGAGCTGAACGTTCCAGTTCCATACTCAGTATTTTGGTAGCTCCAGTAATTGCTTTCTGCTGGAGCCAGAAATAAACCTGTTAAGTCTGCAGTAAAAGCAATACCTTGATGAGTCAAATTGTAAAAGCACAACTTCTGTAACCTGTATAATCAGAGAAATCTCGCATGGGAGCATTTTGATGACTAGTTATAATACACATATGAGTGGCTTCCAGATAGGAAGGGTTTCACCCAGCAGAAAAGGAGTCCCCCCTTTTTCAGTCCAACTTAACAGACCTACCACTGGAAAAGGAAAAAATGACACACTCAAAGAAAATGCAGGTTTTGTATTCCAACACTTTCACCTACATGACACCCCCCATTATGTTATCTCAAAGTCTTCCCCAAATACTAGTTAATAATATTCAAACTTTCCCTTACATGACAGGTGAACTATTCTTAGCCTTGAGGCTAGGCAAGCCAAAGATTACATTTCACTCTCCGTATCATACAGTAACAGCAACAAGACAGCTCATGGAAGGCTAAAGTCTTCAGTTCTGCTTCGCTCTGCAGATAAACAGACATGATTTCCTCAGAACTTGAGGGCACAACCACAAAATTCATAAAAATCCAGTTCACTCAGTAGTAACATCAGATTAAGTACTCCCAGTGATCCTAAGACGGTACATCCTCGGTCTTCTGCAATATCTAGTATCTCTTCCCCCTAAATCCCAAATAAATATAACCCTGAAAAGGAGAAGCACATAACATCGAGCCTAGAGCATGGTCCAGTCCCGGCTTGTGCAGGTTTTGTGCTCCATGGAGTTGAGTGATATACAATTGACTGTTCAACACAAAAAAGCAACAATTTGCAAAAGCCGATTGTTACAATTTTAAAGTGATATTGGGGTCAGTTTCTCATGGAAAGTCAACAGCTCTTAAGCATTCATGATGTTTAGAAAAAAGAAATTAGGCTG
This sequence comes from Nesoenas mayeri, assembly GCF_963082525.1. NCBI lineage: Eukaryota > Metazoa > Chordata > Aves > Columbiformes > Columbidae > Nesoenas > Nesoenas mayeri. The sequence continues at coordinate 14,468,399 of NC_137562.1, forward strand.
GGAGTTTAGAGAGACTCAAAGGTTAAGCTTCCAAAAAAATCCCGCAAAAGTTAAAATGAATTCCCTTAGGTGACATTTAAAAAAGAAGTTGTTTTTCTCTAAAATAATATTTGAAGCACTATCCAGCATCAGACTTTAATGGCTAAAGAACACTTGGCTATCACGTCCAATGGGCCAATTGCACATAGTGTTGCACTGGTGCCAAATTGTCATCCCTCATCCGCATCTGAGTAGTTATATCATTATCACCTCTGATACGGTTAACGTGACGCCAACATTCCTCTCGGCAAGAAACAGCTAACTGGAAAACAAAAAATCCATCCTGCTTCGGCTAAAAGCTAAAGAGGGAAGGTCAATGTAAAAACAAACATTTACAAATTAATACAGGGCAGTCGATATAAATGAGAGGCTACAAAATGTAGAATAACTGAGAGAAGAATCAAAAGACACCAGGGAAAACCCACAGTGGAAGAGCTAAATATGATAGAGTTGTTGCTTTAAAACATAATGAGATTTTTATCATTGGTGTAGGCCCATTGCTGCATAAGAAGGGTAAAATTATTAATGATGGCAGAAAAGTTCAATAAATATTCCTGGTTTACATTTCGAAACAAGCAGGAGGGTGTACTTGTATCACTTAAGAAAGACAAAGTACTTCATACCGCAGCTGCCGTCAGGAGCAACTCGGAAAGGATAGCAAAAGGAATTCACTGAAAACACCCTGGGACATGTTTGACACACTGGTACTAATTTTAATACATCGCTGAAGGCTGAGAACATCATACAACATCCAAGTAAGGCAAGTGAAGTGACTCAGCCTCACAAACACTGGTTAGCTCTGGGCTAAATCATGGGCAAAAGGGAAAAATGGGCCCAACTGCTTAATTAAGGGAGAGTTATAGGACAGGGATTTATAGAAGGTTGGGTTGATTCCCACTCATAAAATTGATCTTGACAAATGTGATATATTTTGAATGTTTTTAAGGTTTTTGATTTAATGATGCACATCATTCCCTACTGTCAATTCCCTAATTGATACCGTAAGCTATATGGAAAATATAACGTTCAGTAAAGAAGTCATGAGGGATTAATGCGTCATACTGGTCATTAACAAAACCAGTAATAAAACATTAGTTCTCATTAATTAGAAATCAACAGTTGCTCCTGAGACTGCATATGGCAGAACAGAAACTCACTGCAATGACTAAAACTCATGTTCACATGTAGAGATGATGCTGGGCAAAAAGAGGTGGTATGGAAAGCAGCAGAGGCTGGAGGAGAAAGTGTCTCATAATGGATAGTAAGAAAGAGATCAGTCTATTTCTTTTATCAAAGAGATTGAGAGGGACTTGATTACAGGTGTGTCCTTGCGCATAAGCTACCAGTGACTAAAAAGCTTCTTGAAGTAACAGAGAACAACATAATAAGAAGCAATATCTGAAAGGTCAAGTCAGACAAGTTAAACAACTCTACAAGTTTTTTCACTTTGCCCAACCACTGTGTGGAGAGGAAAAAAACAATAAAAATCACCAAAAACCCAAAATAAACAAAAAACCCACAAAAAAAAAATCCCCCACCAAAAAACCAAACTGAACAAAACCCAAGCAAACAAACAAAAAAAATAAGAACACACACTAAAAGCACCACACAGAAAAACAAAAAACACACAAACCAGCCGCAAAGCCCCAGCAACATTATTCCCCCCACCATTCTTAAGAAAATATATACCTCGTGAAGCAGCATGAAATGGTCATTAGGGATGCTTAAGTTAGTAGCCGAGGACCAAACTGACATGGCTTAACTCTTAAATATGGCATATTGCTGCCTTTTTAGAGATACCCATTTTTGTTTCCATCTCATGTCTAGTGAAACTCTGACAGCATGATCAGCAAAACTCATTTCAAGATAAGCTTCTCTACTAAGAAGCTGAAACTGTATACAGAATTATTCACAAAGACCCTATTATTCTAGTCTCTGCCTGCAGTCTGCAAACACACACCACTTTGTCTCACTTTGCCCAGCATGCAGGGCTTCTTAGGAAGCAAAACAAAAGGAGCCTATGACACATCTCTGCACCTTCATGAAGACTTATTTTATACAGCTAATACCAACCTGGTGAGAGGACTCAATAGAAATGGCAAATAATAAAGAGCAATCATCAGAACATGAAAGCTCACTCCTCGACTTCAGAGTTCACCTCTGCTCGCTCAAGGTGCCTGCAGAGCTTTGCCTTCCCTTGCCCACCTCTCCCAAAGCCCCATTTGAGTCTGCTGTAAGCAGAGGATCTGTCCCAAAGACTTCAACTGAGAACATATATCAGATGTTTATAGCTCATTTACATGTGCTGTATCTTCCAAGCAGGTCTTTTAAAAATTTTAAACGGTATTTTGTGTCTTTCATTACAATTTACCTTCAGCCTTTCAGGAGAAAGATGTTAACACTGATTAAGCACATCCACAAATATTCACTCATGTACCTTCGTTCTCCAAATAGGACTGAGGAAGAAGATAATTTTAGGAATACGTTTCAGTAGACTACAAGGTACTCTGGTCAGAATTTAGTCTTGATCAATCATTCCTTCCTCTCAGCCTCCAACTCTGATGGTGCACAAGCTGAGTTCTGCATAAGAAAAATCATTAATATCACTGGCGAGATGATACAGTCTGCTTTGCTGAAAAAATAGCTCAGAGCATGCCAGTACTGACCTGCAAGGTTTAATTCCTAAAGGCACTTTGACCACAAAGTAAAAGAACAAAAGCATTTACCTGTGAGGCAAGTGCTTTAACTAGAGCTGGAATTGACTAGTGGAGAACAGAATCTACTGGGTAGCACATACAGGGGTTTCCAACTGGCAATTCGTAGAGCTCTCTAGATCCAAACAGTATTTCTAATGCATCCCTTAAACACAACTGAACACGCCTGTTATCACAGGCACTTCTGCTGCAAGAGTTTCCAGAATATACAAGTCAAAATAAATGGCAAATTAGTGACAAATAGATGAGAACTCTCACTGTGGCAGCTCAGCCACTTAGACATAAACACAATACACTTAAGTAGATAATCAAAGAGGAAAAAAATCAAAAGTATTTCTGTACTCTTTAGTACCCCATAAAACTTTACCACTCTCTTGGTAGCTACACAGCTCACACCTCACCATGGGTACAAGAAGTTCTACTTGCAATTAGCCATTTATGTCACTCATATTAAGACTAATTGGCTTATACTCTAGGGGCAAACCTGCACCTCGGTCAGTACATGACTGAACCCAGTTCCTCTGAAACTTTGCCTTTCACACACACTTACCACTCTCTGCACACAGAGCAAAGCTGCTCTTTGAATGAGAGCAGAGCTTCAAGCCTTTTTGCACTCACAGCTGGACCCAAGGTAAGCAAGTAAGAGGAATATTTCTTTAAATCAGCTTGTCCTGGAACTTAAAAGGTGCTCTGTAGGCTATTGAATTGGCTAAGGATAAGAAGCGCAATTATTCTTTGATAAACCACAGGTACCTTAATTTTTGCTGACTTCCTGAACTTCACTTGAGGTGGAACTAATCTGACACACTCTGCAATGAGGGAATCACACAGTCCTGGCAAGGACAAATCAGGACATTCCACATCTTCATTCCCAGATCATCATCTTTCTGGTAAACCCAGTAACAGGCACCGCACACGAGAATTTGTTTCTCCCAGGTCAACCCTATGCTAACAAAGACATAGTCTGCAGTACAAGGTTTGTGCCTTTGAGGGGTGCAGCAAAAACAACCACAAAAGAGGCAATGCAGGAGTGGATCCAAGTAGCAGGGAGACAAAACTGCTGCTGAAATCCAGATAGAGCTTGTGGGTGCCCAGCAGAGCTGCTGTGTGTCATCAGCTGATTAATTGGATTGCTGCTGTATCTTAAATTAGTTTCTTCTCTGTATAAAAAGCAGCAAGACAAGTCACCAGTTAAACTGGCAGAGCTTAAGAGCAAAAGTAGATTGAAATATAAATTATAAGCACTATTAAAATATATAGCGCATGCTACAGTATCATCCTGCATCCTTAAAAAAAATAATCTAAATAAGCATCAGGAACACTGAAGAGCTAGAACTCAATACAATCCATAAACAGCCATTAAGTTAGTTGTGCTTACAGTCTGTGAAGAGAGCAGTTAAGATTTCCAGGCACTTATCCAGCATAAACAATGCTGCCCTATAGACCATTTTTGCCTGAAAACATCTATAGTCTCTTTCCTTACCAATGGAGGTAATATAGAAGAAAACGGTCAAACAGTTCATTTACTACTTAAAGAGACACTAAATTACTTGAAACTGGTAAACCTGAAACGTGAGGATCTTTTAAAGGTTGTAGGAAAATAAGGCTTGATTTGAGGGGAAAAAAATAATCATCAGCAAGTGTTGATGTTTTTAGAGATTAGATTTAGTAATGCAAGAAAATTAAAAGTAAAAACTGAAGGCTGCCTTGAAGCAACAAAGAAGGAAAACATGGAGCAGACTGTCACTTATACTTTCGAGTCTCTTTTATCCGAGACACACACACACTAACACGGCCGTTTGCTGTGGAACATGAATGGAGGCAACCCCCACATGTTTGAAGGACACGCATACACAGGCATCAACTGCAGGATGTTCTACTTCATACTATGCAATTTGTGTGACTAATGAGGTTGATGTATCAAACGATACATGGAAATTGTGACCCAATTCAGATGTACAGCTATACAAGCATATATTCAGTGCATATGTCCATGGACTTGAAAGATATAGAGCAAATTTGTAGCCGTCTCCTTGATATGCAAAATATTATATCTATGACACTGTTGACTCATACGTACTAATAGGGAATACAGCTAAAGGAACTATGCAAGCTGTCCATCAGTGCCATGGCTTCAGGCTAAATTACACTTGCAATGGCATTTGCAATATTAAAGCACTAAAGGAATACTTACATCTTCTGCTTTAATTTTTGCCTTGCCTGACTTCAGAAGATGCAAGAGAATAATCCAGAAGCACAGTACAGCTTGCATTAGTCAGGGTCTGGGCAATTAGCATCCTTAATAAAAACTGCTTGAGGATAAGGTATATTTGGATGCAAGAAAAAAAAACTTAAATTATCTAGTTTTGATATGCTCAGGATTCAAAGCGTCCTGCTGTCTTCAAAGCATCACTGAATGTCAGTAACAGGAGAAAAGTACCACTGTCTCTCCTGTTACAACACTCATTTATTACCATCTATTCACTCATAAACATCAATGTTATTTCACCCTCCCATTCCTCCTCCTCCCCCTGACCAAAAAAACACGTGGCCTTGCCCAATAAACCTGGCTGTATGATTTTTCTACTGCTGCAGACTTAAATAGGGCAGAGTCCCATAGAGCCCTGCGGTATGATGGGAAAGTGTGTGCAAGTATATCTGCATATATTACATAAAACAGGAGCATATGTAATGAAGTCTTTATGGGTATTAGATTTATTCGTATTATGATATAAAGAAAAAAAATTGCATTTTATTTCTAACAGATAGCACCACTTATACCTGGTAATGTAAATCACACTACCATGGAATGACATTACAGAACTGCACAGGGTCTCTCGCTTTACACAACTGTCAACAGTTACAATGCCGGGAGCCCAGCAATAGATGAGTACGTAATGTATTCCGAGCTACAGAGCTTGGAACATTTACTGAATCTATTCCAGCTATTGAATTGTCATAAAGAGCTCTGTCAGACAGATGACATTCATCAGATCAGCCTGGTCTAGCAAATTTGTACATTATCTTCTGCTGCTGCTAGCAAAGGAGCATTACTTGGGATGCTGAACATACATGCACACAGGTGGGCACATCTACTTGTGAACTCTTCTCTCAGTGATCCTCTGATCCTACTTGACACCACCAGGATCAAGAGCAAGAAAAACAATAGTGAAAGGAATGGACTAGAAATGTGAGCACATTCCAATGAGGTATCCCTGAATGCTGATTTTGGGCAAGAATCTCACTTTCTAGTAAAAGGAGGAAGGAATGAGAATGAAGATACATTGCAATGATCATGCCTCACTTGTCTTCTCCTCCATCCAAGATGTTTGGACAGGTTTATTAAGACAGAAATACCTGTTGATTACTAGCACTGCTTTGAAACCATGATAAATGGCACTATAGGACAGGCCATTTTCAGGGATGTAATAAGTCAAATAGCTCATGCGTTGTCAAAGGAAAAGTGACTAATGAGTTTAAAAGAATGTAAAAACTGACAGGTTCTGGTTCCTGACCCTGTGAACACCGGTCCCATACACACACCAGTAATACAAGTGAGCAGCACCTTCTCTCCAAGCTGAGAAGCAGTAAAACCTTCATTGCTGCTGCAGCCACAAGGGCCCCACTTTAGGATTGAGGGCTTCTCTGTGCCAAGTGCCACTTGCTTCCCAAAAATGCTGTCAAGTTACATGGCAAAAAAACTCAATGAAAAACAAACATAGAGATTGATGGGTGGGATTGCAACAGGGTGACAAAGACCAGCCCAGCTCACCTTCAATTTTCCCCATGTATCAGAAAGCTGCACCGATGAAGCAGTAGCTGTATTCAGGGCCCAAGCAGCTCTTTAGCAGAATAACATGCCAGCAAAGTAGTTTACATATGCAAAATTCTCTATCTGCCATTTGCAAACAAGCAATATCTTGTCTTTCAGCACAAACAACTGTGTTCACAATGGCCATGGCTCACCTGGGCTGCGGGAATCTCCAAATACCAAGTCTTGCTTCACTCTATACAACTAGTTTTTGAAATAGAGAGACAGAAGACATCAACACAGCGCTCAGACCTCCGGGAGGTAGCACCTGTGTGTACATTCGATTTGGCTCCAAGCATTTCCCGCAGAACATAAAACCCAAGCAAGGAAAGTTTGTAAAGAAACGTTTTTGATAATCGCAAACATGGCAAGAGAAGATAGGAAAGGAGCATGAAAGCTGACTGCATTTATCTGACAGGACAAAACACTTTGAAACATTTCCAGTTAGGGAAGTTCTACTTTAAGAACTTTGTCATTTCAGTTGTTCTTGTACGCTTTGTGGTGCTTTACATTTCTGTGAATTCTTATCTCTTCAGCCCAACGCCGCAGGCTACAGGTCTGGAACACAACCCAGTTCCCGTTTTAGTCATAATAGAAAAGGAGGAAAAAGGAGAAAAAAGTCCTAGCAGAGCTAAGCACTGTCACTTCCATCCCCATACGAGTCTGCAAGATCTTCTGGTTCACTAAGCAACCATGAATCTGAGGGGCATCTTCCAGTGCTGCTGCCACATCTTTCTCCATCACTACTGCTGTTTAATTTGTCTGACGAAGACCAGCTGAGCAATGGGATAGTAGCACAGCAAGTTGCTGGCTTCCAACCAGAGGAAGACAGCTCTGCAGCTGACAAAAGCCCAGGGTCCATCCCTCTGCCTCCAGAACAATCCATTTCTGGCTGGCTGACAGGAATGAGTGACAATCTTCCATCACAAAAGCCCGTCCCTTGGTAGGATGCTGGTGGTGACTCACACACCAAACTGGCTGCCCTCACATTAGCTGCTTGGTCAAATGGTCTAATTTTTAACTAGTTGGCCTTGGTGAAGCTACATGTTCAAGTCTCAACAGGATCCACTTGGCACCATTTCTCTTTAAGGCAGAATAACAAAGTGTTGTACCATTTTATAGTGCAAAATTGTAACAGAGTTGGGCTGGGGTCTTCAAATGAGCCCCCATACCTGTTTCCTGGCTACAGTAGCGGGTTGGACTGGTCACACACAACCTTCCTTACAGCTGCCAGGCTTCTGCTGTCTCTGCTCCCAGCTCCCTGATGCATGGAGTAAGGACAATGATTTCTTCAGTACTCAAAGCTCTTTAGATCCAAGTGTTATTTTGTTTTTGTAAATACATTTAGTAAACTCGATGTCCATAACCAAAGCTTTTCATCCCTTATACAGTTTGCTACGTGCTGATTGCTATGCTCAACTCGCACAGTTCACCTCATCTCAGTGGTGTCCTCTGTAAGGAGCTATGCAAGTGGCTTGAAATAAAAACAGACGTGAAACAAAACATTGAGGGAAAAGAACCAAACAAACAAGACTCCTTGAAATGCCACTAAATTATTGCCTCACTCTTCAGTCTTTGTCTCCTTTTATATCTACACTCCTATGGACAGCTGAGTTAAAAAGAAAGAAATAATTGAATAAGTGTCCTTCACAGGATATCAGCAGTACAACAAAAAGCCATGCTTTTAATGGCTTGGGTGACCCATGTGTAGGCCAGCTATTTCAAACACACCCAATTTGTACTGGCACTACAGAATTAGAAGTCAGGTTCACTCCTAGTGTAAAAGCTCAGATTTATGTTACAGACTCATTTGTACCTTTCTACACTATAGCTGCTGGAAGTCATCGTAACGGCACATTAACCGAGGAGAGGATCCGTGCTCATGCTGATGAGAAACTCCCCTTTCAGTCAACACAAAGCTAATAATTTTCCTAAGAAGCAATAGTACTTCAGATTTTCCTTGATATTTTCATTTTCTCGTTACCTGCACACAATGCCACATTTTGGGCTACAGTGAAAATATCTACAGTACACTAGAGTCTATTTTACACCTGGCACTTTAGCACCATAGCAATCATTACACTTAAGGGCACGCTATCAAGCGGCTTAATACCCCACGTGTTATTCATCGTCTGCTTCTCACCATTCCAGTGCAAGACCACATACCGTGTTTACTGCCTAATGGGTCCCTCTGGGATGCTCACAGATTTCTCCACAGCACCAAGTTTTTATCTCACAGGCTTTCCTTCCCATGGCTTCTGCTACACTATGACCACCAGCTTCCTCCTCTGCCCAAAAGTGCCGTTCCTCCTCCCTAATTGGAAGCCGCTGTTTAATGTTTGCAGAGTTTTCTGCCGCTTTGTCCAATTTGCTCGCTTGTGAAGGAACACTTTTGCCCTGGCCTCCATTCCCTCAGTAGCCTGACACAAAGTCTATTGCATGATGTATTGGCCCTCAGTTCCGCGCCTCTCTTTATATGCTTTAATAATTCTACATTAGGTAGAAGTGACAATATAATCCTTGGTCTGATTTTTACCATTACTATATTGGAAGTGAGTAAAGATTTTTTTAAACCTTGTCCAGTGTTTCAAAGACCAAATGCAATACTTGCTCTTAACAGCAGCTCTGCAATCTTAGTTTGTGGCCAACTGGCATCCTACTAAATAAAATAAAATCAGAATACGAGTTAGGCAATTGGGTGTTTGCATGTCAGGAAGATTTTTGGTTTGTTGTTTTGGTGTTGTTTTCTTGGGGTTTTTGGGTTTGGGTTTTTTTTTATATATATCACCAGACTCAAAAAAGGAGAAACATTTCAGAAGACTTTGCTGCCTATGTGCAAGGGATGCGGTTAAGCTTATAGTATTGTATTATCGTATCATTATCGCTTGTCATATTATTATATATCACCATGCTGACTTTTTCTTGACCACTTAAGCACACAACTGCCGGCTTCATGTTGATGGGAAGCAGCCAGGCCTGTCGAGCACCCGCCCTCCACACTCCACAGTTGTCTGGTTCTTTAAACAAAACCACAGTAACAGAGCATGAAATTCAGTCTGCAGCTACAAAACCAGCACTATTAACAATTACACCATATGCTTTGAGATATCAAATACAGGTTTGAAAAAGAATGAAATAATTTTTTCCAGATCCCAGGATGTTCCACCCCATTCCTGGACAAATACATATACCCCATGTATCTTCAGGCATGTTTACAGATAATTCAAAAGCAACATCACTTTGAGTACTAAGATTTACATAAGGTAAGAGACTTTCCTAAAACTGGATTTTTCACCATCATTTGCCATCACCTGCTCTATTAATCCAGCTAAGTGGTGCCTCTCCCAAGGTTTATGCCACTTCTATATTGGTCCCAATTAGGCAAATGTCCTATGGGTTAACTTTCCATGCCAATATCATCCCCAAGGAATAAAGACTCTCCTATGTCTCCATTCTCCCCTTGCAGCAGGTGTACACCAAGAGGAGAAGTGGTATTAGAGGATCTTAGTGCTACTTGGAAGATCTCTTAAAAATGAGAATCATGACCTTTTAAACCCAGATACGACCTCAGATTTACACCCTGATATATTCTGAAAACACCCATCAGCAAGAAAGAACTACCTGATGAACTGATTTTAAGAGGAAAGGCAAAACCAAAGAGCTGCAAGAGCAAAAAGAAGGTAATACCAACAGACCTGAGAAATAACTCATCACAGCAATGCAAGAATTAAATGAGGAATTATCTCATTGGTGTTTAATAAAACAAAATAAAGATAATCTGGACCTCCATGGTGGCCAGATGTGCATTTCAGAGTACAGTCTACACTAACAGTTCACTAGTGGCTGTTGTAATCCGTTATACATCAAACTGATGGTCACGTTGTTCCGAAGCTGCATTTCCAACCAGCCTGCAATTCAATGAGAAGTCTCCCAGATTTCATACAGGACTAGGAGATGACTGAGCACATCCCAGCACACCTGTAATAAAACCAGCTGCTATGTCTTCTCCCTGTACCGATCATAAGCCAGCACACAATCTTTATAAGTGTTGGGGACAGGGATCTGCTCAGTTCTGTTATGGGATTTTTTGCAGCTTTCTGTAGTTCATGATGAAGCCTATGGAATATGGCAATGACAGCACGTGGTTACCAATTCTTTCCTATTTAGAAATGTTTAAGAGGTGACTTGGAAAGACAACAAAAAAGTGTTTAAATTTAGAAAAAATAAAAATCCCCAAAGACAAGACACCCCATTTCATGGTTCAGAATTCCTCCTACCACTGAAACGATCAACAGCTATAACCCAGGAACAGTGAAGCAGTGCCAAGTGTATGTTTTCACTGAAAAACTGGTTCAGACAACCCTTTGCTGTGTGGTGCTGGCTCCTCCTGCTCCTCCCTGCAGCAAACCAATTCTCCTTCACACAGACTAACAGCTCTGGGGATACAAACACAACATTCATACAACTGTTTATTAACAGGTGATAACAAGGACGCTCCATCCAGCTGTAATGATATGAGGAATGATATAAAAAGGCAACTCTCAGATCAAGCTGGGTGAGGCAACATCTATAGCTGACCCTTGGTATGAGTAAGAACCCCTTCATTGTTTAACTGCTGGAGCGTGGCGGAGATTCCATCATCCATTGAGAAACACCATTTTACTAACCTCTTTAACTTCATCTTGAAAGTCCTTCTGCTCAGACACACAGAGGCTTCTGAACGCCCAAAGCAAACCAACAGCCCTCTCCTGTCACCTTGGAGGTGACGGGGATGGGGTGATCAGACCTTCCAAAGCATCGGCACAAACTGATTCATTTCTTCCCCCTCCCCACTTGGCACCAGGACATGCCTTTTGAATTATTTTCTTCCTCCCTCTTTAGCTGCATTCCACACAACATTGCGGCAACCTGCTACAAATAACAACGTCCCCGTTTTCAGGCCACCACCACCCTCTCCCGCTGTCAGCACAAGGGCATATGTGCTCTTCAGGTTCCTCGAGCAAGCTATTCTGAGCCCTGCTAAGAAAAATCTATAACTTTACACCCTGCCTGAGCCTCAGAAGCAATCACTAACACTCTACGTTTTCAAATTTAATCTCATTTCTGATTAAACTTTTCTCTCTCCCATTTGTAATGGCACTTGGCGGTGTGATTTGTGCAGCTCAGTATAAATATGTGTTTTAGAATTAAACTGGTTCAGCAATTTTGACAATGATTTCTTGGAAATTAAGCCTGGACAATTTGTTTGGCTGAAGTGGAATCATTTGAAACATATATGATAGGAAGCCTATAAAGTACTTTGTAGTGTAGCACACTAATAAATATTAGCAATGGAGATCTCATTTATACCGGGTTTTAAGAGTGTTAGGAAGGGAATATTGGCAACGTGGTGCCCTCTGACTGAACGCAGAAGCAACGTTTCTGCTTGAAACATAAAATAACTGTAAAGCAAAGGACTACACATAGGTGGCAAATGTCATCTCCTCCCAGGGAATAACCAGATTAGCAATAGCAGTTTAAAACAGGACTGAACAAGCAATGGAAGATATTCAAAGGCCACGGTTAGCCTCTCAAGAATAACAACCCCAAACCCACTCTGTCCCACTGCCCAACACAAGACCATTGCACAACTGCTCTGGGCCAGCACCAATCTGAAAACTTCAGGTATTCTCCTCCAGGAGGCCCAAAGTCCACAACAGCAGGAAGGGACATGAGCAGCCTCAGTCCTTTCTTCCCCCCAGACCCATGTTCCCCAATACTGGGGCTTCCCCAGGAGGCTTTGACTCACAGGAGCCTCAACACAGATCTTTGTGTTATCCCTCACCAGAGACAGCAATGCAAAGGTCCCCAGGAGACTCATCAGCCTGGGATCATACAGATTCCTTCACTCACATGGGAAATATTACACACATGATTAAAGTTTACTGAAATGCTTGCCAAATACTGTCTTCACAGGTCCTAAGCCATCCATGCCAGGTCTTGTCTTTGTGTGATGTTTATAGCAACTGCTTCCTGAGTCTCAGAACCACTTTGTTTTGTAGCAACTTCTTTAGTCAATCCGCCTTATTTTTATTTCTGTAGCAACGTTTGAATGCTTTTCTCCAAAACACACACCTTCTTCATCACACACTTTCAATTCCCATTCATTCTTCTCCCTTAAAGTCTCCTGGTCCTTAGCCCTTGAAAAGCTGCTCCTTCTCTTGTTTTCTTTCTTCTTTGCATCCTATCTTACCTCCACATGGTCTCAATCACCCCCAGAAATTACTCTGATGGCCTGATCCCACCACATCACCTCAGAATAACCAAACCTCTCCACCACCTCAGCATTCACTCATATTTACATCAGGCAAAGTTAACATCACAGCAACACCCTGGTGGATGTCACTTCTCTAGAGTATTTCAGAGATCATCGCCAAATATTTAATATCCACCCTCAATAGCCATCCTCCACCCGAGATTAACTTCCCATATGAATTAATACAGGAAGGTCAGAGGAATTAATTCAATACCTAAGAGAAGCCCTGTGGAATACACAGGGGTGACATATGTGCCACACAGGATGATGAGGAGGAGGACTGGACGGAGAGGAAGATTTCACACCCCTGCAAGTCGCCAGCAGTTTCACCTGGAAGACTGAGTGTCCAATGTAAGTCTCAATGCGAACACTTCTAGTGCCTTTTCTGAATGCTTACAAGTTTGTTATTGCAAACACTTCAAATGAATCAGCAGCACTTATGGTTAAAGGAAGAAAAAAAAATAAGGGGGGGCTAGTAGCTGGGCATTCAGCACAGCAGATGGAGAGAACAATGATCCAGCCCCCAAAATAGCTACCAGAAAACCAACATATTCTCTTGCTGATGATCCCAAGAGTCATCCCTCCCCCTTGCAACACGTCCATTCTGAACACAGAGGGCAATGTACTACATAACTCCCTACACGTATCCTCCCCCACTCAGCTGCAATATTGATGCAAACAAATGCTCAATAAAAATCAGCCGTGCACACACTGAAACCCTCATTGCTGCTTTTCAGGTCCTGAAATAGGAGGAAATCCTCAGATCTACTGTAAATACTTACCTTACGACATCTGTTTACAAACCATCGCTACTCTGCGGTCTTAAACAGACCAAACCACTAAGAGCTTTAGGTCAAGGATTTTCATTCCATGCTATTCAGAACTGAGTTCTCACTCCTGAGCAGGGCCACTAAAAACTAAAGGAAGATGTTTTACTAGCAGGTGTCCAAACACTCAGATTTGATTCTGCACTTTAAGCTCTGCTCCAGTGATCTACTGATCTAGACATTCAGCAATCTTTTCTAGCTTGGCAAAATTAGTTTCTCTTCCCATTATTAAGCCAAGGTGCTGCTGGACAAAGTAAAACAAAAGGACTAATTTAATCCTAGTTGAAATTTCTCCAAAATCAGTAATAACATACATACAACTATGCTGAATCTCTATTACTGCTTTTTTCCAATTTTTTTCTGTTAATACTACTGAAGGGCTTCTTTGCTAGGTTTTAAAGAGAAATATAGTATCATAAACAAATCCTGGCATTTTGCTGTAGTAACTATTTTCATGGGCAGCAAGAAGAATAAAATTTAATTGAAAATAGCTTCAGAATACAACCACTCTCAACTAGCTGAGTCAGTGTAAAGCTCTATTATAATATCCACACACCTTCACACAAAAACTAACAGCTAAACCAACCATCCTGGCTTTCCACCTCTTAATAAATACACCTCCAAAGTTTCCCTGTTTAACCATGTACTTTTACTGCAGCTATGAGTATATATTTTTCTAACTAAGCGAAGCAGCAGGAGAGACCACGACAGGGCCAACGTGCTAAGGAACGTGTAGGAGGCAGCAATAACAAACTGACATGAAAAACCAAAGTTGTAGTTGACACAAACGGAGTCATGTGGAAAAGTCGGGGGTTTTCTCTCTTATCTAACACACCATCCCATCCATCACTAGACCTAGATATGTGTTATAACCCTCTGACATGACCGAGCCATCCTGTGCAAAGGAGGCTTGTATCTGGGTTACCAACATGCTCCTAAAAAAGTGCTTTCATTCTCCAGAAAGCACCAAGACCTCATTTTCAGCTGGAAGGAATTATCCATGATGAAACTAGTTTCTGTTGGTCATTACCCAACAATGTTTTCTCAGTAGTCATCCTCAATTTTGAAGGGCTGCAAAACATACACTGGTGCCTGTGGGAATGAATTAAAGCATGGCTTACTCAATGGCACAATCTTCTTCTAGCTCTCCACCTCAAGCCCAGATTTCTGTAGTTTAGCAGTAACCTCATCTGAGGCTTGGGAAGATTTCAGCTGAGCAGAAGCAGCGAGCAAAGAGCAGGGAGGTTGCAAACACAAGCAAGCAATGACTCGATTCAGAAAGGATGCACGTTAGATTTTTGTTGTCCATGAACTCATAGGTATGCATAGCTGACTAAAGCAGTATATGCATTTTTATTTCCTGGTCTATACCCAGTCTAACAGTGTGAATTCCCATAGCTCAGGTACTCATTAGTCTGTGCCCACTTTAGGCACACAAAACACACTACCCCTTTAGGAAATGGTCCATCTTGGCCACTGAATGTTATTGTAAGATTGACCTCTATCTCAGTATGTCAGTGTTTCAGATTCACACTGCACAAAAAACAGAGCTGGGCTCTGAAAAGCATTAAGTAATTTAGCATTGTCTAAAACTCCACTTTGTGCTTCCCCTTCTCCTGTGCCACACAGTCTAGTGTTCACATAAAGCTCATGCATAGCTTGCACTGAAAAACTAACATCAGCTCAAGATTAGGTGTACACTGAAGAACATGTCCCTGTCCTCCTTTCGGTGCTTGTGTCCTATACATAGATCCAGTGTTGTGCTGCCGTGGGTACTGGCAGTAGCCTCACTATAGTGGCACAGATCACACTACAAGCCAGAAACCAGCTGAGGAGTGGGCTGCACCAGCCAAAGCTCTTGGCTGCCCCATCTAGATAGAGCCTGATAACCAGACTGTGGGTGCATCTTCATTACACACATTTCCAGTTACCCCATGTGAACCTGACCCCTCTCACTTGTGTCTAATGAAATGACAACAACCGAGACAAGGATGTTCTTATAGGAAACTAAACTAAGTACCTCAGCTTTCACGTTTGGCAAACAGCTCTATCCATGTGTTAGAACTCTGGACTTCTGTTTACAGATGGATTTTAAAATTACATTTCCCATCCTGGATGCACAGAGCAGTTCTGTGTAAATCTTCTCAGCGACGTCTTACTGAGGCAGCTGACAGCCTGAACCAATAGCACTACCAGGACTCTGACCTTCTCCATCCATCTTAATTAGGTGTTAACTTCAGAAGTCTTTTTGTTACATGTTACCTGCCAGTATCAAACAAAAAGACAAACACCAGCCTTGAGTCATCAAAAATGTAATTACAGGGGCTCTTGGAGAGGTGGCTCTGCCTGCTTCTCTGGTTTTAACTCTAGGAATTTATAGCACAGAAACAGCACTTGAGCAATACTTAGAAGAGCCCTGCAATGAGAAAATGCACCAAGACACTGGTGCAGAGTACAAATTTGTTTCAAACAACCCAGAATCTCACAGGCACTCATATTGCTTATTTAGTGCTATCCCACCCAGATTTTCAGAAGCCATACTCCCCCCCGTCTCTTTCTTTAACACAGGTATAGACAGCACACACAGTCCAATCTGTTGGCACCCATCAGTCCATCTAATTACACAGTCTGGAATGAAGCAAACCATTCAGGAGAAAATGGGTTTTAGACAACATGAAGTTACTAAGGCACTTGAGCACATCAGTTGCATTTGCAGTAGAAACTCCTCAGGCACTTCCACCACTGCACACGCATCTCACACATGGGAAATGCAGGTGCCAAAATGTAGCAAGGAGTGCTGTCCAAACCCGTAGAACCCAGGGCACCTTAATACACGTACGAACTAACCCATTTGCTTTCTACACTGCCTTATGAAAGCTATTGTAATACAGAATTTTAAAAATAAGTAATCTGAAAAAGTCACGCTGAGCGCACTCTGCAAACACGGTTAAGTTCACCCATAGGTTGCTGAAACAACATCATAGTCCTGTTCCTGCAGGCATAGACTTAGAAAAAACCCAACATGTAAGAATAACATTTCAAGATCTGGGAGACGCTTATTAATAATATACCAAGCCTCATCCAGGAGAGGATCAAAAGAGTGACTGTAGAGACAGGGCCAACAATGAGCTGCACAGGAAACATCTCAGCATTTATGGATATTCAAAACCAACATTGTGCTGAGGGCATGTTTGAAACGGAAGAGATGGGAATAATCAATTGATCACGCTGCTAGCTCTGTGCTCCTTTGACTTGATGGAGAGCAAGAAGTGAACACACAGTATTTCCCAGTCTGTCTGGCCAAACAGCTCACCAGGGCCTTCTCACCAGCATAAGTATTTTTCTGATGTATATTTCTATCTGATACAATAAGTCATTTTTTTCTTTCCACAAGCTTCTTGAATATGAAGAGTGGTCAACACACCAAGGACACCGGCATTTATCAGTTTTCCTATCGTTATGGCAAAACTAAGTATGTTTAACAAGAAAGCTCTTGATCTGGATTATATCAACATTTCCCCACAAGCTCAAGCATATGCACAATGCTTCTGAATAGAATGAGTGTTGTCTGAAAAACAGAGTCGAAGCTGCACAAAGTGCTGCGAACCCACACAGCAGAACACTGACATTTGTGCTTACAACTCAGAAATAGCTGTATTTTCTAGAAAAGACTTCAGGAAAAAGAAACTTCCAAATCAAACATATTTGCCTTGAATCTATTAGTTTTTCCTATGCTAATATAGTAAACCAAAGTTACTCAATACATAAAATTAAGAGATTACAGTGGGAGTCTCAAGAAGCCCCAATGTTTCTTAAACAAACAAAAAAGTAAACGGTCATTAACAGAGCAATAAAATCATTGGAACTGGGCAATTTTTTATTTTAGCCAAGTGTTAAACAATAAAGTTCCCCCACACCTGTTTGTTTGTGATTTTATTTCCTCTTTTCATGTTAAAAGACTTAATGCAATTCCAAACAAGTTGTTTTGAAGCTGTGTCTGTTTATTCTTCTGCCAAGTGGTTGAAATACTTCTTGCAGAGACAACAAGAGAAGGAAACAAATTATTTCACAGAAAACAGAATAAGAGAATCTAATGCTATAGTGCAGGCCAAAAAACAAATCTTTAATCCACTGAAAATGTTCCATTGAGATAGCAGTATATTGAAGCAAAAGAGCAGTGTAGATCCAGTCATTTAGCTGCTGGTGCAGGAGAAGCACCACCATTCATTTCTTACACAACAACTTTGTGTCCAAATGGGCAGAAATAAAACAAATGGCACTGAAGTTGCAGGAACATCACCTGTGACTATCGGGTGACACTACAGTGCTTGCCTACAGAAGACTCCCATGTACAGCTGTAACTTAATAGTATTAAGGTGAATCATACACACACCAAAGCCTTTAAGCTAGTGAATACCAGGGTTCAAGCTGCTTAGTGCACTACATATGTTCTACTATGGGAAAATTTCATCCAGCATAGCAAGTCACAGCTGGCTGTTGTGTTACTATTAACAAGGTTATTTAAACCCCTCCCCATCACCCTTGGGAGGCCAAAACATTCTCCAGTGCAAACTCGAGCTCACCTCAGTGCAACACTCCATGGGCTAAGAAGTTACTCTGAAGTTGTCCCTTCTCCTGCCATGCCCTTCAGAAACCAAATGCTTCTTCAGTCTTAACCTGCTGCTTTCTGCAAATACACCCAGAGTGGCCCCAAACTGCCAATCTCATCTTTCTTCAGCTTCTCCTGGAGACTACAGACCTTTTTGTGTCTAAAAAGGCTGATTCTTTATAGAAGATCCCTCCTAGCAAAGAGATATGTCCATTCCCAGCTAACCTGGCTGGGCAAGAAACAAAACTGCTATGCTGGAGTTTAAAATGCCTGTAGTCCTCAGAAGTGTCAGGAGACCAACTTCTTCAGGTTTTCTCAAGTTCTTTCAAGTTACCAAATTGGATGGAATAAATGGAAAGGTATTAATATCATTCGACTGACTGTTCAGCAGTTCTTATCTAAACCCTAGGCTCCCACGATGATAGTAATCAGCTCCACAGGTAGAAGCAAAATGTAGGGGTCTGACTTGGGGGTGTGGTTGGTTTTATTTAGAAGGCAAAAATCATTTCACAACTATTTATACCTGGAATAGTGGAAGCAACTTTTGCCTAGGAAAGGAGACAGCCTCTTCTCTTATGGGTGGGATCAAGGAAGGGTCAGGTCAGTGTATCAGTCCTTGTTTGCCACACAGGGAGATGTTCTTATATTTGTTGTAATGGCCCTCAAACACAGCTGAGCTATTTACTGTGTTAATTTAGCCAAGGTGTCACAAAGGCTTTTAGTGCCCCGTAGAACCAAAGATGCACAAAGAAAAAAAGCCCAGTGTGATCTAATCACCAAGAGCCTACAAAAGATGAATTTTTCAGTCTGCACCAAACCAAGTGCTACTTTATTTGACCATTTTGAACAAAACCAATCAATATCTCACAGGAGAGACATCAATCAATGCACAAAACTTTTTCAATCATCGTGCTAAAGGAAGAGAAAAACCACAGGGGAAAACCTTCCCTTGCTCAGAGCTGCATTCTGAAATCAGGGTGTGCCACAAGGAGTACGCACAATAAATGGGAAGGACATTGTAACACTCTGCACAACTGGAACAGGCATCCTCCTGGTACAACCATATTTCAAATGGTGGGGAGAAAAAACCCATGAACGACATCTCCTGCAAGTCATTCCTGTGGGAACACTTTACCGAGGATATTAAAGATGCATACGTGCTGAGGGTCCCCAGCACAGGTCCATGGGAGGGCAGACAGCGACACCCTCCACTTGCTGGGAGAGCTGAGCTGCTGTCTTAACGTTTCAAGTCCCTTTGCACTCCTTAGGTGTTGTAATCTCATTTATTTAATTTCACAGGTCATTTGATTTTTCCATCTTGGTGTATTTTTTTTTAAACCTTCATTTCTTCCATGCATTTTAAACCTTTTCAACAACAAACTTGCTGAAGCTGATCTTCATTATCTACATATTTCCTCCCCACCACACTGAAGTATCTGTCAAGGAGGCAGCTGCTTCACATGAGATATTGGATGGCGTCTTTGGATCTGAAGACTCTTAGGGTTTTGGACAACCCTCTTTTTGCCCAAGGCATATGGCGCCTCCCAGCAGGTGATGGATGTTTAACACATTGAAAAAAAGAGTAGAAAGCTACAGTAGTAGCACAGCTTGTCTAACAAGCTTGTGAGGCATTTAAGAGCAATGTGGCTACTGGACATCACTCTCCTATCAAGTGCATCATTCCACCCACCTTCAGTACTTTACATCTGGGTTCAGGAGGAAGAGGAGAAGCAAAACATGTTTGTTGTCATCTTTGAAACACCTATTCCACCACCGACAAATGTTCAGATTCATTTCTTTCAGTACAGAAAGCCCGGCAATCCTCACTTACAAAACATGTCTTTCAATAAATTTCCCTCATCTCAGAAAGCCCCAGGCTTCCCCTGGGATAAGCCTTCTTATTTATAGCATTTAACCTTGATTATACCTTGTCCAGCGGTTCACATGCAAGGTGTTCCCCTATCAGTTTTCTATATCCAGCCACACAGACACTAATGTGCAGCACAAGCAGCAAGTCGTGTGTACAGAACAGAGTAACCACCTAAGCTGAAGACTTCATTCATGACAATTCCATAATCTCTACACGCCAACAGTCACGTCTATCAATCATCTATGCTGATCCACTTGGCAAATCATACTGCTAAGATGCTGTCCTCATTTTCAGACACGCTTATGTCTCTTAGCATTCCCTCCAATCATATCCAGTAGCCAGTCTTTCTGGTGTTTTGTCTTTAACCCCCCATTACGGATCTGTATCTCAGCCACAAAGTTCACTATATACAGTAAACCTGCTCTATAAATGGCTGGCTGAAGGTCAAGTCTTCCTAGAGCCCTGACATTTGGCTACAACCTATTTGTGAAGCTTTCCCCAAATATAGTTCAGTTTCTTGCAACCAGACTCAGTCTTTGGCCCAATGTCATTAGACTCAATTTGTTTCTTTTGTCATTTCAATATCCTCTCAACAGGGACCAACTCGTGCTCTGTTAGCAAGAGTGACCATTTCTACATTCACTAGGATATTTAATTTCGCTCCGCACTGCTGAAAACTGTATTACTTTATTTCAGCAAGGGAAGTCCAACTACCAATGTTTTATGACTAACTCTCCCCATTGTTTCACATGAGTCCACTTTCTTTCCAGTTTTTGAGGTATTTATAACACTGGGCCACTTGCAATTTCAGCAGGTGAGTTAAAGATGAGAATTAAGCCTTAGAAACTTGAGTACACTTTAAGGGGCACATTTAGCTTATTAAATCCTTGCAGCCTATGCATAAGGCTTTTGCACACTATTTTTGGGGGGGAGGGGCTTCTGCTGCTATGAATTCCTGCAGTTCTGAGCCACCCAAAGTTGTTTTCTGCCAGCAGTCACCTGTGAATTGTCATAATTAGTGCCACAGACTGGTCTGCCCTACAGCATATAGCTTAATGAGCTACGTGCTGCTACGCTCTTTAAATAAGCTCCCCCATACACATAGCTACAGTCCCACCTTGCCAAACTTGAAATGCTTTCCAGTGCAGCCTGTCTGTGGCAGGTACTGCTCTCCAGATCCTTCACAGGTCTGCACTTTCATCTCCTGATTTCTGGGGTTGCAGGACTTCTGAAACAGGAACAAGCTTTTATTGCCACACATACTAGAGAAAAATTGATTTCTGTTTGTCATTCTCCAGTTTCTCAAGAAGGAAATAATGAGGCCATTACCTGCTCCTTCTAACCATTTCACCTTGGATACATTAAGCTCACGATTCTCTCATAGCTGTATTTTCCTCATTACCAGCAGGTTCACTTGGCTATTTATTATTCTACAGGCCATGTTTAATGAATGCAAACAAGTTCATGTTTCCCTTTCCTCTGTTCCCTATCCTGTCCAGACCATATGGCATCACTAATACCCTGCCTATCCTTCACATGTTGTTTGTGCAACCCATCCAAATCAGGACTTTGTCCTCAAAATACCGTTTGAATTAGCTGCTTTATTACATACATCAAACTGGAAGGACTGTCAATGAGCAAACATAAAGGAAGGGGCAGTGCAGCAGGGTAATCTAGTTAGCAAAGCCTGTGTAGTTTCTCGAAGCATCTCGAAGATGAAAAGAACCATTTCAAGCACCCCATCACCTCAAAAGTAAGCAACAAAAAAAGGCAGCAGTAGTATAGCTTGTCAGATTAAGTTCATTATAAATCAAGCACATTCACAGATCCAGGTCACAACATTCAGGCTCAGTCAATTGCTTAATTAATAAGAAAACGTTAAACAGTGGCATTTCCTTTTTACAGCAGCAGAGTCGAAAAACAGCTTCCAAGGTTTGCTTTGGTACAGATCCCTGATAAAAGACATCTATTTATATCCTCCCTTCTTTCAAAAGATATTGTAAGATATTTTGCCTTTTCTAAATCAGTTTTGAAAAATTGAGTATCTTAGTTTTTAACCAGAATATCAAAGTAAAAAATTCAAATAGCATTCAAAATAATGAAGATGCGTTTACTTGGATAACCAGTAGATTATTGTATGTTCTGTATTACACTCGAGTTCAGAATAGACTTCAACCTAGAAATTACTATCTGAAAAAAATCATCACTGAACCACAGTAGCAGAAAGCAGTTCATTTAAATGTAGTAATTCTGAGAATCATTTCAGCTTTGATTACCAGGAAGACAGAAATATGGAGAGGGGTGTCAGGATAGCAGCTTAAGGGCATCCAGTCTGCAGAAACAAGAGAGAGTTCTCTAGGAAGTCTTGCCATTATCCCTAAGAAAATACATTTCAACCTCCCTGGAGTCTTATCCATCCTCCTCACATCTGTCTTAGAAGTCCAGGTTTAGAAGCAGTGCCAATGATAAATGAGATTTCCCCTATGCACATTCTACTTCTCCCTGCACAGTTATATAAATCTAACAAGATGCTGCTCCCCCTCCTATCCCCAGTTTTCCTAATGCTTTAGAGTTAAAAAAATAAAAAGAACAAGAGACTGCCAAAAGGTATTAAAATATAAAAATGTATTATGCTCACCCTAAACTATTGGTCCATATTATTTCTGGAAAAGCCACATCATTTAAGGGGCACTTTACATTTTACAACCATTTACAAAGCAATTCAATTGTGTCTACAGAAAGGAACTCAGTTCTGTCTTCAAAAGAAGAAAGGAACAACAGAAAAAGCCCAGAATAAGGTTTAATGGGAAACAAATTTCAGCCACCTTATTATTCTATTCCACCTATTTTAAAAGTTTTTTTTTTTTTCATGTCAAAATTGTTACATTTAAGTTCAATATTCTGTTCACAAAGTACCCATTTGCCTTTCTGTTTGAACATATTTTTCTTCTAGGCTTCCAAGCCCATAAGCAAGCACATCTCTTCATACCACCCATTTCTCCAAAGTTACATATTCATTTATTTATCTGAAGAACAGCATGAGGCTGCAATATCTTTTTCTATAGAGATGAGAGACTGAGTCTAGTAGCACCTGACTCCACCCAGGGAAGGCTAATGAACAAGGGACATCTTGCAATAGATCAGGTCTAAAGCTCAAGCCCAAGTTTAGGAATGTTTTTTGCAGGTTATAAATACGAGTAATTATAAGCTTGTTCTTTAAATGTCTATATTTGTGGCATAAATATCTTCTCCAGCAACATTCAAATTTAATTACTTTCAAGAAGTGCCATGAGTTTTACAGGTTACACAGTACAGGACTAGTTACAAGAGACAAGACTGCCTTCTGTTATCCGTGTTCCCCACTTACTAGAGAGAAGGAACAAAGAGCTCTGAGTACAGGCATGAAGTCAAAGACAACAGGTACATGGAACACAAGACCCATCTGTCCAGTGCAAACTGGACTGACAAACCAGACTTGTTTCACACAGGCCACCAAACAGCTACCAAATTAAACCTTCCACTTCTCTATCAAACTTGGAGAAGTTAAGCTTGATAATCCAAAGACACAGATTTTGTTCAACTGGCAGGAATAAAAAAATACTGTTTCAAAAGAAATTACCAGATCAATCAAGTTGCTAATCCTTAGCTGTTGTATTACATTTTTAAAACTAGTTGATTCATAGGAGTGATTCCTTCCAGTACAATATTGGAGCGTTTTAGAAAAACACTGGAGAATCTAAAGTGACTGATTGGCAAATAGACACTTTGATATGTTTGAGGCTCCATCTCTTGGTACGCAAGGAAAGGAGACTTCTTGTTCTTCATTCCTAGCCTTGAAACTGAAAGTGTCCACACTGAAACTTTACACCTTTACCAAAAGTTGCCCTTTCAACAATCCCCAGTGTAACAGAAGTGGCCCACAGGTAATTATCTCAGATTTCACACAACCTGAAAGCTAGACAAGTTTGTCAAAATGATTTTTATTCCTATGGTTTATTATCTCCTTGTGAAGATTTTTATGAGGAAAAGATTAAATCACTGCCCTGATGTGTGCATTTCATTAAGCCTCTAATCCTTAAAGAGCCACTAATGCAACTAGCCATTGAAAAGCATTAAATCATAGTTCAGTAATATTGACCAAAATAATCTCCTAGTTATTTCAGAATGGAGTGGAGCACAGGACCTGTGCTGTAAATTACACTCCAAACCTCTTCTAGGCTGAGGTACAAATCAAAATGAATAGAAAGGCAACTTTGATTACTTTTGGTGTGCATGAACATGGGAAGGTGAGAGACATACCCCTAATAAGCAACTTATTCAAAGTAGATGGTGTTTTAAACTCACTATGCGGGCAGTGGTGCTCAGGTCAGTAAAGCCCTGGGATGGGGATGTTGTTTCTGTTGTGGCTGCTCAGCCTCCACATCACAATGTCAGGAAAAGAACCACAATGAAAAAATGGATTTCAGGTGCTGAATTATTAGTAACTTCAATCTACTTCTGAAGAAAATGCTCAAAAAGCATACCCAGTCCATAACAAAAACCAAATGCCTACCATACAGCTGATAATAGATCTTACCTTACTTAAAAGCGCTTTGGTTTTGCTACTGTAAGTTTAACTGGAAACAAACGCAAAGAGTGTCATTTCTAAATGCTGGAACTTCTGATTTCATCCCCTTCATGTAGACACAACCTGGACAGACACACATATCATTTTTCAGTCCTTTAATGGCAGGCAATGACTTCTACATTTCCCAGAAAGGATTTTTCCTGCCAGTACCATGCACTCAAATGCATTTGCTGAAGACTCAAGAAGGGGTAGCAGCTACCACAATTAATGCTAACAGTAACCCAGTAAGGAAAGCCATTACTAATACAGCTTCTTATTAAATGCTAAATTTACTATACCCTACGTGAATGTAGCCATAAATCTTTCAAAAGGAGCTTGCCTTGTAAAGCATGCTTTTGAGTATAATATTTGCAATTTAAACACCCAATAGACCAATAATAATTCACTGTCAACATTTATAAACCTTTTTGAATAACTTGCGTTCTCATTACTAGAAAGATCATCAGAAGAAAAAAAGAACCAAACACACGCTTAAAAGCAAGATGAAATCCCTCAAGTCAGAACAGCACTTCACAGAATAGCTTCTACATTCTGTATCGTTTTTCACTAATTCTCTCAATTTTACCACAGCAAAGAAGGAGCAGGATCACCTTCCCAACTCTATAGGCGCAGTAGCCACAGCTTTCAGGTAGATGTTTCTAGACCTCCTGAGAGCAATGATGCTTCAAACCCATTTTTTTCTTCAAACAGGCACTAAATTGATACGGTTTGAAAACCGGGGAAACAAACACAGTAAAACCATCAATAAATAGGTATTTTAGAAGAAGCCTGACCTCCACCACTATATCCACACACAAGGTCTCTTCATGTTTACTTTCAATCCAGTTTAACAGTTTTTTTATGTTATTGCTGACCCTATGCGGTTCCTATGTCTCGTGGCAAAGCCTTTTCTGAGCCTCATCTCAGCAGGCTCCAAGGCGAACCATGGCCCTTCGGCCACCATCTCCCTTTGCCCAGGTCCACCCAGCCTGGAGCCTTCTCTACCCAGCTCCCTGTGCAAAATGTGACCTCCCTTTCACCAGAAGAGCTTTCCTTTTTATTAAATAAAACCAAACAAACAAATAGGCACTTTCCCAGCACCACCACCCACCTCATAGCACCACCAAACAAGGCAATAAAAGAAAAGCTGTCTATCACAGCAAGCTTCAAACAACTGAACTTCCACAGAAGTTTGCAGGGTTTGTTAAAGGTGTTGGATAGATTGGGATTTGACTTTAAGAATGGGAACTCTGTGATGATCAAAAGCATGTTATTTTAAAATATATTTTTATCTTTACTTACTCTTGGTACTTTAGACCCTACTGGACTTTGCTGCAGGCTAGATTTTCTCTTTAATTAACCAAGTTGACCTGGAATAAGTTAGACTTATACTTAATTTCCTTCCAGCATTCTTTCTTTTTGCTAAAATTAAATACATATAAGTACTAATACCACTGGGTACTGGCCCACAAGTCTGCATCAAAGGTAGAGCAGGCTATACAGGATCATGAATCAGAGGCTTTGAGGCAATCACACCCAGAACTTTCCCTTACCACAGCCCACCACAAAAGACTGAAACAGCTTTTGAGCTGGAAGAGTCAGGCTTTGGTAATTAATTTTTCTGCAACAGCAAAAGCACAAAACACCAAAGATGAAACAGAAAACTTTTAAAAACTTAAAAACTTTTAGACCTTTCTTCAACAACTTACCCTATGCAGCCAGGTGATTCCTTCTCCAAAGGCTTCTGCTCTCCCAGACCTTCTGCACTGCAGAAGAGGCAGCACAGCCCCTCAGGCTCTCTGGGAACTTATTCCTTCCAGATGACAAACACCTGGCTCCCCTGCTCACACCTGGATTTGATTGTCTCTCCTCGCCTTCTTTGTTCTCTGCAAACTGCCTCCCCAACCCTGCGCAGCTGGGTCCCATCTCCCACCCTCCACATGGACCCACCTGGCTCATCACTCCTCTAACAGCACAAGCAAGCAAATTAAATGGTGTTTTTTTTCACAGTGATCTGAGAAACTTAGTGAAAAGCTAGAGATTTTGTCTTTTGTATAACCCCGTGTTTTTGTAACCACAACTGAAAGTTTTGTATCTTCTCCATTCCAAAAGTTAGTAGATTAATTATAGTCCACAAGAAACATGTGCTGCAACCAGACCTGTATCAAACTACTTTGGCAAAACTTAAGTTTTTAATGTTGACAGAATACAGGTAAAACACTAACTGGATAATGGAAGCCCTATGAGAGTGTTCCCTGGAACAACAACCCATCCTGAAGACTCTCATATGTAATATCTTGCCAGGCTTTTTTCCACAACTATATTAATTGGTACATAAATAAATAGACGGCATTACCTTTGCCAGAAGATGGCAAGCCTGGGAGGTCTTTTCCTCCCTCTATTCTTGTGCTCTGACAAGGTGAGTGTCTTCCAGTCCTCAGATGCTTTCCCGATCAGCTCTGTGCCACTATGGGGTTTTTCTGACTGTACTTTTAATTGTCTTCTGAACAGAGCGGACAAACACATTATCATCCATAACACAGAGGACTGATCATAGCCACCAGACTCCCCATATTTTGCAGTATTGCTCCTGGGAGCAGCATACACACCATGTCTGCAAACCCAGGGTTGCTCCCCATTGCCAGGACCTGGGGTTCTCCATGGTGGGGCCTTGCTTGGGCAGGTGCTGCAAGCAGCTGATGCAGATTTGCTCATTCCTGTTAGAATTCTCTTCCTCAAGCACCTGCTCACAGACTGAAGCAACTTTACTTAGACAATTGAGGTTTTAATAGGTAGCTAGAAGTCTATTCACCATGCTTCACTGAGCTTGCCAAGAGCTCTTTAACAAAATGTGAGTGATTAAAATGTGGTGTGGCATATGATTTATTTTCATCATGCAAGTCAGAAAAGTAGCACACAAATGCCAGCCGATACACTGTGGCACGGAAATAATCGATTTTGCAGCGTGTTGCTTTTATGAAGGCAACTTTCCATATTCCACAGATATATTAAAAGAGAAGGTCAGTCAAAATATCCAGCATTCCCTCAAAGGCCTTTCTCAGTTTTTTTTTCTGAGGCACTGAATCAGCATTATTCTCTATTTTGTCTACCAGACAGCAAGAAGGTCACTTCTATCTTTTTCTCAATATCAAGATAGCAATTGAAGTATCTCACTCTGTTTCTAATAACGTTGTCTACTCAGTACATTAGCTAAGAGTGAGAATGTGTCAGTACTGGTTATATATCAGGTTTTTAGTTCTTTTTTTTTCCCCCCTTATGTCCGTTATTTCCTCAGTCTTGTTGAATCAAGGTTTCTTTATTAAATTGTTCATTATTACAACTTCTGCACTTGAGCCCACTGCAATCAGTGGCGAGCTTCCCATTCATAGCTACAAGCCCTGAATCACGGCTCCGCATTGCAAGTATTTAGTGGCTCCTCAGCCATTGTGGGCTCAATATCACTAATTTTAACTCTTGCCCACAATGCAGGTAGCGGTCACATTTTCTCCAGAAGCTTTTCTATTCAACAACCTTATAATCAACACTACATGGGGTTTGGTTGCAGCCATGCAGTTAAGAATGCAAGTGCAAAAGTCACCCCACTTCTCACAACAAGCAGTTATACATCCTTGTCAGCAACAGCTCTGCGAACACCATTAGCCAAATATTGCTGGTTGCTAGCCAGATGTCTGGCAAGGCAAGTGTTGAAGAAGTGGGTAACCTATGCCCCATGCAAATGGAGAAAAAGTTCTCTCATTTAGCACACATCCGATTTGCTTTTCTACCACTTTGTAGACAAAAATCCGGGTTTCATAAAAGTTCAAGTTTAATATCAGCTGCAGGAGCTATTAGCTGGTAATTCTCTAAGCTTTTGCTGTAAACTCCCTTACCAGCAGCACTGAAATTACAGCAACATGATGGAAAACCTTTGCTGCAGCAATGAATTTGTCTCCCAATGGAGCTGGACACACTTACTATAGAATTCGCATGTGTATTAGAGATCCTGTCATACAAACAAAGGGCCTGAGTCTCTTTTTTATACTATTATAGAATATCCAACCTCAAGAGACCAACAACCCTTAGAACTCTTCAGAATTTTAACATTTCCTAGGGAAAAAAAAGAAAAAAAACCAAAACCCACAAACAAACAACAAAACCACACACACAAAACACCTAAAGTGCAAGAATTTTTGTTATGTAGCCTGTGCTTTGATTTTCAGGCTTCCTGACTGTTGTCAAATGTGCGTTTGATGTATTAGGACCCCCTTTTTAGTGTTCTGTGTCCATGCACCGGTGTTCTGAACTGAAATATAAGATACCATACTTCTCTGTTGTGCTCCAAATCCTGCTGAACCATCGTGGCAGACTTACCGATGCCAGTCCAGTGTGATCTGGGATGGTGCTGCTGCCAGAACTGTAGAAAACTAGACAAAGGGTTTCCTTACTTAAAGGAAAAAGAAAAAGCCATCACTAGACGTGCCGACTTTCTCAATACTTAGAGACCTGGCTTATCCTCCGCTGGTCTGGTGCTCAAACCTTTTCTCCTGGCCATCTGGTGCCAGGGAAGGCTGTTCTTGTTGGTCCTGCGTAGTGCCCGCTTGTGGGACTGCAAGGCAGGTGGTGGTGGCCAACAGAGGGACCAGAGGCTGCTGATCTACACCTGCAAATTTGATTTAAGTGCTGCACAAAATCTTGATAAGGTAAGGAAGCCTCACCGACAGCTGAAGTTCAGAGAGCTTTGCAACTCTCTGAACAATCAGGAAGATGCTCTCTTCAAAACGACAGTCACCAGGGGCACCTTAGGAGGACGCCTTGTGCTCCCCCTTTGAGTATAACTCGTTATGCTGTGTGAATCTTATTATTTCCATCATTTACTTTCAGTTTATGGGAGGGATCTCGCTGTGTGCTGGAGAATTTCGGTGGTACCTTGACTAGCAGGAATTTGGTTTATCTCAGTCATGGTTTCTGTAACTTTATATGATTTTTAAAGAGCGGAGACTTTACTTGCCCAGGGTGAGGTATTGGCTTGATCTTAACTGTCTTGTTGGTGCCTGCTTTATTTTTCAGGACTGAAAATACATAACATTTTTATCAGGATGTTTATATAAAGATATATCCTTGAAAAAAATCAAGTGCATATAACGAACATTGCATGAAATTTCTTTGGAGAAATGATTTAATTGAAATAATTCTTGGTTGGCTCAAAAGTATACATGCAGACAGATGAGATTTGTGGAGTTGTACAAAAACAAAGAGCACCAGTGAAAAGTGGGTAAATTGTGTAGGAGGAAATTAGTTCAAATCCTTTCTTTAGCTTCAACAGAATGTTACCCCAGATTTTCCAGTTAGTCAAGCTTCAGGAATTTTCCAGGCTGAAATAATGAAGTATCAAGACTATGTTTAGACAGAAAGGAGCAAAAGTGTAAGTTAAGCAAGAAAAATCAAGCAGTTTCTATTCATCCTCCAAGATGTTAAAAATAAGTTTTCCCTTCTTAATTTTGAGATGCAATCCTTAGGAGAGTCTGAAGATTGTAAATCAAGTTTCCACTATTCTTTCTGTGGGCATTGAAACAAACTCTCTGAGCTCTCGCAGGGTGTTTGAGCAGCGGACAAGCTGCACAGTTTGCTGGTTCAAGGAGCACACAGAGGGCTGATGGATCTCATGCCACAGCACTGGGTTGGTGGCTGGACTTCTGGGAGACCTAAAAGCTGGAAAATACTGGTGTCTGGGCTTCAGAAAGCAGTCCTAAAATTAGAAGATGTAGCTGCGAATTGTACGATTAATATATAAAACAAGTGGCTAAGTGCAAAAGCTGAGGGTAGCTCAGCGAGACGTGCTCTCAGGCGGTTCTCCAGCCCGGTCCCATCTGACATTGGGACTGCTGGGATGGGCAGAACTATTATAAATATCCCAGACCAAGGGAGGACGCTGCTGGCAGTGCCAGAACCCCAGCACAGCACTTTCCCCATCTACTGATCCATTTTATGCTCCCTGTGGACATGCTCAAAAAGTTCTCGGTGAAGTAAGTGCTGCCTCGCAGTGATTGTTCAGCAAATCTGGAGTTAAGACGACTGATTCCTTGTTACTATTTCTACATTTTCATGTGCTTCCTGAATAGATTTTGCTCGCTGCTGCAATGCCAAGGCTTTAGTGAAGTAAAAACCCCCTCTAAGTTTTGTGCCGAGCAAGAGATTCCTGCGTGCACAAAATCCTGTATTTTCAACATAGAAAAGAATCTACAGAAAAACTACTGCTCAGTGTGCTGCAATTTTCTGAAATACACTTAGTAATAACATATTCTGATTTGCAGTAGCCTCAATAAATATGTATGTGTATGACACAGGGTTTCAATTTTCTTTTGCAGTGGGGAGGAGGGAGGTTTCTGCAGCTGAAGGAAGGAAGAACCATGAGAAAGAAAGCAAGAGGTTGATCTTACTTCTCTGCTGACACCCTCCTGTGGGTGCCCTTTTGCCAGGGTGGCACTGGGAGCAGAGCCTGATGACCCAGCCACCCCCCAAACAGGGAGGGCTTGTGGAACTGTCACCCTGCACCATTGTCACTCTGAAATGGCCAGTTGTGGAACCAGTTAGGGCTATTTCAGCCCTGTAATGAGTGCGTTTACCACCTTGCAAGTCGAGATGTGGCTCTGTGGCAGAGATAATCCACACTGAGACCAGTCTCCACCAGCCCAGCGTCCCCATGGTGCTGGGTTACTCATCAGCTCATGTTTTACCTGGATCAGCTCTGGGTACACCAGCTACATATCTATTGGATCAGTCAAAACAGATATCAAGATCTATGTTTTATAATAGATGGCACCTCATTCCATGTAAAACCTGCTTGTACAAGGTTAACTCATTAAAAAACACAGTGTAAAAAGACCCAGTCCTGGAGGCAAGTGTTGGGAGCCAGGAGCTCTGTCTGCTTTTTCCAAAGCTGCTCATCAGCTCTTGAAGTACCATGGGAGATGAGATCCATTCTGCCTGAGCAACATCTCCATCTTCAAACGAGGTAAAGCAATCTTTAAATTAGTATGAAGAGGGCCAACAATTCCTCCTGAGGAAGTCTGAAATAGATAAGCTTGATATGGGGAGGAGGAAGATGTTTTCTGGATCTAAGTTCACCACCATTTTAACACATCTACACAAAAATACCACACTCAAATTTAAACCATACCTCTTGCCTGCTGCTTCTCTCCCCTCTTTAGATTAACGCTATATCTATACAGCTATCTATGCAGATATATAGAAACCAGTTCCTGCAGTACCAGCATGTGAGTTACATGCATTTATTTTGGACATCTAAATGTATAGATGTAGATATGACTGATAACAACAATCAAACTTAGTCATTAACTATAACAACAGGGCTGCCAACCGCCAGCATTTAAATCACGAGTCAGCCCTCACAAAAACATAAGGTATTATCTTTCAGAAAAATAATACATGTTGAGTTATTTATCTTCTGCTTTTCTGAATCTTTAAAATGCATTTAAAGCATATTTTCAAGCCTTTGTTCTTAATCATGAAGCAGAAACTTACTTTGGGGGGGACAAAAAAATAACAAGCTTAATTTCTCATGCTGGCATCACTCCAGAAAGCAAGACTTTAAGGGAAAAAGCCCAAATAAATATAATGTGTGAACCGTATTAAAACTGCGAGAGTTGGCAACACTTTGTCATAATAGAGTATTTTTTGGTGCCAAAACAACTGTGTGTGACAGGGATAAGCTCGACCACCATCACGTTCCACATCTGGCTTCTCACATTAACTCCTTGCTGAAGCCCCAGCCTGCAGCATCAGCCCCAGCTTTAAACAGCTCTTTCTAGATATATTTTCTAAGGAAGAAACTGCCGGAGCTCTCAGGGTCAAAATCTGCCCGTGAGCCACGTCTGCAGAGTCGTATTTACAGATTGTACTAAGTAGATATCAAAGCTCCAACGCCAGAGATAGCTGAAAGTAATACGAAAAAAAGAGAAATATCTTGCTAAAGAAAACTAATGTAGAAGGGCAGAGGGAAAATTCATCAGCCGGTAGTGAAAAGAAGAATGGATTTTGGAGCAAATTCTTTAGGCTTTTTCCAACATCAGCAGCTTTAGTAAATGGAAGTTGCAATATTTAGGGAAGAGTAATTCTATTGGGAGTTGTTTTCAAATCTGCACATCAGTAGCCGCACGCAGCTGCCTCCAGGTAAATTCCCTGCCTCCTTCTATCAGTATCTGGGATTTGATCTCACCAGAATCCCTTGAGTGTAATTAAAATTCTGAATTCCTGAGCTTGCCTCAGCTCACTAAGTGCAGGTTATATATCTGGAGTGAGGAACACACTCCTCAAGAAGGATTTCGAAGTGATGAAAGCGAATATGGCCAAACCATGTCATTTTATTTATTCGCACACCCCTCACCACCTGGTGAGACATCCCTGACCATCAGAAAGCAAAAAGCGTTACTTTTCTTCACCATAACCTTTTCTTTCTCTAATCTTGTACATCTGTACCCAAACCAGGACCATAACAAGTGCCAACTGAGTGTTGCCCGTTCATTTTTCTCAGGCATTATATTGGGAGTCTCTGTACTTTGAGGTGGTTGCAAAGCCCTGCTTTCACTCAAAGGCTTCTAGCATCCAAATGATAGAGCATATTAAATGAACTGAGGCTCAAAACTGAAAGCAAATAGAAGCAGGAAAATATAGTGTAAAAAGTGACTTTTAAAAAAAAAAAATCAGCCTTGTGTAGCCTGGGTTTCATAACTTCTAAAGTGTATGTAGTTGATAATTCTGTATCATGGGGTTTTATTTGCAGAGAAAATAGAGATAGCAAGTAAAGAAACTTGTAGCAGCCTTCACAAAGCACCAGCTGAGGTTTTCTTTCCTCGTATAAAATAAGCTAATGCAGTGAAACAAAGGCAAAACCCCCTATTTGGTCAAATAATCCCCTTGGCTGCAGCACAATCTTTTTTTAAAAAAAATCCAATGCTGTAAATAACTGGAGTAATTTCTCAGGAGATTAAAGAAAATAGGCTCACTTTCTTTCCTGAAAGAAAATAAGCTAAAATATCATTGACAGATGGCAGTTTGAGCCTCGAATACTTTATTACAGGCTGATGACACCATTTTCTCTCTCATATTTACAAGTATGGCAGAGTACCTTTTATCCAGCTGAATGGAAAGAGCCTGTTTAGCTGAGTGCCCTTGTTTGGCTTGTTCTCCCCCTTCTCAAAAATACTCACTGTAATGTCGCACTAAATCTGGTATCTATGAAAATGAGCCCGAGAGCCCCAGCCAGGCCGGGCACAGCCTCTCCCAACAAAATGTGATTTTCCTGCACATAAATCTCGGCCAGTGGACTCTGCCACTGATCCAAGACACTGCAGCCGAGAAAAGACCCTTTCCCAGCACAGCCTGCCACAATTACACTGCTGCACTCAGTGTTATAACCATCCTGCAAGAGACAAATAAACTTGTTTCTAGTAGTGACCTGAGCAGCAATTGAAGCTGGGATGGGGGGTCAGAGCAGATGTGGGGTCTCTCAGCAGAGAGCCATGCTGACCCACAGCACTACCACGGCTCCAGGAATTTCCTTTCGAGGGCGTTTTTCATTCTTTCCACTCATTTTCGCTCTGAAGACTACTATAGGTATATCGCAGATAGAAGAGCAATGAGAATAAAAGGGAGAAGAACTTGTTTTCAGCAGGGTTTCTGAAGCCAAGCAAATGAGCTCAGGTGACTCTTTTGTCCAACAATGAGTCCTCCCTCATCCCTACACCCAACCTTTCAAGACCTTTGGCCATTTCATCCTAATGTGACAAGCTTTCAAGATATTAATTCCTGAACCATTCGTTAAGACGGGTATTCAGGCTTCAGAAAAACATGCTGCCCACAGATCCACTGAAGCTGAAGCATCTTGAGTTGAATTTCTCTGAGGCACCAGAGAATCCACACCAGAAGAGCCGGAACCTGCCTGTTCTGAGCCCCCAAAGCTTGAGGGCCAGCAAAGGGATGGAAGGGGCCAGGGGGTGCAGGGACACTGAGACATCTGGGTCAGGCACTGAGAAAAACCCATCTTGCTTTTCACCTTAAAAAAACCCAACAAACAAAACCAACCAAACAGCAGCAACAACAACAAAAGAAACAAAAGCACCAAACAAACAAAACCACAATGACAACAACAAAATTCCAAAGTATTCATAATAATTCAGGTGGTAAGTAAGTCTGGTTGTAAACACACAGCAGGTCCCCGCATACACTAGATATATGTCTTGTATTGCAAGTAATTCAGCTCTAATTCTGTAGGAGTTCCTGCAGACAATTTCAACTATTTTGCTCGAGGGGATACAGTTGAACTAGTAAGCACAGCTTTCTACCCAACTAGTTAAGTCTTTAAGTCTCAGTTAAATCAGTGAAAACGTCCTGGCTTTGTGGGATTTTGCCTCCTTGCATTTGTTAGCATCCTCATTACAGTACAGCCATCCTTGGGGGGCTGTTGCACTCACAAATGTACCAAAGAACACTAGCTCAAAGATGTTCACAGCTGGAGATTATAGTGAGCAATTGAGGGCAAAAATAGGGAGATCTATGTGGGGAAAATAAAAAGTTACTCTGCTTCTGCTCTTAACTGACCAGACAGAAAAGGCTGGGAGGAAGAGGGCAAGTCGTTAAATCAAAATCTGGG
This sequence comes from Nesoenas mayeri, assembly GCF_963082525.1. Lineage (NCBI taxonomy): Eukaryota > Metazoa > Chordata > Aves > Columbiformes > Columbidae > Nesoenas > Nesoenas mayeri. The sequence continues at coordinate 14,503,839 of NC_137562.1, forward strand.
CTGATAAAAGAAGATAGCTAGATCTTTTCTTGCAGGATTTGTGAGGCAGGAAATAACTCAGTAAAACACATTTTCAGCACTGCTGCTGTGCAGCACCGTTGCAATTATTTAGCAAAGGGGTGGTTTAGCCTAAATAAATACTGTACTAACTTTGATAATGGTTCTTTTAATTTGTATAGGTTCAATTGTGCATTAAGGGCTGTGGGCACAATTATTTTCAAAGAATAGATTCTCTTTCATGAGACCATATATGGGACTTCTCTTGCTTTCTTCCCAAGGATAATAGAAAATAGCAGAAGCTTGACATCATAACAGAGTTCAAGTGCCTTAGCAGTATATCTGCTCTCAAAGAATTACAAAAAAGCCGAAGCTAACGCACTTCTCTTTGTGCATGGCACAGGCAGGCCATTTTAGAGCTTTTGCAAATCAACAGACTGTTGCCTCTCTTGTCCGTCAATTGAGGCAGCTTTGCGATGATATAATGCCGTTGATTCAAATCCGATCAGCTGCTATTGCCTAATTATACAAGCAAAACAAATCCAGACTGTTTAAGGTAGAAGGGGGAGGTGGGAGGGAGAACTGCCATAAAACACTGAGGGAGAACTGTCTTCTCTTTTCAAACATGCGGTAAAACCAAAGAGTTGTTTTCCCCTTAAACAGTAATACTGCGGCCATGATTCCACAGACCTATTTACTTTTCTTTTCATAATGTGCCAGCCTGCATGCAATAAAACTGTCAGGCACAACTCAAGAGCAATAAATACAGAGAAAACTGTTATTTAACAGGCCAAGAATAATCTGTACAGTGTCACTATGTATTCAGAGCAGTGCTCCGGTAAAAAGTCATTTTGCAAAATGACAACTTGTGTTCCATCTATTTTCGTCTCTCCTCCCATTCCCGTTCACTCTGTTTTCTCGGCAGGCGCGGGGAGGTTTCTCCGTCACCGCTCTGCTGCCTCAGCCGCCGCTAACGGAGCTGCACCGGGGCTGCCCATGCGCTAACACCGAGGGAAGGGCAGAGAGCTGTAGGTCTCTGCAAAGACCGGGAAGAAAACAAGTTCCTCTATTTTACCAGACTCAGAGTAGATATGTGAACCTAGAGATCACATCCATTCAAAGGCAAAGAGAATGAAAGCCAAAACCCCAACAAACAAGAATGTGAAGGCGTACTTGCATCAGCTACAACTCACAGAAAAGGTTGGATACGGTGATCCCAGCCTGAAAGAGATAGAAAGAGGCTAAAATCTGGGCCTTTTATAACCCAACACCAACCAAGGTCTATACACTCAAGCACTTAGCAGTTCTTCAAGCCAAATACCTGAATGGATGGTCTTTAAGAAATATAATACATGCTTCATACAGCCTTAGGTATAAAAATCTCATCAAGCCCACCAAAAGCATTACCTGAATAAATGATTCTTATTTTAAACAGCTTCCATGAAAAGATAGCTCACCTTTCAAAGATGCTCATTTCACAAGTCTGAGAGGTAAAACTGTTCAAAGCAATTCTCATGTAACGATTTGTCTTCAGATACGGGAGCTCCATAGGAAAGTGCTGCACACTGAGATTTGTGGTGAAGACTCCAAGAGGTGCCAGTGACCCAACAAAGGTCACCCAAAGCCAAAACACCACAAGGGAGAGGAATGGTGACCAAAAGGATGTATAGAAGAAATGAACCTGGGGACTTAACTTGGAATCGAGCCACCTGAATGTGGTCTAAAAATCAAGAGGCATCAGCTTTGATGTCCTGCCTATATTGTACCCTGACTAACTATGTCCTACTACCAGAAACTTCAGCCTTCCCTGTAGAGATGGATGGGACTTTCTTTACTTCCAGTCACTTAATGAAATCTATGGTCTATGTGAGGCAGAAGATCAGATTCAGGAATATAAGAATCTTTCTGGCATTGCTATCCAGTGTTTTCATGCACTGTTGTTCTCAAAATCATATCAGTAGATGATTTTGTGACCACTAAGTTGCTGTGGGCAACTTAGTCACATTTAAGATGTGTTTTGAAATAACCATTCTCAATATGGAGTACCAGATGAAAAAGGATATTTAGGATGTAACACACATCATTTTCAGGGTACGTTGCACCCAGTGAGGAGAGGAAAGGCAGCTACTGGAAGGAGAGCGCACTTTTGGGTGTTCTCCCATGGGAAGAAGATGCTGCCAGGTCTCATATCCAGCTCATGATCTCACTGCTGACATAATCTTAGAACCCTTTTAGCCCCTAGAGGAACATAATGACACAGCGTACCAACAGTGCAGAACTGGGCTTACTCTAAACTTTGCTATCCATCTTCTCAAAATACCACCGCTGCCACTGTGGGAAGGGGGTTATCGAAAGGAATATGAAATAAACAATTATTGGGCTTCGATCTTCTGTCATGCTTCCAATACTGCTATGTGATTTGCTCTTTTGAGCACCTACAGGAGGTTAAAACAGTGCAGCGTCTGGTCAGCCCCCTTTCACAAGAATAAATGAACTCCTGAAAATCCAGATGAATGATATTAGGTTTAGTAATGATGTATACAGGAAACAACCAGACAGCATATAGATCTGAAAACAATCATGATCACTATTTAGTTCAGGAATCATATTTATTTATGTACTATGATTATCAAGTGATACAATTACTGGATAGATTATGTTGTATCTGTGGTCACAGACAGACAACCGTGTAGATGGGCTGGAGATGTGTGGCATTTGATTCAGGACTTTTACAGCCACTTGGCAGGCCTGTTTTGTTCTGGGAGCATCAGCAGCCCTATAAATAAGTTATTGATTTTAATTTGTGGACAGAATATTGTTTAATCTCTGCAAACTGCCTCCTGTTCCACTGCATAAAGTCAGCAGAAGGAAATAAAAGTATCAAATATCTGCTGAGTTGCACTGGGTTAAAAATTTGCCAGTGACATTTTACCCTTCAACACCAACAGCTAGTTGCTACACCACATCCTCCTAAATTGTGTTATTTCTAATGCTGACAGTCATGTTCTCCACAGAATCTCCCTAGAAAGACTGTGGGATTTAGATGAAATGTAGTAAACCAGACCAATAGTTTTGGCTTAACTTTGGCTCATCTTGGGACTTTGTGTGGGGATGTGGAGCAGCAGGCAGGACTCTCCATCAGTGGTTCATGGTGTGGGTGAGAGGTTTGTGGAGGAACCAGCTGGATTCTGCTCAGATGAAACTGTCAGAACAAGGGCTCCCTCTCCCTTATAGGTCTTTAACTTTTTTTACTCCTGATAGTACACAGTAAATTACTGATCGACTATGTCTTAAGCGACCAATTATCTGCCACCACCAGAGCATAGCTGGCCGGAAAAATCATGGAATCATAGAATTGTTTAGGCTGGAAAAAACTGTTAACATCATTGAGTCCAACCATTAACCAAACGCTGCCAAGTCTGCCTCTCAACCATGTCCTGAGAACCTCATCTCTGTGTCAGTTCAACCCCTCCAGGGATGGTGACTCCAGCACTGCCCTGGGCAGCCTGTTCCAATGCCCAACAGCCCTTTCTGGGAATAATTTTTTCCTAATATCCAACCTAAACCTCCCCGGTGTAACTTGAGGCCATTTCCTCTCATCCTATCAGTTGTTCCTTGGGAGAAGAGACCAACACCCTCCATGCTACAACCTCCTTTCAGGTAGTTGTAGACAGTGAGGTCTTCCCTCAGCCTCCTGTTCTCCATGCTGAACACCCCCAGTGCCACAAATTCACCTCAATTCAAACACAGAATTTTAACTCAGCTTCCCATTTGCAGTTTTAGCATAAGCAGCGGTGTCTATAAGACACTGGCCTGGGGAAGCCAAAGCAGCCTGTGATGGAGCCACATTGTTTTGGTGCCAGCAGGCTGTCCCCACAGGCCACACAGTGCTGCCATCGCTGCCTCCTGCCCTGGGCAGCCCTCGGCCATCGCTGCCAACCCAGCCACCAGCCCTACCACTGCAGGAGGCAATGTTCACCACAGCATGTCACTTTGTGAGCTTAAAACCATATAAACCAGGCACTGAAGTCACCCTGTGCAGGGTTAACACTCTCAGACAGTTTATTCTAGTCACTATTTGTAAGTCTTTTTATCAGAAAACCACAGTTTGGACCTGGGCTTTTGGCCTATACATTGGCTTCGTATATAGGGAGCAGAATGAATCTATTTTACTTTATTGCTTTTATTTATTATTGCATTTTAGTTAGAGTCAAGCTGGAGTTGAATACTGATACCTGAAAATGTAGGGCTAGTGTATCCCCACAGCATCATACAGTTCATTTTTACAGCTATTGTATCAGCTATCACAATACTATGTTTTCAAGTAACCTTGCAATTCAGAAATTTCTGTCAAGAAAAGGGTTTTCAAATTAACCTTTGAAATTATGGCTGCTTGCAGCCTTTTCCCAACTTGACTCATGGAATGAAATCCATCTACCCTGAAATTCCATTAAAAATGCTAGCAAAATAAACCCATTACAGCTATAACAGCTCAAATTAGTGTCAACATACCAGGACATATGTCTAATTTCAGTTTGGAGACTTGAAGATTGGAACCCTCATTATGGGCACCATCAGCTCTTTCCAAACAGCCTTCAGGTCTAGATAGATTCGTTTTAAATGAGGAACATCAAGGCAGAGCAAACAGAACCATTCAGATGGTGCATTAATTTCAGTCAGTTTGCTAAAGCTATGATTACCATCACAATGGCTTCAATAATTTTCTCCAGCTTGCTACTGATGCAGTTTTGTAGGCCTTTCCACACATCTTCTCCATGGGAGACAGTGAGGGAATACACGCACTGTGGCCTTCAGGTGGGATTGATGGGAGATGGGGACCTCAGCTAAACAATACAAGGCTTCGTTCTGCTTAGCCCAGTGATGTGAGAGCTATTAGAAATCTGTGCCCATCTCGTAATCTGGCAGGTGTAATGATTCAGCACAATGGCACCTCTGATAAGTGCTGCCTGCACTGAAATGAAACTGAAAACTGAGCTGAAAGTACTAAACCACTCAAATTGTATGTACTCTAGTGAGAAAACTAGAACACTCATCTATACGCATATTGACTCTGGTACATAGAAAAGGAGGGCTGAACTAGTATTACAACAGTATTCAGAAGCTCCGGTTGGTATTGAAACCCTTTGCACTGGATGATATATAAATGCAAAGCAGCAGAGAAGTCTTTTCCCAGATTTCCTGCCATTTAGCTTCGGATGCCACAAAGGAACAGAACAAACAAGGAGGGAGGGGAGTGGGAGTGATTTGAGATCACAGCACTGCGCATAACCTAAGCATATGCACGACCCGATTCTTCAGACAGTATGCTTATAATCACTGCTTAATCTTTTCTATTCTGTCTGTTCTGAATTTTATAAGTATTTTCTGCCCATTTCTCCCTCTTGATATGTAACCTCCAAAAAACAACAAAAAAAAATAAAGAGAATTCTCACTCATCCTCTGTTCCCATTGCCACTCACTGCTTTCTGTTTTCAGGATAAGCCTTGTGTTTTCCAAGGTTATACACATTTGATGCTTCTGAATGCAGGTTTCCAAATTTCATACTGCTGAGCTTCTGTATTCTCAGACAAAACAGTGCTGCTCGGTTTTGTTGTGTTGTTTTGTCAACTTCAAAACCAACAACAACAAAAAGGAAGATAAAATATGACCTTTTGACACAACTGAGACATGAGGGTCGACTCTGCTGTTTGCAAAACATTCGGGATTCGGTCAAAACTAATATTCCTTGTTCTCAGCAACATTTTGGTTATTCAATGCAAACCCAAGAAATGCTGATGAGTGCAAAATGAATCTCAGTTGAAGCTTCTCACAGTGGAAAAAAGCTTCTGTACAAATTCTGGAGTAAAGACCATGAAGACTGTCTGTATGCATACTAGAGGAAAGAATAATATCCTGTATACTAGGAAAAAAAGAGAGTATCTTAAGCCTTTATCTAACCCATTAATCATACTGGAAAGCTGCTTAGTTATGGATATAGAGTTTGCTTGGATGTAGAACAACAGATCTCCACTGAAGCTGGGAAGCCACCAGGACCAGCTCCAAGCACTCAAGAAGCACTGGAGTGTGTGTGCTTGCACACATCTGTACACATCTGCATATATAGATAAGAACACCAAGGGGCAATGGAAGACAAATTTCCTACCCACTTGAGTCTTATTTTCATCTATTACATTTATTAGATTGTTTGGCTCAAGCTCCAAAGTGCTGACTGCTGTTGTTTGCCCACTGGACAGTCAGTGGAGAGGGGAACATTCACAGCACCAAAAAAAAGGCAGATTGACTTGTATTTGGTGCACTTGCCACTGCAATTCTGTGGGCAATGAATGGAGTAGACTGGGGAGATTTAATTGGGATTCAAGGAGAAATTACCTAGAATGTCTGGCTTGAAAAATGTTTTCTGAGGCAGCTCCAAAGGTTTCTTATGAGCAAGCCATCAGAGACAAATTAATGGGTAAGCTTCATGTAAGCTGGTCAAAGTATATGATAAATGCAATTAATAAAGCACTAGATTAGATTTTCACATTCAATCCTGGGTAGCAGATAAAGTGGGAAAGTGCTCTTCTGTGCCAGGAGCAGATCAGCAAAGAAGGGGCAGTCACGGTGCTTTCCTTCACCTTGCTCCTGGGGATAAGCAAATATCTGTGGCCTTTCCCTGGATATATTGTCATCTCTTGACTCTCCCTTACACCAGCCCAGCTCCCTTTGCAGACACTTGGGAGGAAACTCTAGGCCAGCCTGCTCCTGCTTTTCTCCAAGCCTTTTCTACTTTCCCAACAAGTCCTCCACAGTTAGAGGAAGCAAAACATTACAAGAAAATAGCAGTTCTTCCCACCCACAGTTCTGGGCCAAGCAGTCACAAACCTGAACCACTCAAAAGCTTTTCCCTTCTTCTTGGACTTTTTCCTCATGTCATTTTTTTCTTCAGAGATACTAGTAAACCTAATAAGAACAATTTAAACTGAACATGACCTAAAGGACGATTATTATATTTACTACCACCAGCAAAAATACTCATCAGGTGAAAAGTAAGCTGAGGAAGAAAAGTAGGTGGAGGAGTAAAAGTAGGCTGGAGGAGAAAAAATGGGCCATCTGCCCAATTTCAGATTTTCATAGAATCGTAGAATGCCCTGAGTTGGAAGGGACCCACAAGGATCATCGAGTCCAACTCCCATCTCTGCAGAGGACAACCACAAAATTTATACCGTGTGAGATAACCAGGAGTTTTGCACAGGTTGTCCATGATTGAGGTAAAAAGGGTTGTGCTGAATATAAAACTTCCCTGAATGCTTCAGCTAAGTGCAACTGTGGCATTCCTCACGAGAAGGTTGCCCAGATTTGGGAAGGGACTGAAGTAAAGGCAGCTCCTTCACTGGGGGAATTTACAACCTTCAGCCACGTATGCTCATGCTGGCAATCGGTGTCTTTGGAGAAGAGTGAGCAGTTCCCATCTTGAGCTGTTTTAGAGGCCCTGCATATGCTGTCCATTAATATCCAAAGCACGGATATACTTTTTCATTTCAGAATAAAATACAGTCGGTACCAACATTTCAAAGCTCATGAAAGCCACTGTAGTGTTTTGATAGATCCCTCTAAACACTGTGGCCATTTCACAGTTACCTTGGGCTATCTTTTCATCTTCAACATGCTTTAGACCTTTAATGTAATATTTAGACCGGTGTTGTTATTAGATTTTCCCTGGATGAAAGGATCCACAAATGTAAATGCCAGTTGCTAATTCTTGCTAGTACAAAATAATAGTATTAGTACATCACACAATAAGCAAAAAATTAAGCTGGTAATTTATACTGCTGAATTAGATACACTAACAAAGGCGAGAGGCAATTACATACCAAAGTAAAATCTTCAGTGCACATACTTAAGCATTCCTCAGTCTTTAGTGTTCAATTAGGGTGAAATTTCCTTTCAATACGACACATAATGCCAAGGGCTTTCATGCCCTCAGTAAAAGTATAGGATTCCATCTCATCTGCCTCCATACAAAGTCTTTTTCATTCTGGCAAAGCTCAAGGTTTAGCTCTAAAGAACAATTTGATCTGCATTACACATTGCACTAACAGGCTGCAGCACACAGATTTATCTGCCAAATGAATATATTCTAATAGTTCTGATGATCTGTCTTTATAGCACCACTTGATTAACAACAAATTTATTCACTTGGCAGCTGTATTCCTTAATCAGGTGTTCACTAAGCAATAGCACATAAATATGTATAAGTGTCAGATTTATGGATCAGAGAGTACAATAATTTAATCTGAAGAAAGGCGGATTGTCTATACTTCTAATTAGTTTCCCTTTAAGTAGTGTCATCATACGCACACATTTGTACATGTTTGGGGCCTGATTTTCAGAGCCAAGGGTGCGTGTCCAACTGGGCAGTGTTCCCTTCCTCAGGAGCCTAATTGGGGTCCTTTTACAAGTCCTTTCAACCCTATTGCTCGATTATATTGGACACTACACAAATATTTCCTTGTATCAAATGGTTTTATAGGGGTTTCATTTCCAAGACTAAGTACTTCACATTTGTACACACACATGCTTTGCATCTGGCCAAGCTCTGCTTGTCCTTCCATAACCTGGACACACAAAAATAGGTGCTGGCAATATAAACGCACTGATGAATGACAGAAAAACAAATTACTTAAGGCAATACCTTCAGTCAAATGGATCCTGGTTGTGATAATAATGGAAAATTATAATAATTACCAGGGAGAAATATTCCATCTGTGGAATTCAACCCAGCCTTTTAAGATAGGTTATAGACTAAGTTGACAAAAGTATTTTACCTTTCTTTTCTTTTTTGAGCAGATTCTGTAGGAGCCACTTTGACACTTCATGGGAGGCTGGAAGAAAAAGAAGAAAAGTGGATCTGAAATAATCCTTGGTTTATCAGGCATAAGTACTGTTATTTTGATATCTGTACAAGACGGAACACAACTGGAGCTGTCAGACCCCACTTAAAATAAAAATAGAACTGGCTATGAAGACAGGCAGTTGAACACTGTAGTGGCCTCTACTTTGGTGCACTCCAGCTATCCAAGCTAAAATATAGAGCACCTACATTAGGAAGAGAAAATTGTCTACCAAGAGCTGTGAACTCCTGAAGAGGGCTGTTCGGAGTAGCTACATCACAAACTTTAAAAGACATTAATATCCTCAAAATGTTCACTATACTTTGTCTAAATAACTTTGGCATTTGACTTAAGATTTTCCAGAAAACCTGGAAGAAACCTGGTGGTTGGAAAGGAACCTCAGCCCTATGGAAGTCCTTCCATGGAAGGGGGACACAGGGCAGGTTGTGGGTATCCAACAACTCCGTTGCTGCCCAGGTGGCCCCAGCTCTCCCATACATCACATGCAATCCCCAACGCCTTGCTCAGTACTCTCCAACCACCTCTTGACTCTTCAGGAGATCACCAGGATCATATAGGAACCAGGGCACACCGTAATGGAAGGCAGGAGAAATGCAAAGACAGGAATGTGTTGCTCTCGGCAGGTTTTGTTTCCCTGAGACCAGACCAAAGCCATCAGCCACTGCTTCCAACCCTGCACAGTCCTGGACATGACAGGCTGACAGAAAGCACAGCAGATTTATGCCACGTGTTATTTTAATGAAATACTAGACATTAAAAAAATAATACTAAAAAAGAACAAATATGCATTTGCTGCTACTTCTTCCTGGAGGACACTAAGTTCCTAACTTTGTATATTATAAACACTATGTACGTTGAAGCCACCTCTTCGCATCTTAACTGGATAATTTCCCTGTGATGTGTCCTTTAGTACCGCATGTCCCACACATAGTGTTTCTTTACATATCATCTCTGCCACCGCATGAACTGGTATGAACCTGAAGCAAGTCTGCACAAGCAAAAGGAGCTTAAGCACAGCAAGATTTTCACTGTATCTCCATGTAGAACTGGCCCCAGTTTTAGGAGCAGAAGGGATTAAAGGTCTAGTGCAGATTCCCTGACTGTGCTGAAGAGGTAGAGACCATTCTCTAATCCTGCTTTCATTTCAAGCTGGAATAATTTCAATAAAATATTGAGACTTGCCTGTAATTTTCTGAGATCTTAACTATGCTCCTGCACCATTCTGATGTATCAGCTTTGGCTGTTTTGTACCCATGGAGGGGAAGAAAATTTTGCTACACAGATCTAATCTGTAAATAAATGAATAGCTAAAAATCATCCTTCATGCAGTTCCAGTTGAATAGAAATTGGGACTGCCTTTTTTTTTTAAATTAAGTTACTGATCTATTGTCTTTCAAAAATGTAACAAGCACAGGGAGGCTGATCCGTCACCATTTAATATACAGCACACAGTTGTATGTCAAGATGGATGTAAGAGTAATAGTTCTTTGCAATATTTAAGTCTACTGAGCCTTTCAGATCTCCTCTTCTAATATCACTTGACTTATCAAATCCGATTTGGGGTTTATAGCCTATATAGAGTTCTCAAATTGCTAATCCAGTTGGCAACAAGTATCTTCTCTTCTATAATACTTCATCTTCTTTACTCACTGGTCTGAAGGGTTGGAGTTCTAAACTCATTTAGCAAGCACAAAAAAAAAAAAAAAGGATTTTATTATAAGTTTTGACAATTATGTATGTCCTGATCCAGAGACTAAATAAAATGTGAGCACCTATTTGCTTTGCCACTAAATGCCGGCAACCAAACTGCCGACCTGTGATGGAAGATGTACAAGACTCACTGCTGAGGATACTGAGTTGGAACCAGTTTGTCGCTCATGGTGAAAATAAGAACTTCCAGTGGCAATTATCAGGCAGATGAAATTGCACACTTCTAATAGTTAACGTTTTGCTGAGGCATCCCACTTCCCAGGGACATTTCATAGTTAGGTGCTAAAAAGGAACTGTATCATTTTCCCAAACGTGCACTTTCAACCCCAGGTTTAAGAGACGTTTAAGGTTAATGTCAGCCCACTACCAAGGGCTGTGGATGAATTTTGTCTTAACACTGGGCCAGTCACTTCATTTTTCCTATTCTGTGCTTTTCTACAACAGAGTTTTCTGCTCCAAGTCGTTCCCAGCCTCAGCAAGAGCTCCATTAGGTATCTGGTCCATGCCCCTGAGCATCGTCAATGCAACACAGTTTCTGCTGCCCTGTCCTGCTTGCTTTAACCACATCAAGTCACGGTGCTCGTTCTGCCTTCCTTAAGCCACAATCCCATCATCCAAATGCTTTTTTAAAAGCACCTTTCTACAGCTGACTTAACTTTTTCAGTTGAAATGGACTGGTTTTGAGCGAGTAAATGTCTGGCCCTCTGTCTTTCAGTTAATGACTTAAAAAAATCCAATAAGCAGAGCAACCGAAATTACAAATACAAAGTAAAAAGTACCAGGCCCTTTATTTCTTGCTCAGAGGCAAATTGTGCAACTTTAATTTAACAGAAAATGATCAGCTTTATGACTAGATGTGTTGCAAATAAACTGACAACCTTTATACAATACAGTTACTTTATTTTATCTGATATTATTATTAACTGAGACATCTGACACTCTTATGGCTCACATTAAAAAATCCTGTTTTAGTATAAATGTGCTTAAATAGATCTCTTTGTACTACATGAAATAACCCCCTCCTCTCACCTTAGCATTCACAGCCTGCAAAATGTACAGAGCTCTATCATCTCCCTTCCTCCTCAAAGAGCTGGATTTAACATCTTGGTCAAAGGAAGGGTTTCCACTGATTCGAATGACTCTTGGATCACCCCAGAAGCGTACCTATGGGAACAATTCAGCCCCATGGGACTGGAAGGAAAGCTTTCCTTCAGCTAACCGACAGTTCTGACAGAAAAAGAGCATGTTTCTGTATGGATAATCATTTTAACTCAGCTATTTTGCTTCTGTTCCCTAAATAAATTCACTCAAGTGGCTGACACTGAGTGGCACAGTGCCGGGCCAGGCAGATATACCCATTCATTATCATCTTCCTTTGCTACATGCCACATATTTAATTCTTCTGATCCTTCCTCTCAAATCTCTCCTCAACCCGGGATCCTGTTAGCAGCTCTTCCCCTTGTTCAGTACAAATCCCTCAAGAAAACAGGCAGGTAACTGCCATTATGTTGTACAATTGCTTAAAAGCAAGAAATTCTGTACCTGCTGTGTTAATTCACTCTTTGCCACTTGGCAAAAGAGCGTCTCTCCGTCCCTCTGGCTGCCCTGCAGCCCATGATTTGAGTGCAAACAGAGGGAACAATTTTGGCTTTGATTTAACGTGGCACAAGGTTTACAAGTGGCGCCAACTCCCAGCACCTCCCCATATCAGCATCCTCGCTCATGCATGTGGCTGGAGCACGGAGCTGGGTCTGTCCGCAGCCTCAATCCACCGAGAGCAAGGCTTGAAGATAAAGATACCTCTATGCTGCGGTTTCTTTGAGCTTTCCTCTGACAATGAATCATTCAAAGCGTGAGGTAACGAGGCAGGCAGCATCAAAGAAGCTGCATTCAATCAAGCATCCAGATTCAGTGGCAGGATTCCCGGCACAAGGATCACATGCACCTGCTTTGAAGGACCCGCACTGGTTTTATCACCCCCGCTGATGCTGTTGCCTGGCATGTCAAGAACTGCCCCCCTTGACTGATTGTCTGCCAAGCATATGGGAAAGCTGTACAGTATGTGCCTTTGCAGTTTAACTCTTCCACCCAAGGACTACTGCGCCGTGCCCCACGGTCTAACCTGACGTTGGGGTTGGATGGAGAGGAGTCAGAAAATCCAGATGAGATGACAACTGCCAGCTCCAAGAAATGAGGTGGGGTCTGGAGAAGGCACCAGGGGGCTGAGCCCCCACAGGGGCTCCCGTTCCCACTGGGTAGAAGAAACCAAGCCCCATGGGTCCATCAAATTATTGGCATCCCATTGACAGAAAGCTGTAACTAAAGCAGCCCATCTCCAACCACATCGTGTGTCTCAGGATGTACAGTCGCCTGCTTTTTCTTTACTAACAGGACTGAAAATTCATATATTCTTTACAGCATTCATCTCTTTTTGGCTGCTTCCAGTGTGTGATTCAAAGCATTCTGCTGTGTATCTAAAACTTATTTTCTCCTGAGGACGCGTGGAAAACACTTTGCCTTTTCGGCAATAAGTGCATTGCTGCTGTAAACAAGATTTTTCTGAGCTCTTTTTAATGAAGATAATTAAGAACTCATTATAAAAGAGATTATTAGTAGTAAATGGCTGGTAGTAAGCCCCATCTATATAATGTCACAATATTATTAGGTTTCTTCCACTAGAACTGCAGACGCATACACCCTGGCCATTTCCTTAACACCATGAATTCTTGATATTTGGTCACAATTCTTTAAAATGTGTTGTTCAGAGGCTTATGCTCCAAGAATGATAAATGCTACTTACTGTTAAATACAACTGGATGAAAAAGTAGATAGATATTTGTCAATATTTACTGTGTTAAAAAGCAAAAGCAGGAATAAAATGGTCCCCCCCATAAAGCCTATGTAAGCCATCAGGATTTGGGGATCTTCTCAGATAAAATAAAAAATAAAAGGAAAGTGATTTGGTATTGTGACAATGGATGGAAAGATATGGAGATGGAACACCCTGTTTACCATAACAGCAAATATTATTTCCCAGATTGCTGATGCTCTTTCAATTTCTTGTGATTTTGAAAAACGTCTCGACTGATTCAAAGAAATTAGATCTATGTTTCATATATTTGACTAGAACCCGAAGTCACCCGCAGAAGAAGAGCTCTGGTTCCTGCTGTCACCATGTGCCATATGTCTTCTCTTTCTTCCTCCACCTTCTTACCCTCACTTCCTGTGGAAACAAGGCTTGAGTGATCCCTTTCTCATTCCCTTCACCTCACATACAATTTCTAAGCCTGTAGGTCTCTCTTAATCAAATTCACCAGAATAATAAAAGCTTGAAGACAACTGGATCCTCCTAAGTCTTGTGAGGATAGGCAGATGGGAGAAAGGGAAAGAGAAACCTTTTAAATGTCCCCTATAAAAGCCCCATATGGGGTATAGGGCTTTATTATAAGCTAATGCCACTGGACATAAGTCATTGTAAGATAAGGGTCTTAAACACACAGAAGTTTCCACTGTAAGCTTCTTGGGCAGAAAATGCAATCAGCCACTGGACCCGTAGAAAATGAGGCTTCATTAATTTTTAGTGGTCACAGATCTATTTCTATTTTTTATTCTAATTGTCTGCTTTGTCTTTCCTATTACAAAAATAATAACAATGAGAAAAAGACAGTATCTGCCAAACAAGACTGTGTTATCTCTTTTGCAGCACTGCTGTGTTTGCTACTGGAAATAAAGCTAAAAGCAAAGTGTTTAGTATCACCACACCAGTGCTGGAGAAGCTGATCAGATCGCAAGCTCTCTCTGTTTCTCTATCAGGGAAAAATTTATCCCACAGAAGACAGGGGATGCATCTTTTCTCTGCTAATCTCTTGTTCCTCTTGTGTCTTCGGCTTTTCCGCCCCCCCGGAAGCAGATTTCAGCAAGAACAATAGCAGCAGCAGCAACATCAGCTCCATTATCTGTACTAACTACACTTTTCTGACAAATATGGTTTTTTGCATCACCTGAAATTCTCCAAACCTGGATTTTCCTTAGAAAAAAGCTCTCTCAATAGCTAAAGGAAAAAGGATTAAGGGATATTGTTAAAATGAAAGCCCTGCTTAATACCGAACATCTTCAATTCTTTAACTATTTTTCCTTTTCCTATTTCTCTAATGAAAGGCTAAAAAGATCTTTAAGGCTGATTGTTGCCATGGGACTAAGCAGCCTGGAGTGTATTAATTCAACTCCCAACAGTTTGCTTAACTAGTTAGTGTGCAACACTAGCAGGGTCGTGCTGACATCCTTATTTCAGCCCTCTTTTCAAGTAAAATAATTGGGCTACTCCTGACAACTTAGAATTAAATTTAAGTTGAAGTTCACAAGTAAAATGTCTGTCTATTAGCCTGTGTGAAGGAGGCTGACGTTTCGAATCCTAAAAACTTAAAATCAAACAGAAATGAAGAAACAGTATGCCTGTGATTAGGTCAGATTTCTGCTTATTTTGAGACTGATTGAAAGTGGTTTTTTAACACCGAAGACTGACATTGCTGCTTTCCACGGGTGGTGGGGTAAGGTAGAACAGGCCTGGAGTTTCATCATATTTTCCTTCTTTCTTAAAATGCCTTCAACTCTTTCTTCTTTTGAATGGCTACTTCTACCTTTTCAAGGTATGCCTCAATATGCTGAATTCACCAATGATCTGTTGAGAAGACCTAAATGATAAATAAATTTGATAAACCATCAGATGATGGATAAATTCAGTCTTCTATTCCAACTGTACTTTAGTCACGCTAAAGACAATCTGCCTGTGTAGATCTATTCTGTGCTACCACGACTGACATCAAAAGAAACCACCTTTAGGTAAAAGGGTGAAAATATGAATACCTTATACAAGGTAGATGTGCATACCAGGAGTATATGAGCCCATGTAAGTGCAGAATACTATCAGAAGAAGTCTTTATTTGATTTGTAACTGTTGGGCAGAAAGCCTGTTCTGAAGTCTAAATTAGAGCTCTTGGGGAAAGGGCTTACTTGTTTGGTGTTAATTTTCTACAGTAGTTCAACCTTTGTCATTTAAGAAATTCACAAATATAAATATTTCATATCAACTGCGTGAGCAGGCACACTGTATGCAAACTGTGTAGCAAACAATTATAGTTAACTATGTCCTTGTAAATAACTCATGAAAATGAAGTTAAATGCATGTAGCTGTCAACAACTGTATAACCATGAACAAAGCAACGCAATCTTTCATTTAGAAAATTATTATAAATGTCAACCATGGAAAAGTAAGTCACTTCTGTACATCACAATAAAGGATATTAGAATCAAACAATGCTGCACTTCACAACATTGAAAAACTTCAATGGAAACTCCCAGTTCAAATGAGTCAGTAGAGTCAACAACTGTGAGCTGAGCTCCCAGTCCCTCCAGCCTCCCCATAGAGTTCTTTGCTCAGCCGAGGTTTCTTTCTACAACAATATTAAGCTATTAAGTCCCATTTTAAACCAAACAAGAGAATAGGCAGAATTTCAGTCCAGATCCTCTGCAACCAGCCTCCCCTATGTGATTAATGAAGTATTGAGGAAGATGAACGCACATAGGCTCTGAGTAAAGCGAGCACCACCTTGGAGAAAGCTTCTGATGAGAGGAAATTGCTCTATATTAAGAGCTCTCTGGAGCCAAGGCAGAGACAAAAGTTACATTCAGTTCTCTGTAAATGAGTTCTGCTCTCTGTCTTCACAGCTTTAACTAAACTGAAGAAAATGGTTGAACAGGAAGACTTGGTCACTCTTGAGACTCCATAAATTGCTCGGTGAATGCTTTAAAATGAGATGGGCTGGAAAAGAAGATCATTGAATTTCAGTAAAATACAGGAGTCAAATCACTTCTGGTATCAAGAGGCAAGGCACATGATTCGAAGATGAGAAAGGAGCTCAGCTGTAAAGGTAGGAAGCTGAAATAAGAATGAGCAAACCTTTTGTGAGGAACATGGTCCTCAGTGTAGAAAGAACACTTCCTGTCTTGGGAGAACAAGAAACAATTGGTGTATTATTGATTAGATGGCCAATTGCATCAGATATTTTCAAGGCAGGAGGAAAAAATTAGGATGAATAGTCTTACTCAAGGTAGGAGATGTGATGACGAAAATACTCCATTTGATGCAACAGCCGTTCGATCAAGAGCACCACAGAGTTTGCAGTTCCCTCCTTTCCTTCTTGTACTAAGGGTTAGGTCCTCAAGTTCCCAGTCTCTCTTCTATCTGCAAATGTCTAGATTTTGTTCTCTAGCTCCTAGTATGAAGGATTTTTTACCACCCAGTGTTCAGGACCATTTCGTTGTGTGACACAATACAACAGTAACCCATGCAAGCAATCTTTGCAACTCCTGCTTTGGAATTACTTCTGAACCTTTTTTTCCCCTTTAGTTCTGTTTTTTAATCAAGCTTGAAATTTTCTTCCTTTAAAGAAGCCTTTAAAATATTCTCATTTTCTCCGGATAATACATCGCTGAACTACATTGTTATACTCTAAGAAAAGGACTATTTTCTGTCACTTGGAAACCCACGCCTCATTTTGAACTGAAATAAACCCACTAATAAAATTAATCAGAAGCACTACTCCTCTGGAGAGAGCGAGGGAAAATATGATGGCTTATAAACTGAACCACAGGATCCAATAATGCAGCACAGGCAATACTGAGGAACAAGACCTCCGCTAGCTGGGACACAGCAAACCTCAGCAGAAGCTCGGGGAATTACTGCAGGAAAACAGCACAGATAAGGACAAAATATAAATGAATGCCAGATAATAAAAGAGTTGTAAGCACATTGAAATTCTTGCAGCAGATCTGCAAGGATCCTTGAGATCCTTGACTATTGTTCAAGATGGAAGCTTCAGATTGTAGATGGGCTGAAATTGCTATTCTGTGCACGTCCTTTCGGGGCATCCTGTTGGCTGTGCCCTGCTTCCCGAAGAATAAAGCCCGAACACGTCGTGTTAGAGCTGATTATTTAACAGCAGTGAAATTCAGGCTGGAGTGTTGGGAGCACAACTAACCAGACACGTAAATTACCAGCCCCGAATGAAAATTGGGGTATCACTCCTGTCTCAGCCTCCTTTCAAGCTTTTCTGTAAAATAGAGGTAGTTACGGCAATTTCCTAAGCGCAAAGGAAGGGTCAGGTAGTGCCAGCAAGGTATTTCAGATTTGTAAAACACTATCTGTGCCAAAAATTAATGTCAGATGCCCACAATGAAAGTGCAGGGTATGTCTAATGGAAGGAATATTAGACAACAGACAAGGGACTTTGTTTTATAATTTTTATGACTGGGAGATGAACTGACAGAAGCTGACAGTGATGAAGAAAAGGTACTGCCCTGGAAATTGGTTAGCTGCTATCAACAGAACAGTAACAGATGCAGTATTTCAGTAACAGGGTATGAGAAAATACAGCCAGTGCTGTATATTTGGTGGATTTTTTTGTTTTCCGGGTGGAGGGGATATGGGGAGGTACAGTTAACCCATCTATAAACAGGCAGTAATGCTGAAACGAGCCTGACAGTGTTTGTGGGAACCCTTAGTAAGCTTATGAGACATGCCATAAAAAAGGACCAGAACTCATGTCTCCCTGCTCCACAGGGTTGTTTCTCCCTGTTTTGTCTCTCTGAAAAATTGGATAAGCCACAATCCCCTGGCACATCAGCACCTTGAGTCCATCCAACAACAGGGCCACGTTCATTATGTGCATGATGACGTGATTTACCTGGCACCACAAATGTGTTACAAGGTCTCTCACATAATGTTTTCCCATATGAGAGGCACAGCGGAAGCGCCAAACACTGAGTGGTTTGGGGCTGAGTACTGGAAAGCACTCTAAGAAATTTCCTTTTTATCATAAGCCAACACCTCCTTTGTTTGCCAGGCCTGAGAAAGAGAAGGAGGACACTGCTATTTGATGACTCTTGAAACTGATGCTTTACTGGTGACTTTACTGATGCTAACAACTTATTTCTACTTTTAGTAGACAATACCTTCATCTGGGCAGTCAGACTGTGTTTAGAACACAGTCTCAACCACAGGACTTACTGAATTTTCCTTTCTGGCCATCTGCTACATATTTCTTTGTTGTTTTGCCCTGTGGTCCAACCACTATTTCTCCCTAAAGCCCCAAAGGCACTGCAAGCAGCAGCTCTGCTCCCAAAATGCCACATCTACATTCTGGCTGCATCGCTGTGCTCTCAGAGTTTAAGTACTTGTCTAAGTCTTGAGGGATAGGGATGTTTTATTTTTATTTTCCATGCTAACATAGATTTCAAGTAGATTCCTTTAAAAGCCCTGTGAAAAGCTTGAAGAATTTGACCGTACAATAGAAATAATCTTCATTTATTTATAGAGCCAAGGCTGCGAAGAACAGACTCAGGTGTCGGGCTTACCCAAGGAATGGGGCTAGCGTTCAGGGAGGGCTGAAAAGCAAGTTGTGCAGGTATATTGAAAAAGACACGATTTGTCTTTACTAAAGTTGTTAGAGGATGACAATTAAAATCTTTGCACATTCAGGAAGGAAATATTTGATTAGATCTTTTCATCTTGTGTTCTGTGATGCAAACTTTACTGATGCAAACAGAACAAAACTACTTCTTGTTGCAAGTAGATGACACCTTTATCTGAGCACCCAGACTGCATTTATAACACAGCCTCAATCAATGAGTTTTCCTTTCTTCACCTTGTCTTCTGCTGCTTGGTGGCCATCTGCTACATGTTTCTTTGGTGTTTTGCTCCATGTTCCTGCTTCCTCCTTCAGAATTTGCCCCAAGTGGGCAAAGATCCCCATGGCTATCTAATTCAATACATTACAACAAACTCAGCATATTTATCTGACTTCCCCTGGTACGGTCGCCATGGATCTGGAAGCACTAACCTCCTGCACTTCAGAAGAGTCCTGGACTCTTCACACTCAGTCAGCTCTTCCCTGTATGTCTCCTTTGATGGGCAACACTGCCTCTGTTATTGTGTTCCTCAAAAAGCACAGCCCAGTTTGAAATATAAGGTGACATTTGCCTCCTCGCAGGTTCACTCATGCTGAACTCTCTGCCATAGCAACTACACTAAGAAACAGACAATAAACTACTTTGTGTATCAACTCATATATTTTTCTAAGCGGGATCCTGATACTTAAACACAATGACTAAAATACTGCAGTGATTTCAGTATTGCCATTTCTGTGAGTGCATTAAAAGACTGTCTGGTGCATTTCTTAATAGTTCAGCTACTGCGGTGAAAGGATTAACTAAAAAAAAAAATCCTTAAATAGTTTTTAATTATTATTCCTGTGGTTTAAAGAGAAAAATGCAAAGTAACATAACTTGCGGCTATACCTAGCAGTATTTTTAATTTCTTTTTGAAAAAAACTACATTTTATAAAAACCTTAAGAATGAGAAAGACAACTAAATAAAACTAAGGAGCTACTGAAATATCTGTTCTGTATTTAATGTTAGCAAGGATTCATGCACTATAGTACTATTGTGCTTTTTATTGTTTTAAAAGTTGTTTTATTCTACCAGCACAGTTTGGAAATTACTTTTAGCTTGTTAGCACATAAGAAAACCTCCTTCAGAATCACAGCCTGGGCAAAGTGGGCAGAGGAGGACAATGTGATGGGCAGATATCATGAAGCCCATCCCAACAACCAGAGCAAACCTCTCGACTTCAGCAACACGTAATTGTAGTCAAAAATGAACACTGCCACTCCAACTTGTGTGTCGTATATTGGCTTCTTCATTTGGTCCTGCTGAACTCTTTGTTGAGGTGTGTAAATAAGATGACTAAGAAATGGAAAACTGTCTTCTACTTACTATCCCCATGCAGTGAGTCGATACCACACTATAACTTACTGTCCTGTGAGGTAAAGCACTGACCCACATTAGAGCTGTCATTGCCACTGACCTCCGCAAAGCTCTCCCCAAGAGTTCTCTGGATTCAAACCATCATCACCCCCTTATTCATTTCTGCTCAGCTTTACTGATGTAAAAACATCGCTACACTGATCAGAGCCAAAAGATCAATAAAGCAGAGGAGGAAAGAGCCACATTCCCATCTACCTCGTCCATCACCAGCAAGCCTGGCAGCTGAGTTCTGCTGTCTGAATTCCATTTTTTCACTTGACAAAAAGCCTCTCCTGGAGCTTGCAGGTGGAGAGACCTAAAACCCTATATACATTAAGGCAACTGAATTGATACTCTGTCAGATGAAGAGACTCTCTCTTTATCTGGTGAGAGTTAATGATGATTTATTAGGTGGAACAGACAGGTCCCAGGACATACTTGCAAGGACTTGTCAATCAGAAAGAGGACAATGAGACTTCAGTTTGAAGTACTTCTCAGATAACATGAAGCTTCAGAAAGATAAAAGGCTGGATGAAAAAGGACCTCTTAAGACCCGAGTACAATCCTATGTCCTCGCAAAAATGTCACGAAGGAAACAGGTATAAGTAAAGAGGATTTGGGGGGTGGAAAAATAAACATGAGAGCTTGTAGGAAAAACTCCAAATGAAAAGGAAATAAATGCAAAGCACTCTGCCTTAGATCTCAATGAAAAAACACAACAAAACACCTTCAAATAACTGAATTCATGGTTTCACCATGTACATTTCTGACACTCATATAGCAGACTCATGGATCTGTTGATCCATCAGGGTAGGACTCTTTGCCCAAAAGTAAATGTCTCCAAGTCAAAGGAGAAAAGTATTTTAGGGTGTGCTGCTCACTTGTGTTAGCAGAGCAGAGTCAGGTCAATCACCTGCTAAAGTCACCCACTCCTCTCTAGTGAGCCAAGGGTCACTCAGTCCAGTAACATGTTTACACCATGGAGGGATGAATCCTCTGCAAATGACAATCCCACTTTCTGCCAAAAGCCAGTTCATGGGAGACTGAACAGAAGGTGGGAGCGACATAATAAACCTCTTAGATTTTTTAAACTGTCTTGCCTGGATTTTAGTTGTCATTTTTATAGATCACAGCTGTTGCTAAAGGGAGGTCGGAAGGACAGAGGAGCAGTACCAGAGTCGTCCTCCTGTAAAATAGGACTTGAAGGAAGTGGGTGCTGTCTGAGATGTGCTGCAGGATGTGCAGCAGATGCAATAATCGAAAATTGGCTCCATGTACACCCTAAGCAACCCAGAGTGACCCTCGCACCAGGCTGTCCAAAAATTAAAATAAACCGCCTTGAACTCCACGGTCCAACTCAGCGCTGCACCTCCTGAAAGCCCAGTGCAGAGCGCAATGAGAACCTTTCCACTGAAACAGAAACTACCATGTGTAGGTAACATCTTACAGGCCATAGCATCTGCTTCCATAAGTTTAATTGCTTCAAGGCAAGATAGATTAGTCTCTGTGACAGTATTACATGGAATGATCCTTTCAAAGGAGGAGATCCACTCTACTGAATTTTAAGAGTCTATCGGATTGTAAAACAACAACAAAGTTATGGAAGAGCTTATATATCTCCCATGAAAAAGATACTGCTGCTGATCCAGGTATTATAAAACAGCCTCCTTCTTGCCTGGCTGGATCCAGTCCATTACTTTTTACTGAATGTTTGTTTTTTATTATTTTTATTTTAGATGTAATGCATGCTATAAACAACTTACAAAGAATGGATGTGCAAGTGCTGTGATTTAACACCATCGGTGCTACAGCAGCTCTGCCACGCAGCAATGCAAAGTGACAAAGTCATGTATTGTACAGCACATTTGCTTTTCTCTCCCTTTTTGTTTAAATTAAACTCTTTGTATAAATAGTCATTCTGTCTGATTATATAATCTCCCACATTTAGATCGTCTGTGTTGCAACCATGGCAACTCCCAGAGCCAAATGCATTCAGTTCAAATTTCTTTCTAAATTTGCTGATGAGGGTGAAGAAACAGCTTTGGAAACCCTTCTCAGACAACCTACATTTGTTCTTTGCATGTGGAGTTCAGACCAGCTTGGATTGATAGGACTCAACACCCTAAATAGGTTAAGAGCAAGTGTCCATCCCATTCCATTTTAACTGATTCCATCTGTGATCTCGCTGTAGATAACAGCAATATCATCAAGGAAAATAAACATCTATATTTTATTTAGTTAAAAATAAGGAGAATTGAGCAGTGGTGAAGCTGGAGAACGACATCTCCAACATACAGAACAAGCTGCACCCACAGTAGCTGTGCAGATTTTCTCGCCTCACCAGCGTGCTTCATCTTTGGTTGGGAAAAACAACACTGAAGCTAAGAGGTTCCAAAATTATTCCCTCATGTGGCTAATAAACCATCTGAGAGTGACGCTAGCTGTCTTCAGTGCTGATATTTGGTCCTAATTTTCCACCCACAGAACGTGACTCACTGGTGGGATGAAGGGGAGCAGCTCAGCCACGGAATTAGGGAGACTCTGGCCAAACTGCACCAACACTGCAAGAATTCCGAGTTATAGTCGGCTCCTGACCCTCTGAGGCAGCTCCTGCCTCTTCCCTCTGCTCTGCATTGAATTTGTAAAGCGAAAGTCAAGCAAGAGCCCACATAGTGTGCAAAGTGGAAAAAGCACAAGCAGATTTTAAATAACAAGTCTAAAAAAAGAGAGTTTCATTGGGTAAGTTTTCTAATTAACCATCATGATCACCTACTGTATTTTTCCATTTATACTGTAATTATTGGTATTTTCTTCAAAAGGATAATTGTCACAACCAAGGCTTTATTTTCCTTGTGGCATAAATACTCCAGATGAAACATTTAGTCAGATTTTGAAGCAACGTGCCCGCCCGGGCCACAACTGCCAAAATGTGCCGTCAACAAAAGTCAAATGCAGTGATTTTGCACTTGCAGCACTTCCAGATTTATCGGGACTGAAACCCTACTGTGCTGGGTATTGGACAAATCCCGTGTCTCACAGAACTATCTTCTTTGATACCAGGCTAGGCTTTTGTGGACATTGCAGATATGACCTGAGAGAGTGCAGACCTGGTTTTGGTCTAGTTTTAAGTCTGCCTCACAGTCTAGAGATTGTTATCTTCACACAAACATGACAAGGACTGTAATCTAATCCAGGAAACAGAAAAATATTCCTTCATATTCTATTTAAATCTTCACAGCAACAAATGAAAGCAAGGATGTCACTCTTATTTCAGATATTTTGAAGCTTGTACAGAGTTCAATCTCTCGCTTCAGTTGGATATTTACAACAGGGCGAGCCAAGCACAGACAATTCACGCTACAATTACACTTACAAAAAGCAAGTGGCAATCAATATCTCATGTAGACACTGATTTTGATTATACTTAATGGTGGTGCTAATAACTTATATCAAATAATTTCTTTCCAATTACATCTTAATTATTACTCTGCCTGTACCACAGAGACCTAGAAACTGTACTAGAACCCATATATTTTTTTGCTTTATGTTAACTCAGGCTTTGACAACATTAAGTGCTGGTCTGCATGCTGCAGACTAGAGGACAAACAGCAACTGAATGCAATAATTAATTATGTGCATTTGAAATTGAATAGAAAAAAACATACAAAAAATTGGGTTGCTGAGCTGGTACATTAACAGTAGTTTGTTGCATTAATTTGATTTCTCAATGATGCTTTCAAATTCCTTTTTCATTACATGAGGAGAAGGGATACATTTTGCCAGTGTTACTACTTTTGTGGAGATACTGGACTCATTTTAAACGTGTCTATTCTCCTACCTGCAGATGATTGATCTCTTTGCTATCTTCTTCCTTGCCCGATAATTCCATGGAGAACTGAATAAACTCAGACATTCAAGGGAATAACAGTAGCAGCGTGAGCCTGACATATTCACAAACTCTCCAGGACTCAGTAGAAGGTGGGGAAGGTGTTTAAATAAGCCAATAAAAGGCCACCTGAGTCTCCTTTGCAGAATAATGTAACAGGAGCTTCTCTGGGAGCCAAGTAAACAAACGAATTAATAGAAGTCTTGGCCTCTCATTGGGTATTATTCACGCTTCTTTATTAGCTTACTCCCTGGAAACCCAGGTAAACGTTGTGACTTTCTTTTTGATCTTCTGTGCTCAAATTGCCTGCTTTAGTGTAATCTTGGAAACCTTTCAAGAAGTCTGTATGCACAGACAGGTCTGTCCTTATTTCCATTTGAAAGGGCGGCTGGTGCAAATCTTGGCTGGAGCGGCTCAGTAGGGTGGCCACAGCTGATTCGAGCTGCGATCATGAAGGAAAGGAAAGAGATAGGAAAGCTTGTATTAAACTGGAAATGCATATCAGGCATCCAGACTCATGATTCAGGAGAAAGAGTTAGGAGATAACCTCCTCCCACCTGCGTTCTGCCCACTGTCACTGTTCAGTCCTGCCCCGTTTGCGATGGCTCACAGGGAGAAATGTTTACCCCAGAGCCGTGCTTTGCTGCTTCAATATTAGGAAGTAAATCCTGCTGAGTTTGGAGACATTTGCCATTAATGCCTTTAGTAGAAATCAGGCAATATAAACTCACTTTGCCCTGTTGCTGGTTGGCTTTTTCTGGATATATTTTCAAGCCTACCGCCTTCTCCCTGTATCCCGCATGTAAAGCATTTACCAACCACAAACTGATCCCGGGTGGGGTTTAAAGGCAATAGTAGCAATATCTATCAACAAGTGCTCTGAATTTAGGTCTACAGCATTTGTTTAGCCAAGCCACAGTAACTATTTTAAGCTTTTTGCATAAATGCAATCTCTCTGGTTTCACTTCTATCTCTTACATTGCCTTCGATCCCCACTAGTCTGATACCTTCACTTTTTAGCAGAAATTCAGTTATAAGATAGCATTATAATGGTGCTTTTGATATTCCTGTTATTTCTTTCACTTTTGCTTACTACACCTGCACTTGCTATTGCATGAGCAGTGCTTTCTTTCTGCAACCCTCTGTGAATGAGATTACCCTGTCTAGTACATTTGTCATCTGGTCTATTGAGGTAAATATAGAGGTAAGTAGTTTGCATAAGTCTGAGCATCCAAACTTCATGCACTCTTTTAGGAACATCTATATTCTCCTATGCACATGTCAAAGCAATCTAATGATTAGCTGCAGAAGAACACCCTCATTAGTGTCCCTTGGGAAACTGCCCTGCGCTTCAACATGAGCTGGCTTACTTCCCCTAACAACTTCACTAAGAAAGAATATTTCACCATGAAATATTTCGGTGGTGCTGCCTTTGGCTGCCTGAATTTGGATCACTGCAGTTTGCCTCCAATGTGCTGGCAAGGATGCTCAAGTGACCGAGAACAAACCGCTCCTGGGGAAGCGGAGGAGACGATATTGCAAAACTTGGATTTGAAATTATCTTGGTACCCTTATAAAGGAATCACAGCACCAAAATCCAGTTATACGCATAATATAAACTAAAATATAGAGAAAAGCAGTGGCTGTTGCCATCAGGAGCTAAACATTTTCTAGTAGTAATCAGTGTGGTAGAGAAAATACTGAACTATTCCCCTACAGTTTTTTCCCCCCATATTCATTCCGGAAGCGGGAACAGAATGAGTGAACATGATTACTATGGTAATTTCCTATTTTCTAACTACACAGAGGCCATTTGGGTATCCCAGTATCATAATAGTTAGTAATTGTTGAGTTCTTAATGGCTTCTGTAAGGTTAGCACAATAATGCTGCAAAAATAAGTAGGCAAAGAGCAGAGCTGTTTAGACATTCATTGCTATTATGAGTGGACCTTACAAAAATAATTAGTTTATGTAACTCATATTTCATGAAGGCAAATGAAATTTCAAATATCCTGTAATTATAATAATTATTTCTGCTTGATGTTTAATTACTCTGCCTAATGAGCCAGCGGTACTATAATGGACAGGTAAAGCTCTGATGAAAATGTCTCTCTCTTGTAATTTGGATCCTAAAGGAGGACAGAGGTTTCAGTGTTCACAGCAACATATGATTAAATAATGTCACAATATCCATGATTTCCAAAATGTGATTAGTTCTGGATATCCTGCTTCTGCAGATCACTGCTCATGTCACAGAAACCTGAGTGAACTGTGCACCCAGCTCTTCTGTTGATGTTGATTACAGCCCAAATAAATGATATGAAAGTATGAGCAAAGTGACTATAATGAGAGATCTGGGGACAAAAAAAGGAAGAATCCATTAAGATCACCTGGAAAACGCATTTAAAACAAAATATTTGAACATGTGAAACCACAGATGAAATTAAACAAAATACATTGCTTTAATTTTGGCTCCTGTAAAAAGTGAGGGATAAATGGAAGTAGAGTGGTGGATCTAGAAAACGACTTCGCCACTATTAACAAAACAGTAGGGGAAGCAGGATGCAGCTTTTCTGGTCTTAAATACTGAGAGCTGAAAGACTCATCCAAAATGATGGAAATTCACATTCAAATCCTCCATTACACAGACTTAGGGCAGCGATTTGACCCGGTTTTATGAGAGGAGCATCCCAGTCGTGAGACTTGCAGATCTGCCCCAGCTCTGTGCCTTTGTCGGGATGCTCTCCAGCCTGGTGCGAGGCACCCGTGTGCAGAGGAGATCACTGGCCTTCCACCTCTGTACGAATAAAGAACATCTAACCCAGTGACTATCTCCAGTCCAAAGTGTCTCACCCTAACACACAGGCCAACGTAGACAATGAATTCCCTACTCCCCACCCTGACATTGTCATGAAAGGGAAGCTCGGATGGTGTGTAACAGACCTACCCATTATACCGTGGGAACTAACACTTCTGTTAACTGAGTAAAATCCTCATTGCAGACAACTGAGAAAAGTGCACGAGTACCAAGATTTCTAAGGCAAAAAGTGATACAGAAAGCCTGCAGATGTTGATTATTTGTGATCTTGTTTTAAAATGAAAGGGAAATGAAGCACAGGAGTTCTCGAGTCAGGGAGCATGAAGGTTAAATGTCAGAGGAAGAAACAGCAGAAGTAGAGTAATTCTCAAATTTTCTGTTCTAATACCGAGGGCAGCGGTGAGGTTAAGGCTCATTAACTGATTATGTACGAGTCCGGTGATATTTGCAAAATGCCATATACCTCAGCCTAATGTAAATTTGAAATGTGATATGTAGGTCTGAATTTCAAGTATCTGTCCTGAAGCTGTGGAAGGACCACGCTGCTGACACGCATGGGGGACACTGCTTGTGCTTCAGTACCTGAGAAACTTTTGCTTAAAAACATGAATAGAGTCTATTGAAAGCCTGCTGCTTGGTTACCCAGGCCTGGGAGGAAACAACCTGTTTATGCAGAATTTGTCCTCACGACTGGCTGGTATTTTGGCAATACAAGACTCTAATTTTAATACTATCAGAATTCTCCCCGGCTGCAGGTGAATCTCAGCTCCAGAAATGGAGCCAGGTTTCATTTTAGTTTGAAGTATCAAAACTGCTGACAATTAAACTTAATTGTATGAATAAGCTCCTTAACAGAATGCACCGCTGGGCTTGCATCCAGCCGGCTGTTGGCAGGAAAAGAGAAATCTATATGCAGAGAGTCTGTCAACATCCCGTAACCTGGGAGAACGGGGCTTTATCACGGTTTAATAGAAACATATAAGGATCCTGATCTCCCTGCCTTTCCAAGAAAACTTCATTTTTCTTTTTTTTTTTCGTGGAGCGTTGTCTTAATAGCCCTTATCCTTAACAACCTGCTTTTCCCTTGCCACATTTTCTTGCAGGTAAATTTCTAGGAAAGGGATTAAATCTTTTCATAAAGTTTAATTATTGGCTTTGGCTCTATCTGCCCAAACAAGAGACATGAAAAGTCTGAACAAAAAAGGCCCAATATCTTTCTTTAAGGATATCCTTTCTGAAATATTAATGCTTTGTTCCCTCTAGGGTGGCATCTTTATTTGTTGTTTCTTATACAACTAGTTTGTTACTGTAGCTGCCTCTGCAACTAGGATTGCAAGAAGCAAAGATGCTCTTGGGGCCCAGGGGTCAGTTGTTTTCCATTTTGTTTCTCTTGGCTTCAATTTTAATTTGTTTTCCCTTATTCTATCACTTATGGAGACCTGAAGGCAACTACTCAGGTTGAATAAATCTAAATACTATTGATAGTAATTTGATATAGCCTCAGCATGCACTTCTGTCTTTTGTAATCCTATAAACCCACCTATTTTCATGCAATATAAAGCAGGCTTTAGGAAGGGACAGCTGACCAACATGGCATTGTGAAGTTCAGAATTTTTGTCCTATGAATCAGCCATTTTTGTCTCCATGGTTTTTTGTAGGCTGTGATTTTATCAGTCCTATAATTACGAACAGAACAAGTCCAGACCCCAGACCACATGCCACAAGACTATGCAACACCTCAGAATCAGATTCTTGTGTTAATCAGTTATTTATTTCTAACCCTTGTGGTGATAAATGTCAAAAAACCCCACCCTATTTAACATCTGTGAACTGTGGCAGAGCTGTATCCCTTTCCACCCCAACAAAGCATCTCAGAGCCTTCATAAAATATGGTCCAGAAGAGGGTTCATGGAGACGAGAGGATGCTTGGATACTGAGGTGCTATAGAGAGCAGAAAATACTGCAGGAGGTGAAGGAAAACCAATACTCCAAAGCAAAACAAAACCCATGAAGTTGGAAAGCGAAGACTTTAAACCCGGGACACGGAACGGTCAATGACAAAGCACAACAAAATACAAACCAGATAAAGGAGTCACAGCTGAAGCAAGTTATGAGGCCCATAGACACTTATGTCTAATTAATTTCCTTTATCTGAGTGTAGCAAGAAGTAGAATACAAGTAGCTGGGGACAGTTTACAGTCCTGTCATTCCATCAGCACAGGTAAGGAGGGTCTAAAGATAAATAGATCCACCGATCCTCCAGTGGAGGAAAACAACTGTGTTACAGGATACTCACAGGAGCAAAAGCCAAAGACAATGCGGTAACAAATGTAAAAAGCTGCCAGAGCACCCACACCTGAAAAAGAAGTCAGAAACTGACCCCGTTCCTGTTTTGGGGAGCCCAGAACCGTGTCCCTTGTCTTCAGAAGAACTCAAGTTTCTCATCTCAAGTCCAACTCCACCACTGTGTAGCTACCCTAGGGTGGCGTTATCTCTCCTTTACTCTTCACTTGTGTGTATTATCCGATATTTTAGTAAGCTTATAACTTTATTTAAATGTGTTTTAAAACAAATCAAACCCCCTAAATTGATTCATGAGGTTTTATGGCATTTTAATTATGGAGTGTGTTTTTTTGAATGATTTAAAGGCTGATAAGAGCTTGAAGCAGCTCAAGATTCTGTGAGGAAATGAGAAACATGACATTTTGAAAAGGAAACCAAATTTCCTCATCTTAAACTGTTGCTCATATAAACCAAATTATAAATATACTTTGTGACTGTAATGGCACTGAGGACTGCTTACAAAATATATGATTAGTAGTGCACTTTTCTTAGGTTTCAGTTGCTTTCTTTTCTTTGCTGGCTTTAATGCAGGAAAAATCAACATCTGTCCTCCTCACCCACCATCTTTCTCAACAAAAATAAAACAACAAATCAAATTCTGCAGGATAGCTTGGGGATATCCTGATAAAACTCACTGTACAAAGAGAACTCAGTACAACAGTGAGGCATAGAAGAAAACACATCTATATAAAGTGTAAAGAAATTTGCACATGCCTATCATCCCAAGATTATGCCTTATCTAGTGTCACAGTTCGATTTGCATTGACATCCACAGTTCATAGGTGATATAAAGACCAAGAGATACGGCAACATGACCTAGTTTTTCTGCTCCAAAGATCATTCCCCCGTAATTTGGAAGATATATTATTAGGCTTCTTCCTTGGAAAGGTTCAGTTTCCAAGATGCTAGAGGTATGGAGAGACTTCCAAAGACAAATTTCAGTTAGGCACAGACAATTAAAACTGCATGACAGAATGAAAAGTCTCTTTCAATCACTTTTGGCCCTGGTGGTGGATGAATACTATATAATTAGCATCAAGTTGGCAACTCTCCTTAGAACATTCAACAGTCAGAGAGAAAAGTGCTCTCTCCACTGTGATCTCCTTTCCTGGCCAAAGCCTCCACTGCTCCTTCCTGGTTCCTCAGGTTGTTGAAGAAGCCTGAAGAGTGTCTATAAAAAATAACAACGTATTTTTGCTTCCTGCATGTTCACGTCCTTCCTGGCCAGATCATGGAAGCATCGTCTTCTCTGTCATATACAACCTACATCCAAACCACGTAACTTGTGCTGGTCCAAGCATCAACGCATGGCAAACCTCTCTATAAAGCTGTGCACCATGCAGCTGCTTGTGAGCCTTCAATTATGGCTCTTGGAAAGCAATCAGCTATGCAAAATGACAATCATCTGTCACTTTCTGTGTGTCTTCAGGAAAGAACTGAGGAAAACAGGATTTTCAGCATTTGAATAAAGAAACCACATTGTTAAAATCTCTGCAGCTCTATGCAACATAACCTGGCAGCAGAAATGCCATATACCAGGTTCCAGAATTCATTGGGAGAAGCCTGTATTCTGAAAACAGATCTGGGGAGAATTACTATACGCTGGAACATCCCCAAAATTCAGAAAAAGAGTGAAGTTATCAGGAAAATATTGATTTTGCTTTCTTCAAGTCTGGGCATAATGTAAAACATCTACAGTATCACAAAACTTCCAAAAGGAGTGGATGAACGAAAAATCACCTTCTTCAGCTTTGGATGGTGAAAACCAAACAGAATTTCAAACAGATTTTTCCAATATCACTGCAGGCAATTGGGTTTGGTTTTTGTTGGGTTTTTTTGTAGTGCTCTAGTCGCAAATCATTTCCAAAGGGACAATTATAAGGTGACAAACTAGATTTCTGGTATTGGAATGAATCTGGCTGGCAGAAATGAGTAAATCAATAAACTAGCAAAACTCCTGTGTGCAAACAGCCAGAAATTGCTACAGAAAAGCATCCTTGGATGTTCTGGTTGTCTCAGTAGTCCAGGCACCATGGCAGCTCCCAATCTGCAGTGCTAGAGGTGAGGGCTGGGATGGGTTATGTGGGTAAAGAAGTTACTGCATAGACGCTGGGATGTGGATTTACAGCATGCTGTCTCCTCCATAGTAACTTAATAGTCTGCCTGCACATGTACTCTAATCCCACAGTTTTATCAGAAGTAATTTCAGACATCTTACTCAACAAGCAAAAAGAAAAAACAGGTGAACTATATTGCATTTATCAGGAGGTTAAAAACAGGTACAAGGGCACTTACAACAGAGCAGCTAACAAACGGCAGGTCCGCACCCTTGCTCATCACAGTGACACCTCCAGGTGCTCAGTCTCCCTGTAACAGAATAAACCATTTCCCCTCAGTACATTGCTAATCCCAGTAATTGGAAGATACCATCCAGAATGCTGAACCAGCAAAAGCCCCGTGCTGGCCACATGAACATCCCTTAATGTTCAATTAAGATAAGGCTCAGTATATTGTTCAGTCTGCAATGCATTATTTTTTTTTTCTTTTGCTGGGTTGAAGCTTTTGAAATCAATAGAAAATGAAAAAAATATTAATGTAGCGCATCATCGCCGTTACAATGGAGCCCTATTAAACATCTGCTCTTCACTCAGCCCTTGTGCTTAATTGCTGTCTGCCCAAGGACGTCATTTCTTGAAACCCTTTTATCCTATTTCATTTCTCCTTAACACTGTTGACTGGAAGAGTGTGTTTGACACTTACCACGTGAGGTCGGTGTGCCAGGTAGCGGCAATGTGGCAGCAGCACGGACCTCCTGGGACGTGGAGGTTGGGTTTGCATGGGGCTGTCACTGCAGGAGGGGACCCGCGACCCCTGCGAACGGGGGACAATGGCGCTATGGTACTGAACCAGGCAGAGTTTTGAGACAGATCCCAGCAATGGTGGGAGTCATTGCTTACAGATGCTCCCTCAGATATCTTGAAACTTCCCACAAATTTTGGCTTTATTTGGAAAAAAAAAGCCATAATAAAAATAAACAAAAAGCGCAATTAACTAGTCCGAACATACTAGTTCAGTTAGACATTTGTAGCGGCGAGTTTAGTTTGGTTTTGTTGCTGTTGGTTTTGTTTGTTTGTTTGCTTTTAATATATACAATATTTAGTCTTCAGATTTATTTCCATTTTATTTCACAATAGGAAGGGAAACATGGCATTTAAATGAGTCTTTCAGCCAAAAAGGGTGGCTCTGTCTCTATTCTCATTCACTGAAAACGTCAGCACACCTTTTCTTACACTTTCACTCCGGATGATTATTCTTTTCCGCTTTGCAAACGTGGCCAAGGAATCAGCGATTTATACAGCCTTGGTTTCTTCCCAGGCCTCAGAGCATCCCAAGAGCAGAACCAGCTCCTCCCATCCCCTCCCCGCATCCTGTCGCCCCGCACAGGGTGACAGTGACAGCCCTGACACTGCCATGGGGCACCCAGCACCCAAGCAGGAGGTGACAATGTTTGCTTGCTGCCCTCCTGTGGCCATGCCACGACCAACCAGCCGCTCTGGTATTTCACTAAAAATCCCTTTATTTTCATAGGAAGGTTGTTTGCACTTGGCCCGACACCGAGGTTGTTTTCTCTGCTCAAATGTAGCCGCATTTACCCAGACAATCGGTGCTTTTATGTGAAGGGAGCACGGATATGTTTCTAGATCATAAATTTTAATCCGAAATCTCTCAGGTACCCAAGGATTAATATTTAATGGCTGTTCTATAATGTAATTTCTACAGGCCAATCTTTCATCTTCAAAACGTTATCATCATAGACCTACAAAATTTAGACTTCAATATGATAACAATACTTTACGAACACAGTGATTTCTGAATTCCCTACAGGCCATGAGGGTGTTCCTGTGAGTCCTAAAAAATGAGCTAGCACTTCTAATTGTCTGTTTTCTATTCAACTTATATTCAGCACTGTTGAGCTTCACATGTGAAATGCTAAGAGGAGCTAGATCACTCCCAGGACAAAATGACAGGTAAAACCTTTGCAATTGAGGTCATCATTCCAAGATTAAAAGGAGACGGTGATCTAATTCCATCTGTGAGGGGTCTTGGGACTCCACGTCTAACAGAGGAGAGTGATCAAGGCATCCTTGTAACAGGAATGGTGGAAAGATCTTCAATAAATATATCACCTTTCCGATTGGTTAGATATCTTTTTCTTAAGTGTTGGCCAAAGACTTCGTGCAACAAGGAAAGTTAAGTGTTTATGCACCAAATTTTCCCCCATGTTTTACAGTTGCTGTAATTTGTGTTTCCCCACAAAGCACAAGTTTGCCTTTACTCCTTCCTGCCTTTATCAGTGAATGGGAGAACACAAACTGCCCCAGGCTGCTCGGAGGAAAAAAAGGGACAAAACGTTAAATTGACTCATTGTGAACATTTCCCGTTAGCGCCGGTGCAAGAGACCTCGTGAGAAGGGCCAGAGGAAGCAGCGGCAAGTGCTGCTCTTGGCCATGGTGCCTGCTCCAGGAGCTGAGAGTGCTCCGTCTACAGCCTCCTCTCTGCTCTCCCAACATAATGTGAGTTAAAAACTTGCACCATGAAACATGAAGAGCTGCCTAAAGGACAAGATACTGGTCACAAATCCAGTTTGGGACCAGCTTGTGTTCCTTAGCTGAAGATTTTATTACCTACTTAAAAGCAGGTGCTCTGCCCTTGTTGGCATGTAAACCCATTACATACCTCTGAGATGCGACTCTCCAGGTGCCCAAAAATTCCAAAAAGCCCCGTCTTGCTGAGATTTACAGTAGAAATGTTTCCATCAATTCTGAATAAACAAACCATGTTAAGAGTGAGTGTTAGCACTGAGGGCTCATTTCTAATCTACAGTGAGATTGTGAGCAAATCCGGCTAGTAGAGGATAAAGCTGCTTATACGCTGACTTGTAGTCACATACCTGCTGCAATCATCTAAAAAAATACATCCCAGCAGAGTCAAGAGTCAGGTCATGGTGCCTGTATCCACACAACCTCCTTGAAAAGAGTAGGAGCGTTTTGGTCTCTGTGATCTATTAGGTCCACAAAAACGTATGTGCCTTAACTTGTGCCTTCCGGGAGGGCTTTCTTTAGGGTGTTATTTGAGCAGGTACATACAGGTAATCCTCAGGTTTCTCTGGAGGTGTAGAACACAAGCCTGTGTGTGACAGAGTCAGACCCACACCAGCCACTGAGCTTTGCAGCTTGTTCTGATTTTCAGTCCAAGCCCAACTGGATTTTGGTAGCTGATGTTTGTCTCTCCCCAACCTGCTCCACCAACTGCCATGGAAACCTACAGCATTTAACCTTAGATGACCAAAGTCACACCGTGAAGATGGGAGCCCCTGGCTTCCATACAAGGTCAGAGTTGTGCAGAGACGTTTGCCAGTTTTACCCAGCTCAGGCCACTGACAGATGGGAAAAACTCTGTCATTTCATTCCTGTGCATGTCTGCAATGCACAGTCTTTCTCATGCAGCAGTATACAATGGCTGCTTTCCTCATGTGTTATCAAGGCTGTTTGAACAAAGAAAATTGTATCTAAGTTAAGCACACAATAGCGTTTTCAAATCAGGAGTGACTCTGATGCTCACCTCTGTCCAGAAAGCCAACAGAAACCTCACTCTTAAAAAATACTCTGATGACAAAGAGTGAGTTACATTTGTTTAAATGACGGTTCTACCGCTTTCTAGGTTAATTGCCAGGCAGGAGCAGTACTTTGCCTAATTGTTCTTTACACAAAAGGTAACACATCTGAAATGAAATCCCAGCTGCAAGTACTGGCAGTGATCCCCCAGGACCCTAAGGTGCATTGAAAATAATCCTTTCTTTAACAGCCAGCTTCACTAGCTCCTTATTTCTCAGATAGCTGAACTTGAGTTTACCCCAGGAGCAGGACAGCATTACCAAAAACCACGAGCTTTACTTATTGCCAGCGCATTATCTCTACCAGCTGCCTCCCTGGCTGGGGAGACCACAGGAACAGCAAAGGCTGGTGCTCCGCTCCCCAGACTGACTGTGGATGCTGAAATGTCAGTTGTCAAGTCATCTCCTTTTCAGTGTTTGAGATCTGATTGTCCGAGTGCAGGATGCAGAAGCTTATTCTGGCTCTCGGAGCATCTCAAGAGCTTTTGGAGAGGGAAAGTGGAGGCAGATAAGGGACAAGAACTGCATGTTCCTCTGTGACAGCTGAACCTCAGGCCTTCACGAGGAAAAGGAAAGATGTCAGAATAAGAAAACAGCTCTCAACATGCACTGCAAGAATTTTCTTATCCTTATAAATCTGTTTTTCTGAGAATTAGTTGTGTCCCAGAGCCACTGACAATTTCATCAAAACCACTCTGAATGAGCACAATTGGGGCCAGGTGCTCATCTAGTGACTCCCCCTTTTGTTTCTGCGGATTTCTTTCAGATGTGTTTTTCTGTAACATCCATGTCTGATACTATTTTTTTCCTCTGTGCATAATATTCTTTTCATCTCCCCAAATTTAATTTTCTAACTTGTTGGCTTTATCGTTTAAAATTTTAGTGGAGGATTTGGATGTGCTGCCGACAAAATAATAATTTACATTGTATCAGTCAGTATCACTCCATTGTCTTAATCTTTCATAATGTTTTTTCTGCAGCTTCCAATTTTCCTCAGAATAAAACAAATTACTTAGCAAGTGGAATATCTTCTTGTCATAATAATTTAATATTAAAATGTCAATAAGATTTGGTACACACAGCAGAGGGCACAGAGGTACAGAGACAGAGCAGAAATGAAGTAAACTTAATAAAGTGAGTGAGAAGGTACAATAGGGATTGAGTCTGGCGCCTGCACTTGATATGAAAGAACTTTCTTATCCCGCAGTGCAGTACAATTGTTGTGTAAGCAATAATATGATTGCAGGAGCACTTATACCTGCTGCCTGCCCACTTCCACGCAGTTGGAGTCCAGTGCCAGAGTGCACCCCTGGGGCTGCGCATCCGCACCAGGGAAGGAACCAAGGAGCCCTGGGTGGTGACAGCACATGGCACATCATGGCAGATGGGGGGAAACGCGATGGGAAAGGAGAGGACGGCAGGGGCTGGTGAAACAGCCCGGCCTCTGCCCAGCGCTGTCAGAGAGAACTTATAAAGCATTTCCCCAGTTTCTGTGGGTTGCAGGTGGATGAAGGCTCCAGCCTGTGGTTCAGCATCCTGATCCAGATATTGGGTCAGGATTCGCGCCAGGGAGTCTCACCCTTGCGTGCGTCAGATCAGACATTAGCACTTCAGCTTCATTTTGATGCCACCCTGGAAGGCCAAATTCTCCTTCTGATTCAAACTCACAGATAGAAATACAGAATCATAGAATCATTTCGGTTGGAAGAGACCCTCAAGATCATCAAGTCCAACCGTAACCTAACTCTAGCACTAGACCACATCCCTGTGGTCCCAGATTGCACTGACAGAAGAATGCCAAATGCTGTGAATTTATCTAGAATGAAATGAGTTTCCTAAAAATGCTTGGAAGCCTCAGGAGCGGACATGTCCTCACCCTCAGTACTAGGTGCTCAGCAGGACATGTTTTGGGAGCAGTCCTGCTCTTCCTCGGGCAGCTCCATGTGTCTTTACAAAATGAAAGTGCAGAATAACAATCATAAAACCAGAATAATTCAGATTGGAAGAGCCTTTAGAGGTCATCTGGTCCAACCCACCACTCAGAGCCTGGCTTAAAATAAAAGTAAGCTTAAAATAAAAAAGGAGGCCATTTTTCATGAGCTTCAGGAGCTTATCATCTGGCTCTGTTACGTCTCAGACTATAGGAAAGCCATTCCTATATCTAACTCTTCTCTCCTGCAGCCACTGAGACGAGTGTTACACTCAGTTGGTGAATCTTTCCACACAAATACATCACTGTTTCAAGTCCCCATTTTCAGTACGTGACGCCCACCTCTTCAAAAAAGGGACATAGGGCTTGCTTTGACTGCTCAGTCTTTTCCTAATTCTGGAGAGGGAACAAAAAGGAGAGCTACGGAAACCAATAGGCAACACTTGCCTGGTTTCTCCCTTTTCCCAAAGGAATATCTTATGCCGTAGTTTTTGCCCTGCAGAGCAAGTAAGCGACACTTTTCTGTTATTTCAACCAAATGCTAACCAGGAGTTGGCTGAAACACATCTCGCTCTCTTGTACGACTTCCCATGGGCAAGTACGACGATGCCTGGGCCACACGGGAGGGCAGCAGGACACTGGAGAT
Organism: Nesoenas mayeri; assembly: GCF_963082525.1. NCBI lineage: Eukaryota > Metazoa > Chordata > Aves > Columbiformes > Columbidae > Nesoenas > Nesoenas mayeri. Next base: position 14,541,617 of record NC_137562.1, read on the forward strand.
ACGCAGATATGTTCCCACCAGCTCCGAGCATCACAAAGTTTGATGGAAGTTGGTGAGTTCTTCCTTTGCTCACATTTTTTACAAGGAATGAATAAGGAAGGTCCCTCATCCGCTCTGGGAGGCTTTTCCTTATTAACTCTTGCCCTCTTACGTGTAAAAATAAAAGTGGTAAACAGCAACGTCCCTCTAACAATCAGAGTATTGAATGTCAGGATGACTTAACTGTCAAGAGATATAAACAAAACTGCTAGAAAAGGAGGATTGTTTGAAGCTTTGTGCCAGTGGAAAGCTGTTTTCTGCTGTATGGTTTGTTTCCTACTTCTCAGTCTCTACCAGTTTAAAACCACTCAACACTTTTCTTGAGAGCTCATTCAACAGGACTAATTGCTCTGATAATAGGAAACTGATGCTGATGTTCAGCCAATATTTTCCTATCCTCCCTAGTGAGCGCTTTCTGGCTGCCACCAGGAATCCCTGTCTCTTTTTCTATCTACATGTTAATGCATCTATCTGCATCTTAAATACTTGTTGATGCTCACTATATTCCTCCCTCCCCCACTCAAGTTTTCAGCTCAGCATAACTGCCATAATACAGCTTTTATATATTAGATAACTCTCTGTCACTCCTTCTTTATTGCTTTTCATTTGATAGCTTCTTTCTGGTGTTGAAATGGTCATAACTGAATGCAATTTTCTGCATGTGCCCAGCTGCTATTTTATGGAGGATACTCACATCCTTTCTCCCTTGCTGTGCCTCTGCTCGTTCAGACCTAACTGTACGATAGAGTCACTTGCAGCCATGCTGCATTGCCAAAAACATATTCTCAAATATCATCTATTTTGGTCTTTCCGTAATGCCTCTTCCTGCTGAGTGTGTATCACGTATCATACCTACCAATACCAATCAATACCACCTGCCAATCCATCCATCCATTGGTTTCATCTAATTGCATCTTGCCTCCTTTCTTTTCTCTCTTGGTCCATCACTGTTATTTCCAGGGTGGTTTTCCCATTGTTGTTTGCAATGCCTTCCAATTTAGGCATCATCTGGGAATTAAACTAATGTGCTTTTTACCTTCTTTTCCAGGTCATTAACAGCACTTTTGAGCAAGACTGGATGTGATAAGAGTCCCTGAGGTAATCCTAGTACAACTTCTCCTAACTAGACATTGCACACTGATGCTTGTTGCGTGCTGCTAACAGCCTTCTAGGTACTTCCCAACCCATGTGAAATGGCTTCTCTCCAAGGCAATTAAAGTGAGCTCGTTTTCAAGTGAGGATTTGTGAGCCACTGTCTAAAATTATTTACTAGAGTACACAATGACCGAATACTCTAGAGGTTTGATGTAGCTGTGTTTTCAAATTTAATAAAACAAGTAGCCCAGCAAGTTCCTTTTCATAAGGACCAGCACCTGCTCCTCCTTCTATATCACCCCTCTACCCTGAGATTTATACAGGTCCACTCGCCTATTGTGCATTGTTAACCTGAATTTTAGCTTCTTACTGGGGCTTTTCAAGATTTCTCATTCTTGTCTGCATCCTGCCCTGTCAGATCCCACCTGCAAGCAACAGCCCTTTTGGCTAAAGGGGGCTGACTTCTGCTAAAGGAGGTTTCTTTGTCAGAGCTGCCACCTCCAGCCTCCAGTACCTGTGACTGCAGCGGGTCGCACACCAAACGTGCTCCAAGGGTCCCTCCTGCATCCACACCAGCTTCTCCCGGCAGATTTGGTTCAGGCATGTGCCTGTATTCAGTAAAAATAAACACAGAATGAACCTCATATCCCACTCCTCAATAAATAGCTCATTAATAAGTGATTTTTTTCAAAATTTAAGTTATCAGTACAAAACCGTGCCTAAAACCTCTCCACTGATTGCCCTGTGTATGTGTAGTACTTTAGTTCCTTACTCCTTCCGCAAAGGACTGAGAAAACCAAACCAAACCAGAACACCCCAAATTATTTGTAAGCTTATTTAGCAAAATCCTTTCAAAATATGTAGGGAGCTGGAAATGACTTAAAAAACTCTATACTGCGAGAGTGCTAAACAAAGTATAAATTATGTGCTATTATCTACCTATCACACAGAGCAGTGTTGCATCCTACCGGGTACAGCATGCTCATTGATGGGCCAAGAACTGCGTATAGATATCGCTACCACCAATTTATAGCAAAGCCTAATGAAGCAGTATTTATAAAGCACTTGAGACCGTCAATTAAAAGTACTACCTCTTACTGTTTTCCATATTTTAACACTTAGGGGCAAAAAAAAGCCAGTCTGGTAACCATTTGCAGAACAATTAAATCCAAGTATATGTGCATTCAGAACCAATAAAGGCAGGTATTCATACATTGCTGACAGAAGGAACGTGAGCTAGGGAAGCTGCACAACTGCCTCGGCTCGCTGGCAATCCCCAACGGCACGCAGAAAACATTTCAAGGGGATCAAAGCTGCCTCACGGGCGCTATACAAATTCACCATCATAAACACTGAATAATACATTACACTAATCTGATTGCTATTGACTGTTACAGTTGCGTGTGTGACCTTGGGCATACATTAATCAAAGGGAGCCGTTCGTATTTCCAGCCTGTATCCTGCAGCGATGAGCACAACTTATCTCAAATCTCTTATTGTCCCTGTATCTCTTTCTGTTCCATCTGATGTCACTTGGAAATGGAGGTTGGTATTTGGAGGGTAATGGCTTTTTCTATCCTCCCCTCTTTGTTTGAACACACACCAATGCTACGATACAGAATAATCTAAACATACACCTTTTTGTCCACCCGGTGCTCTCTGAACCCAATTTAGCAAGTGTCACAATCTTAAAGTGTGTTGGAACCTTGGAGTAATTGGTTTCTCAGCAGAGACTAGAACTAATTGGAGACGCTTTTTGAAATTTCACCAAATGTGCTTATTATTTACCCTAAGAAACGAGGCATTGTCAAAATGAAAGATCCCATTGCTTTCATGTACCTGGCACAACGCAGGGTGTATAATGTGTTGCTCACATGAGGTGCATCAAGGCTTAAACCAGAGAAACCAATCTCTCATCAGTTCCCTCTCCCTTTGTCATGAACAGGAGACAATTAATACAAGAAAGAGCTGACGATGTGTTGAAAACAAACAGAATAGGCCGTGCTTTGCCTGCATTAATTCTCTTATCCTTCCTCCAAGGCTATGAGATGACACTTAGTGTATTATATTGCAAAAATGTCATGCTCATGCTGTCTGGTGTGCTGTCTCCTGCCCCAAATTGGTCTTTGAGTACGGAGTGCCTTCCCCTGGGCATGTTTAATCCCAAAGGCAAGGCTTTCTCACAGCTTCATGTAAAAAGTATAAAATAAGACAAAACTTTAAAATAACCAAATGAGCTGGGGTTGATATAGTTTCAGACCGTTGGTATGCAAATACATTTCTTTGACAGCCTTATTTTGTTACCTGAGAGCTAAGCATGACAGTCAATAATCCAAGGTAAAGGACTTAAAAGAGGCTGAGATTATTCCCCAAGCAAGTGTTGAAAATGCAGCCCTTTTATATTTAAGATAAAATTTAAACAAGTTGTGATAATATTAACACTATATGAATAATTTACTCTGCAACCACAGAGAGAAGATTTTTTTAAAGTTTGATTTAAAAAAGGAAATAAAACTTTAAAAAGTCTTGCAATGCTTTTAGTAAAAGCTCTGTCTGCGCCTTGTCAGAGAGTGCTGAGCAGGAGGTGCAGAAGAGTACCTGAGCGCAAAGGAGAAATAGAGAGGAGCAGGCTGTGTGTTTACTGCTGACAGTCAAGCTGTCTTCCCTCTTGACAACGCGAAAAAACACAGAACTTAATCAAGAGGGCCCATTTTGTCTACAAAGCCTTTTACGCTCTATGGCCTTTGCTCAGATACACTTACTTCTTCCATCAGTCACATCAGGACCTGTGGGTTGCTGCAGAGCATCACCAGGGGACCCCCTGGAAGCTTTCTCCTTTATGAATTTTTCACACCGGTTCTATTACCTGGAATGGACTTTCACACCATAAGAATGCAGCCCGATCCCCCCAGACCTTTATCAACCCTCGGTGCATATTCCACAATGAAGAAAAATAGTGCATGTAGACCACTCTCCCTCTCTCCTTCATTGTACAGCAGCTCTTCAGCACTTAAGAGGGAGTTTCATGACAAATTAATAGGTATTTTAGAACATTCAAGGAGTGGGCTCAGAAAGATGCACCAAAGTTTGTAAGGAGAATCTCAAGGCCGTATTAATGCCTTGGATACAGCTATGAAAGTTGGAGGATAAATTCCAGCTGTTGGACTCCCTTGGGAATGAAAATTGATTACAGAGTTTTGATGTCTTTGTGGATCGTTATACAAATGCCTCAACACAAAATGGTCACACATAGGAAATCATACTGCAAAAGTCTACTTCTCATCCCTACTAACTTCCCTCCTCACATCCCACAAGGAAATCTTAATTCAGCCCCCACATGGAGGTCCAAAAGGGAGAATTGCTGGCTATTGCAGAGAGGGATGCTTCAAGGGGAAAGTCTAACTCTAGGAGGGAGAATCCAGGAATTCATTCTCTTGAAATCCAGGGTCAAGAAATTATTTACAGGAGCGGCTGGAGGCTGCATCCTACAATGTGTGGTTATTTTGTGCTCCTGTGAGTCAGGCAGCTGGGCTTGGTAAAATCTGCTTCCTTTGCACCAAGAGAGGCTGGAGTTAAGGAACCTCAATCTCACGAGTTTAAAGCTAGCGTAACTTCTGACCCTTGTGGGTGTTACTTTTGATTTATACTCATGACGCCGAGAAGAAAATCAGATCAAGGCAATATAAATCAAACAGAGATCAATACAGAGCATCAAGGTACTAATTCTATCTCTTGAAATAGCCTGTACAAGCTGCAGGAGGCCAGGGGACAATTCCCTGGGTGCAGGCACAGCAGATTTATGTTTGAGCCCTGGTCCTGGTGCAGGGGAGATGTTGAAGGTGGAAGGGGATGGATCTGCACCGCACGCTATTAAGAATCTGCGTCTGTCTGGGCTGTCAAACAGTCTGCAGGCAGCTTTGGGAGGTTGTCATAAATCAGTGCACCCTTGCATTGAGGGCCGTGGATGAGAGCCAAGTTGGCTAAAAATTATCTTTCACTATGTTTTGCCTTCAGGAACCACTGCAGAACCTCAGCCTCACACTTCTCCTAATGGAAGGACCACACGGTGAGAAATAGGAGGTGGCTGAGAGCTCTTCCCCAAAACCTAACTCTAACAAATGGCATAGTGACGTTTTCTTCATCTACCTCCAGCAACACAACAATAGTAAAGCTGGTCTTTAAAGTGAACTGAAATGTTTCATGACTTGAGCAAACATGCTCTGGCTAGAAAGGGCTGGGCCACCAGTCATGGGAGGACACGGTTCAGCAGCTCCGTGTGCTCTGTAAGCAGATGTTCACGCAAGCAAACAGCTTGTCTGGTGGAGTCTTAATTTGTTTTTAGGAGACATATTAAAAAGGATGAGGTGATTTGGCTGCTTTATGCCAGCACTGGTAACGGTGAATACATATATTATAAAAGTCTGAAATCAAAAGGCTTGGAAGTGGAAGAGAAATAGAAAATGGGCAAGAATTTTTTATGTTAGAAAATTGTAAAATTTATTGATCAAAACATGAATTCTGCAGTTCCTCGCTTTGTAGAAATTTGCAGAGAAATATGACTGAAAGGAGAGATAGGTTTGGGGGTGTATGAGGGGCTGATGGGGAGATATTGATGGCATGTCCAATTGCAATAGCTGATAGTGTAATTAAGTAATAAAACTCTCCAAGCAGTAATTATAGGACACGTCGAACAGAGTTACAAGGCAGGAGGCCAAAGGCCAAATGATTAACCATCTGAGAAGTGTAACAATTCCCTGGAAGAGCCCAGCCCAGAGCGCCATTGCTGCAGTGTAATGTAATTTAATTAATGCCAAAGACTAGGATCAGCTTTACATCTCAACTCTGAGCCGATGGGAGATCCTCCCATCAGTCTCCACATCTACACAAAAAAGGGTCTGGGGAGCTGCCCGTCACACTCATTTGGAGGCTGAACACACGATCACTGACTTGGAGGCTGTGCCTTGACTCACCTCCTCGGAGCTGGTTTCTGGTACCCAGGATGACCACGTCTCGCCTGTCCTGGCACTACCCGAGGCTGGTGAATACTAAGATGTTCGATTTTCCTCCTGACAAGACCAGGATCTGCAGATGAGACGTGTTTAAGGAAACTGTTCTTCATTGTCTTGGAGCAATTGCAACAGTCTCCCAGCGACGGTGTGGTGTCGTACCTGAACGTGTCGAAGGCATCTGCTGAAACACACACGGAGGATAATTCCTATTGCGGCAGATTTCACACAGAGAAGTTTCTACTTCATTAATTTCAAAGAAATAAAGAGAAAAAACCCCTTCATCTCTATCTCAGTACAAAGATACATAAAATTGGTTTTTTTCTCTGAAAGTTATTGTGTCTGCTGCTTCGGGAGCGGAGGCAGTAATTCCATTAATGAACTAAGATGCCTTATAATCATTCAGGCTTCAAGAACTCATGGCTCAGCTGAGCTCAGGACCATGATGGTTTTTACCCGTTATAGTTTAGTACTCCTGATGTACACTCGAACACCCCTTATACAGATGCCAGCCTTCTGTGAGCATTGCTACCCTACTGCTGGCTATACACAAAAGGTCTACAATAGTTGCTTTTTAATTTCACTTTATGTGCCTTCTGCTCAAAGAAGAGGAGTTCTTGACTTACCTTCCTTAAACACTTTGCTCTTTTTTATATCTCTCTGTCATAACCCCTTATTCCTCTAATGCCTACAATACATTGTTCTAATATTTTAATCTCTCAACACACTGCAGCTTTCCATTCCCTTAATTGTTTTCACTGCTTTCCCCAGACCTTTTTTATTTCTCCTCTCTCTTCTGTAAAACTGGAGAGCAAAGCTGAGCAAAGGATCTATGCTGGGATGTCACTTCATATAAAAGCTATGTTATAATTTTGTACTATCATCTAGCTATTTCTTAATGCAAACGAACATTTTATTTGCTTTGCTGGCCACCATTTCTCATTGAATAGGTGTCTTGTTGGCAATGATGCCTTGTTCCTCTCCTGACTACCTACAGTTGATTTAACACCAACTCCACATATGGGTAGTTTAAATTGTTTTATCCTTTTGATATGCTTCACTTTAGGTTTAATTAAATGGAGCTGGAGCTCGGTGGTTTTCCGAGCAAGGAAGTTTGCTGAGCTGCATGTCAGTGATCAGGCAGATAGATAACCTAGAATAAAGACAAAGTCTTGTGGAAATGTGTTTCCACCTCTAGAGCTGGCAGCAAAATCAAAATGGTATTTAGTAGGAATAAGCTTCAAAATTCAGCTTTTCATTGTTGTTAAGGATGCTGAGACTTCCTGAGAGTTTCCGTCTTTTCAAGCACAGGGAGGCAGAGGGTGTAGCTCTGTGGTCCTGACACTTAGAAAACTCCACATCACAAGTTTGTTTTCTGGGAAATAGTGAACTATTAATAATTTTTTAAAAAAGGAGTTTTGAAAAGTCAGATTTTCCTCTGAAACGGAAATTTCAGGCAAGCTGGCTGTATTGAGTACTTGGTTGCTGGCTGTTACAGTCTAAGTGCTCCCCCGTGTGTTTGCCATGATTTTGGCTAGAAAATCCCTACAGGCTTAAAAAATTAAGTTTTAAAAAAAAAAAAAGAGCTGAGGGAAAAAGTAGAAGATTTCAGCAAAATTTCCAGCTCATCTCTATTAAAGACCAAATGTGTCTTAGAAAAAACCCAGACATTTAGGGTTTGTAGTCTCGGTCACACTTCTGTCTCCCAGGTCCTGCAGGAATCAGTCTCTGAACTGCCCCATGGGTTGACTGAAGCAGCCGAATTGCAAGATCAGGTCTGTGTGGGGTGCGAGAGGCATTCAGGGGTTGGTGTCTCCAGCTTGGGTGCCCCCAGGACTCCAGTGGGTGGGCAGGGGGGCGTTTTTTCGGTGTCTGGGGGCTCCGAGATGCTCTCCAGGGAGACCCTGTGAAGAACAAAATCCCTCCTGCCAAGAGCTGCTCCAACAGGCTGAGCAGCAAAGAAAGCATCATAAATTGCACATGCTGGTCATTTGTGCCACAACCGGATGCCTCAGTAATCCATCAAAAATTAAGCTGTAGCTGATAAACTTTTATTTTTTTTCCTTGTTATTAATTATGGTTTCAGGGGAGCCACATGCATTTGGATAACAGGAGTAGAAAGGTTTCAAGTTCTGATGTAGTGTCTGCTCTGGAGGAACAGAAACAGTTTACAAATTCAGGATAAAGTGCATTCTACGAGTTACCAGACGCAGCCGTAGGTCAAAGGTATATATTTCTGAATTTTCTTGCTGATGTTCTCTGTTGATTTTTTGGAGACAACCTTGGCAAATCATTTAAACCCTGTGCCTAAGTTTACTCATGATATGAAGTGACTGCCGCCCACAGACCTCACGAGTCTTTAATTTGCGTTCGTAACTGCGAAATGTTATTAATAACCCAAAAGCAACAAGTGGCATGAATGAGCCTTGTACCTGCGGATAAACACTTAGATTCGTAGCAAACATTTTTCACCTGTGCAAATAAGAGTCAAGTTTGCAATTTCAGGCCCTTTTATCTTGGAAAAGTCTCGCAGTGTCTCTCCCTGCCCAGGAATTACAAGTTCTGCTCTGTCCTGCAGACTCCGGCTTCCCGTGCCTGAGCACAGCTTTGCAGAGACTGAGCCTTTCCCTCTGCACAGTATTACATGGATAATTGTGCAGATACTACATGTCTTTTAGCAGACTTATTGCAATATCTTGTACTACTGTACAGCAGATCTTTTTTATACAAAATCTTCAGATGGAGCATTCAACATTCATTTTTTTTTGACATTCTTCAATCGATTCACTTAGGCGAATTCCTAAGCAGATGCAAGAATATATTTTAGTTGAATTTCCAGGGATACTTATTGCATGTTAAATACCACTAGGCAATTATTTAATGAGGTTTAACAAGTATGTAATAGATAGATTACTTATGACCTAGATGTGAAACCTCAATGAATATGTTTAATCAATTGGCATTCAATTAACATACATTAGGCTTTTCCTGCAGCACGGTATTTTATTTTAGCTGTCTGGCTAACAGAACAGGCTTGCATACTTGTTAACTACTTGCTGTCCATAATTTTATGTCTAATATTGTACCTGTAATTAAACAAAAAATAATTGCAAACCTGCTCTTAGTGAGTTTGGTGGCCTGTAATTACCCACTTAGAAAGATACGTCCATTTGGTGCATCAGTATACTTGATTATCTTCCCTGCATTCACAATTGTAGGGACATTTTGGTGCCCCAGACAGTTGTGCCCAAAACCTTTTTTCTGATTCAGTAAAAGAAACTAGAGTCCCTATTTCTCAATGTCAAGATTTTCACTGGCTATGAAAAGGCAATATGGGATTAAAGTAGAATATAAACGAGCATGGCTGATGGATGTCCTAAGATGGAACTACTCTCTTGAAACGTCAGAAACCATCCAGAAACCCCTTTGCATCTTGGTGGTGCTGCAGTTCAATTAAAGCTTAATAAGGAACAACAAATTTGCATGGGTCTTTGTCCAGTTGTATTCATTAATTTCTGTGTAACTTGTGCTTTTTCTTTTTGTCAGCAATAGAAAAACTGTCTCTCTCCAAAAATTGTCAGAAATACTTGAAGCACTATCAAATAATGTTGAAAAGCAAGGAGAACTGATGAGAAAGAACTTAATCTTCAGCCCCATTCTACAAGTGCAACAGAGGCTGTGCAGCAGATGCCCTTTCTCCATGAGTACAAACAGCTCAACCATTTGCTTCACGTCATTTAAAAGAGCTAAGGAAGGTCAAAAACATGTGTAACGCTGAACAATATTAGCTGTAAACTGGTTAATTTTGCTACAGAGACCTCCAGCCTACTCCACCCAAGCTGACACGTTGAGCCCTGTAATGTGTTTTCTAGACTCTGTCCTTTGATCCCAGCCTAATTCCCCATCTGACTCTATAGGCTTTACATCACCCTGTGTTGCACAAGGAATAATGCAGAATTTTTGGAAAAGGCAAAACGGTTTTGTGAAGACAGAAATCGCAGTGGGAGAAGTGAGAAAACGACCCACATCTTGGCGTACTGCTAACTGGCTTAAGAATATATCATTTCAGTTCAATTCCCGATCTTCCAAAAAGAAGTAGTCTTGGTGTGCTCTAAGGGAAGAGCTGGAGTGGAGGGTAAAATATTGCAGGATGCTCACACATCCTCTCATCAATTAAGACAGACCATGTGCCAGAAGAATAGCTGCATGCCTTTGTCCAATTTTAATTCATATCTTTATCTCAGAGTAGGTTTCTTTTTGGAAATTCTGTGTCTTTGGCTAATTTGCCATGTTCTGTACTTAAAGGCGCTGCTATCTAGCACCAAATCTCATAGTTCCACGCAAACCTTCATGTCAGAATCTGAAGGGCTATGAAGCAAGGAGATACATTTTGTTCTTTTCTTCTGCAGAAAGGACACCCTGCAAGATTAAAGTAACTGGATTTTGATCAGCATTTCCCATTTGCACGGGGCTCTTTACGAATTGAAATGTATAAGGTCAAAGCTCCAAAAGCATTTTTCATTTCTAAAGAGGTTTGTTCACCACTGTAATTTAATAGCCATGCCAAAACTGATAAGATTTTGGAATCTGTCCATGGCGTGTATTGATGTCACAGGTCAAAAATAAAGGCTTCAATGTAATTTATTTCTCCAAGCACAGTGAAGATAATAACTCAAGCACAGAGCAATATGTTAAAACTAAATTATATTCAATAAAGATGACTTATGCCAGTCTTCTAAAAACTAAATACACTTGGCTCAGTTCAAATGTGCTCATTACTTGGGTATGGTGGTCTCCAAGAGGCACTTGGGCATTGCACAGTGGCCATCGTATGGTTCTGGATGTTGGCTGTGGGGTTTGAGAGCACTGCAAGGGGGAGGAGGTTGTTCCTCCTTTCTCTGTCAAAAATCTGACTTGAGGGAGCATTTTCCTGCACCGGCTTCTCCTCCTGTTTTGCTTTCTGCTGGATGGAATGATGCATAAGAACAAAAATTTGTTCCTGCTATAAATAGAGCCCGCGCATGTGATGCCAGGGGGAGGAGAGCAGATGCTGCACACACAGCTTCAACCGGCGTGTCGTGCTGTAGCGGGAGTTAGGATGGGGGAAGGAGGCACTTCCAAAACACTCAGAAAGAAATGAACCACCCAATAGGTACAGCAGAGACAGCCAGGTACGGCAGTTCCTCTACTCACCCACGAGCCAGAGTAATTTAAAGCATCTAACACTGATGTTGAGCAGCTGGTCCACTCTTAGTCTTTGATCCCATGATCTGAAGGAGGAGGCTGACAGTGACGCTGTTCGCCCATGTGGGTATTTATCGGGCATAGAAAATCCAACATTGTCACTCGGGCAGAGTTGAACTTCACCCTCACAGCAAAACAAAAATCAGCACTTTTCAGTACCAACCCCAACTTACTTTTTAGCTTTCATTCTTTTTTTTGTAACTGTTTTAGCACATCGGTTATGCTTGTAAGAGTTATTTTACATGACCAAGAGCTTCTCTGCATTGACTCTCATTTGAGGCAGTGGGTCTCGATTAGGGCTACTCACTTCTCAGTGGATGTCACTGGATTATTTTAGCCAGTGACTCTTCCTGAGAGGAATCATAAAGTCATAAAAAGGGAGTTTATGTCATCAGTCTGTGGGTTCAGTTCTTGAGACTCTTGTAAGAGCTGAAGAGACAACACCTCCTGGCTGCAGAGCTATGGGGCTGCCCCATTGGAGACACCATTGAGGATAACACAGGTGGCTCTGCTTACAGTAAGGGAGAAGCATCAACCTTATGCTCCCGGTATGCAGAAAAATACCAAGGATGCTGCACTGGCTAAACCTATACTATCTATAATGAACCCTAGGATCCCTAAACCAATAACATACCAGCTGGTGTGCTTCTCTGGAACTGAATTTACTTCTGGCAGCAGAGTCAGGCTGGGAGCAGCAAACTGCTGTACAAGTTTGCACTGAGTTTGGAATGTTTAGATTATATGGATGATTTAGGTTTTACTACAGTGTTTACGCAACTGATTTTCAGCAATTTGCATGTCAGAAGAATTGCTTATACACTGCCATCCAGTTAGCTGATTGTAATTTATCTAACATCACACACCTGTGAAGAGCTACAGGGATGAGAGGAAGGATCAGGTCTGTAGTTGTCTGCAGACTTTAATGAAAATACAGGCATGACTTCCTCTAAACAATGGGAGATTTCAGCTGGGAAAAGCCAACCACTGTGAGGAAAAGCAATCAGATAGCAGTCTTGATTATGAAAATCAAAATGATGAAAGGTTGGTGACATTTACCCTGCTATCCCAGCTGCAATTACAGAATGACCACAGGTATGGACTGAATGAGGCTACAAAGAATCATAATTTGCATGGAAAGGTTTAGGATTAAACTAAAAAAAAAAATAACATCCTAATTCATTAACAAAATTGACAGTGAAATGCTGTAAGACAAGCACAGAATCAATTCCAGTTTGAATCGAAGAATAAATCAGGCGCTACAAGGCTTTGATTTACAGGTCACACACCTTCCTGCAGGGTGTTATCAACCAGTAACAACCACGGCCAGTTCACAGGCAAGTAAACCTAAAATCAGCATAGGTGAGGCCACCCAGAATATGTGTGAAAGAACTGAAATAGCAACATCAGCTTGTCCAAAACATCCTCACAAAAGCAGCAGAAGAAATTCTGCATAAAGCAAAGAACAACGCTGGAAAATGCCATGGGAGTCAAGATAAGAAGGAGGAGCAGCAGACCAGTCTCTGGGCTCAGGGAATGATCATCATATCTAGATTGCAAAAAGTACTCAACAGTGCCCATTGCAAGTGCATCTGGGGTATCTGAGGGTCTAATACAACACAAATAAACATGTACCCTGTCAGCAACACTGAAGTCGAAGGTGAGCTCCCCCACACCTGCTACATGGCATTGCCACTAACTTCACTGCAAGGAATAAATAACAATTTTCCTTGTGAAATAGACGATGCGCTTTCAATGATAGCTATACTAAAAAAGCATATAAAATATTGTAATGACAGCATCACTCTTGTAAATGACAGCTTAGCCAACATTGAAGTGAGGACCAGAAGGCTATGCAGAACTGTGGGGAAAATACTGATAATATTCATGTTGAAAACAAGCTTAGCAATCACTGCAGTAGTTTCAAACTCAAGAACAGCTTTGAAAGGTAGGGATGACAATCAACAAACTTCTTTGCATATGTTGGCAGCAACTATCTGCTGTACCATGCAGATTCAGAAAGAAAATAACGCTGTGAATTAGAAGACAGCCATTGCCTGTACCAACTTAAAATATTTAGTTAGTGAAACTCTGCAGCTTAGTATCAAAAAGGGTATTTTTGTTCTTTTTTTCATTTCCATCTTAACATACAGATGTGAAAACTGAAAATCCATAGCAGATACAGGCAGATATGAAATGCCTTTGAAAGTAAATGCCGTACAAAACTTTTGATAGCAAATAAAATTCATTTCTAAAAACCCACGAATTACCAGAGCTCAGCAATCATGCTCTCTGCAGTTATCCAGAAGACATAGTCTGGTGTATCTGCCAAGGAGAAGGTCAGCACATCTGCCCACACCTGGAGAGCAGAAAGAACATGAGGGATCTCTCTAAAAGGTCCCCTCCTAACTCTACTCAGAGGAGAAAGTTTAATACATTTAACAATATAAGCTCCATGCAGTTGTACATAGGTTGGATGTAGGACATCTTTTAAAAATTGCTGGGGATGCCTGGAATCAATGCAGCAGCGTGCGCAAAAGGCTGCTCTGGTGAGCTTAAAAATAAATGGATGGGTAGGAGGGATGGATAGAGCAAGGAGCATCTAAAAGTAACAGAGAAGGAAGAGAACAGTCCATGAACGAAGTGTGAAGGAGGGAAAACTGATGATAACAAAAGGCCTGAGGAAGGGAAAACGCAATGAGAAGCAATTTGGAATACTAGGAAAACTAGAGAAGCAGGAAACAGGCCAGCTGAGAAGTTTCAAAGGTGCCCCGTTATTAATGCCCATAATGCCTTTTTGCTGGCTTCCTAGGTCCAAGATGGATGATCCACAACTCGATCCAACTGACAGGTTTTTCCCATTGATGTCATAAGTCTTTCTGCCTCTCTGGCAAAGTCCTCTTGGGGTCAAGCGATACAGAAGGGACACCAGAATCTCACAGGGATGTCTGATATGAGGATTTTGGTTTTCAGCAAGCACTGCAATCACTGCTCAAATCAAAGCTCCAAGAAGAAGCTCAACACCCCCAGCCTGGCCCATCACTGCTGCACTGGCAGAGCAAACCCCAGCAAGGTCTGTGCATCAGCTGCCGCATCCAGGATGGTCCACGCTGGTGAACGGCAGAGCCACCCCCTGCACTGGCCCCCAAGGGGCTGGTGACAGGCTAATGGGGAAATATCGCGGGGCAGAAATATAAGGGCATCCTTCCCACTGCTAGCGGCTCATTATGGCCCTGACCTACAGGGATCTGGCCTTATTTCTGTAGCTGGTGGAACTAGTGGTTTACATATAAATTATCTGATGAATGTAGCCTTGTTTTCTGTTCATGAATCATTCATGACCGGAGCCCAGATTTGGCAAAAGCCTATGTTTTCTGTAAGTATGCTCCGAATCTGCTGAGGAGCGCTGAGCTCTTGGGTGTGCGCAGGCTGCCCATTAAGGCTGCTTGCTACACACAGCCTGCGGTCGGGTAGGTATAATAACTTGTGTAATCTGATTTTTGCCTCCTTCACTGGATGGCTTAACTGTTTAAAACCAGGTGTAGAATAATAATGTCAAATAGTAGTTCTCTTCAGATATGAATTCTCTTGCTTACCTTCAAGATGTTTGCTTTATGAGCTGCGCCTCTTCTTCAAACTTCCCTATAGATAAAAATCTTTACATGCACACGGACTGCCATTATACAGCATATTCCAGCCCCCAATGTTCAGGGTGCCCAGTCCTTCCCAAAAACATCACAGAGGAACATGTTCCATGGTCCTGACACCCAGATCCTGTTCGTCTCTTGCAACTCCATTAAATAGGCTTTGTAATACACAGTTCACACTTCAGCTTATATGGCTGTTAAAGGGTTTTATCCCTACTTCTTGCTATATAGACTTTCCTCTGATTGTCATCATCCCCTTACTGGACACTCTCCTCTTCACTCTCATGCTTGGGGTAAGAGAACTGTGCACACTATTCTGATGAGGTCAGACCAACCTTTGTAATATTAAATTAGTGCTTCCCTAGACTTCCAGCCTTCACTGGAAACCCTACTTAGGTATAATTGATATTTTTTTTTCCTTGAGACCATATAATTGACACTTAATAGTTAATGTGTGACATCCAAGTACACTCAGGTCTTTCTCAAACTCGGTTATTTCTAACAGATAGCTGAAATTCTATATTATTATACTTTATCCCTTTACTTCAGTTTTCAAGGTCAAGTCCTCAGTTAATAGCCCCATCCTGGTTTGCATTGACGATGCTCCCACCATTGCACGAGCTCTAAGTGTCATTGACACGCTCATACGTTCCCTTCCAAGGTCAATACAGAGATGAAATATGTCCGGTCCCACTCCTGCTCCTCAGGGATGTTTACTGACAACCTCACTTCAGAGTGATGATTCCCCTTTCAGTGTTCCCTGTCATTGCCTTCCCTTTAGCCAGCGCTGTACCCACTTTATAGTTCCTGTATAAATTCTCAGCACTTTCAGTTCAACTGATAATTTCCCATGTGGCACTATATTAAATAATGTCTTCGGTCCAGATGGATGAGATATCTTACATTTCCTTTGTCTAGAAAAATCATTTATCTTATCAATTTTGTCATAAATAGACACACTTTGCCCAGAAGGGTTTGATCATCAACAGGACGATCACAACTGCAACAAAACATCGGGGCATGGGCTATGGTCCCCAGCAGCTCTGCTGGACATGTTCACTTGTCGAGGGAACCCTAATTTCAAGGACAATATTTCCTGCACTGCTGCCCCTTGAAACGACCCACTCTGCACCAGGGTCTGTGAATACATGACCACTGTTGTTCCCCATACAGAGACTAAAGTCAGCATGAGTGATGTATGTTCATACAGGCGGCCGTTACAGCCCGGCACCCCGAGGAGAGGAGCCAAAGCATTTACTTGTTTTATTTTGGTTGCTGTTATATATCTATTTGTTTATTACAAGGGAAAAGGTGCACGTTTTTTACACAGAACTGATATGTTTAGTGCTTTCATTTTATGTTTTGAGCAGTTAAGCTATTCAGTGTTTTAAGGGCAGTATTGGTTCTTTATAACTCTATGCCAACAATAGGTGTCTAAGATAATGGAGCCTAAAAGAGAGATTTTTCCATTTCCACACTGTTCCTGAAATATGGAGCGATCAAATGCACTCAGTAGAAGGTTTCTATCAGTAAATCTTTAGTAAGAGCGCCTTTAAAAGTTGAGTAGAAAAATTGTAGAAGGGAAAATGGCTTGAGGTTTTGGTAAAAACTGAAGTTTTGTGAAAATTTCTTAAAGGCACTGGAGCAGATTTTCTCTAATTGTGATATCAAAATGCCTCTCCCATCCCTGTTATTCTGGCGCTTTGGACCCGTTTCAGCAAAGCTCTTAAGTAATGAGCATTTGTACTCATTGGAACAGAAAACAAACAGCTTAAAGTTAAGCATGTGCTTAACTCTCTGCAGGCTCTGGTCTCTGCTGTGAAGGTAGAACAGACTCATGTGAGAGCTGACGAACGGGACGCCCTTGTCCAAATGTCATCCTCCCTGCAAAGTGATTAAGGGGTGTTGATTAACAAAGAGCTCTGCATAGGGTAGTCTGAAATCCAGATCCGTCCCAGAAAGGGCAGGGTGCTGCAATGTCATAGAATTATAGAATTATTTTGGTTGGAAGAGACCCTCAGGATCATTGAGTCCAACCATTAACCCAGCACTGGCACTGCCCCATGTCCCTGGGAACCTCATCTCTGCGTCTGTTCAACCGTCCAGGGATGGTGACTCCAGCACTGCCCTGGGCAGCCTGTTCCAATGCTCCACAGCCCTTTGGGGAAGAAATTGTTCCCAATATCCAATCTAAACCTCCCACGGTGCAACTTGAGGCCGTTTCCTCTCATCCTATCAGTTGTTACTTGTGAGAAGACACCAACACCCTCCATGTCCCGTGGGTCTGAGCACACAGAGCCCTCAGAAATACACGCTGCTTGAAGGAAACTGCTTCAGCTCCTCCTCATCTCAGTATTCACACAAAGAATGAGAACCCAAGGAGGAGTAATTGACTTTTCCTCATCTCTTGGACACTTGGCTTGTGCTGAGCAGAGAAAGGAGGGGTTAACATGAGTTGCACTTTCCCAGCGCAGCAATGGCTATCCAAGGCTGTGAAGATGCCCACCGGGTGCCCATCTCTGCTGCAGGATACCCCAAACATGCATCACATATATTTACTCCATTTCTCAGGTTCATCATCTTCATAAAATCCTGCCTGCTGATTACAGCCCAAATGTTCGGTGTTTCCAGACCGCCGAGAAGTCCTCATCCCTCTTGGGTGTCTGGTTTTAAATTCCTACTTGTGCACATTTCCTGAAGTGAATAGAAATGTGAGACTTATCTGCACATGCAGTTGATACGATCTCCTGCAAAACCTGCCCATGGGCAATTATGCATTGAAAGGGCAATTACACACACAGCAGCCCAATTTGCATACAAAATCTAGATTATTGTCAAGAATTGCATGTATATTTTTGTGCAATATTCAGAAAATTGGGCCCCAAAGACATAAACTCTTTCTTCTGCTATCAAATCACTTTCTACTTCTGCAACTAGAATAGGAATATATATGAGTCATATTAGAAAAAATGTTATTATCAGAAAATGAGTATGGCCACAGCAGGTCAGAGTGCAGCTCTGTCGCCATTCTCACCATATCTCTCCCAGTTGGAGGGACAAAGAAAACAACCAGCATGTCCCAGGTCTTGCCCAGCATCCTCTCCCAGCCACCTGTACTCCATGGCGCAGTGACTTTCAGAGTCAAAGAAGGGATTTTAGTACGTAATATCCTGGATTATTCACTAATAAATGCATTATTATTGCAGATAAAAATTCAAATATAGGATAAACCAGTTCCGTTTGCTCACATTCATCCATATCAATATAGCATCTGGTGAGTAAATGTGCCACAGTGAGCAGATTCCTTTTTCTGTATTTGCACCTCGGTAGTGAGAAGAGGAAGAGGGGTGGAAACACGGGTGTCACAGCTGTGTCGTCTTGTGTGTGTCCATAAAGGCCTCTGCTGGTGACAGGCAACGGCCAGCCCTTCTGCAGACCTCCTCATGGACCACCTATGGCCTTGGTTGCAATAAGGACCAGAGGCAGAAGCATCTGGTTTGAGACGTTTCTGTGCAGGACAATGGCAGCTGCAACAGCAGCAACACCCTCACTCCATCTCTGTGCGTGGTGGGGTGTCGAACCCCCATATTACCTGCTTCAGAGTTCCAAACGTGGGATTTGAGACAAGTGTATTTCATGATGTGCAAAGACATCCTGATAAAACACCGACAGTTTTAACATCCCTTCCTAGGGCTCAAAAAGAGGACAGAGGGAAGCAAGGAAGCCAGACAGCAAGATGTTTATTTGCTTCATAAACTCCCTGTTAGTGAGGCCAAGAGCACCTTCCTGCGTGACAGCCCACAAAACACCCGGCATGCTCGGCGTTGTCACTGAGATGGGGCCAATAAACTTTACGCTGGTAAACGTTCTCATTTAGCCAGTGTATTTCAATAACTTTACTTCCCGCTGTCACAGGTATTCAGATTCAAAAAATAAAGTCACCCTTTATAAAAGTACATTTAGTGAGAGTTTAATGTTCACACAGTAAATTTGCGAGCATCTGGATGTGGTTTTAAGTTTCCTTGACGTCTTTTATTTGTTTAATACATGGGTCTATAAAAGCCGTTTCTCTGAGCCTGCTAATGAGCAATAGGGGACTCGCAGCTATTTAAAACCTGGAACAAGGCATCAAAATGAAGAATGCAGTAAAGGCTGCTGGAGCAGGGAGCTCCAGATGTGACAAGCGGTGCTTTATGGTGCAGGAAGATGGAGCACCAGACACGTGGCTGCGGTGTCACCCCAGATACGAGCTTGCTCGCAGGAACCCAAAGCTCTGCTTTCCATCAGGCTGAACATGAGCTAATGAACTTGCTGCGTATGGGTGCTAATGAGCTCGTTTTTTGTCCAAGTTGCAATGGGAGCCTCAGCAGGGAAGGTTTAAGAGGATGGGAAGAGATAGAACTGGTGTCAATTTTGGGTTGGACTTGATCCTTGTGATTCCCTTCCAACTCAGGACATTTTATGACTGTATGACCAATGGATTGGAATAAATAGGACTGATTTGGGAAAGAAGTAAGACTTCTATGAAGATCACTAGGAATCTGAAGTATTGCCCATCCATTTACATCATCTTGTATGAAGTGAACACCTGGGAGCCACCAGAATCAGCTGAAGTTGGAAAGACTTTCCTCCAAACATTTGCCATCAGAAAGATGAAGATACAAGCTGAAGGAAAACTTTTGCTAATGCATTTTGATTTGAGAAATTGATTCAGAAAAATGAATCCTTAGGACAAAATATGTAAACTAGGCTATTTATTCTTCGTGTCTTTGAACAAAGCATTTTAAAATTATATAATAACAAGGCATCTGTTTTATTTTAAAAGAATTAAAAACGGAGTTATGACAATCACTTTGTGAGAGAGATTTTTTACTTTAATTTCACTAAATGAATTTTATAAATAGCTTCGGATTGATGTAAAATGATATCCTTTCACATCGCCTTATTCAAGTTGTGCAACAGACAGAGAAATCAGTTCTTTGCACATCTTTACTCTTGAATTTATTGAATTCCTTTTTGAAGAAGGAAAGGCTGGGAATCCTTGCAAAGTGAGTAATTCAGATGAATAGTGTCTTCAAAGCCAGTTACTGCTGTGCAGAGGTGATACCTGCTTCTATCTCATCTGGACTCTCCAGCTCCATTTTTGCTCTAACCAGAATTTTCTGAAGGTTTTTGGTTGGTTTGTTGCTTTGGGGTTTGTTGGTTGTTTGCATTCGATCTTTTGTTTTTGTGGGTTTTGTGTCCTTTCTTTTTTTTTCCAGGCAACAACCTAGAAAGGGATCACTCTGTTGTGCACATTTAGGGCAAGAAGGTTTAAAACAAGTCCCAAATCCCAGAATTGCAGTACTAAATTATAAAATTACTCCCCAATACCCTTTCACACCTTGCTCCATACATCTTCTTTATGAGGCAGGTTACTGGCAGCTCTAGTCCCATCTGGTTTGGGCTCACCAAAAGGGGAGAATAGTTTCGCTTTCCCCAAAAAGGCACAAGAGGACACCAGTCCCCCACCATCTCCTGATGAGCCGCAGTAGGTCCCGTCTTGCAGGCTGTATCAGTTTAATGGAAAACACCAATAACTGTGTTAATATCACGAGTATCATGTACATTACTGCTCCTGAAAGACAAGCATTCGACTTTCCTGCACACCTGTTGGTTTAAAGTGAGAGAGCTGACTGCGCCGCCCGTCTCTGCCTGCCCAAGGTACCTCTGAGTAAGCAAAACTTTGAATTTAAAGCACTTTATCTGCCTGCTGTAACCATCCACCATGAGCAGAAAACCACTTTATTACTCCTTTCCCAATGTTGATGTCCATTATATGCCTTTCTGTTTAGTCTGGCAACATGCTGCTACATTTCCTATTCTTTATTGCTGGGCAGAAAATAAATAAGGCCAATTATTCTTATCGTAGTTGCATTAAGAAAGACTGCTTCCTCCAGTGTAATGTAAATGCCGCTTTTCATTCTTACTTTTATGATTCCTTAGCCAGTTATGGATCCATGTAGCTGTGCTTATATCAAAGGCAGTTTTAATTTATTTCGAGATTAAAATTTTATGACAGATTGCATCAGATGCTTTTCTAAAATTCAAATAGACTACGCCCATCACATTCCCTGCAGCTAGTAGCTGTAATTCTATTTTAATAAGATATTGAGTTTGTCTGTAAGATTATTATTTTTTCCATACAAACCCACCCTCAAAGAAATATTTATCTCATCTCATATTTGTTTCACATTGAGGAATGGTATGTACTGTGTTATTCTTTCTCTGATTTTCCGATGAGTAGGACAATATTTGCGTTTCTCCCTTCTTCTGGTGCTCCTCACATACCTAGAGTTTCTCAGGAATAAGTCAAGACAAGTAAGCGACTCCATCTGGCAGTTAGTTTATCATCCTGTGATGCTCATCATTTCTGTTAGTTGGTCTCTGCATTTTAAATTTTGCAAGGATTTCATTAATTTGCTTTATCTTGGGGGTTGAATTGTTTGTTTTGTTGGCTGGTTGGTTGGGTTTTTTGTTTGTTGTTTGGGGGTTTTTGTGTTTTTAAATTGTCTCTCTTATTTTACGTTTAAAACCATCTCTAAACTGAATCTGGGTCCACTACACAGACACACACATTGCATGTTGTACCGTGTGTCCCTGCGCACACCCGTGTACTTGCATAGAGGCGCTCATTGTGATCCCAGCAGTTTTGTTCAGCCAAAGGGACGTCCCTTGGGCCGTGTCACCTGCGAGATGGAATTCTCTAAGCTGGTCAGGACATTTCCATCTCAAACCAGCACACTCGGAAAGATGCGTATGAGGAATATCACTCCACCATAGGCTCTTAGTGCCTGACAAGAGACTGTTTCAGCTGTAACATATAGCCTGATACAAGGATATACATACCCCATGTTGCAACGTTTTCTTGGCAGGAGGTGAACCAGGTCTTTCCAGAGAGAATGAATATTCACCAGTGTGGGAGGATGTCCATGCTCAGCTTGTGGCCAACTCATATCCCATCCCCTATTGCCTTGATTATAGCAACACTTGCCTCCTGTTAGTGTGTTCTCATCTCAGGTGGCCAAGTTGCTTCTGTCAATAATAAAAATAAGTAGCAGAGCATCCAATGTATTATTGATCAGATAATAAATATTTTACTGTTTTTCAATAATTCAACGTTGTATCAAAAAAAACCCAACCCAAGGCCCCGTGAACAATGGAGAAAATTCCCCAAGTCCTGAGAGGGCTTTGGGAAGGATGTAAACAAGGATAAAATCTGTGTTAAAAGCAGGCATGTCTCTCTCATTTTAAAAAATATGTTCAGGTTCGATAAAATAGTAGAGAGTTTGATGCACATAATGATTCGCCTGAGCTGGCTGGGAGAGTAAAATATCTTCCCGATCTCAATAATTTATCAGAAATAATGTTGCAGTGGGAAGTACACAAAGGGTTGCACCCTGATGGAGCGGAGCAGCAAGTATCTGCTTCAGCAGGGTGTTTTAAGTGACTGTTTATTTTTATATGTTACCTCCTTCCTTCCTTCAAGAAACCGTGAGCTCCTTCTTTTACACTATAGTTTGTGTCAGATTTACTTATTTTTACCCCTAGGTGAAAAAAACCCTCAATCTTCTACTTTTGATTGCAATGGACTGTAAAACCATACACCCAATGATAGTTTGCCGAACATTAAATACTCGTATTTCTTTTTTCAGTGCATTTACTGGCAGAGCTACCATGCAAGCGGCATAGCTCTTCAAAACTATAAAGATCACAGGAAATACATTTCTACTCTGAAACGTGACTTGGTAAAAAATGGCACCAAGGAATCCCACAGCTGTTTTTTCTGTCATATTTGCCCCATTTACAGCTCCAGGGGGATGGTTTCCCCAACGCTCAGTTCTGCATAGTCATCCATACCCGATAATGAACCTCCTTGGCTCTGACCCAGCGATCAGTCAAAACTTCAGCAGTGCCTTTATATAAATGACGCCTGCGCTAGGGCAGGATTTTGTTTACTCTCCGCAATTTCCACCAACAGTTGTGAAATTATGGAAATAGTCTTTTCTTTCCCCTCGTTTTCCTGCAGGAACTGTTTGCCTCAGCAGTACACGCACTGCAGTGAAATAATAGGAAGAGGCAGATCAAGATATTTAACCAGAGGTTTCTTTCCCAAGGTTGTTTTTCCGCTCTGCCCCGCTGTTCACGCTGCCATAAGTCCGGCTGTCCCCAACCCAATCTGTGCCCATTTCCAGGGTGAATGGGGCTGTTCGCATGGATTTAGAGCCTGCGAGGCTCTGGGTTGGGTGAACTCTCCATCCAGGCAGTGATCCAGGCTCTGATGTCCACAGCATGTTTGGAAAGGCTGAAATCATTTTCACAGGATAGAGATGAAGCTGCTCAGCTTCACCTGAGCCTGAATCACCTAAAAAGCCCTTGGGTCTGTGCTATGGGGGTGCCCATGGCTCTTGGCAATAGTTTTCTGTTTAGAGATGATGCGGTGCTGATCTCCCATAAAAAGAGAGAGGCTCCTTTGCAGGGCTGTTGAAATTGGATGACTGGAAGAAAAAGAGGGGGGATTTACAGGCATCACTCCCTGTCCTCTTCCAGCTCTCTAGCCATCACCCCTCTTTCCACGTTCATAATAAACACTTGTGTAGCTCCAAGAAGATGTTTTCACCCCGGAGGATGCTACAAAAGGCTGGTCCAGCTGAGTTCAACACAGCGCAGTTCAGCTCTGACACGAGTCTAAGCGGAGAAGCTGTGACAGTGGTGACAACCCCCTTGTCCCTGACACCTCACACTCTGCGTGTGTGTGTCCACATTAAACATCCACACTGTTGGCTGCTCTTCTTATCCCTTCACTAGAACAAAGTCAGCTTTGCTCTGCCCAGCCGTTTTTAGAAAAGAAGATGCGATTTGAATTTATTCTAGATGCAGACATTCAGCTTATTAATAATTATGCGAGCTACAGCAGCACGGACCAGACCTAATTCCCATGAACGGCAAGCTCATTGAAAAAAATAGCCTACTTGGGGGATGAATCACCAGTTTTGTATCAGAGCGAGGAGGTTCAGATGAAATGCGTTACTGATCCTGATTCTCTCCTTGCTCAGCTCCTGTTCCTAATGGAGATCAAAGATCCCATTAGACAGGTTTGATGAGGAGACCGTCTCTCATTACGGACCCCGAACAAGCTGAACAAAAATCATACAAAAAATCCAGGGGCTGCTCTTTCAGCACAGAACCTGGCCCTTCCTCCGGCAGATGCGCACCCACCTGAAACATCCCAAGGAAAGATTTTATAAGCTCATTTCCAGAATTTGACGGAGTTCTAATGAATCTGTCCTGCTCTCTGACACAGAGGAAGGAATGCAGAAATAGCTCATTAGTTTAAATTAAAAATAAACAAGTGGGAAGAAAACGCTCTGAAAAGGAGTCATCAAGACATTAAGGCTTTGAATGTGATTTAAATCACCAGCTTCTATGGAACGCAAGTAGGAATTCAGGTGTCAGAAGAACCTGGGCTTTGCGGTCTTGGGGGGGATTTTTGGGGTTCCACAGAGGGACGTTGGCCCTGGTGTTCCTGCTACCACCCAGGAGAAAGGCACACTCAGAAAGAACCAGGAGCAAAGCATCAGACAGGGTAGATACTCATTAAAGGCTCCTATTCAAGACAATCCTGTTGTCACTGAAGTCTGCACTTGCTGGCCCAGCAGCTAAATCGTCTTTCCAGCAGCATTAGTGTATCCTAGAGCAGCTGGGAAGGACTCTGTGCTGCTCAAACACATCATGTCCAGCGCTCTTCCTGTCCTTTCTTGGCCACTGTATAAATATATCTATTTTCTGCCATGTCTTGATGTCCCATAATACTGGGATCCCCTAATATTAGATTAACATACACTACGTTATACCAGACCAGCTAAAAATCAAGATACGCCTTTCCATGGCAAACATATTTCAAGCTTGGTGTCATTCTATGTTGCAGCACTCTTCACCTTCTCCCCATTTAATCAATATTCCTGAAACAAAAATAAAAAGTATCTTAAAAGTCCAACCTACTTGCCAAAATCTCTGGTCTTCATCAACACAAGTTTAGCCTGATGCACTTTGGAGTTTTAATTTGTGGAGTGTTTTAGCTGTTCGCTATTTACTCTCCTCTTGATGACTGGAGAGGAAAGTTCTTTACCATTTCCCAGCTCCTGCTGTTCTACTCCTACCTGGACAGAATGAAACAGAGAGAAATTCAGTGCAAGAAGCCTTCAATTTGTTCCCCTAGTGCAGCCCTGCGGCTGCAGCCTCAATCAGCTGCGCGCTAAACACTTTAGTTAATTGGCAACAAATTGGGAGATATGAGCTGATTGCAATAAATATTTTATTAATTTTAAAAAACAAAAGGTTGCTTCCCTTCTAGTCCAGTGTGATTGTGCACAGTCACACATATTAATATGTAATTGCCACATCAATTGGCAATTGTGGGCACCGAAGGAGCTCATTATGAAAAATATTTATGCATGTATCCTCGGTAGGTGTCAATCAGCATCGTGCCATTGAGATCAGTGGAACAGGGCTTATTTATAAAGCTCCAGCAATTCACCTGGAAAATAAAGCCTACAGTATGTTCTCATATTTAAGCTGGGCAGAGGACTTTTCTCTGCATTTTTTATTTACATAAAAGTGCAATTTTATCTATATCTTTTCTATGCTTGGAAACAAGTTTTTTTGTTTCGGTTTGGATTTTTTTTTTGCAGTAAAGCCCTGTGCTGGTTGTGGGTGAGACAACATTCATTTTCTTCATAGTAGTAGGCATGGGGATGCTTTGGATTTGTGTTGGAAACAGTGTTGATATCACAGGGGTGTTTTAGTTACTGCTGAGCAGGGCTTGCACAGTGTCAAAGCCCTTTCTGCTCCTCACACCACCCACCAGCCAGGGGGCAGGAGGGGACACAGCCAGGACAGCTGATTCTGACTGGCCAAAGGGATGCTCCATACCATATGATGTCAAGTTCATCATATATTTTAGGGGAAGAAAAAGGAAGGGGGTGCATGTTCAGAGTGATGTCGTTTGTCTTCCCAAGTCACCGTTACCCGTGGTGCTCCGTTGCTTTCCTGGGGATGGCTGAACACCTGCCTGCCCATGGGGAGTGGTGAATGAAGCCCTTGGTTTGCTTTGCTTGTGTGTGCAGCTTTTGCTTTACCTATTAAACTGCCTTTATCTCAGCCCATGAGTTTTCTCACTTCAACACTTCTGAGTCTCTCCCCCATCCTACCAGCGGGGAGTAAACAAGTGGCTGCGTGGGGCTGAGTTTTTGGCTGGGTTAAACCACGACAATCCCTTAGCAAAAATACAAATATTCAAATCAAACAGCATTATAGGTCTCCACAACCTGTGTTTACCTTCTCAGTTTCAGGGGATATACTGCAAACATAAGCTCTGAGTCTCTGTAGTGCTGCTGGTGGGGTCAGGCTCATTTCCATCCCCAGTGGTGCCGCAGCGACACAGCTCACGGAATAGTTCTGGCCAGGAGAATGAGAACGCATGTCATGCTCTTTCTATCTCCAGTTTCGAGGTTTAGATGGCAAAATTATTCATGTGGACTATATTAGCAATGAGCACATCCCTTCCCAGGAAGCCTCTCTGAGGTATCTCTGATGTGATGGAGTCTTGTGTAGATCAAGAGTAGCACCAGTTGACTCAACAGACTTCAGCTGAACGAAAACTGGTGTCAGGATCAGGCCAGTAACTTGCAGTCACTAGAGCTCTCGCTGGAGTTGTATTTTCATTAGCAAACGTGGTTTTCATTTTAATCAAAGTGTTGCACAGGAAACCACTGATTTCCATAACATTTTTGATGGGGAAAAGTCAAAATAAAGCACTTCTCTCTCATTTTGAGAAGGAAAAAACTTCACATCATCTCCTTAGCTGACTCAAATCTTTACTTTTTTGTGTGATTCTGACGTTCTCACATTTTCAAAACAAAGAACCAGAATGATATAAAAAAGTTCATTCTATTTTTTTGTAAAATTATTGTTCTATGGAAAAGGTAAACAATTTTTCTTCTCTTTGGTTTTTAATTCCATAGTTTTCTGAACAAAACAGAAATTCCTTTTTCTCATCAATTTGTTGTGCAGATGGGATGAATAATTTTTCAGGCTGTATTTTCTTCATAAGTTGTTTACTTTGACTACTTACTAGTCATTCTGTGGGATATTTGAGTTGTCACTGAAGTCATTTTGGCTTTCCTTCTGCTCCCGGAACAGAGGACAAATTGTTTAAACAGAAAAATAACAAATGATGAACAGCAACTAAAGAAATGTAAATAATTCATAAATACTTGTTTCTGCTCGTCCTGGCGTTCATGCTCAGCACAGCCGTTCTCAAACAGCTACGCAAACAGAAAGCTGTTTGTGCAATGATGCTCACGTCCCTTTTGCCGTCGCTATTTGCAAACAGCAGCCTGGAATCGGAGTAAATGGCTCTAACCAGTTGTACTGAAAGGGGCAAGATAAGGTACAGCACCAAATACTGTCCCATCACAAAGAAACGCGATTAGTCTCATCTCATTAGTATTTTATATCATATAGAATTCAGCTTTGTGTGAGAGATTGGGATTTGCAATGTGGCGATCTGCTTGTTCAAGTCAGACATCTTAAGGTAAAATCAGGAGGATAAATTCATCAACTTTCTTCAAAGTTTGGGTCTTCTTTCCTTTTTTTTTTTTTAGATCTGAGGGTGGAATATGTTTTATTAGCATAATCTGGAATCCTAGGATAACTAAGCCAAAGGTGCGGTGAGGATGACATTCTTTATAAGGGTCTTGACGGAAAGCAAAAGGGTAGCTTGACATAATGAAAGAAAACAATGAAAAATCTTCAGTTGAGCCATAGAAGTGGAAAAAAACATCCATTGAACATTACTGTATTCAAGGAGAAAGTGCATAAAAGAGCTGCTCAAGACAGGAGACTTGGCAGGAGGCATGAAGCAGGTCGGGGCCATGGGCAGTTGTGCTCCCCAGTGCACGGGGAAGGGCAGAAGCAAACTGGGCTTGTGATGAGGCCCTTGCAGGACCAGAAGTGGCCAGATTCTACCTAAGAAGGGCAAATCAACCCAACCATCACGCTCTCCAACATAACATCTCCAGGAGTTTAATCCCAGCAACGATGGTAAACATCTCCCAGGGATTCATGTTTCCATCTGAATTTCCACAAGCATTGAATTTGTCCAAGAAACAGAGCCAGGCATTTCTCTTGGCAGCTCCTTCACCTTTCCCACGGTGCTTTGGCTCCTCTGAAGCAGATATAAGTCATGGCACAGCCGACCAGAACAAGACCGGCTGTTCCAGGCTCCCAGGACCTCACACCCGGCTGCTCAGGTCCAGCCTCAGGCACAAAGCAGGATCCTCTCATGGTGGTGCCTGTGGGCCACCAAAAATGTGCTCCAAACCTTTTCAGTTTGACATGGGGGCTAAGGGTCTCTCCCACCATATTGCAATCCTTGTGTTGTCAACTGAAAAAAAATGACAATAGTAGCTAAATGCAAGTGGATAAACTTGGGTAAGCCCTGGAGCCAGCTCCCCAAGAGACTGTACATTAATCATTCACTGCCAAGTAAGAACACATTTACTATTAGCTCCATTCTGACTCTTTTCTCCCTTAATTTTTCTTTTCTCCACCAGCACAGTCAGTCACTGTACTTTTCTTCTCCTAAGCAAAACGCCATTATTTATACAAGGTGAAACAAGAAGAAGAGAAATGGGTGGCAGGAGTGCCAGGACTTTCTCATCCCATGAGTCCAGCTCTCTGTAGTGTTTTACGTTGGGACGGAAGAAACTCCAAAACAAAACAAACAAATCACAAGCACTGCACCACTCTTCCATCGGAGGACATTTCCAGGGTTGGAGCTGGGTGGATGAGCTTTTCCAGCAGCCCCTGACGTCACCTTATGGAGAGACGCCAAATCCCTGCTGCTCTTAAATCCCTGCTGCTCTTAAATCCCTCTTTGTGTTTTACCCAGCCTAATTAAGCTGCTTAATTCCATTTG
Organism: Nesoenas mayeri; assembly: GCF_963082525.1. Classification (NCBI taxonomy): domain Eukaryota; kingdom Metazoa; phylum Chordata; class Aves; order Columbiformes; family Columbidae; genus Nesoenas; species Nesoenas mayeri. Next base: position 14,570,665 of record NC_137562.1, read on the forward strand.
GTGGATACATTGTGGGAGCAAAGCTCTGTTCCAACAATGTTAACGAGCCTGGGTTAGAAGTTAAAGCATCCACTAATGTGTTTAAATGAGTTCTTACTCCCAGCTTCATAATCGGCTGGAAGACTCCTGGCTCAGACTTTGTGGCGGTGGGACAGGGTAGGGTGAGCCTTGGGTTAAGGTCCCTCTTCCCACACCTCAGCTCTCGCTCTGAGCTCCTCAAATTAATCCCAGCCTGACGAGACCACCTGAAGAAGCCGACAAGTTCCCACGTACTTCTTGAGCTTTGCCCTTTTTTGAATGTCAATGATTTTGGTATTTTTACAAAAATGGTTCCTCTTGGGACACATCTCCATCCCTGGGGGAGAGCGGAGTTTATTGCTGCTGACCTCTTGTCTCCTGCCAAGAAATCCTCCTGGTACCCAGCAGCCCCTTCACCCCCCAGGATCAATTCTGCAGAGATAATTGATGGCTCCTTCATCAAGTCTTTCTTCCAGCAGTAAATACACTTCCTTGTAGCCAGCATTAGCATGGTCAAGTGAACTCTTTACAATCAATGGCCAAGGGTGAGGAAGTTTCTCAGAGAAAAAGGCTGTGTTAGCAAACTTGGAGGCTTGCTGCTGGGGCAGAATGGGAGGGCTGAAAGGAGCAGCATTCAGCTTCTCTCGGGCTGTTTTATTCCTATACTTTTTGTATACTTTGCATAATAATGCAATAGAGTTGACAAAAGATTTATTCCTGGCTCCTATAAAATGACACAATACAATGAGTTTTAAATGCAGAGAAGAAAAAAATTCAAGAGAAAAGGTAATTATGCAAACTCTTCCTAAATTCTGTAAATGTTATGGACAGAAATTCAATTAGTGCAGAGGAAGCTGCAGAAGCATTAATTTTTTCTTTCTTTTTTTCTTTTCAAGCCTTTTAATGTCCAGGCAACGGGGCATATTTAAAAGATGCCAGTTGTGCCTGTGCACAAGTATGCAGACGCTTATAGGCACATATGTCTGTATGCATATAATTGCTTCTGTTCTTCTCCTTTATATCCAGGCACAGCTGTTCTGCTTTATGATGGAGCACTGCTTGCTTAAGTAGAAATATTTTTATAGATTATATATAATCTTAAACTGGTGGTGCTCAACCGTGGGCTGTAGTGTGTGCATGTAGTTTATCTAAATCAATAACTCTCACAGAGCACATTTTGGTTTGAAGTATACCTTTGGATTGAAAAGGAGTTGTTCATATGAGCGCTGGGCACCCAAGCCTTTTACAGCATGTCTTGCTTTTTAAGACCTTATCGAATTTTCACCCTGAATTGCAACAGTTCCCAGAAAGGACTTCACACAGGTGTTTTTCCTTTCAGAAAGTATTTTTGAGGCTTTACCTTGTCTACCTGCTGACAAATCCTCTCAGGTACAAAGTGTCATCAGCTCCCATGCAGCCCCTCAGGGAAGCAAAACCTAAACATGGAAACTGTAATTGCTATGATTTAAAACGTGTAGCTGGACAAAGGAAGGTGACGGAGCAGCTACCCCCTCCCAGAACTGATGGGAGAGCCCATGGGGACATGAGCCCCATCCACGTACTATCGATGCAGTGGGTGCGTGTGTCCCACCACATCAAACTGCCCCAGCCTCATCCCAGCTCCTGCCAGGAGGACACCACAAACCATAGATGTTGTTTTCTTGAGGTTTGAGCTCTCTTTGGCACAGGGACCTCTCCAGGAGGTGGTGCTTGCTGGGGCCGCAAGGAGCCCTGGAAAAGTCAGCTTGTTGCCTATATGCGTACTTAGCCTCAGCATCTTCTCAAAGGACATGTCAGCAGGCCATGCACTCGGGGATTTGAGGACCGTGGCTACCAGGAGACTTAACAGGGCAAAGAAAATACTCGTGCATTTTCAGCTTTGCTTTCCGATGGACTGTCTCACTAGGGCAGGCTTCAGAGTGTCCATCTCCTTATCTCCTCATGCTGCGTCTGCAGGCAGCTAACGCAAACCAAGAGCACCATCTACCGTCCTGCGCTGCAGGATGATCTGTTATTGTCCCTTCTGTGGTTCAATACAAAGGCTGTTATTACAGTCAGGTTTCTCAACTGTTGCACTGAACGTTGTTCAATAGCTTATTAGAGTTTACTAATAAGGAAACCTCACAGAGGAATGGATTTTTCTATTCAGCACTTAGACCACATGTGAAACAGCATTTAGAGGGATGCAGCAAGCCCCTCCTAGTTGCATACAGTATAATACAACAATAAAGTTAATTTCTGCAGTATGATAAAATGCTGTATGGACTGTGCAGCCAACTAAAAGAGTCATAAAACACTGGCTCACATTTCTGGGTGGAAGTAACACATCTGAACAGCAGCAGAAGGAACACGTCACCCTGCACTACATGATGGATTGATGTCAGCTCCATACAGAAGAACTCTTATAAAAATAGCATATGAATTGCATGGCCTGAGGGCTGGGTCTGTCATCACCAGGCTGTGCAGAGCAACCTGCCCTCAGTCTATGAGCAGAAGCTCTTGTGTAGCTGCTCCTCCCAAGGCATTTTTCTACAGATACCCCATTTTCCCAGCAAACCTGACCTTTCTCCAGAACACATCACCAGGACAAAGGCAAGAACAAGCAATGGGCAAGGGGTTGCAGGCTGATGGTCATCAGGATGGCTCTTCAACCTCCCCAACCACCCAGACAAGGTGGGGTCCCCTGTCCTCCAACACCCAGGGTGCTGCATGGGGCCAAAGTGGCAGCAAGCAGAGTCAGGCTAAGCTTTGCAGTTTGGAATCTGCTATGCGGGAACAAAAATCTTTCCTTGCCTTCAAATCTACCAGCAACGACTGTTGATTTCTTTTGACAATGCTTTTACGTTTTTGACAGTTTCGTTGTTGCTCTTTAATGTATGACAAGGCAGGGGCTTTGCAGGGCAGGGGATTCCTAGCATTTTTGGGGGAAGGTGCTGTCAGTTTATTAGTTATTTGTCCTGTTTCTACTTTTGCTCTTATTTACTTTGGAAGGAAGATGATATTTATTTATAGAGGTGGGGAGTTTTGTCCTTAAACCCAGAGTGGTACTTTTAATATTTTCTGTTAGCTCATATGGGCTTTGGAGCCAGCGAGACCCCATCACATGAGGCAGGATTGGCAGGGCATGGATGGTCCCATCCTGCTCCCTTTAATATCTTTGTTATTGAAGACAAAAGAGCAGAAAAACCCCTGTAACAGCCACAGGCAGGAGTGCCTGCTGGGGATACAGGAACAGGGGCAAACCCAAGGAAGAACTTACCCCCTTTCTCAGTCATCATTAGACCACATTTGCACCCCATTTGGGGCCACCCAGTAGAAGAAAAACTTAAGCACAGGCACAAGCATCAGGACACTGATAAGAGGCACCCTGCAGCTGGTACTGAGTGCTGCCATTTTGATTTAGTAGCATTTTATACCCTTTTGATTTTGTGTAATAAACAGCTGAGGCACAGATCAACTGGCCTCATTTTTACAGGGAGACTTTGAAACCCTTCCCTGTCAGATCAAGAAATCATTTGCAGTCACAGTTATCTAAAATAAATCTGGTTTGATGCACACTGTTGCACAGAAGGTGGAGGCCAAATCACAAACATGAAGAAACCCATTTCCTTCATTTTCTTTTAGTTTTCTCTTCCACTTTGAACTGCTGAAACTCGGGATGTTTGCAGAGAGCGGCTGTAAGCACAGAGTCTAGACTAAGATCACAGGGATTTTCCTGCCAGCCCCATAAATCTCTCTCTATAATGTCCCACTTTTCTTGCCATTGCTCCCCTGCCCCCCACAGACATGGAGTGGTGGGGTCTGTCACAGAGATGTACATGGATGGGGCTGAGCTCACCAGCTTTAATTGATTTGTGACTGGTACCTGCAGCACAATGGGACACTTTAGAAAGCAATCACTTATCCTTTTATGCATTCTTAGAAAACAATTACCAGCAGGAGTGATGAATGCACTTCTAATTATATCCTTGCTGTCTCACCCCCTCCTAGTCATGATCTACTTTAATAGCAAAGGGCATTCAGGGAAAAAAATAGTTTCATTCAGTGCCTATTAACCCAAATGAGAGGTTTCCTGCACCTTGTTTGTTGTGCAGGGACAGCCACAGCGTCCATAGCAGATGTTGTGCAGGGCTGAGGGTGGAGACCCAGCAGTTGGACTGAGGCCCCAAAATGTCTTCATGATTGCGCACATCAGCTGCACCCCAGCTCTCTGCAGCACTGTCATTCCCAGCTGCTGTTTTGGGTGGTGTAGCATTCGGATACATGTTTCATTGCTTTCATGTGCAAAAGTAGTTCCTGGCTCTATCAGAGAGGCTTTTGTATTGTGATACAGGTGAGACAAACGAGCGTGACCTTTTAAAGCAAACCACTTACCCTGCTGTATTTTGACCACAGTTTCTAACAGAAGGGTGAAAAACACCTTACACATCTTACCTTCTTAGCTAAAAACAGTTAACTGAGGCCTGGCAGCATTTGTAGAGGATGCACGATAAAGCACCTGGTTTGGCAGACGTCTTTGCTTCATCCAGCCTTGTAGGCATGTGAAACAGTCCCAGAGAGACAGCAAAAACATGGGGTTTTTTTTAAAGAGATCAACACTCCAGCAACCCATGACAGCTGTCAGTCTGAAAGCAAACAACTCCACAAGCAGCAGCAGGGATGGAACAGCTCAGTCCTAGTCCCCTTCCAAATTCCTGCTAAGATTTGCATCCATCTCATTTTAATTGGCCTTTGCTGGGCCTGTCCTTAGTTTCCTCTTCGTTTTCCTTCTCATTTCATCTAAATCACTTGCATTTCATAGGAGCACGGGCTGCACCGCCAGCCTGCTGCTCTCCATGCAGCTATCGAATCAGTTCGCTATTGTCTCAAACTACTTTCTTTCTCCTCCTCCCTCCCGAAAGTCTTTGAGAGACACACAATACCCTCTTGAAAATGGCTCATCATGGATGTATCACCTGAGGATCTATTTCTAACTGAGATTCACACTGAATAAGCGTTATCCTTGACAGAATTTTTCACGCGTTAGATTAGAAGCAAGCATTGATCAATGCAAGTTACAATAACACTAAGCTACATAAATATAGAGCTCTGCTTTGTAATTATTTGCAATACTTGACTATAAGCTTGAAAAATAACATCGCTTATCTCATCAAGCGTGACCTTCTCTGTGTGCCAAACACTGAGCAGCTTTTCCATGGGGATTTCAGACTTCCCTGCAAAAACAAATAGCCCAGCTAGTTTCAGGAGAGGGCATGTTTTGGATGCTGGAGAAAAGTCACCATTTCTAACCTGGGAGCGCAGAAGAAAGGGCAGCTGCAGTAATTTGACAGGATACCCCAACCTTTAAGAAATGTTGGGGCAGAAAATGAATTTAAACCAGGTTAATATCTGGATTGCCAAATGCCAGCAAATAAATGGAGCTTGTTCTCAAACTTTGGTAAAGGGCACAGGGAGAGACAAGGTGGGATGTGACAGACACTCCTGTAAAACGTGGCTCCTGCAATGGTGCTCAGCGATGCCCAGCAGCAAACATCACAGGGATGCTGTGATGCTCCCCACATTGGGCGGCTGAGGGTGCCCCAGCAGCACACGGATGGCACAAAAACATCTCCACATCCCTCTGACTGCAGCTCCGGGGTGGCTCAGGCTACAACCCCAGCTGTTTTGCCATCACTGAGGCTGACTCAGTATAATTTTAAATCTATTATCTCAAATACATAGCACACTGTCTTTTATACTATAATTGAGACCTTGCTTTTCCTCTGTGGATTCTTTTTTCTTTAGCTGGCTCATGGCAACCAGATAGATGGCTTCATATTCCCAGGAAAACTTCCAGTGCATTAGAACCCTCCCCTTTTTTTCATTTTTCTTTTTGTAATTAAAGTGAGTCACAGAATATTTTATATTTGGAATGACGTTATTTGTAGACAGCAGTCAAACGCGTTTGGTTAGCAGCCAGATGCAAAGCATGTGCAGCAAAGGGGAGGGATGAAAGGATGGAGGTAAACAGGGGAGACACGCTGATGCTGAGACCGACCCCCCAGCCCTCCCTGTGCTGCTGTACTTGCTAACATAGATGCCAGTGTTCATGCAGCCTGAAAGGTAAATGAAAGCCACATTCTGAGGGAAACGAGAAGTAATTAGGAGAATAAATTTTTAATTAAAAAAAAAAAAGCAGAATGGGATAGCAAGTTTAAAAAGATTGCTCCTAAAAGCTTAAGGCTCTGTTTCTCTGCCCTCTATCTTCAGCTTTTTGTTGATACAGAATGAGGAAAGAGCTTTTTCCAGGTGCAGTGTATGAAAACAACCCACGCTGTAAACATCTTTCTCATTTCCACCCAATATCACTGCTAGGCCCCTTGAAAGGTTGCAAAAATATACAAATAGAGCAGAAAGGGGCTATCCGCTTGCCAAACTATATGTTTCAAGCAGGGAGCATGTAGACCTAGAATTCTAATAGCTTCTAATTATCTTGCAGGGGTAATTTAAATTAGTCCAGCTCTTATTTATGTGTGACATTTATTTCTTTGCATTGCAGCCATTCTTAAGTGTCTTAATGCAGGATCGATATCACTTTGTACCAGGCCAGACCTGCACAACGTGCTGCTCCCCAGAAAGCGTTTGTTTTGCAAGCCAAGGGCTCTTTCTTGCCCCAACTGCCAGCACAGAGGTGGGTGAAGGACAGAACCCCACAGGATGGGGTTTCTCCCTGGTTCACAGCTGTAGCTCCTGCTGTCCAGCCAGGCGTTTGCACAACGATGCCACCAACCCAGCCCAGAATGGTGGCCTTTTGCTTGGACAAAGATAAATGAGAGGGAGAGGGGATGTGAGCATTGCTGAGTGCATCACTACTGATTATATAAACCACAGTGCTGGAAACCTTGCTGTATATAAACTAAAATAATTTCACTTCTACACACTCTTTGCAAATTCACAATGTGTATCTATATGACAGTAACTATGTTTTGAACCTTTCTTACCTTTTATCTGGCTGTTCCAATAATCCAGGCTAGGAGATAAAATCAGCCAAGGAGCATCCACGTGGTGCTCTCCAGGTTCTCTCTTCCAAGCGCTGATGGCAGGTGAATGTGTCGCTCTGCAAATCGCATCTGCCTGCGGTTTGAAAAGTTTAAGCTTTTGATTTGCTTTGTGTGGCCACAAATGGATTAGCTTAGTAAAATAAATTACTTCTGTGCCATCACGTGATACAGACATTGCATCTCAGCAGGAGCCGGAGGAAAGTATAAGTGATGGGTATGGTAGGAGAATAATCTGAAGTCTAGTCTGCCCTGAGGTATGCGGTGCTGGAGACTGGAAGCTATTATCTCTGAGAAACATCAACACTGAAAAACCTACAGAGGAATTTCTTAGATGACAGATCCCTCTGCAAGACATCACGGTCAGAAAGATGAGATTTGGTGAGGCACTAATGTGTTTAACTGATGGTTTTAATCACTGACAATTGTATGGGCAGAGATGAAGTAGCTGTGGTCTACCTGCTTTGACATAAAGAGGGGCCGTAGCTCCATCCAATCCCCACTCATTTTTATAGGATGCAAAACTGGGTGAATACAGACATCATTATTCACTATTTTTCTGAGTGTCTGACTCATTTTATGGCAAGATATCCTCATGCAAGTTAAATGTTTTGACCTACACTCATACTAAGGGAATTCCATGAGCTTAAAGATGGTCAGGGCAGGAGTTAGAGAATTTTACAAGCAAACGCTCAATTCAAGGCCTTTGCTGTTGATGAAATCTCATAAAAGTACCTGATACTGAACAGAATATGCTCAGCTTACCTGGATGGAGGTCAGAGGGACGAGTGCTGGGGATGGAGAGCTGCAGGACCCATCAGCTCCAGCACAGGGGACACTCAGTGCCGCTGACACCAGATTCGGTTCTGCAAACTGTTGGACAAACTCCTGAATACCAGGCTGGACCCGACTCCAAGCAGCACTAGACATGAAGTGTAGAGGTAGGAATAAGTCACTTGTGATGTCTGAAAAGAATGAAATAATAAAAATGTTACCACATTGCGCTCATGTACCTACAGGTTACAAGTAACTTTAAAAATCCAGAATCTTTACAAACTCAGAGAGGAGTGTTATCTACCCTGGTCTCTTATCCCAGTGCTAATTCCAGTTACATCAGTGGAAAATTCTCTGAAATTACATGCCTATACCCATCTGCAAGAATGGAGCTGTTCCTCTGGAACTTTAAGGTAGATAAATCAAATGAAGGAGGCAAAAGCATCACTCGAGTTTGTTCCTACTCTAACAGATAAACATCAGAGCAGCTCCAGCCAAGCTGGGGTGGTGCGCTGAAATCGGATTAACAAGTCAGAGAGCAGCAAGTCCAGAAACCATCCCTAGGGGCCATTTCACAATGGCCCTGATGCTGCTCCCCAGCATTAGCCTCAAAAGCCCCACAGTAACGTCCTTTCTGGCACGGGCAGGGATGTCACAGAGCCAAGTGAATGTGGTTTGTTAACACTGACTGGTCTTAATATTCCCCCTCATTCAGCAGCCTCAGAGGACACTTGATACAGCACACGATCAGGCACAACAAGCTGAACCTCAGAGATTAACAATCTTGTTGATAAAGGACAAGCAAGCATTATATTTTAATGATACTAGAAATTAGCATATCAAACCGTTGTTCGTTCTTTCTGTAGCCCGTGTTTCTAGAGAGGGAGGAAGGAGCTGCTAAACATTGGGCTCTTTTGCATTGTAACATATGTTTGTCTCTGTTCAGCCGGTTGAAGTTCTTCATCAGAAAACTTTATTTGAATCCGTAAGTAGCTGCAGCGGAAGAACAGTTAACAGGGACACACAGCGGTGCTCTGAGTTTGAGGATTCAAGCTTCACACAAGGTCTCTCTTTTCCCTTTTAATTGCAGGGTATATACAACAGAGGCCACTCACTGTCAAGATGAAAAAAATATTAGCAATTCCTCCTCAACATTACCGCTAAAACACCTTAGGCATGTTTCACTGTGGCTATTTCAGGAGAGGAACAATCTCTGCTGTTTGAGTCCTGTGGCATAAAGCAAATGCTGCTGGAAAGGAATGAAACCCGCCAGCAAATATTTCTGCAACAATCACCTTTGTTTTCAATTCCCATGTAGCATTAATTTTTTTTGCCCATAAAAACGGCACGTACAGAAGCAAAGGAGCTCTGAGGAGGATTTGCTGTGTCTTACATATCCAGGTGGTTTCACAGCCCAAAATCAGTTGAAAAGGACAGAGAAAATGAGGAAAAACTCTTGCTTTTGTGCCTGGTGGCTGCAAGCGCCTGAAAGGAGCGGACGAGTGGGTGGAGGGAAGTTATTGGTCCCATTAGCTAATCTGCCAAAACTACCTCTATTATATGTATTTTCTTTACCCTCTCACCTACTCAACACAGAAAACTGCAAAACCTGACTGATACGAGCTCATGTCTCCCCAGCCAATCTTGACAACAGGCAACCTTGACATCCCACAAGTCGTTTTAAAAGCTGTTTAGAGTTATGCCTGAGTTTTTTTTCAAACTTATTTTTAGGTTATCCATTTAAAAGAAAACAACAGTGAATTCATTGTGTTCTCCAGGAACACAAGCTGTTTCCAAGGTTCGGTTTCTGAGAACTTGACTCTAGCTGTATCTTAACAATATTTTTTAATAAGAAATGGACACTTCAAAGCTTGAGATAGAGGCATTGTTTGAGCTAAAGCCCAGCAGCTATCACTACTGAAAAGGAATTAATTCCATCCACTTTCAGAGGGAGTAGGTATGCCTATCCCAGAAGCATACTATGAAATTTTCATTGTATGGCCAGTTGCTCCCTACATAAACAGGAATAAAATATCACCAGCTACGTTTATTTAGAGAAATGTCTAAAGACAGACAGTAAGAGAAATGATACACAGAATCTGAATGCCTGTTTGAGTGACGGTGATATGATGGCACCCATTACCACCTGAGGAATGAGAGGCAAGTTTTGCAGGGACATATGATACATCTTCTATTAGACAAAAAGATTGATACAAGCAAACCAGAAAACCAGAGACAAACTACAAACAAAAAGCACTACGTGCAAACCACATATGGCCCTTTCTAGCAAATTTTCAGGGGCAAATTGATGCAGATTTTGTTTTGTTCCAACATGGCCCTTTTCTTACTCCTTACAAAGGATCTGCTGAGCTCATTTACCACTGGATGCTTTAGCCTGCTGCTTGCTCCGAGCAGAGCTGGGGTGTCTGGGACTTGCACTTTAAAGCATTAATATTGCTCTCTGATATGTTGATGGAGTTGCAAGAAAGTACTCTGGTGAAGGCTAACTGCTATCTGCTCAGAATTTAAACATGAGAATCAAATGCGCAGTGGGATGCACCAGCCATAAGAACCATAGACAAATCTTTGAGGTCCTCCTCTAGACATGCTGGGAACATTCTTCCGCTCAGCCTTGAAAGAGTCAGGATTGTTCCAAGCCATCCAAGTAAAGCTGAGCTGTTGATCAGCATCCAGAGCAGACCTGCCTGATCGAGGTTGCGAAAGAAAAATGGTTTTATTAGGGCCTGCCAAAGCATAAACCCGATCCCACGCTGAAGACACTGCTTCACTGTCTGTGATAAAGGACCTGTGTGTAATGAGAGGTTCAGCCCCAGCAGTAAGATAAATTGGTGGCAGAGCTGTCTGGGTGCGCACCACTGTTGGTTCACACTGGATGTGTCCTCATCAAGGAGCCCCTGCAGGGACTCAGTAGTTCCAGTTCTCAAAGCAGCAGCTCAGCTGAGGTTTTAAAGCTTCTGTGGACTCCAACAGCATGAATTTTCCCTTTTTGCACCAACACTGTGTCTTAAGGAAGTCTCAAGATCCCCAGATATCCGTTCCTTGCTGATGTAGAAATGCCTCCTCCTGTTTAATCAAGTCCATCTGGCTATGGGCATTTAGCTGCGCTACTGCTGCCTTCAGTCTGACAGCACCAGAGGATCTCTGAGACCTAACGTGAGCTTCCCTGTTGATCATGGATTTTTCCTAGGTCTTTGTGGGATTTGTAGTAGAGTGCTTCATTTGTCACCTCAGCTTTGAAGTGGTCTTCTCAGTAGTAGTCATCTTTAACCAGAAGAAGCAAAGATGACTCAGGTTTGTAAAACCTCTGTTTCTAAATACAGAGAATGACCTTTAAAATGTGTGCAAGTGCCATGTGAGTTAGAAAACCATGAAATATGCTTCCCAGGGTGATCTGCAACATGTGCACTTTCTTTCCTATATTCCCATCACACATTGTTCAAAAAAAATTAGATTTTGGGCTCCTTGTCAACTCAGCAGTGACGGTATCTGGCTCTTCCTTGCCAAGTTGTTTTATTACTACTATTGCAGCGGGGTTGGACTAGATGACCTTTGAAGGTCCCTTCCAACCCAGATTATGATTCTATGATTCTGCTTGACTTGCTTGCATGCAGCATCTCCAGGGCACTTCAGAAGATGAGCACCCATGGAGTTGTCCTCACCTGTGTAACGTGGGTGCCGTCTCCAGGGAGAGCAGAGCCAGCATCTGCAGGATGCAACCACAGTGTAACCAGGAGCATGGCCAGAGCTATGTTAGACCCCCAAGAATAAAGGGGTCTCTGTGTAAGCCAGGAAACCTCTTCACTTCAGAGGGGAAATGTACTCAAACACCCCTGGAAGTGCCACTGCCCTGCAGAGAGCAAGCTGCACACCCCAGAACTGCATCTTCCCTCCAGAAATTCCCCTCCTGAGTAGCTTTTCTACAATTAAATGAAGCAGTTCAGACATGGGCAAGCACTGCTCTAGAAACACAAACTTCTGTTCTTCTGACTCACCAAGAAGCGAAAAATTAAAGGAGCACAAACTTGGAGTTGAGAAAAATGCAAATATAATTACACCAAAGCCTTGTCTTGCTTCCACAGGCCACCAAGACTGGGTAAGGTGGGGTGAGAGCTATAACAGTAACCTCACAGGATCATAGAATAGTTTGTGTTGGAAGGACTTTCAAAGCTCACCCAGTTCAATCTCTGTCACCATCAGGGACACCTTCACCAGCTCAGGGTGCTCAGAGCCCCATCCAGCCTGGCCTGGGATGTCTCCAGGGATGGTTCATCCACCACCTCTCTGGGTACCTGGGCCAGGCTCTCACCACCCTCAGGGACAACAATTCCTTCCTCATGTCCGGCCTGAATCTCCCTCCTTTAGTTTAAAACCATCAGCCCTTGTCCTGTTACAACAAGCCCTGCTGAAAACTCTGTCCCCATCATTCTTACAGGCTCCTTTTAAGTACTGAAAGATCTGTAGCTATCACAGCAGCAGAGCAAAATACATTTCAAACCATCCTCAGTCCACTTCTGCAAAACTGAGGCAGAAACGCTCTGCTCGCTGTCAGGTGCACTGAGCAAACAAGCTGCATGATGTGCATCTATCAAAACAAAAACAGAGTTTCAAATTCAAGTCACTGAAAGGTATCTGCGTTATACCCTGTGCTATTGGTGCTTCAGCAGGGAGTAGTCTCTAGTTTTGGCAGTGAGGAGTCATTCAGCCTGGTACTTTGGGACCCAAAGTGGTGTCAAGGATGCTGTCATGCTCAGAATGGACAGCTGCCTGTTATCACCATCTCCTCTCCAAAGCAGACAAATACAATACAGTTCTAGAGCAGATAATCCTAATACTCATGTTATCATGGCATGGGGCCCAAGGTAATATGCCAAGCCTCTCGAGTTCATTCATACATTGTTTATACGTGTTTATAGTCTTTAAATCACAGCTCTCTGCCATACTCAAAGATCCAAAACAAATGCAACAATAAACTGAAACTCACAACAAACAGATTGCAAGGCAGAGAGAGCAGAAAATAGTACCAGTGAATCACAAATACTGCAACAAAATAAATGAATCAGTCCTAAATAGTCTAATTAATAAAGGTTAATTTATTTATCATCCTGGCTAATCCGATATTCTCTGAACTTGTCTAAATTAACAAAAAGGAACAAAGCACAAAAAGGGCAGCACTAACAGGAAAGTCTCAGCAAATACATTTTCCAGAAGCTTCTCTTTCTGCTACATAAAAAGCATCCCAGGTTCTTTAGCACATCACTGTGGTCAAGGTGCACAGACAAGTTCATTCACATCCTGATTAGCAGCAGCATAATTAAAAGGTTGATAATGGCTTAACTCTGAGTTAGAGACAGATCTTCTCTTTATCATGAAAGGCACCAGAGATGGTCACCAAGACCAGCCCTTCTCACAACATAAAATGATGCCTCCATCTTACCCAATGAGTCTGCAGGGAGGAAGACTGGAACACCTACAGGCTGTGAAACAATTGTTTACTGAGCCCAATTACAAAGTCATCCTGCTATAACATGCTACTACCTTTCTACGTTCATATCTGCTCCAACTAGTACATAAAGTTCAGCATCTGGATAAGCAAAGACATGGCTGCACTTGCTGGCTCACTGCAGTTGTAAATGCAGGTCCATACAGATGCACCATGCACATCAGTCCTCCCCAAGGCACGTGGTCACCCAACCTTGATATCTTCTGGAACAAACACAAAATTCTTGCTTGAGACTCAAAACTAACAGAGAAAAAAGGAGTTGCATGGTTAAGCACCCCATAAGCCATTCTACATACAGTTCATGCAGCAAAAACCATTGCATAATCCTTCAATAGCACAAAATCCAAATTTTGTACTTTCCATTGCACCATTATAACACTTCAACATGTGCTGTTTGGTAAATTCAAGATTCCCACAAAGCTGTTACCAATTTTTAATCTGGGGCTTCACTAGGTTCTCCCTCTTCCATTTTGGCTCCTCAGTATGCAAGTTGTAAAATTGATTTCTAATATACTTAAACAGGAAAATAATTGCCTGGAAGGTCTATAAAGACTATTTCATGTCACCGATTTCCAAGTTTGCTGGGGATATACTGATACCAACCTTTTGATGCCCCTTCAAGCTCCATATGCTGATACAAGCTCAGGGGCTTCACCAGAAGATACGTTTGCCTTCCATTAAGGAGAGATACAGTCCTTACTAAAAAGCTTTAATAACAGCTTATGAAACATGGCTTGAAAATATGGAGTTAAAGAAATCTAATGGGGGTATAAAAAAAAGTAGAATCTGAGATTATACAACATAGCTGTGGTCTTGTTTAAAGAGTCCTTCTGGATTACTGTATCCTGTACACTGTAGGTGTTTCATTGCTAAAGACATAAGTGGTTGTCACTTAGGAAGTAGCTGTGGGAAATGGCAGGACAGCATGTCAAAATGTTCAGTTTCAGATGGACATGTGCGTTTACTGCTTTCCTTGACAAATCTGAAGATGCTAAGGAATTCTGTCCTCTTTCAACAGAAAAAAGACACTTAGGGCTGTATTTTTTTCTTTTTTTTAAAGGGATAAGAGCAATTTTTGGAAATGAAGATGCTTCCCACTCTGAGCAGACCTGGGAGCTCTGATGTGTCACTGGAGAGAACAGCAGAGCAATTCAAGGAGGTTTTAAAGGTCACAGCTTAAGTGAACTGTAATTGACTTTCAAACATTGATCCATTATTATTAGTGTTTGTTTAAAAATCAAAGGTTACTTGATTTGAAGCAGTTTTGCTGCTTTCAGAGTCAGGAAACCCTCAGTTTGAACCCACACAATTGAGTCATTCCATCAAAACAGAAAACTTCTGAGAAACTTTACAGTAAGGCTTTTTCCTCCAGCACTCCAGAGTTTTCCATACTCAAACGCCTGTGAAGATCTTGCTTAGCTCCCAAGAAGCTTCTGCTTGGCTTTGGCTTCTTCTTTATCATGAGTACTACCCATTAATATCTTCCAGCTTCCAAATGTAGAAGACAACCCTCATTGCAAGTTTCCTTTTGTTCTTTCTGTGTTCAGTTATATTGACCCATAAGAGGCAATCCTGGGCTGTTGCAGTAGCCACCAGAAGGTCCTGGGCTTCCATCAAAAGGGTGGAAGTTCTCACACTTCACTTCCACAGGTCCCAATGAATTTATTGCTGACATCTTGCAAGAGCAGACACCACAGCCTGAGTGCCCAAGTGGGTTAGTGAGAAATCATTTCCAGTTGCTTATTTATTGGCTATTGCAGGGAAAAAAGCTCCCGATATTTCATTTGGTGATAATTTAACACTTTTTTCAATTACTGGGTAAATAAGAAAACTGACAGTCGAAAAAAAAATCTGAATAACTTCATTATGAATTACCATACCTTCTCGGAATAGAATTGTGATTATTAGTCCCAATTCTCATCTCAGCCTAAGGTTGACAAAGTCAACATTTTTTTAACCTTGAGTTTATAAGAAATCCATTCAGTTGGCTGTACCCACTGGGGTCTGAGTCATTAGAAGGTTAAGTTTTCATAACAAAAATTATGGTGATATAAACATTTCTCTTTTTAAAAGCAGGGATTTTCATACAAGCACATAACTCCACCTGGGACTTGAATAAAATGGTCAAATGTTGCAGAAGAAAAGCTATGAGCCACAGTGATTGACTACAGAAAGCATATGAAGCTCCTGAGACATTACCTAGAAAATACAGCCAGGTATTGAACATAATTGGTACTAACATGTATTAGTCCCCAGTGCAGGGACTGGTTTTGTTTGATTCTGCACAGTAGTTAGCATAAAAAAGGTCCTGGACCTGAGGCACAACAGCAGTATAAATAATATAAATAATTTGGACACTGACCATATGGGACTGAATCCATAGAGCAAGACGAGATGATCTGCTGTGGAGGATGGAACTGTGCCAGCATATGCTGAGGAAATAGCCCAAGATCTGATCATGTTTGTGGGAACCAGATGGTGTTTTATTTTATCTTTTTTTCCACTTTAACTTCCTCAGACCAGCGAGGGGAAAAGGGAGCAGGGAACGGTGTATTGCAGCAGGTTGGTGGGTTGTGATGTGGAAGGAGAGGAAACAGCAGCACTTTCCTGGCTTTGCTGAGCACAACATAGAATGAAACAGCATTACTGACTAACCAGAGTGCTTGTTACTCTTGGATATTAATATCTATTCCTCTTATTACATAGATTTTCCACCTTCTGTTCCACTGAAGCAAACACAGGACCCAGCTGGTTTACTCCAGCTATGGGTCAGGTCTAAGTCTCCTAGAGGTCCATCCTGTGCCCCTCATTGGAGACTACAAGGAGACCGCCAACAAACCTGTGATCTCATCAGTTCTCCTGCATGTTACTCCACTCAAACCTCTTCCCACCCAGAAAGAATGAGTAAACTATCACACTATACTATATTCACTCCTATTCTTTTTCTTTCAAAGGACTTTTACCTAAGTTGAAATGTTAAAGAACAACAGCTCCACAAAGAGCAATGAGGAGGACAAGAAGCTATTTAAGACATTTCCAGAGCCTTCACCTTTTGCAGAAAATTAATAAGCTAAGCAGGCAATAGCAAATAGTGACTTTTCAGAAAACAAAAGCTCAGCAGCAGCTCTACCAGGCAGAAGCTGCCCTGGAGATCTTGCCTGCTAGATGAATGGAGGAGCCTTGTTAGAGCAGCTGTCAGATCACTGACAGTCCCAGCCCAAGTGCTCATTTGGGTTTGTGCCTTTCCTTCTCCATATGGGTACATGCAGCTATATGTATGTGCATATACACAGACACACAAAGTCTCAGTCAATATAATGGAATATAGGTCTTCAAATGTTTTATTCAACAATTTCGCAGTAGAATGAAGAGCCATTTGCAGTAAACCCAGCTGAGGCTTGCCAAGTGTTTGTCAACTGAGTGGGTTCTGTGAAGGCACAGATGTCCCTCCAGAATAGCCTGTACAGATGTCATCATTCCTGGCCAATCTTCAACTTGAAAGAGCAGCCAAGGTAGGCAGAGTAGTCAGAAATTACACTAAGACACCCCTACATAGTCAACCAGCCAAAACACAGGGATCATGATCACCCCCTTCCTGATAAGAACCAGCTGATCATCCAAATAATCTGGTTTTCATTGCTGGACCAGGGGTAGCTCCTGCTAACCCCCACTCAGCTAAGGACCATGGGGAACAGATCTCATTTCCACATTAGCACTCCTAGTGCCTATTTCCAGCTGGAAAGACATTTACCAGGTGGCAAAAACACAGTGGGAGCTGCTTCTTCAAAGGCAGGGAACAGCATCAATAAATTCCAACAGAGCCTATCTGCTTGCAGGAGAACACTGCAGAGACAGTGATGAAACCTCTGATACTGCTTCTAATTGCAGCCTTTGCCCCTGGGAGCCACAGTCTTTATTAATGCAATTATGATGTTGCCAAAAGCAGCGAATGCTTCTGCTGACCTCAGTAGGGGAACGGAGGCCTTTAGTCACCACAGGAAATTGCTTCCTCCCCCAGCAAATGGCACATAACCCAGTACGTTCTCCTTTCCTGCAGATGCACCATCTTGCCATTTGACCAGAGAGTATGTAAATTGCCATTTAATGCCACCTCCCTCACCCTGGCAAATCAGAAATAAAATCCAATGATTTCCAAGTTAGTCTTTCAGTAAAGGAAAATGAAAAAAGTAAAACTTAAAATTATACACTTATATCTTGATTTACAAATAGTAATGGTAATAGCCCTTAAAGAGTCCTAATTACAGCCATTTTTGAGCACTGACTTAATTCTAATTTGATGCTTCAGTTCAATTAGCCTAAAGGTATTCAACATGGATACCTGCTCTCAAAAAATCTTGCCAAAAATTGAAATTCTGTATCATGGCAAGCAGCTGCCATTAACAATAACAACACTGTTTGTGGGAAAAGATTTAGCCATTCAAATGAGATTTCTGACCACACTCCACAGACTTACAACTAAAGCAGGTTCTAACCTCAGAGCATCATCTACTCTTAGTCAGAGGAGCATTTCATCAGTTTACCATATATGCTTTGTAATTATATATTTGAAAGAGGATCACCAGCTGGGCTTGGATTTTAGAAGACAAAACACAACTCTTCTCCAGTTACTAGTTTCAGCACTTTATCCCCAGGAGTTGTAAAATCGTACAAACTACCACCAAAATTTGAGTTTCCCCAGTTGCAGGAAGAAGTAAAGAGGATCCTGAGACTGGGCATCTCTACTTGACCACTCAAGGCAGACAAGAATGGAAGGAGAACTGTAGCTTTACATAAAGGGATACTGAAATCTAGAGGAGCTGGATGGCTCAGCCAAGGTCATTCAAGAAATCATCACACACCTACAGAATATCCTGGTGGAACTGGACTTTTTGTGGTGCTGGTGGTGGCCCCAGGACAACCCATGCGTCTCTTGCTGGGCTTCACTACAGAAGCAAGTAAAGCCTCCACCTTCAGCACTTTTCATTCCCAAAGACCTTCTTGGGGGTTTTGTACTTCAAAGAGACCTGCAAGATCTTTTTTCAAAGTTCCTGCAAAAAGGATGAAAATACTCAGAAGGTCATTTTGTAAAGGAGAGGAGTGAGAATTAAGAAGAATTAAGACATGTGGAGGCATAGAAGGCAAGTTGGGCAGGTTGCTTGCACCTACCCTGAGGACACTTTTCCTTGGTGTGGCTGGTAGACATGACAAGGCCCTGGGGAACCATGTGCCACTAGCAATGGCGCAGAGAACCAGAGACCCTCCCACAGTGCGAGGGCTTGGACAGATGCTTTTAGTCAGATGACTCATCTTCCAGAAGCCTAAGGGCCAGAATTTTAAGAAACAACATAATGCATTAGTCAACCTGAAATTAAAGCCTTTTGTAGACCTCAGTGTCTTAAAATAATTATGCCTTAGAGACTTGCCCAAGGTTGCACAGAAACTCTGACAGAGCAGGGAAACAACCATGTTCTTTACAGCTCCGGATCACCCAGCTGCTCATCCTCAGTACAGACACAAACACCCATTAATGAGCAGAAGGGGATTTGCATGAATTTTACTGTGCTGCTAGCAGCTCGTGATAGCTTTCCATTTTGCATGATGCTTTAGTTTAGTCTCCTACTGTTAAGCATGAAAAAGTGCCATAAAGCAACAGCTGGTGCTAGCAATATCTGCTCGGTCCCTAACACCACCCAGCATGTACTAGTATTGAATATTGATGAAACTCAAATCTTATTATAACGTAAGACAAGATGTTCCTTGCCTATAGATTCCCTTCATACAGATTTTCCTTACAAAAAAAAAAGCAAGATAAGGATGCAGGTCAGGTCCAAAAAACCCACTTAAGCTAAGGCCTGGGGAAAGCCCCATGGAAGAGTCTTCATTAGGACTAGGAAGGAATGCTTCCTACTGCAGAAGTCTAACCCAAGTGAACGTAAAGTTCAGGGATGTCAGGTCTCGATGAACCTCTACTCCAGATTGCAAAGTGTGTGTTTGTGTCCTATGTTCTGAAGACAAAGGCACATTAACCACTCCAGGCCAACATGAGTTTCCACGCACAGCAAGTTTTGTTCTCACTATAGAATCCAAAATTAAAGTCTCTTTACCCAATGCAGTTTTTCATTTTGATGCATTTTTGAAGTTCAAAACTAGAAATGAAAAACTTGTTATCAGCTGTGTCATTCCAGAAATAGAAACACAAATGTACATTATAAGACAATGCTATTCCAGATCCAGATACACTATGGAAGAGTCTTTCTTCTGGGAATTTAATGAACTTCGAGGATCTATGAGTCATTGATTTATCCTTTGGTAGTGGTCCAAATTACACAAGATCCACATTATTAACTTGTGTAGCAGATAAAACACATTATGGATTCCCACATTCACCCCCAAAGGAATTTGAAGAAATAGCAAAAGCAGTGTTTTGAATACTCTGGTGGTCTGCAAGTCAGTATAAGATGTTCTGCAAAACAAGAAAAGGTGTGAAATTCAGCAGCAGAGGATCATAAATTTTATTGCCTTTCAGCACTCACATACAGAGCTGGATCACAACGGCTTGTACTGATCACAGGCAGCAAACAAACCCTCTTCTCCTGCCTTACGGACCAGAAAGAAGGAAAGAGACCTCAACATGCCAGCCCTCCGCACTGGGGAAGGATCAGCTTTAAACAATTTGTATCTTTATTTCCTCTTCTGACATCATGCTCACACTGAAGCTTTAACACTAGAGAGGCAAGGGATGTCAATACTTGGTTATCCCTCCTGTTAGAAAGTTGCACTAAATAGATGAAACCTAAAACCATGACTTCTTCTATGAATAGTAGGCATGGAGAGCATCTTACCCCTCACCTCTTTGTTCCAAATAGTTTCAAATCCTAATCCTTCTGATATATTTGCAGCTGAGACCTTCTGTTTGACCTCATTTGCGAATTTAATAAGAACAATCTCTATCTCATCCCCTAGATCATTAATGAAATACTGATTGACAGTAAATGCAGGATAAACCTTTGCAGAAGCCCACTTTTTATAAAGTCTTCCGTTTTGAGAAGGAGCAACTTTAACACTGCTTTCCAACCAGGTTTGCAACCACCAAATGAAAAATTTCACCTGAGGTTTCTCTACATTGATTATGAAAATATAATGGGACAAAAATCAAAATATTATTAATGACAAGTTACATTATATCCACTGCTTTTCTTTTGACCATAAAACTGGATTGGACTGTCACAGGAGAAAAAAAATCAATGTTTTGAAAGCCATTTGTTCTAGGCAAAGCCCATGTGATATTGCTGACCCTCTCATTATGAGCTAACAGTTTCATTAGCTGTTCCAGTATTTTCCTGGCAGCTAAAATTCAACTGGCTGGTCTGTATGTGGAGCTTCCTTACCCCTGTTTGAAAGAGAATGGTTTTTTAATCATTGTCAAGAGACATCATCCATTCTTCATAAGGTCTCAAAATAGTGGTGAACAGCTCTGAGTTTGCTCCAGGCTTTTCTCTACATACCCTACAGTGACTTTTCACAGCACCTGACTGATTGGAGAATGATTCACATCCTTTTTCTTGCATTCTTCTGTGTTGGCTGCCTGGTGGCAGCTGCACATTTTAGTGCAAGCTGAAGCAAATTCAACATGAAATATTTTAATGTGCTGGGCATCACTCCTCCACAACCTTCACTTTTCACTGAGGACCAGACCAACATTTTCCCATCTTCCTCTTGCATCTAATACAGTTGCATAGTAACTTATCATCTACATTCTTCCTAGTTCGCTCATGTTTTGGTGCCTTGGCCTTTCGGTTCTGTCCTTGCAGGCTCGCACACTGGTCTTTTGTGTTCCTCCTCAATAACGTGACCCAGTTTCCATGGTCTGAACCATTCCACTTTGCATTTGTAGTGACCAAAGACATCGTGACTTAGCACTAATAAACAAAGCCTGTTAGATGCACAGACAAAGCACAGAGATCTGGGCCACAGCCCCCCCATCCAGCACACCCTATTTCTTCCTGCATACTGATCTGAGAGACCTTTGCAGAAAAACAGGAGGCAGCCACTTTTCTGTGGGGTGCAATTAGCAGTAATTTGCACTCATGTCTATACAAACTGACTATGACACAGTTCTAGACACTCAATGTACAAAGCCAAGAAATCTCTGCCCTAGATGACAAAGGTGTCACATGCAAAGCTGATGGGATGGCAGAGGGAACTGGGAACAGATCTCCAAGCCCTGGCCTGGGAGCAGCACTTGGGAGCTCACTTGACATCCTGTACATCCCCCATTCCCCTGTGATCTACTGCTGCCTTCACTAGGGCAAGAGAGGCAATAAGGAACCAGGGAGACCATGCTGAGCAGCCCCATGGGCAAAAAAACCAAACCCTATGTCGGGATCTACCTGGTGTTGAGATTTGTAGGTGTAAAACAGACATTGAAGGAAGACAGTGAAGGACCATCAGGAGGGATTAGCAGGTCTACACAGGGAGTTTCTGCAGCTGCTCTGGAGAAGCCCCAGAGATACTTGTCAAGAGGGCAGATGGGCATAGGGGAATGGATGCCTTGAAGAGTGAATAACATTTGCTGGCACATCAGCACTGTGACAGAGAAGGGCAACAGCAGGGGTGTGGGCAGAAGAGAGGTGGCCACAGAAAACTGGTGAAAAGACTCTCAGAGTTTTAACTGAGCAGAGTGGGACAAGGCTGCATTTGCTGAGGCCAAATGCAAGGGTGGTAGCAGAGATGAAGTCATAGTCCCAAGTTTCTGGCATGTCTGGGTTTACCTAGTTATGTATTTTCCATCTGAATTAAAAAGACCACAAACAAAACAACAACTTATTGAGGGCATGAAACCAGAATTTGCAGCACTTTTGTTTTTCTTTAGATTTTCTATTACTCTGGAAGCTCAGTTAAAGAAGTAATTTGGCTTGGCTTACAGGTATCCACAAGCCTGTCTATGCACAAAAATAATCTCAGCAAATCTGTGATAAGCTGGTCAAGCTCCAGACCTGCTGTGGCTATCAAAGTCTTTAATACCTCCCCATGCACTGTGTGTACCTGGAAGCACCAGGAGGAACATATGAGCCCTGGATAAGCCAGTGGGCATGGACACCCTACCTGCATAGGCAGATCAGAAGAGTTGCATCACAGAAGTGTTAGAAAAAGTCTGCAAAATTTAGAAATAGCTTCAGGACCCAGAGGGAATCTTAGTCAAAGACAGCAGAGAGCTGACCTGAATGATAATCATGATACTGGCAGCAGATCAAGGAGGAAAACAGGGGGAATCGTGTGGGGAAAAGACTGAGGTTTCTCTCAGCCACATGGAGATTGAGCTGATGGTTACATCTCTAGAGGACATTAAAGAAACAAGCAGAGATTTTCATATGGACCCAAGGAGACAGGACTGGAGTGATCAGGCAGAGATGCGAGTACAAAATCAGGAGCTATTTCTTCACAGAAGAGGTTATTCCCAGGTAAAGCTCAAGGAGAACATGTGAGTCAGAGGTGGGTGTCATCACCACAAAAAGGCCAAGTGACTGAAGCCACATTGCAGCCTTGGCCCCAGGTTGTGCTGTTGCCAAATAAGCCCAAGCCAAGAACAAGAGCCCAGCACAACCATGTGGCTGCACCAACAGCACATACCAAGTCACCACAGTCTTCAAGCAGACATGCACAGTATCACGAATCAGACCATTAAAGAAAGGTCTGAGGGAATATAACACCTGATTAGCTTATCTAAGTTAATAAGAAAACAATACTTCAGTAAAAACAACCCTGGTCATCTTTCTTATTACTGCAGAAGCTTGAAATGGTTATTTGGACAGTAACAAAGGGCCCTGCTGATTGACAGGTACCAGGAAAAAACCCAAACCTGAATTATTTTTGTCTTGGTGTCTTACAGAAATAAATTGCAGCCTGTGTTACACTTGTTACCTGGCCAACCTATTCCTCAGAATAAAAACAAACAGAAAAAGACAAATTCAACTAACTGAATAAGCTATTTGTACCAATGCAACCCAGTGAGACCACCTGGCCTCCGCCAGTCCCAGCACCACCAGGTGAGAGCACACACCTCTGTTCATCAGCCATTTACATCCAGGGGGGACAAATCCCAAACCACCCCTATGGTGGGAACATGTAAAACCCCAGAACCTGCCACAAACGAAGGTTTGAAGAACCCAGACAAACTGACACTGGCTCAGCTGCTGGACCCAGCCTGGGTATTGAATTTGGGGGATTCTCCATATTTGTGGGCATCTCTGTGCATCCCATGGCTCGAAGCATGTTTGGTAGCAGATATTTCTGACTGATTTATTCAGCCTCTCAGTCCAGTATTAACTGTTACGGAATCACTTTGAGAGGAAAAATAAAATCTTCCTTTGACTTCAGAGGGCTCCAGATCAAAACCTCATAATACTTTATTTCTAGATGGAGAGGATCTGAAATTAGAAATAAAAACACAAGCTGGTATGTGATTCCTGAACCTCTTTGTATTTTCTATAGTATCTTTTTTTCCAATTGGAATAATCCAGGGGCTGCTTTAAAAGAAAGAAGGATCCCTGTGGCAATTATTTGTTCATTCATTTACTTCCTTGCACTTTCTTTGTAAAGCACTGCATTTTCTAAGAACTGCCCACACTCTCCATAACATTCATCAAAAGTATCATTATTAATGAAGAATATCAATTGACAGAATATGTTCAGAAAAACGTTTTCCCCTGACAAGGCTGTCGGAGATCAGGAACTCAGCATCAAAAATGCCCCAAGTAGCCCTCCCATGTGTGAAGCATCATAACTAGAGGGGAAAGGCACCAAAAAAGCTGTGGGACAGAAGTCCCTGCCCTGGTTTCCAGTGCCTGTCCACTCAGGGTGACCACACGCCCTTCCGTACAGCCCTGCCATCACCAGGAGCAGCCATGAGCTTTGGACCAAGCTTGCAAAGCCTCAGAACTGGAATAGAGACATGGGATGCAGCACAGAGGCAGCTGTGGGGTGACATGGGGCACAGGCTGGCACTGGGGACCCCACAGCTATTATATACCATTACCCAGAGCTGGAACTGCCAACCGTTCTCCCTTTGGAGGAAAGGAGGATTCCAGCACTTAACCTGCAGCAACTCATCTTTAGGATGGCAAATGTTGCACAGAAATAACCACAATTAGCGAGTACTGTGTATTTCGCCCATATGAGCTCATGACTGTGAAGAAAGAAGCAACGGTGTAAAAGTTTCTTTGGTCAATTAAGAAAGAACAAAGGTGTAAAGCCATGTTAGCAAATATAAAGAAACAACCCCAAGGGAGCCTGGAATAAACAAACCAAAATCACCACGAAGAATAAAATGTTCTTAACAGGGGACCCAGATGCTGACAACTTGCTGTAACATCCTCCATTGCTACCAGAATCAAACCACCCACCTTAAGAGCCAGGGGACTAAGGCAGAGATGAACATAACCCTCTAACAAAGGGCTAGAAACCTCATATGTGTATAAGCATTTCAACTACATTGTTTATTTTTCTTTAACATCCTACCTTGTCCAATAATGATTAACCTACTACAATACTGTCCATATAGTAGTATGTTCTCAGCCTTACCTACACATAACATGTGCTTCCTTTTCATCCATAGAGATTGAACATGACAGCAGCAGCATTAATTTCAGAGTGAAAAGGGGCTCAGCACAAGTTGTGATGTATGGACCATTTAAGGGGACTTGGTGACTGCCTTCCCTCTGCTCAGGTTTTCCTGTGCAGGAGACTCTCAGCTGCAGCTGATGTTGCTCACTCCCCATCTGTGCTCCCTGAAGAGACCTTTGCAGACAGCACAAGAAATTCACAGTTGCTCTGCTGAAGCCACGGATGAATTATCTGTTACACCCGGTGCCATAAAGCTACAGCAATGGTCCTGAAGTCATGTCTCGGTGTCCCTTATCCCACAGCACCATCTCGTGGGAGACCGCAGTTTGGAAAAACTCTCCATCAGAACCACCAACTTGGTTTAAATCCCCTTCTAAGAGTCCCATCGCACTGCCCGTGGCTTTAAAAGCCTCGCAAGAAGCTGCCATGGCACAACAGGACTAGCACTGCAGCTTCACAGGGTTCACAATGCCTCCAGAGTGCAGCTGAAACCCCTCACCATGAGTTTTGTTCAGTGGGGTTTTTGTTTGGTTGGTTTTTTGTGGTTGTTTGGGGTTTTTTTTTGTTTGGTTGTTGTTGTTTCTCCCTCTCTCTTCAGGAGGAAACAAAGCATCATACATCATGTTGCAAAAGCCATGCCCTTCAACCTGCTGGGAAGGGTCAAGGCTCAGAGCAGGACCAGAAGTGTAGCAACTGTTTATTCCATCTATAAAGTGCCTTATTGCCATTCTCTCTCCTTTGCAGAAGACATTCCAGTGACGCTTGCTCAGCTCTCAGGACATTATCAACACAAGGAAGAGCCCTTGCAAGTCCCCCATCTCATGTGGTCACATCCAACAGATGGCAAAGCCTCTGACTGCTCAGCTGCCACTGCCTTCCTCAAGCTCCAACCACATAGCCCTGAAGAGTCTACCCAGACAAAGCTGTTCCATGAAGCCCCTCTTCAGGCAGTCTGGGAGACCTTACAATAGACCCCAAATCATATATTGACAATATAAGAGTCTGGACCAGAGAAAAGCTTTTCATCATCTCAAAAAACTATTTAGATTTGTTGTTCTGTTGCTAGAGGGACATGATTAAAGTGGTCCAGCTGTTGCTTGAGTGATCCCCCCATACTTATAATATTTCCCACAACAGAACCGCTGTTTGCCAAGGAAGAAGGGACCAGACCCAGCAGATGAAGGCAAAGCTCCTGCTGGAGGTTGTATTAGACTCAGGGCCCTTCCACCCTCCCAGAATTTCCTGGGGAGCACCTTGGAGGGTGGAATTACCACCTCTCAGAGAAACAAAAAATGTGAAAGCAGTTTTTAATTGAGCTTGTCTTATTTTCTGCCTAGGTTTATAGGAAATATTTTTACTTTCCCTGTGTTTGGCAAACACTGTGTTTTGGCCACTGCAAACAGATCAGTGGGATACAGGAAAACCAGAGGGAACTCCCAGGCTCAGGTGCTATGGGTGACCAGCTGGGTCCCACCATGGGGCATGGAGACACTGGATGCTTCCCACCTTCCAGAAAAACATCCTCTGTGGCCATTTCAAGGTCACCACTTTCCTGATGGGCATCCACACCAACTCTAGAACATTTTTTCTGCTGCCTCTTTAATAAAAATATCACACTTCTTAGCCAGCACTGCAGTGAGAAAATAGTAGGAGTAGCAAACAGCTGCTATCTGCTACAAACATTTGTCATAAAGCACATCAAATCAGCTCTACAGCTCTGTAGATGATGCCTCATACCCACACAACCCAGCAGCACATTGCCCTGGGCCACGCAATGGGAATCCTGTTTGGTGAGCAGCCACCTGCACACCTGGGCAGGACATCCAGATGTTTGGCCACATCTCCCACACTCTCACTCAGAACTAGAATTTAGCCTCTGGCTTACAACTGTAAGAGCTCAGTGCTTCTAATTCCTTTAGATACCAGCCCCAAAGGGTTATTGATGTGCTCAGTTTATACCAGCACATTGGAAATGCGGTGTGTCAGGCATCCATAAGCTTTCAGGTAACCTGCTGAGCCAACATCCAGGCTGATTTATTTTTCTGAACAGAGCGAGGGAGGTCTTTGTGATGGGGAAAGCACTGTGTATGCTGCTACACAGCCAGCAGAGCAAACACCCCTGCCTGCCCATTTACACCTCTCTGAGGGGGGAGCCAGCAGACAGAAGAGTTTGCAGTGATTTTATCCAACCTCTAGACATTCCATACACCAGAATGACTCACAACCATGGCAAGCCCAGCCCTGGTGAGGCTCTAGCAGGGCAGAAACCAAGGATCACCATGCTTTGTTCATCCCCTTAATGAATCAGCCCTTGCAGTAAAGTTCCATTATTTCACATCCTAGAGCTTGTTTCACACAGATTTCCTTCTCAAGCATCATTTGCTCTCCCTCCCGCCCAGGAAAGGCTGACCTGCCTGTACAGGGAGCCAGCTGCAAACTTAAACCGGCCAATTCATCCCTAGAGCCGCCTCACTTGGGCTTTCTCTAACATTTATTAACCTGTTTATCACACTATCAGCCCAGTGCTTTCATATCTCAAACTCACAATATAATCAAGCCTGACTCATGCTTGGTCTTGTGAGAAAATGGGCTCAGAGGCAGAGGATTTGCTATCAACACCCAGAATTTTGGGAATGTGAGCCCCACACTGAAAACCCTTAATCACACTTCAAAGTTTGCTGTGACCAGGTGAGACGCTAAGGTTTCTACCCTGACCATAGGACATGCTTAGAGCTTTATAGCAGAGGCAAGATGAGAGAGCAGACCCTCTATTTCAGAGGCAAAAATTCTCAGCAATTAAACTAAGTTTTCCATTAATGAGCTGTAATTAAGGGTGACGCTCAGAGCCAAGCAAGTTTGATTCCATCCGAAGGTGGAATCTGTAGTAGCTGTGCTCTTGTACACCGGCCAACTTATTACAGGCACTTCATTTGCCATCATCAGCACAGGCACAGACACCTTCCCTCATCCCTCCTCTGTCACCAACAGCACCATGACGTTTCCCACAATGCACACAAAGGGTACCATGGGGACAGGATAGAGTAACACAGCTGAGACAGGCAATCAGGGGTTTAGGCTATAAGTGAACTGGGAATCTACCTTATATTAAGTATTTGTTTCTCATTCAATAAGATTCTTTTTCACTGCACCCACTACTTAAAAGTTGGTTTGGTTTTTACTAACATTATGCTCTGAAGGCTTCACAACAGCTCAATTTTAAATCTTGTTCAAGCTCTCAAGGAAAAGCAAAGATTGCTTAAGCTTTGTTTCCAAAGAGGCACTTCTCTAAAGTCCTGACTCCCCTGAGCTTGTGCCAAAGAGATGCAGCTGCAGGGACAGCAACATTGCCAGCCCTGCAGCACCCACCTGCTATAGAGGAGAGGGAGAAGGGGGACAACTCATACTCTGCATGCAGACAGTTCTGGACACCAATGCTGCTCAAAACCTGAATTCAGGGGGATTTTGTAAGTGGGTCATTCTCTTTTGGCTGAACTAAACCCTCCTGAACTTTGAGGGCTTGGTCTCTGCAGTGGGTCTCATCTGGATTTTGCAGTCTGAGCTCCACTCTGCTAATTAGAAGCAATCTTTAAACAGATATTAAAGATGAGGAAGAAATGGTAAATCTAGGTCATAGGGGATGGAGTGGCGCAAGGCTCCCTTCACATGATCAAAGGGGCTGTGTTTAAAATTTAAAACTCATTTGAAGTTGTTGAGTTGTTTCTCACACATAGCCAGGCTTCTTCCTCAGATGTGGACACCTCCACTCTTCTTCCTCAGTCTTCATCCTCAGCCCTTACCCCTTCCCACGAGAGAAGAAGGAGTTTCTTCAGTCGAGCTTCATATTCAATAACCACCCAAACAAACAGCTTCATAGAGTAAGGTGTGAGCAACCAGCCAGCATTAACACAACAGGCCCCAGGAACAGAAAAACATGCTGAATCATTTGAATCATTTCCAGACCCTCAGAGTTTACATCCAGACTTCCCTCATAAAAAGCTCATGCTGAGCAAGGCTCCTGGTCACCCAGCTAACACTGAATCAGAGCACCCAAGGGTGCGTATTACAACCACATACCAGGACCACAGGGCACAGACCCCAACACATCAAGGCTTTACTAAACAAGAGAGAAGTAGTACAGCAACCACTAGAAGCTTCCTACCAAAGGCTGTATTTCCTAGTAAGGACAGTGATCCTTACAATACAGCTCTTCTCTAGGGCTTTCTACCCCTAAAAGAAATAGCCCAGGCATATACCTCCTTAAGGCTTTTAGCCATGTTAAGCAGCTGCAAGCATTTTCTCTGTATATAAAGACAGCTCTTCACAAGCCAGCTCCCAAATTACAAAGCCATTATAACAGATTTCACACTTACCATCATGTAGGGAGACATCAGAAGGAAAGAATAGGTACAGCAAAAATTCCCAACAACAGTATCTTCAGGGGAAAACTCCAAGAGAGAGGCTATCCCAGAAGGGGTTGCAAGTGCCTGGGTCTGGGCTTAAATGGAGCTCAGGAGCACAGGTGGAGGGTGTGAGTGGGATCCCAGGTGAGGCTCGTCAGGGCGTTTGGGCTCATTAGTGCCCTCAGGGCACCTGGGCTGTGGCTGGTTAAGCAGAGATGCTGTTTGGATGAGTTAGGATGATGAGCTCTGTCTAGTCCAGCTGATAGCAAATGTCAATTAAGGTACATGGGGGGGTTCAAAAGGGAAAATTAAACAGGGGTGTTTTTTCTCTTGTCTCTATCCTATTACTAAATCTTGGTCTGATATTGGCTGTTTATAAAGCTATAGAATACGGTTTCAGCCTTTCTTGGGACACTTTGCCTAGGAAAGGTGTTTGCAGCCTCTGCAAACCTCTTCCTTCTCACTGTTCAAGACCTACTCTGTGTTTTTTGCTATGAAGTCTCTTCTGAAATGTGAGTACAAACATAGCTGGCCTTGTGCTGGGTTAAAAGCTTCAAGCTATGAATACTAGTATGGCTTAGGACTTTGGACTACTTCTTTTTCCCTCTACATTTTTTTTAAAGCTAGGTAACTATATATTAGAAGCTTCTTGAAAGCTGATTTGTAGTCAGTCCATAAATGTAACCGGCTAACACTGAAAAAGCTGATATAGCAGAAGATTATAATAGTTTCTCAACGGCCAAATTAAGAAAGGGATAAGATCTGTTTAGGCTTTTCCTTGCGTAATTTTGATCCTTCGATTGAACCACAGAGTAGTCGTCCCTTCTCACTCCCCACTTTAGCCCCACGGTTGAACATACTCAAATGTCTTTGGTGGCTGTGGAAGAGCCCAATCTGGCCCCCACACTGGTGCTCTCAGCTCAACATTTGGGCTGCCCTGACTGAGTTTTATACTTATGATGTTGCTGGAATATTCTGTTGAGTATCCAGAAAAACTGAGAAATTAAAAATTAGCATCCTTCAAATATCAGGCCAGTCTTTGCAGTGTCACAGCTTCAATACCTGTAAAAGTATTGAGTGAAAGGAAGAGTTGTCCTGCTAAGGTGTTGTTGGGCAGTGCTTTAGCAGCGCTGTGGCCTCTGCCCCTTGCTGCTCCCAGGAGAAAGGCACAAAAGTACCCAAGGGATGAGGCATGGGGAGGCAAATAAAAGAATTAAAAGCCAAAATAATAAAAACTTGAATGAAGACTAAAGCAACTTTGTATCACATGTCTGTGTAAATACAAACATAAGTGTAACAATGTGTAAATTTGCATGTTTCATTTCCTTTTGCTAAACTGAAAAATGCCAGGATCAGAGTATGCCCAAGTGTCGTTTCAGTAACCTGGTCTTAAGGATTTCGTTTTGCAGCTCTCCTTTAGTGCTAGGGTTGGGTTATGGTTGGACTCGATGATCCTGAGGGTCTCTTTCAACCGAATTGATCCTATGATTCTTATGATTCTCACACCCGCTCCAGCACCTTCGAGGTACCTGCGCTATTTCCAGCGGTCACCAGATGGCGATGCAGCCCCGGCCACAGCCCAGCTAGAAATGGGACGGAAAACACTGATTTGGATGTTCATTGCGAAATTCGATGTTTGCTAAGGGCCTTGGTTTGCCTTGGGATTTTGGTCTGTGGGGTCAGGAAAAGACCCCTGGGTGAGAGGTCCTTGTCCGGACCAGAGCAGCTCCTGTGCAGCTGAGAAGGGAGCAGGAAGCCTGAGAGGTGCCCTCAGCATCTCAGAGGGATGCTCTGATGCCCTAAATCCCCGTGACCGTTCCTGGAGCCAGGTACCTATCTCCAGGCTGCCTGCTGGGGTCCTGGGTCACAGCGTGGTGGCACTTAGCCCAGTGCCCATGAGCTAAACACGGGTGAGATGTGCTGAGTGCTGTGCTGGATTTCTTGAGCAAATTTTTCCCTGTCACTCCTCACAAACACCCTCATCCTGCCATGTTGCTGTGTCGCTATCACTGGGGACAGCCAGGCTGGGGGTCTCAGCGTGCTGCCTGTGTCTGACCCAGGACCTGAGTTCACAGTGTTGCTGCTGTTGCAGAGCAGGATTGCTCAGTGTGTGGGAGAGGAAAACTGTGCAAGAGAAGCACAGCCTGGACCTGAGTGTGGTGGCTTGGTACCCCAATAGCAAGAGCCCCCTCCAGAAAAGCAGCATCTAGGAGTTTTGCTGCAGAGAGATGGGGAGCCCTGAGCAGCAGCAAAACAGCCCAGAGCCCCACTGGACTGGACCTGCACCAAGGGCAGGGTGAGGAACCATGGGCATCACCAGTGATGATGGGAGAGCATGAGCTGCAAAGGCCACAGTGCTGGAAGGTGGGATTGGCTTGAGGAGAAGCCCTGGGGCTTGTGGCCAGGCTCAGCCAGCACAGGGCCAACGTGTGTCGCAGCTGGAGCAGCCCTGGCACCGGCTGGCATGGCAGTGGGAGCAGCTGGGGGCCAGGGAAGGTGAGTCCAGGGTGGGTCTTGTGTTTTATTAATCTTTGCATTTTTTAACGCCTTACTCCAGATCAGTGAGATGCTGGTGTTGTGCTGTGGAAACCAGGTGCTGCTTTAATCCCAGGGTGCCCTCAGCATCTGGGTGGGCCACTCTGACTCCCTAAATCCCCGTGACTGTTCCTGGGACCAGAGTCCCCATGTCCAAACCCAGAAGCCATTTTGATGGGCAACACCACCATGATCCGTTATGCACTGCTGCCTGCCTATAGGTTGTCACTGACCCCAGAAACGTCCTGATGCTTGGGTTTTACTCAATCTTCCTCCTTCCCATTGTGAGATTCAAGCTGCTGGTGCAGAGCCCCAATGTAGGTACCTTCCCCAGGGGCAGATCAGCCCCTCTCTCCTGCCCAGCCAGAGGTTTTGCTGACATTGCTCTTAGCAGCGAATTTGGGAGAAATCAGTATTATGTCTGCTGGGAAAGGTGCAAAACCAAGGCAGCCCCGTTGCTATGGTTGCCGCAGACCGTCCTTGATGTAACAGCATGTCAAGCAGCTCTGCAAGCAGATGTGCTGCAGCTGGAAAGCAAAACACTTCCCCCAGGTGTGAGTGTGGCATGGCTGGCCACACACACTGTCCCCTCTGCTCCCACAGCCTCCTCTGGGATGCTGGCTGTGTCCTTGGCTGTGTGTCCCCATCCTTGTCCCTATCCAGGACCCCCCTATCAGCAAAATCCCAACAGCAAAAGCAGCACTGGGGAGGGGGACTGTGACAATTAGACTATGCAGTGCAGGCAGGTGTTTTAAAATAATGCAATCAGAATATTTGTCATTCAAATAGTGTGTTTGTATACATATATATACACACAAAGTGCTTAGTATCAGATTCAAATCTTGTTTGAACAAGGGGGATGCTGAATATTGCCTAAGCATTGCAACCATTTCTAAATCTTTTTTCCCTACGAAATTCTAGGATCATCAGTTTACAGGGTTCTCTCAGCTTTGGTCAATACAGTTTGGGCCAGCAAGTAGGTTCCCTGGGTCCTGCTGCGCTCTTGGGGGCTGAGGGCTCAGGCTCTGCCCCCTGACATTCTCCAGGGCTCACTGCTCTTTGCTTTCTAGCTCTTTGCTACAAGGCTTTTAGTATCTTAACCCAAAATGCACCTGACAGCCTCATCAGAGATCTGGAGTGAAGCCAATCGTGCCACTGAGAGCCAGAGAAGGAGCAGACAGTGTGCAGAGCCCAGGGCTTGATTCAGAAAGGTGTTCAGATGTGAAGACCTGCTGCTGCTTCCCGGTGCTCACCTGGGCTCTGCCCTTTGCCCTCGGGATGTGTACTTTTAGATATGGCCCCCCTGAACCCCTGGTGTGCTTCTGCCCTTGTCCATGCCCAGCACGGTGGGATGGACTCCAGTGCAACCCCTGTGACGTGGTGACTGGGATCTGCAGAGTTGGTGTCCCTGTACCAAGGAGCCAGCACCCACCAGGGACCCTGTGTGGTGCAGTGAGGCATTGTTCCCCCTGGTCACCCCGCCTGTGTCCCCTCTCCCAGGCCCTGGTGCCTCCTGCAGGATCTCCTGCCACGCCTG
Organism: Nesoenas mayeri; assembly: GCF_963082525.1. Lineage (NCBI taxonomy): Eukaryota > Metazoa > Chordata > Aves > Columbiformes > Columbidae > Nesoenas > Nesoenas mayeri. The sequence goes on from NC_137562.1 coordinate 14,604,109, forward strand.
ATCCCCATCTCCAGTGGCACAGACACCGATGAGCAGACCTTTCCCTCCGCGCTGCTCAGGGATGCGCTGAATCCTGGCTCGGGCTGGCTGCCAGCCAGGCCTCCCAAAGGCCCAGGGGGCTGGTTAAGCTCATTGCTTTTCTTTCAGAGGCTTCAGAAAGCTGCCCGCCTGCATTTAATTCAAATTTATTGAATAATTCTCCTGGGAGAAGCTAGTTCAAGACCAGCAACTACAACAGACCATCAATGAGATCAGTTGGCACGGCCCTAGCCATGGAGGGCTCTGTGTCCTCCAGTGTATCTCTGTGGCCGTGCCAAGTGGATGGTGAGTGCAGGACCAGGCGTTTGGCCCAGGGTAACACTGGCTCAGCTCTAAACCTGGCTGCCTGTGCTGCCTCCAGCCCCAGGGGGTGTTTGGAGGTCTGATAATATCCCTCCCACTTCCACCCCAAACCTGGCTGTGCCTTTGAACGGTTGTCCCTCAGGCAGCCAGCCCAGCATGGAGCTGGCTCAGCCCTCGCTGCCTCCTGAGCCTGTTGCCACCTTGCTGTGCTGCAAAGGTGGTGGATGCAATGTGCCTGTCATGGATGCACCACTGGATGCACACTCTGCAGCCATGAGATTAATGTCCATCACTGGGTGCAACAACCTGAGGCCACCTGGACAGGAGTGGGGACGAGCCAGGAGTGCAAGGGATGAGTCTACAGCTCCAGCAAGTGGGTGGTGGGTGACAAGCCCAGCCAGATCCTGGGAGATGGGCTTTCCTAAGAAGGCTGTTCTCCGGAAAAGCCATTTTACTCTGTGTTCAGCCCTGAGTAGTTTTAGGGACACATCATGTGTCCCATCCTTATGGCATCCTGGCGGCTGTCCCCAAGGACAAGGCTGGGGACACACTGACTTCGTCCCTTGCTTCCCTGCTGCTGCGTGGCTCTGTGAGGGCAGCCCACAGTGTGCTTTGCATTATGCAATTAACCACTGCTCAGAGGAAAAATAATGATCTTCATTAATGAGTGCACCACTCATCGGTCGGGGCCTGACGTCCCGCGCAGGGGCATGTGCAGTCATGCAGCAGGACTGAATCATAACTGCTAACGATGCTGCGAGACTGGTGGGGAGAGCAGCCTTCCCGTTAGCTCTGGGCACGTGTTGCTCTACAGCATGTACAGCAAGGCAGTTCCACACTGCCCTCCATTCATCCCTCACACCCTGGGCTGTGGGACAGGACCTGCGGCAGCTCAACCTGCTTTCCCACAGGCTGTGGGATCAGGAGATGTGCCAAAGCCTGGAAAACAGCATCTGGGGCTGAGATTCAGCCTAGAAGGGGCAAGAGTGCCCCGGGTCCTTGCCCCAATGCAGTGGCTGTGCTGCAGTGCAGGACTGGGGCACTGAGCCCCCCCTCGCCTTCCTGGGGTCCCTTATTCCACCCACATCCCCCTTGTCACCATCATCAGCTGTTGACTGGCCCGAGCCACCACCCTGGGGTCTGCAGAGCTGTAGGAGGGGCTCAATGAGCCGTGGCCAGAGGCACCCATCTGATTTATAGCACTTCCTCAGGCCACAAGCAGCATGGAGCTATTTCTGCAACAGAAGCTTGGGTTTGTTGTAAAATGCTGGTTTTCCTGTGCCAGATGCACAGCTGGTTCAGGGCAGAGTGGGGGTGCAATCCTACCCCATGTCCCAGAGGGTCCCCAGTTCTTGCAGAGGCTCTCCAGGGAGGGCAGGCAGCTGAGCAGGGGGGTGTCACACAATGCCCTAATAAACCCCACATCTGTTTATCTTGGGCAGAAACTGACCGGGGTATGCAGTGGACTCTGCACCCCAGTTGGGCTTGTGTTTGACCCTGGGGAAAAGACTCTGTTGCCTTGGGGTTGTGCTGCCCAGCATTAAAATCCAAATCTGAGCGGTATGGGGGCTCTGTATGGGCAGCAGAGCATCGCTTTCCGCAGCGAGGCCGTGGCTGGCCGTGCTGCCGCAGGGGCAGGCACAGAGGAGCATTTTTCAAACTCAGCCTTTGGATGCTCGCTATGGGTTTGGGGCCGGGTTGTTAACGTATGAGAGACGCGGGCTGGTGGGTGGGAGCAGAGTTGCACAGGCACTGGCCGCTGACGGATTCCCCCTGGAGAGGCACCGAGCGGGGCTGTGCACGCCCCAACAGCTTGGCAGGCAGATGGAGTAAGCCCTGGGCAGCGTGGTGGGGGCCCCAGGGGACCCCCACCCATAGGGCACCTCAGGGGATCCTCAGCAAGAGGGGCCCTAGGGGCCTCCCACCTGTGGGGTACGTGGGGGACGTCTCTCTCCAAGGATGCTCCGCACTGACAGTGCTGCCCTGGGGGATCCCCACCCATTGGGGTGCCCCAGTGACCTGAAGGGTGTCCCAAGGATCCTCATGCACAGGGTGCCCTGGGGATCCTCACCTCCGAGGCTGCCCTGGGGGACCTGTGCTTACAGGGCCTCCTAGGGGACTTGTGCTACTGAGGATGCCCTGGGGACACCCTTCCTCAGACCTGCCCTAGGAGACTCTTACCCTCAGAGTCCCCCACCCACCGGGATGCCCCGGGGTGCCCCTCCCCAACAGGGGTGCCCCAGTGACCTGCTCTGCAGTGGACACACGAGGGGACCCGTGTCCCCAGTGATGCCCCAGGGACCCCCACTCATAGGGACACGCTGGAGGACCTGCACTCACACCCCAGGGACGTGGGCTGCCCAAGATGCCCGAGGGACCTCTTGGCCCCGGCGGTGCCCCCCGGGGATGCCCCGGGGTCCCGCAGTAGCGGGGGGGTGGTTAGCGGGAGTGTGTTGAGCGGGCGGCGGGGCGCTGGGCGGGCGGAGGGGTCGCTGTTGCCGCCAGCACGGCCGCTCCCCCCGCTCTTCCCCCCCTCTCCACCGCCTTTTGTTCGCCGCCCGCGCTCGTCCCCGCCCGGCGGCGGGGCGGGCGGAGCCGGGGCCGCAGCCGCAGCCGCGGCCGAGCCCAGCGCAGCGCAGCGGGACATGGAGGCCGCTCCGGCGGAGCAGGAACCCCCCGCGCCGCTACCGCCGCCGCCGCCGCTGCTGCCGGAGAAGAAGAAGAAGCCGCAGCGGGCACCGTCTCCCGCCCGCCCCAAGGAGGTGCCCGGCTGGTCGCTGGCCAAGAGCCGCCGCGGCGGGGGACACCCGGGCGCGGCCCCGCGGCTGGCGGCGGGCAGCGCGCACCCGCGGCGGGCGGGCGGCGGCAAGGAGGGGCGCCCTGAGAAGCGGACGGTGGCGGCGGCCCGGGCCGGCGGCAAGGGGCCGGTGGGGCGCGGTGCGGCTCGGGCGAAGGGGCGCTGCCGCGGGGCGGAGACGGCGGCGAGCGGGGTGCGGCGGCCGGCACCGGCAGCGGGATCGGCGGCCGGGTCGGTGCCGGGGACCAGCCTGACCGACAGCAGCTCGGAGGTGTCGGACTGCAGCGCCTCGGAGGAGGCGAAGCTGCTGTCGCTGGAGCTGGGGCTCAGCGGCAGCGACGGCGAGTCCCCGGGCAGCGCCCCGCCGCCGCCGCCCTCGACCGGCGAGGCCTCACCGCTGCCCGAGGAGCCCTCGGCCGCCTCCATGGCCAGCAGCCGCCTGCAGCTCAGCACCTCGCTCGCCTTCTCCGACCTCACCGAGGAGCTGCTGGACGCCGGCACCGACGGGCTGCTCCGCGAGCTGGAGGACCTGCGCTCCGAGAACGACTATCTCAAGGTGGGCACGGTGTGCATGGCGTGGCATCCCGGGGCATGGGGCAGCAAGGCTCAGCATCCCTGTCGACAGTGTGGTTCAGCATCCCGTGGCATGGCATTGCACAACATAGCATCCCTGGCTGTTGCATGGCACGGTATGGCATCCCAGGGCAAGGGTCAGCATGGCTTAGCATCCCTGGGCACAACACAGCATCCCAGGGCAAGGGTCAACACAGTGTGGCATCCCAGGGCATGGCTCAGCGTGGCACAGCATCCTTGGGCAGTAGCATGACACAGCGTGGCATCCCAGGGCATGGGTCACCATGGCTCAGCATCTCGTGACAGTAGCATGGCACAGCATCCTTGGGAATGGCATGACATGGCATGCCAAAGCGTGGCTCAGCATGGCACAGCATCCCTGGGCAATAACATGGCTCAGCATCCCCAGGTAGGGTGCGGCATCCCTGGACATGACTGAGTGTGGGGCACAGCTCAGCTTGGCATGGCACCATTGAGCATAGCCTGGTCTGGCTCAGCTGGGCAGCACAGCATGGTATGGCTGGGTGCAGGGTTTGGCACGGCTCAGCCCAGCATGGCATCACTGTGTGTGGCCTGGCACAGTATAGTTGGGGTCAGTTCAGCACAGCGTGGCGCAGCTGGGCATAGCCTGGCATGCTATGGCTGGGCTTGGCTCAGCTCAGCATGGTGTGACATGACTGGATGTAGGGCATGGCTTGCCTAAGCCTGGCATGGCCCAGCTGGACGTAGGGCAAAGCTCGATTTGGCACAGCATGGCCCAGCGGGGTCCAAAACTTGCCCTGTCTCCTGTCTCAGCACAGCAAGGCCCAGCTGGGCATGGTCCAGCATGATATGGCATGGCTGGGTACAGCTTGGCTCAGCACAGCATGGCCAAGCCTGGCATGGCTGGGTGCAGCTTGGCTAGGCTCAACACAGCCTAGGTTGGCACAGCTTAGCAAGGCACAGCTCAGCATGGGATGGCTGTGCTCAGCCTAGCTTGGCATGGCAGAGCATGGCACAGTCTGGCTCAGCCTGGTTTGGCATCCCAGAGCACAGCATGGCACAGCTCGACCCAGCACAGGGTGGGATGCTCTCTGCTGCTCTCCCTGCCTGCTGACTCTGCCAGACCCTGGGGAGATTTTCCACCTCACTTCTTTCTCCTGGTCTCCACACTCCCCGGGGCTTTTTTCCAGGCGTGTGGTTTGATGCCTGGCTCATGGGCGCCTGGTGAAGCCAGGGCAGGCTTGCTGTGTGGGGACAGGGGCACAGGGCTTGGCTCCAGTCACACATGGACCCAGCGCACCCTGGCACACGCTGCCCACTGCAGAGTGGGCACAAACACCCACCAGGTACCGCGTCTCGGTGGGCTGCGGGCATTTTGCACCCTCTGCCCCTCTTCAGGGTGGGATGAGATGCGTGTGGACCTGCTGGGGGGATCCAGGGGCAAGTACCGCATCTTGCTGGCTGCTCCTTGGGTGTCACAGGTTGGAAATCAGACCAGCTCTCAATCACTGGTGCCAAAGTTTGTAAATGAGTCGGGATTATAGCTGCGAGGTGGGAGCTGGGCGTTGGGTGACACGCTCAGAGATGCTCTATCAGGCCGTTTGTCCGTTAGCAAAGCCCCGGTTCACAGCTGGTGTCCCAACTCCTGCCAGAATTAGCAGCAAGAGCTTAAGGGCTTTGGTTTACTGAGAGCTGGAAAAACACAGATGAGGCCCCTTGGGTTTCCAAGAACATGCATGCAAACGCTGTCGTTCCTGTGGACCGAGCAATTGCTTCCTCCATTTCCACGTGATCTTCTTCCTGACAAGCTGCAGGCATGCAGGGTGCAAGTGTCTTAACTGCCATGAGGGATGGCAACTGAAATTCCCCAGCCAGGAGCAGTGGGGAGAGCAGGGCGCTTCTGGAGCCATGCACCAACAAGTGCAGTGGGGATGCTGGTGGTATCTTCCCCTATTCTCCACATCTCCTATGTCCATGTGTGGGTCTCCTCCCTGACATGTGCATCTTGCTCACAGCCGTGTTTTGGTGTTGTAGCTCATGTCTCCTGGAGCTCCAGCAAGAGACTGCCGGGCTGGTACCCAGGCTCCAGCTGGGTAGAAGCTGCAGCCAGATGCACATACCCCTTGTGCTCCACAAAAAGATAGAAGTTTTATCTGATTTCTCCAGCAAGGATTGGAAAATCATGCTGGGCTGCAGCCGGGTGCTGCCTTGTGCCATCTCTGCTAAAAATTCAGGGATTTGAGGCTTTATGGCAAAAATAAAGCCCTAACCCAAGCAGCCGGTATCACCCGCCCTGCTGTGCAGCCCAGATCAGAGAGCAGCGTGCGGGGACCCTGTGAAGGTGGCCCCGGCTGTGGCACCTTCCCTCCCCTCGGCTATGGGTGAATCAGACTCATCAGAGGTGACTTATTTCCTAGGACTCACCCAAACGGCTGCAAATGAATATTTTTTTAATATGTTCATCGGAGCTGAGTAAAACCTGGTGCTTTTTTAAAGAGAAATGAGCCTTTTTTGGGGATGTGGGAGGGTTTTGGTGACGTTTTGGCACGGGGCAGGCGTGCGTGGTGCTACTACACCCGTATGATGTGCGCTGGGTTTCGGGGCTTCCCAGCAGAGCTGTTGTGAGCACGTCACAGCCCTCCGTAGTGCTGCCAGCTCACATTGCATCTTGCCTTGGCTGCCATGGTAAAATGTACATATTTAAGCACACTTCACCTGTTTCTCTTTGCAACCCGGATTTTTGCAAGGCTCTACCTTCCTCCTGTTGCTCTGGGCACAGGGAGCTGATGTTCCCTCTTGCCCATGCTCTCAATTTTGTGCACCTGCTGTGACCATCCCGTAAATGGGTTATTTCAAGCGTTCCTCCAAAGAGTGCAATTTCTCACGTGCGGGTTGGCAGCCCAGTGAAGGAGGAGGCATCTCGGGTGTCCTTGCCCTGTCTCGCTGTTGCTGAGGCGTTTGGTGGAGAGCAGTTCCCAGCCCTGCTCAGCGGGCTGGAAAATGTGAGATGCGATACGGCAGCAGCTGCGGAGGGACAGGCAGACAAAGAGTGGGCACAGGAGAGGGTTTGGAGCGAGGGGAGGGGGTGATGCCTGCAAACCCGCTGCTCTCATGGGGAAGGGACTTCGGTGAGAGCCACGTAACACCAGCAGCACCGGCCTGCCTGCCCCCTCCTGCTCCCTGCGTCACCCGGCGTCCCTTGAGGTTTGCGTGTATTTCCCAGCCCTGTGGAGAAACACAGTGAGTGGGTGGATGCCTCATTTTCCCCAAGGCAGCTGGGGACCTGTGTATGCCACCAGTGAGGGCTCGCTGTCAGCATCCCATGGGGACACTTGGGGCTGTGTGAGCGACCTGGAGGTTGCGTCTGGGCAGCCTGGTCAGTGCTGGCTCCCAGCTCTGCTGCTGCCCAGATGCTTCCAAGCCACAGGGACACGTACTGTGCCCAGGATCCAAGTAACTGCAGGCAGAGCCGGGGCGCAGGGCTCTGCCGTGTGTCACCACATCAGCAGCCACCCTGGCAGGGGCTTTGCAGCTTTTTGCTGTTTCGGACGCTGCACAAGGCGGGTTGCGCTGTGGAGAGCCCCCAGCTGTTTGCCTGTTAATCTATGGGGGCAGGTGTAAAGCTGGGAAATGTTGATTTTTCCCTCGCCGACGTGCTGTGCTCTGTGCTGAGCAGGAGCTGGCATGCCGGCCAGGACAGGGCGCAGCGGGCTGCAGCGTGCAGGCTGCTATGCTGAGCTCCAGCCTGACATGGAGGGAGGGATGGCTGGTGTTTACTGCCAGAGCTGGGCCAGAGCTGCTGTTAATGCACTTAAAGAAACCCCTGTGTGTGACACAACTGTCCCTTACCCATCCTGTGACTCATTGCACCCCAGCATGGGCTTGGCATAAGCTGAGTTTACTGGGACTCCCACACTGGCAGTGGACAGACCTGTGCACCCTGAGCAATTTCCTTCAAAAAACCCCTTTGATTTTATTTTTTTCCCTAGCACATTCTAGCACAATTCCCTCTGTTGCCTGGCTGGTGCTCAGAGTTAATTGAAAGCTGCTGCTTTTGTCCTGTAATCTCCGAGGAAGTGATGCTTGTTGCTCCTGGATGGTAATCCCTGTCTTCGCACGGGGGATCGCAAGCTCTCTCGCGGGCACACGCGCCGCCAGCGCGGCCCCGAGCTCCACACAAAGGCATCGATGCAAAACATCCAGGCAGCTTCCACCCTTTCTCCTCCGTTGCATGTTGCACTGAGGTTTGGGGTGCTGGTGGAGGCTGCAAATGCGGGCAGGGCTCTGTGCCCCTGGGCAGGCGGCTGCTGCTTGGCTGCGCCCCAGAGCCCGGGGCTGCCAAAGCTGAGGGTGTTTGTGCCGTCAGCAGCATGACAGCCAGCCATGGAGTTATTTGCATGATCCTGTTTTGTATCCGTTGCTGCTTTCTGCTTCTAAAAGATAGCGGATCCTGCTGAGGAGCTGTGAGCATTGCACAGCGCGAATTCCCTGCTCTGGGCTGAGCTTGCTGCATTCTTGCAGGCGCCTAAGCCAGCGTGTAACTCCCCTTGGGCAGGAGAACCGAGGGTTTAACTCTTCTGCTGCAAGCCGTGACAGGTCTGATCTGCATTTTGAGCTGTGCTCTGCCATTTCCACTGGTCCCCCTCCTGCCATGCCAGTGTTCAGGGCAGCGTTCAGGTCTTGCCTGTCCTGGAGGAGCTGATGTCCTGCAAGTGGGCATGTGGACGCAGCTGTAGCTGTTACCTTCTCCTGCTCTGAAAATGCACGTTTTGCTTTCCTGAACCGGAACCAGGCAGTTTGCATCCCATCTTGCTGGTTCTTATTTGCCTTAATAATCTCCCCAGGGAGAGACAGCATCTCCAAGGCTTGCACGGAACAGGTTGAAGGTGCCTGTTGTCTCTTGGGTTCCTCCATCAAGTGTAACACAAGTGGGCTCTTTGCTTCTGCATCCCTTGTGCTTTGACTTGTTCAGTCTCCCCAGACTGCAGATCCTCAGTGTCTTTTTCAAGACAGGTGACTTGTAGTGCAAAACCACCATGAAATCTTTGCTGCTGCAGTGATGGGGTGAGCATGAATGCAGTGGAGGAGAATTCCGGAGGATGGAAGGTTAAGCAGCCCGTGGGGGCTGAGAGGCTGTGACTTCATACAAGCATAGGCGCCTGTTTTTTACAAGATAAGTGACCAAGCCTGTCAGTTGTGTTGAAAAGAAGTCATTTATCTTGTCCTCCACGTTGCCCACCTTGTCTCCATTTCACACTTCATTTAGCATCCTTTACGGTGCTTCATGCTTGCAACGCCACCCCTGAATTTTGGATGTTTCTAGGGGGTTCCTCACCATTCTGCTCTCAGCTTTATCCAAATGGATTTTTTCCTTTGATTTTGCTAAGTTGGGCTTCAACACCAGAAAATGTGCAAAGGGCTGTCTTGGACCCCTGAAGCCAGCTGGGGATCTCTGCACACCACGGCTGCCTCCGGCACTGCAGGGCTGTTCTGCCATGGCAGCCCGGCCATGGTGGGGCTCAGTTTTGCTGTCCTAAGCTCTCTTCCAGTTTGCTGGCATTTTGCTGCTCTCTGACTCTAATCCAGCTACTAGGGCTTAGCGGCACGGCTTGCCTCCCAGGGCCACGCTCGGGGCGGACTGTGTGGCTGCAGCCACTCGAGGAGTTTATTGACATTGTGGGGTGCAGGCAAATTCCTGCTGCTTTCCAGTCCCCCCCAGTGCCAGCCTTGCTGCAAACCCCCCATCCCGCTCCCAGGGAAGCACCCAGCCAAGGAGCAGCTCTGGCTGTGTGGCTGGGCTTTGCCCAAACAGCAAGTCACGCCGGACACGGCCTCCTCCTGAAATGATGGTTGCTACAACCTGAGGTATAAACAAGCAGGAGCTCTTAGCACAGCAAGCCCAGGCTTCCTTCCAGCAAATGCAAGGTTTGGCTGGGTTTTTTTCCAAGGTCCCTGCTCCCTCCCCTGCTCAGCCGCTGCCTGGGGAAGCCGCATGGCAAATGATAGCGGGTACGGTCAGCACTGGAGCAGGACACAGGCAGCCCCACCTGCCTCTGCAATCATGTTCAAGCCATGATTCGTGTGACTTTGGTGGCGAAAGGCTGTTTTCCACCACCCTGTTGCAAAATACCTGCTCACCTGTGATGCACAATGCACATTTTCCCATGAAAGCTCCCAAGGAATAGATCCCATCAAACCTGCTCGCACAGCTCCCTGGGCTGGTTTGGCTTCTGAGGGTTTCACTGGTGTCCCCAGGGCTATGGCACTGCCATATGGGGTGGGCAGTGCTGGCAGGGGGTTTTCATCAGGTTCATTGTTCCAAGGTGCGTCGCAGCCATCACAGGACTGTCTGCCAGTGTGTGCAGTTCGTCCCTGGGGGCTTCACACCTGAGTTGTCCGGGGGATGTTTCTGCAGTGATGCCCCTTCAGGGGACAGTCTCTGGGTGTCCCTAGGATGTCCCACTGCCCATCTCGGTTCCTGTGCATCTCTCGTGCTCAAGCCCCGTGGGCAAGAAGCGAAGCAGTGGAGGGTGGCAGGACACTGGTGGCCGTGGTGCCACCAGCTCCAGCAGCCTGGGCTGGGAGATAATCTGGGATTGTCTAATTGACATTCCTTATTTATCACGTAGTGCTTCAAGCCAACAGTGAGTGACTGTGACTGGTCCCCGCAGCTGCTGCCACCCCCCTGCTCTCTTCCTTCAGGCTCAGCTTTGCCTTTCGGGGGAATTCTTGCAGCTGGGGCTTTGTCCGGGCTGGGCGAGCGCAGCAGCAAGTGTGCCAGTGCCTGGCAGAGCCGGCACGGTGCCGCTGGCTCGGGCTGTGGGTCACTGTCACGGGCGGTGTTGGGAGCAGAGGGGTCCTGTCCCCCTCTGCCTGGGGTGAACCGGGGCTCTGCCGCCCCGCTGCCCGCACCAGCCACATCCTCATCTTGTCCCTTCCTGGGCCATGCAGCAGCGTGAGCCCCTCGTCCCTCAAATGGCTGTGGCGTTTGGCAGCGATGGGAGGTGTTTGGTGCTGGGGTGTTTTAGCAGGATTGTGGATGCTCAGTCCCTTCCCTGGAGAGTACTGGGTCCTGCGGTTCTTGTTGAGGAGGAGAACAGTGGGTGCAATGGCTGGAGTGTTTACTTGCAGGGTTTGAGTTGAGACCATGTTCATGGGGATCTGAAAAGAGCTTTGGGCAGCACAGCCTGTTGCCAGGGACCGGAGGGGACAGTCCTTGAGCATCCCTGGTGACCACAGCCCAGTGCTGGATGGGGAGGTGCCACTGGGGTTGCTGCAGGGGGGTCCCACAGCATCCTTTAGCTGCAGACCCAGAGGAGGCTTTGGGTGGGTGCTGGTGCCAGCGGGACATCACCCCCAGCCCTGCTGTGACAGTGACACCACAGCCCCGCACCGGAGGCCTGGCTGGGCTGGGGGAGCTTTGTCACCGTGAAAGCTGATGAGACCAGGAAGGGGTGGGATGGGGACCCAGCCTGGCGATGGCTGCTTGGTGGCAAAACGAGGGGCAACTTCTGGTCCTCAGTGCTGGTGGCATCTCCTCCGTGCCCCTGTATTGGCTCCCGTGTCCTCGCCTGCCATCTCCTCCTTCCCTCGCCTGCCTCCCTGACACATCTTTTCCAAAGACGACCTACATTTTTCTCGCCGCGGCTGCCGGCTGTGCTGCTGCTGCAGCAAATCCTCTCCCTCCACCAGCTTCCTTTTTCTTTCACCACAAATATCTATAGGTGCCCATGTTGGCTGTTCCCCCCAGCTGGCTGGCTTGCTGGTGGGCGGTGGTGTCCAACTGGTTCTGCGCCCTTTTCCTGCAAGGATGGGGCTTGACTTGAAGAGTTTAAGGTCTGTGAAAATGGCTTGTAGGGTAGAGGAGCACAGGAGAACCATGGTGGGGAGAGATCCCAGGGGGAAGAGGAGGGAGAGCAAGCTGCAAGGTCCATCCCTCTAATGTGCATCTCCCCACAGGATGAGATCGAGGAGCTGCGCGCTGAGATGCTGGAGATGAGGGACGTCTACATGGAGGAGGATGTCTACCAGCTGCAGGAGCTCCGGCAGCAGCTGGACCAGGCCAGCAAGACCTGCCGCATCCTGCAGTACCGGCTGCGCAAGGCTGAGCGCCGCAGCCTGCGCGTGGCACAGACGGGCCAGGTGGACAGCGAGCTCATCCACAGCCTCGAGCAGGATGTCAAGGTGAGGCTGGGAGGGCAGCGTCCCCATCTGGGCAGTCCCCAGGTCCCCCAGAGTGATTTTGGTGAGATGTCAACGTGGTGGCTGGTAAGGCAGGAGGGACTGGCAGGGGATGTTGGGGTGCAGGGAGCTCCATGCGGCTGTGTGGTTTATGGGGTGCAGCCCCTTGATGGGAGCGCCACGATTCCCCACTAGAATTATAGGATCATTCTGGTTGGAAAAGACCCTCAAGATCATCAAGTCCAACTATTAACCCAACACTGTCACTAACCCATGTTAGGGCTGGGGGTCCGATCTCCTTCTCAAACCACCCAACAGCCCCCAGCTTGTGGTGCTGCTGCCAAAAACACCCCTGTCCAGCTTCTCCCTTTCTGGGAAAAAAAGCGCAGCCCATCCTTGCAGGGGACAGGAGCCCATCCCCATGGCCTGAGCACCCTCAGCCCTGCAGCGGGGTTTGCTGCTGCCTCCGCAGCACTGGTACCCCAGGCTGGGCAGGGGACCAGGCAGATTGGGGACAGTTTTTCCCTTCATGCTGTTAAGCTCCCTTTATGCTGAGGGCTCCTCCTTTGCAGGGATCTGGAGAGGAGGGATCTGGGCACCCTTCACCCTGGGCCCAGCTGCCTTTTTCTTCTGTAACTCGATGCAGCAGCTCGCCTTTCTCCCCGCCAGCACAGCTGCTGCCTGCAGTGAACGCTGCCTGCTCTGGTGCTCCCCAATGGCTTTTCCAGCCTTTTAGGGGCTTTTCCAGACTCACAGTGTGGGAAAAACATACTAAAAGGTGACAAGCACCCTGCAGTGTCATGTTAGTGCTGGGAAGCTAGGGCTTGCCCAGGGGATGGGGATGCAGGGCAGCCTTGCAGCTGGTGAAGGGGAAACAACAGTTGCAGCACACTATCAAGGGGGCACACACAGGGGCCAGGGGGTCACCCAGCACAGTGGCTGCTCCACAGGGTCTCAGTAACAGCCTGATGATCCCTGCATGAGGACTGCAGTGCTCAAGCACTGCGGTCCCAACCCTGTGCACATTGTACCCAGCCTGATGACAGCCCCATTGTGTCCCCAGGTGGCCAAGGATGTCTCCGTGCGGCTCCACAATGAGCTGGAGGTGGTGGAGAAGAAGAGGATCAGGCTGGAGGAGGAGAACGAGGACCTACGCCAGCGGCTCATTGAGACGGAGCTGGCCAAGCAGGTGGTGCAGAATGAGATGGACAAACTCCGAGAGGTGAGGAGGACATGGGAGTGGGCACCGGGAAGCGTCCCCAAGGCTCTGCTTGTAGCAGGTGTCCTGGCCATGCCCTGTGGGATCCTCCATCCCTGCTTGCATCACTGAAACCCAAACCCTCCTGCAGATGCTTGCGAAACCTGAGCAGCGCTTGCCCTTGGCAAGGCGTTTCATCCCACCCTGTGCGCATGGGGTAGTTCTGCGCTATCCTGGGGGGGCTCTGGGATTTCCCCCCTGCACTAGAGCAGCTTTTTGTGTCCTCAGCCGCTCGCTCAGCCTGGCCACCTGAACCACGCATGACCAAAGCTCTGCACGCTGTGCAGTCTGCCGTGTCCCTGACACAGTGCCCAGTGCTGGCCGCATCCTGACCACATGCTGCTGGTTCCAATGGGGCTGAGCCGCCAGGCTGCATGGCAGCGATGTCCCAGCAATGTCCTGGTGATATCCTGGCGATGCTCCAGTGGTGCTGCAGAGCTGGGCAGGTGCACAATCCCATCTGTGTCCTGGAAAGCCATGTGCCACACATGTACCCATACACACAGGGCCAGGGCGTTCCGTGCCACACTGGGCTTGGGACCAGCTCCCAGCCAGGAGCGATGTCATCCTTGGTGACAGGAAAGGCATCCTGGTGACAGTGTGAGCTTGTGATCCATCGCAGCACTTGTAACCCACTTCCCTACTGCCCGGGATGCCTTTGGTCCCTGGGGAGCCTGGGGAAGCATCACTGGCTGAGCCGCAGGGCAGTGTGTGAGAGGAGACGTGCCATGGCAGAGCTCGGTCCCTGCTCTCACCAAGGACGGGGACACGGCACAGGGAGAGGTGTGTCTGCCACCAGCAGCAGCACAGGGCTTGGCAGGTTGATGCCAGCTCTGGGCAAACCGCAGGACATGGCCACACTGCAGCCGTCCCCTCTGCAGCCACCTCACAAAGGTGGCACTGAGCAGTGTCACCACAGACAGAGTGTCTTGTCCCTGCTCTGCGCAGCCTCCGCTAACAGGCGTGAAATGGGTTTCCCTGCAGCCAGCGAGCGCGGCCTGAATAACAAACGGCAGCAGCGGGAGCTGAGCTCTCACGCTTGAAAAACAAACTGAGAAAATGGTTGCATGGTCAGTGCGTGGGGAGACCCGAGCACCAGCTGCTGCTCTGCCCTGGCCAGAGAGCGTGGGATGGATCCCGCCCCTCTCTGCAGCTGCCTGAGCCCAAAGGGGACACTGAGACCTGGCACAGCTCGGAGCACAGCTCCCTGAGCCTGGGGATGGTGTGTCCCCAGGCTAGCAAGGGCATTGGGGTTACTGGCTGATTGCAGAGTGCTAATTAGACAAATGAGTGAGTTAACAGCCCTCCTCCACCTCCTCTCTCCTGCTGGAGGGCGCAGAGTGTGGCAGAGCTTGTTAGCAGCCAAACACAGGGAGGCTGCGCAGGGCTGGGCTCAACCCTCAGGGCTGATTATTTCTCCCTTCCAAGAGGTTTTTCCCTGTAATTGGATAATTGTCAGGATGGGCAGATCAGCCCCAAAGGCACGTGTGCATTTGCTCCTCCAGCTCTACCCAGTTGCAGCATCTCCTGAGGGGCAGGAGAAATGTGGGACCAGTCCAGGCACCCTGTGCCAAGGCTGCCACATGGAGCTCAGCTGCGATGGGACTCTGAGGCACAGGCACCGCAAGGGGTGCATCCAAGGTGGGGCGATGCCAGCCCACATCTGAACCAGGGTGCTGTGCTTGGGGCTGCTCGGGGCCATAGCAGCCCCGGTCCCCAGCGCAGCAGGGGTGAGGGACGTTGCCGTGGCACAGCCAGCCCCAGGGAGCGGCTCTGCAGCAGCTCCAGCAATGGTCATGGCCTTAATAGGAAAGCCTGGAGCCCAGCACCTTGGCACAGGCAGCAGCTTACATTTCACAGCTGCTTTCTTTGGCTGCTGGGCCTCAGCGCCAGCATGGAAATAGGTCCAGGGCGGCCGCGTGGATCAGCTGGTGCTCACCGAGGACTGCATGGATGTTTTTGAGGGGTTTCTCCCAGCTCCCCTTCTCAGATAACTGGTCCTGCTCTGGGCACCCACTTTTTTCCACCCTTCTAGTCTCTCTTATCAGCCTCCCCATCTCCCAGTTGTCCTTGCTAGCCTGGGGACTGTCCCTTGTGTCCCCAGAGACCCTGAGGGCAGACTCAGACTCCTGGTGAGAAGCCCTCCCCATAGCTGAGGGACCGCGTTCCTTCCTTGGGGAGGAGGTGATGGGGAACGTTCCTTCCGTGGGGAGGAGGTGATGGGGAACGTCATCGTGTGCTGTTCCCACACTGGGATGCCCAACAGCCATCCCTTGCCCTGGGGGTTGGATTCCTGGCTCCATCCAGCCCATACAGGCCCGTGACTCAGCCTCTCCACGGCTGCTTTCCTGCTCGCTCGCTGCTTGCTTGCCTGCAGGGGAAATTTCTGGTCAAACCCCATGATATGATGCTCACCAGACACCCAAAGCAGGGAGCCTCAGACCACCAGGGCTGTGGCGTTTCTCCTGGCATTGGTGTCTGTCTGCGCTGGGTCTGTCTGTCCTTTCTGGGGTGCATTGCCATTGCTGCAGGTAACGACTCTCTCTTCTCTTTGCAGAATTCCCTGAAGAAGCGGGGGTCTCGCTCCATCGGGAAGACCGAGAAGAAGCCGTCAGTGCAGGTATCAGCACCGCACGTCCGGGACACGCCGTGGTGGCGCTCTGGCACCCCGGGTCTTGGTGCCAGGATTAAATCTGGGCATGGCAGCACCATCCATCCCCTCGCAGGGCTTTCCTGCCTTTCAGAGATCCTGCACAAGGGAGGGATTGATGTGCTGGGCCACCCTCATTGTCCTTAACTGCTCCCTTGTCTCATTTATCAATGGAGCATCAGTGGCTGGTGGCTTTAACCCTTTGCTGTGGACTGCAGTAAGGACTTGAAAGACTTGGGCTTTTACATCTCAAAGCTGCTCCTGCCCTTGGGTTGTAGCTGTTGCAGCCGATGTCCCTTCTACCGGTGCCAACAGCTCAGCTCAAGGGTGGCCTCGGAGCCCTATGGGATTTAGGGGAGCTGAGGGTCCCCGGGGGGCTTTTTTGAGGCTGAGCTGTCCCTGCTCATGCCAGGGTGCTGGGGCAGCACCGGGGAGGGGGATTTGCCGGATTTCAGCTGTCACTTGCTGTTGGGCTGAGCTGCTGTGACTTGCTAATGCTGTTACCGGGGCTTGGAGGGGCAGAGCTGCTGTTGCAGGAATAGAAATGCAAGTGTTTTAATGCTGGAAAAATCCTCTTTCAATGGCAAAAGACCTAAAAGATTTCTTTTGGAGAGTGGATCTGCTCCCACAAAGCTGGGGCAGGGATAGAGACACCCATGTAGGCACTCCTGCCTTGTGAGAGCATCCCATGGTGGGGACCCTGAGGGTTCCTGGGTGACCTGTGTCATTGCCGGCACAACCCACCCACGGGACACAGATCCGCAGGCCCTTAAAGACTTTCAATTTCAGTCTTTTATTTATCACCTCCCTTTAACTCCATCTTTGAGAGCCCTTTCAGGCTCCCAGAGTCCTGCCCCAAAAGAGCAGACTGTGACTTTGCACCTGCACCCAGCTGTGCCGCAAGCCGAGGGGGCTCTCCGGGAGCCCCTCCGTCACCACCCTTCCCCAGGCTGAAATACAGCCCTTCCTCTGCCTCCTCCCAGTGCAGGAAACAACCCCCAGCCCTGGGCAGCCCTAAAACCCCCTCTACTTCCTACCCTGCTACGGAGCTGAGACTCCTCAGCCTGAGAACAAGGGGCTGGATGCAGCCCCAGCTCTGCAGTGGGACCAAAGCTCCAGGAAGGAGCTGGCGCTGGAAAGCAAACCCTGAGCTTCCCCGGGTGCAAACGCTGGGTGCCCCCCCAGTGCTCCCTCTGCCGCGCAGCCGTGGCTGGGTGGCCCTGCGGGCACAGATGCTTGTGACTCATTGGTGGCTTCCTGGGCCCCTTTCCTGCCCAGCCGCACTGGGTGAGCGTTGGTGCTCCCCGAAAATGGAGCTGGGGCACAGCTGGGGTGGACAGACCCACTGCTGAGGTCTGCGCCGGACCCCAGGAGCACTCGAGGTGGTCTTGGGGACACGTGTGTCCCTCCAGAGATGCCAAGGGGCAGAAGGACATGCTGAGCTGCTGCTGCTTTTTTTTTTTCCCTAGAAAAACAGGAACTGAGGTCATGTCTGCCCTGGCGGGGAGAGCTGCGGGCGCCAGCCCTCCCCTAATCTCCGCAGCTAATTAGGGGGGGCACAGCTTTAATGCTCCTTGGCGATGCCGCGTCTCCGTGCACAAGCACAGAAGAGCTGCAGGCTGGTCCCTGTGGTCATGGCGGGGTGTCTGGGGAATGAAACGGCACCCCAGATTCACAGGACACCCCCCCCTCACATTGCCCCCAGCCTCAATATAAGCAGCTTGGGAAGTCTGCAGAGTAAATGGCTGCTGTGGGGCTTGGGGGAGGTGAGTGTGGAGGGGTACTTGGGGGATCGGGAGCACCCAGAATGGAGGGCAGCTTGTTTCTGCCAGCCAAGGGAACTGGAAAGGGGATGAGTTCAGCCAAGCAGAGGGTTCCCAGGGCCAGCAGCCACCTGGCCAAAGGGCTCAGCCCCCACCAGCACCAGACGGGGCTCCATTGGGTGCTGTGGGACGAGGGTCCCAGACCGGCAGGTCCCCTCCTGGCAGCACCAGCCAGAGCTGGGAGCACTCGAGTGACCCTGCGGCATGGGAAGCCACAAGCTGGACATCAGGAAATCCTGGTCCTCCGTCCAAAAAGTTTTCCGAAGCAGAGAAACGGTCTCACTGGGCAAATAGCCAAGATCCTTGCTTCTAAATTTAAAAAATGAAACAAAAAGCGTGGAGAACAGTCTTAAGAAGCAAAGGGGCTCATGAAGGGACTGGTGCGGTGATACAGGGGGTTTGCCTGGGTTTTCTGTCACCTGGTGAGGTGGTGGCAGCAAGGATGACTGCTGGCCAAGGGCTGGGACTTCAGGAGGTTTCCAGCCAATACCGCTGCTTCTCCACCCCATGTTGGAGTGTTTGGGCTGAGCAAGGGGAGCAGAGCCCCAGCCGGGGGGTGCAGCCGCAGCAGTGCAGTTGTTTCAGCGCTTGCCAGCTTTTGGGAGGAAACCTTGTTGGTGGCTTTTATTTTCCTGCACAGAATCTGACAGCTTGCCTTCCCCCTCGGGCTGCAATGGGGCTGGGCTGGCTCCCCCCAGCCCTGGCAGTGGCCTGATGTCCCTCCTGGGGCCAGACCCATGGGTCTCCTCTCCTGAGCACTCTGCCCTGTCTCCAGGATCTCCCTGAAAGCTTCCAGGGTGGATTATTTTTTTTCCCCTCCATAAGCAGCTCTACTGGGATCACCGGGGGGGGCAGCATGTCCCCAGGGTCACTCAGAGCTGCCATAGAATCATAGAATAGTTGGGTTTGAAGGGACCTTCCCAGCTCCCCAGTGTCCCCCCTGCCATGAGCAGGGACATCTTCACCAGCTCAGGGTGCTCAGAGCCCCGTCCAGCCTGGCCTGGGATGTCTCCAGGGATGGTTCATCCACCACCTCTCTGGCCAACCTGGGCCAGGCTCTCACCACCCTCAGGGCAACAATTTCTTCCTCATGTCCAACCTAAATCTCCCTCCTTTAGTTTAAAACCATCACCGCTTGTCCTATTGCAACAGGCTCTGCTAAAAAGTCTGTCCCCATCTTTCATATCAGTCCCTTTTAAGTATGTAAAGTCCACAATAAGGTCTCCCCGGAGCTTCTCTTCTCCAGCTGAACACCCCAACTCTCTCAGCCTGTCCCCCAGCAGAGCTGTTCCAGCCTCGGGTCATTTCTGTGGCTCCTCTGGCCCCTCTGCAGCAGGTCCATGTGTGTCCTGTGCTGAGGACCCAGAGCTGGACCAGCACTGCAGGGGGGTCTCACCAGAGCTGGGCAGAGGGGCAGGATCCCCCCCAAACCTGCTGTTCATGCTGCTGGGGATGCTGCCCAGAATACAGTTGACCTTCTGTGCTGCAGGCACACAATTCTTGGGAGCATGATTCTGACACCTGCACCCTCTCGGTCCCCAGGAGGACAGCGCGGACCTGAAGTGCCAGCTGCATTTCGCCAAGGAGGAGTCAGCCCTGATGTGCAAGAAGCTGACCAAGCTGGCCAAGGAGAACGATGGCATGAAGGAGGAGCTGCTGAAGTACAGGTCCTTGTACGGAGACCTCGACAGCTCCCTGTCCGTGGAGGAGCTGGCTGACTCTCCCCACTCCCGGGAGGCCGAGCTGAAGGTCCATCTCAAGCTGGTGGAGGAGGAAGCCAACATCCTCAGCCGGAGGATAGTGGAGCTGGAGGTGGAAAACCGTGGGCTGCGGGCAGAGATGGATGACATGAAAGGCCAGGGGGACAGAGAGCTGCCGGGGCAGGACACACGGTTCCTGGCAGGCATCTCGGGCTGCGGGGACGCAGGGGACACGGTGGCAGAGCTGCGCCGGCACCTGCAGTTCGTGGAGGAAGAGGCCGAGCTGCTGAGGCGCTCGCTGCTGGAGCTGGAGGACCAGAACAAGCTCCTCCTGAACGAGCTGACCAAGTACAAGTCAGACCACGAGCTGGACGTGACGCTGTCGGAGGACAGCTGTTCGGTGGTCAGCGAGCCCTCGCAGGAGGAGCTGGCCACGGCCAAGGTGCAGATCAGCGAGCTGAGCGGCAAGGTGAAGAAGCTACAGTACGAGAACCGCGTGCTGCTCTCCAACCTCCAGCGCTGTGACCTGGCCTCCTGCCAGACCACCCGGCCCATGCTGGAGACCGACGCCGAGGCCGGCGACTCGGCACAGTGTGTCCCCACCACCGGCTGGAGAGGCGGGATGGGCAGCAGCGAAGCCGACGGGCAGGACAGGGTGCCTGGAGGTGGGAAGGTGCCCGATGGTCCCACCAAG
Source organism: Nesoenas mayeri (assembly GCF_963082525.1). Classification (NCBI taxonomy): domain Eukaryota; kingdom Metazoa; phylum Chordata; class Aves; order Columbiformes; family Columbidae; genus Nesoenas; species Nesoenas mayeri. Next base: position 14,624,109 of record NC_137562.1, read on the forward strand.
CTTCTCAAGGCCAAGGACTGGGAGACCTTGCTAGGCATCCGGGACCAGGCGGCGCTTGTCAGCAAAGCGATCGACGTCTTGATTTCGGATGCCAATGGCTTCAGCTCCGGGCTGAAGGCGTGCTTGGACAACGAGTGTGTGGGGACACTGCTGGGCGAGGCGGTGGGTAGCAGTGGCGAGGGCCCCAGCGATGCCAAGCTGATGAACGTGCTCCTCATGCGGCTGGGTGTGCTGCAGCAGGACCTGGGCTGCTTCACCAGGAAGGTGGACAACCTCACCAGTGGCCTCAAGGAGCACATGGACTCTTTCCCCTTTTCCAGCCCTGGCAGCCATGACACCACCAAAGAGGGGCTGCAGAAGGAAAATGCCTCCGACTTCCAGGTACGGGCTTCTTCCCATGTCCCCTGCAGCAGCCGCCGCTTTATTTGGTGCCCCATTTCCTCACGCTTTAACAGAGCAAAACCCCAACCTCTTAACTTAACCTCCCTCCTGCCTCTCCAGAGCAAACCCCAAACTAACACCTCGCTGCATGCCAGTGGCACTGGGGACAAGGTAGGACTCTGCTCCAACAGAGTGTGCCCAGGGCAGGAGATGGTGGCACGGGCTGGGGGCTCTTTTGGGTGCAATCCCACCTTAGCAGGGGCTGAGGCTCTGGTTGCTCTCTCCCAGCTCAGCCCAGTGACCCTGGCTCAGAAGCTTTTTGGTTATTGGGGATGATCTGGGTGAGAGGAGAGCAGCATGCAGCCCAAATTGCGGGGACGTCGGTTGCAAGAAACCTCAGCCCGCAGTGGTACCCAGGCAGGTAATTTGGAGAGCAAAACCTCCAAGGCAAGTCTGCGTCCGATGGGGAGCACCTTTGGAGCAGCGGAGAGCAGCTCATGCTCTGCCGTCCCCGTTTCCAGGGGCTCAGCTGATGCTGGGGACCAGAGATGTTGATGGAGGTTGGATCTGAGGGCTCAAGCCCCTTTCTGGAGCACACTCGCTTGTTCAGAGTCCTATTTTCCTGCATGTGGTCCCACCAGCCCCAGGTCTCAGTCTCCCCCAGTCACTGCATGGCACCGTAACTGGTGTTTGCACATTTTTTCCCTCTTTCTCTCTTTTTTTCCCCTTTCCCCAAACAATCCAGGCCACGTGTCTCCTCATCCTGTGTTTCCTTTTGGTTTCCACATTGTCTCCCGCCATGGTGATGAAGCTCCTTCTCCTCCTCATCCTTTTTGTTGTCTTGTAGTTCTTTACTGTTTCGGAGACCCATTGTTTTGTTTTCTGGCTTTTTTTTCTTCCCGCTCTTTTGGTTTGTTCTCATTAACTTGCCCACGCATGCAGCAGCCTGATTTTAGGGACGCCGACCCTTACCGCATCCCCCATGCCAAGGACACGGACACTGTGCAGCCCCGGAGCTACAAAACCTGCCGGCCAGAGGAGAGTGACTCCTACGCCACCGAGGTGCGATGTGGGCAGGGAGCTGTGTCCCCTTGGCCAGCAGGGCTGGGGAAAGGGCTGCAGCAATGGGGATGTTCCTCTGAGAGCTGGGGACGAGGGAATCCACGTTGGGGAGGGACATGGGGAGCCTGGCACAGCTCACTGTCCCCATCCTGTCCCCGTTGCAGATGAAGGAGCTGCAGCTGGTGCTGTCAGAGGCCAATGAGAGCCTGCGGGGACTGCAGGAGCAGCTCTCCCAGGAGAGGCAGCTGAGGAAGGACGAGGTGGACAACTTCTCGCAGAAGATCTGCCAGGTAAGCTGTAGCAGCCCTGATCCCTGGGACATGGGTGTCCCTGTGCCCATGGCCGTGCCACCTCCAGCTCCAGGCTGACGGCCCACTTGGGGACCCAGGTGTCATGTGGGATCACACACAGTGTGTCCCATCTTCAAAGAGCGTGGGGGCTGAGCACACTGCTCTTTGCATATGGGTGTGCAGCCGTGCAAAGCTTCCACCCATAGTGATGCCTCGCTGTCCCCGCTGTTCCCATCGCACTGCCAGGGCGTTGCAGCTCCCCAGGCTTGTTAAATACAGGGCTGGCACCAGGCTCAGCCCAGCCGCTGGGGCTGTGGCACCACATCCTGGAGCCCACGCATCTCTCCACAGCTGAAGGAGGATCACCAGAAAGCGCTGCTGCGGCGGGAGTTCGAGCTGCAGAGCCTGAACCTGCAGAGGCGGCTGGAGCAGAAGTTCTGGAGCCAGGAGAAGAACCTGCTGGTGCAGGAGTCACAGCAGTTCAGGCAGAGCTTCCTCCTGCTCTTCATGAAGCTCAAGTGGTTCCTCAAGCGCTGGCGCCAGGGCAAGATGGTGCACAGCGAGAGCGAGGACTTTTTGGAGGTACTGTGAGCTGGGGGGCTCCTACCTTGGCTGCTGTGGAGGGGGAACCATGCTGCTGGGCATCCACGGGGCTGTCCCTTGTGCCTCCATGTCCCATCCCAGGGCCGCTCAGGTGTCTCCAATCCCTGGCCTTGTGCTGTGAGTCTGCTCCTCACCCCATCCGCGCTGTCTCTTGCAGGTGAACAGCATGAAGGAGCTGTACCTGCTGCTGGAGGAGGAGGAGCTCGCCCCCCAGCAGCAGGCAGACAACAAGACATGCAGCGGGGACACCTGGACCCCCAACACGGTGAGTGGCGTCCCCACGAGCCAAGGAGTGGGCAGGATCAGCCCCCACCATGGCTGCATGGGATGGGGTGGATGCTTCTCCCAGGGTGCATGGCCAGGAGGGGACATTCCCTGCTGACATGTCACCCCCAGGGGTGGTCCCCTGAACTAGTGGCACCCCCTGTCACTCACCCTGGGAGTGGGCAGCCTGCGGGGCTGGGATGCAGAGATGCTGCTCCTACGGGGTCCTACCCCATTTGGTCACCCCCGGCTCCCTCCGCTCACCCTCGATCTCCCAGCAGCCCAACGAGTGCATCAAGACACTGGCGGACATGAAGGTGACCCTGAAGGAGCTGTGCACGGAGCTGCGGGAGGAGCGGCGCGGTGCCAGCGAGCTGCAGCAGCAGTTCACCAAAGCCAAGGCCGCCTGGGAGATGGAGCGTGCCGAGCTCAAGTGCCACATCGCCCAGGTGGGAGCCATGGGCACCCTGCGGGCTGGTGGGGACGTGGGGCTGGCTGGGGGGCTGCTGGCACCGTGTGCCCAGTGCTGGCGGTTGGGCAGGGCTGCAGAGCAGGATGGCACGGTGGGAATCTCAATGAGCAGCTGCTCCGGCAGGCGAGTTTCTATAGCAACGGGGCTGGCATGAAAATCTGACTGTGGCGCAGCAGAGGATGCTCTTTATTCCTCTGCTGGTTTGTCTGGGGCGGGCGGGATGGTACCGGGGCTCAGCATTCCTCCCTGGGTCACAGCACGAGTGGGTGCGCTGCACCCCAGGCATGATGTGAGAGGAATATACGGCTGTGGCGATGGCAGGAGTTGGAGGCAGAGCAGCCACAGCACTGGGGAAGCTGCTGCCCACAGCAGCAGTCCCATCGCTCCGTGGTGAGGAGGGGTTTCAGCTCCCTCACACTGTGCTGGCAGCAGCCCATGGCCACACAACAGCTCCACTCCCAGGTGCGGGTGCCAGCACCACCCAGGCAGGATTTCCTTGGGCAGAGCTCAGTGGTGGTCCCTGTTTCCCCTCTCTTCCCCCAAAAAGTGAGCAGAGTTCGCTGGAACCCCAGTTCCAGGTGCCAGCGGGAGCAGCATCTCCTGCTCCGGCAGCCCTGGGGCGATGCTGCACCTCTCCAGGAGCCAGGTCCAGGAGGCAGAGCTCAGGATTGCAGACAGAGCTCAGCCGAGCAGGCAGGATGTTCAGCCCGTGTCCCACTGGGTGAGCGGCTGCCGGGCCGTCTGGCGTGACATGGCTGGAAGCCAGCGCTGGCTGCGGCTTGGCTGTGCCCATGGGCAAGCCATGCTGCGTGACATGGCTTCGGGGACACACTTGTTGCCCAGCCTGGACCCACACTGGGAGCTGGGATGCCCACAGCTTTGCCCCTTTGCTGAGGATGTCCAGCGCCGTGCTGGAGCCATGGGGCCCCCACAGCCACCAACGTGTCCCCACAGCTGGAGTCAAAGGCGGGCAAAGGGATCACGGAGCGTGCGCTGCCGGACTGGAAGGTGGCATTGAAGAGGGAGCGTGAGGAGCACCAGCATCTTCTAGCTGAGTCCTACAGCGCTGTCATGGACCTCACCAAGCAGCTGCAGATCAGCGAGAAGAACTGGAACCAGGAGAAGGTGGAGCTGCTGGCCCGCTTCAAGGAGGAGCAGCAGCAGGCAGAGCAGCAAGCAAAGGACCTGCAGAACAAAATCAACCAGGTATGATGTCCCCTCATCGTGAATGTGTCCTCCAGCCTCTGCTGCTTGCCTCCCTGTGCGTGCATTAAGAGCATGGAAACACTCTTGGAACACACACCAGGGGCAAGCAGCAAATGCTTTTTCTTGCCCAGAGGGGCATGTGTTGCACACGTTGAGTGACTAACATGTTCTCCAGTTGCAGAAGGGAGCCAGCCCATGGGCATTGAAGCACTCTGAAATGGAGAAGCATGGCAGCAACTGGAAAGAGGTGGGCAGGAAAAGGCGGAGGGCTCTTGGGGTACTTATTAGACTCAGGTCTGTGCTAAGGATTAGATGGGAGGTGATGTGAACCTCAACACCCCTTGAACCAGGGACTGGGAGAAGGAGAGGATGGAGTGTGTGGGTGAACCCCAGGGGCTTCAGTGGGGTTATAAAAAGTTGATTTAAATTGGATGTGGTCACCATGAGCCCCATGTAGCCCTGGGAATGGGATGCTGGGCCTAGGGTAGGTGGCAGTGTGGGAGGGGAGCAGGGTGCATTCCCTGCTCCAGCCTAGCTGGGCACTTTGGTCCTGTGCTTGCTGATGCCAGAGCTTTCTTCTGTGTCCTCTTAGGCTCTCAATGAAAAAATCACAGACAAAGAGACAATCTCTGAAGCAGAAGCCAAGGGAACCAACCTCAAAAGGTGGGTGCACTGGTGCCTGCATGGTCCCCAGGGCAGGGAGGAGGCTGCACGGGGCTGTCCCCAGGCTTGGCAGCTGAGGGAGGATGCAGCAATGGTCCAGGGTTGTTCTGGAGGCCAAGGGCTCCCATGAGGAGCCCAGGAAGGTCCTGTCGGGTGGGAGCAGGGTGTCTCCAGCTGCCTTGTCCTCTCTCCCACAGGACCAAGTCCGTTTCCTCCATGTCAGAGTTTGAAAGCTTGCTTGACTGTTCTCCCTACCTCCCTGGAAAGACCACGCCGGGGCTGGGTGACCATTCTCGGGGCAAAAAAGCGTCTGCAGCCGCCCAGCTGCTGCCCAACGGGATCCGGGACAGCGCCGACGTTCTTCCCTCAAACTGTACATATGTGAATATTGAGCAACCTGGCCCCGACAGCCTGGCCAAGGAGAAGCTGGGCATCTCCTCCTGGGACTACTCGCGAGCAAGCAGCCTCTCCAGCCACGACCCAGCACAGAAACAAATGCAGAGGAGCTACACGGCGCCTGACAAGACGGGGATCCGCATCTACTACAGCCCGCCGGTGGTGCGGCGGCTGGAGGCACCTCTGGTGCACAACAAGGAGGGGAAGATCATGATTGAACCCGGTTTCTTGTTCACCATGGCCAAACCGAAGGAGCCGGAGGAGTCAGCCAGTGCCGAGAGCACCTACAGCCAGTGGCTGTGCAACTTCTCCAAACAGCAGCGGGAGCTCCTGGATGGCGGGACGGTGGAGAGCGCGGTGCCGGCGGTGCCCCGCTTCCCCTCGTCACTGCACGACCTGGAGATCTCCGGCAACATGAGCGATGACATGAAGGAGATCACCAACTGCGTGCGGCAGGCCATCCGCTCCAGCTCGCTGGAGAGGAAGGTGAAAAGCACCTCCAGCCAGACGGTGGGGCTGGCCCACGTGGGGACACAGACCATCCAGACGGTGAGCGTGGGTCTGCAGACTGACCTGCCGCGTGGCAGTGGCGTGCACGGCAAGAGCTGGTCCCCGCGCAGCTCCTCCCTCGTCTCCGTGCGCAGCAAGCAGATCTCCTCCTCCCTGGATAAGGTCCATTCCAGGATTGAACGGCCGTGCTGCTCCCCAAAATACGGCTCTCCGAAGCTCCAGAGGCGGTCTTCCTCCAAGCTGGATGCCTCCAAGGACAGGAGCCTCTGGAACCTGCACCAGAGCAAGCAGAATGGCTCCGCATGGGCCCGCTCCACTACCACCCGCGACAGCCCCGTCCTCAGCAACATCAACGACGGCTTGTCCAGCTTGTTCAGCGTGGTGGAGCACGGCGGCAGCACCGAGTCCATCTGGAAGCCAGGATGCCCTGAAAGCGGCCGGGCCAAGCCTGAAGCACCCAAGTACGGCCTCGTGCAGGAGTTCTTCAGGAACGTCTGCGGGCGGGCACAGAGCCCCACAGCCCCCCCAGAGAAGAAGGAGGCTGCTGGGGAGGAGGGCGGCAGGAGAGCTGAACACCCCAGCCTGGCCACCCACCACCCATCCGAAAATATCTCCCGCGTCTTGAACAAGAAAGTCCTCAAGCAGAGCAGCTGCGAGGACCCCAAGCCCTCATCCCCTGGCCAAGGGAGTAAGGACACAGCCCTGCGGGACCCCGACCTCATCTCGGCCATGGCCAGCGAGGTAACGAGGCAGGGTGACCCCCGGGGTGTCCCACCGTGGTGGGGGACGGGGTGCCCAGCCCCTCTAAACCCCCCTGTGCCCTGTCTATCTTTGCAGGACATGGCGTGTGACTGCAGCTCCCAGTCCCTCACCTCCTGCTTCGCCCGGCCATCCCGCTCCGCCATCCGCCATTCCCCCTCCAAGTGCAAACTGCACCCCGCGGACCCCCCCAGGGCGGAGGAGAAGCCGGGGGGCTTGAGTGAGTGAGGTGGGGGCCGGGGGACGCAGCCTGCCTACTTTCCACTCTCCTGCTGGAAATACACCCGCACTGGTGCCCCGCAGGGGCCCCTCTGGGAGGCATTGCGGGCGCATCTGTCTCCTAATCGTCCCCTCGCCCCCGGGGGACGCTTATGAAGCAGATGTGGAGGCTGCTGGTAGCCCCGGGGTGCATGGGGACATCCCACTGGGGTTGCTGCTTCACCTCCCGCCTGTGCAGAGACTGGCTCCCTCGGAGCCACTGCTGGCAATGGGGGGTCCTCACTGGTGCCCACCACCCCAGAAGTGTCAGGTGAGACCCCGCCGCGCCGAGGGGCCTCGCCAGGGCCCCGAGAAGGGAAGAGCAGCTGGGGGCGGCTGCTGGTGTAGATAGGGCAGGGCTGGGGTGAGGCGCAGCAGGGACACTGTGTGGATGTGATGGATGGAGGCACGATGCCGCGTTGGGTGGAGGGTGCTGGCTCCAGCCCCTGCGGCCGCTGCCAGCGCTGCCCGCGCGTCCCTGCCAGCACCATTGCTGCGCGGTTGCATCAGCCACGGGGCCGCACGTGCTCCCCGGGCAGGAAGGAGGCGGGGAGGGTCCCTGTGGTCACCCGCGCTGGGCTGGGGGGGGCCCTCCCTGGCCACTGTTCCGCTCTGGAGGGGCTGCTGGGGGTCCTTCACTGCCGGGAAGGGGCTGGGTGGCCTCCCTGGCTCCTCCAGCTGCAGGGACGGGGACACCGGTGCACAGCGTGGGGCGAGACAGTGTGTGCGCACTCATGTGCGTGCGATCTCCTGCTGCCATCCCGAGGGGCCACAGCTGTGCTGCCCCCCTCCATTGCACCCACCCCCCTACCTGGGGCCACTTGTAGTTATTTGCTCCTTCAAGTGCTGAATATACATATTTCAATTTTTTTTTTGTTTTTCTTTGTTTTGTTTTGTTTTCGTTTCTCCACTTTTGGCTCTGCCCAACTCCGGACAGCCTGCAATGTAAAACCAAGTGCTTTTTAAAAATACCGAAATGAGCTACATTGGAGATGCACCAATTGGATTAAGAGATTGTGGGCTGGGAGGCTGCAGCGTGGCCGGCGGTCTGCACCACACGTCCCTGGGTCACCACCAGAAAAAGCCTTATCTGGGGAGGGAGGAGGCAGCAGCCACAGCCCCCGCAGCGGTGCAGAGCTCCCGGGGCTGGGGGCTGCGTCCCAGCCCCACACAGAGCAGCGGTGCTTCCTCTGTGCAGCCCCAGGAGAGAACAGCAATTTCAGAAGCAACTGCCTGACCTATTTTCGAGCTGTCTGCCATAGGGGCCAGGCAGGGATTCACCCACATGGAGCTGCCTACAGGTGCCCACACCTCCTGCGCTCTGTGCATGGCTCTGGGGCTCTGTACATTGCTCCAGGACCTCTGTGCATTGCTCTGGGGCTCTATACATTGCTCCAGACGCTCTGTGTGTTGCTGTGGGGCTCTGTACACCGCTCCAGGGCCTCTGTGCATTGCCGAGTCCATGTACACTGCTCCAGGAGCTCTGTATGCTTCTCCAGGACCTCTGTGCATTGCTCTGGGGCTCTGTACACTGCTCCAGGACCTCTGTGCATTGCTCTGGGGCTCTATACATTCCTTCAGGGGCTCTGTGCATTGCTCTGGGGCTTCATACACCGTCCCGGGGTCTCTGCGTGTTGCTGTCATCTTGCAGCTTCACGTAAAAGCTGCTCCTGCTGCGGAAGCTGCTGCCCCCTCCCGTCCAGCCGCACGCTGCCCGCAGCAGGCGGCTGCATCACTGCCACGTCGCAGCCTCCGTCAGCATCTCTGCGACGGCCGCTCACTGCCTGTGTCTCCGGACACACCAGCATCAACCAGGGCCCAGCAGGCCCAGCACCAATGGCCTTTTGCTCCTGCGGCGCCTGCCCTGCCCCACGGGGATCCCGGTCACCCAGGTGTGGGACACGCGGGGCCGGCGCTGCCCACCCTCACCAGCAGCCGGGGCCGGGTGGCATCCCTGCCTGCCCCCGAGAGCAGGGTCCCTGCACCCCGGCAGGCACAGCACTGCCCTGGGCAACCTCCTGCTGTACATAGATCCTTTCGGAGTGGTTTTTTGCATTTTCATTGATAAAGAGGGGTTTTGGTTTTGTTTTTAGGGTTTTTTTCTTAATTATTATTTTTAAAGACTCTCTACTTTTGGAATGTGGTTTCTCATTTTTACAACTGCCTTCTAATTATTTGTAATATTGGTCAGTTCTGTCTTATTCTGTAAATAGCGGTGCTGGGCATTACCCAGGGGGCAGGGGATTCACACAGGCAATGGGGAAAACTTCCTGGGGGTGTGGAGGTGGCTGATTCGGCCCCAGCCCCCACGCAGCCTCTGGCCCCCATCCTCCCCCCAACAAGTCCAAGGCACTTTGGGCAAAGCCACGCTTACCCCTGCCCTGTCCTCCTGCTTCATCTCGCCAGCCCAGGCCAAAGTCACATGAAGGGCACCTTCTGCCCCGACGATGGGCCCCATGCTGTCCCCCCGGCACCATGCCTGCTTGCCATGTGATGAATAAAGGCCCTGCAACCCCTTACCCGTGCCCTTGGTGCTGCCTTCCTGGGCTACAGCAGAGGGACAATGATATCTGTCCTATCTGTGGAACTGGTGTGGGGTGGCTGCAACACCCGTGGGTGAAGAGATGCATCTAGATTCTGTCCCTGCTGTCCTGCCAGCTGCCCAGTTCATACATGGTATCTGATCCTCTCTCCCCAATGCAGTCCCTGTGTGCTGACCCCAGCTGTGCCACGCCACCACGGCTCCCTGTCATCACCCATGGGTCCTCCATGGCTGTCACCCCACACTGGGTTCGTCTTGGCTCCACGTTATTCTTGTGATGATGCTGGTGCTTCTCATGCCTCCCCCGTCCCATCCTGTCCCGCTCACCCCAGCCTGCACGCAGACCCCACACACCCTTTCCCATCGCTGCTTCTGGCTTCTTGCCCTTGAGCCCCTCATCACCTGCAGATCCCAGCCTCCTCCAGGCTCACTACATTAAACTGTCCCTCCCTGAGGTCTTCATCACCCACCATGACCGACCCCTCCTTTATTTTTCCTTTATTTTTCATCCTTTATCTTCTCCCCATCTTTCTTCATCCTCTTCTACCTTCTCTTATTTCCTTATCCCCCTCATCCTCCTCCACTTCCCCTAACTTAAGAGCCATCCTCACTTCCCACCATTGCCCTGTCCAACATTCCCATCATGCCCAGTCCTGCCCCCTCTTCATTACCTTCTCCATTTCCAATCCCCTTTATGCTCTTCTGTTTCCCACTGTGTCCTCCTCTGTCCTCCCTCATGTCCCACTATTCTTTCCTCCTCTTCTTCCTCCACCTCAATCTCCCATTGTCTCTTTGTCCTTCACCATCTCCTGATCTCCCATGTCCCATCTTCTTTTACCACCCATCATTTTGCCATCTTCATCCTCTTCTACCTCCTACTCTCCCCCATCCCTCCTCATTCCTCATACTGTCAGGGATGGGACATAGGGCGAGGTTAGATGGAGAACCAACCTCCCACCCCATCCCCACTACTCAAGGCAATTTCATAGTACAGGTAATGGCCACAGCTTGCAGGCTGGGAGGTTCATCGTGGACATCAGGAAACACTTCTCCCTAGGGCTGGTGCAGCTGGAGCTGCTCACTGGGGAAGTGGGAGGATCTCTGTGTTTGGAAGGTTTCAAAATTCAGCCAGCCAAAGTCACCAGTGTCTTCATTTAGCATTAGCAATAAGCCTTTTGGAACAAGGAGCTTGACCAGAGCCCCCTTAGGATCCCTTGAAGCACACACATGTCTGGGAGACTTCTCCAAGCAGAGGAGAATTTCCAAGAAGGGCAAGAAAGGCCAGTCATGGCTTTGAATGCAGTGCTTGGGATGCTGCGGGATGTGAAGAACCATCCCTGCCACTTTCAGCTGCTCCATGGTGCTCAAGCAGGACCACCCCATGCTGCTTGAACAGGACCATTCCGTGCTGCTTGAGCAGACCACCCTGTGCTTCTTGAGCAGGACCACACCAGCCTGCCTGAGCAGGACCACCCCATGATACTCCAGCAAGACCATTCCATGCTGCTCATGCAGAACCACACCAGGTTGCTTGAGCAGGAGCACCCTGTGCTGCTCCAGCAGGACCATCCCATGCCGCTCGAGCAGGACCACTCCAGGCTGCTTGAGCAGGATCATCCCTTAGAGCTTTAGCAGTACCACTCCAGGCTGTTCAAACAGGACCATCCCAGGTGCTTGAGTACCATGGGTCAGGCCAAAGTGGCTTCCTGAGCAGACTGCCAGATCCCAGGCCAGTGAGGTATGAGATGACCCCCTCAGACCCGAGAGCCAGGGACACTAGCATCGTCTTTGTTTTCCTTCCCTGGGGCTGGGCCATGCAAGGACACGGCCATCCCCTTCCAACAGCCTTATGGCTGCACTAGGACACAAGGCTGCTGGCGCTGCTGCCAAGGGGAGGACGGGTCTCCTCTCCATACCGAGGGAGCCCCATATCCTGAGGGACCTGCATGCAGGGCCTGTTCAGAGCATCCGGTGTCACTCACGCACAAGGGCCACCCAGCATTTGCCTTGTCATGCTGGAGGCTCCCAGCGACCCCATGGAGGGGACCCTGTCCCTTCCAAGGTGATGTGTCTGAGGGACTGTCCCACCCAGTGCAGGCAGGGACAGGGCAGCCAGTGTCTTGAGAGTGTGGGGGTGACATTTGTAAAGCGTTCCTGGCTTGTTAATCTGGGGGAGGGTGGAGGGGATTTGCTACCTGTGTTAGAAACTAGCTGAACTTACGTGTCTCCCCAAGCTGGATTTCTTATTCCAAACCTTCAAACTGTTGTATATTGTACTGGGATTTTTACATTGAATTATTGTAGAAAACAAAACTTTAAATCAAGTCTGTTAAAAAATAAACATTAAAAATCTATATGAAAAAAAAAATAAATAAAAGCTGTCTCCAAGTCCTCTTCTTACCAATGTGACAGAGCAGTGATGTGTCTCCAGTAGCAGCTTTGCTGTTTCCAACCCTGCTTGTCCCTGGCTTGCCACAGCCCCTGGTGACACTGACTATGGTGAAGACATGTCTCCTGTGGCTTTGTAATGTCCTGGGTGACAATGGAAACAGCCCCCACCTCCCTATCTGCCTGATTCTGTGGAGAGCCTGACCCCCGGTGCGAGGCAGCACAGGGTGTCTGTGTCCCCAGAAGTTGTGTCCCCACCGCAGGGCAGGGCACAGTTGATACCACAGTAAGCAATGCCTGGAGCCCTGTTGTGGGGTGCTGAGGACATGGCTGGGGTGGGACAAGCTGCTGCCTGTCCCCACTGAGTCTGGAGGCAGCTCCCGGGTGAGTTGCCTGCTGCATTTCACAGAATCACACAATCACAGATGGAAAAATCCGACGTGATTGGCAAAAATTCACAAGTTTCGGACCATCTCGGAAGGGTATGAGCTTTTCCTTTCGTGCCATGCTGGGCGTATCAGAAGGTGGAGCTATGTGCCCTCCAGCACGTCCCCCGCCTGTCTATCGCCCTTTAGCGTGTTGTTGGTACGTAAATCGCAATTCACCTTATCACCTTATCCTGAGTGGCCCATCTCCTGCAACGATGTTTGAGGCGTGATTCCTCTTAGCCTTTGACAGTCCTGGGCCTGGAGGAACCAGGTTTTGTCACAATGTTTGAGACAAGTCTTTCCAGCCTCTGACAGCGGTAGGGGACAGTGTGGTGATGTGCGTGCCCTGGCCCCACGGTTGGGCACAGCCAGCCCGGGTGCTGCACCAGGAGACCCGGCTGCAGGAAACTCCTGCCACTCTCCAGCATCGCTGCCACCTTGGAGCCTGCGTTGCTGCCACCTTGGACACTGCATCGCTGCCACTGCAGACCCTGCATTCTGGCACTCCAGGCCTTGCATTTCTGGCACTGCAGACCCTGCATTTCTGGCACCACATACCCTGCATTTCTGGCACCACATACCCTGCATTCTGGCACTGCAGACCCTTCATTTCTGCTACCACATACCCTGCATTTCTGGCACCGCAGACCCTGCATTTCTGGCACCACATACCCTGCATTTCTGGCACCACATACCCTGCATTTCTAGCACTGCAGGCCTTGCATTTCTGGCATGGCAGACCCCGCATTTCTGGCACTGCAGGCCTTGCATTCCTGGCACTGCAGGCCCTGCACGCTGGCAGCACGGGCCCTGGCACGGCAGGGCTGCAGGGCAGGCAGCTCATCGGCAGAGGGCACGCCGCCGTGTGTGCTCGCCCAGGCTGTGCTACCTGCAGGACACGGCTGCTCCATGGCTGCAGTCACCGAGTGCCCCAGAGCTCCAGCTCCCTCTTACTGCTCAATAAAACAGGGATAAAAGAAGGCAGCTCTGTTTATGGGTGGGCAAGGACAGTCTCTGAAGCCTGGGGGCAGCTATGAAGCCACATGGGGATGGCAGTTATTAAACTCCAACCTCTCTAACATGCCACTGATCAAGGCACCATCCCTCCTGAGCCCTGTTTCCCTCCCTCTGCAGTCTGGGCCCCTGCCAAACCTCTTACCAACCTGGCCCCTCTCTTCCAGAATGAAAATAGCAGCAACCAGAGCTCAAGTAAACAAATGAGCCTCTGTGAGAAGAGAGTGCATCTTTATAAGGTTAATTGGCCCCATCTAGGAGACAGATGATAGACATTTTCTCGTGGCTAGATTGCTCAAAAAGCTCATGCAAACAGCAGTAACACGTCTCCTGGGTTTGATTTATAACACTGATTGCATTACTAGCTCATCTACATGTAAAATGGTTATGAATATATTGTCTGTACTCTGCAGAGGGCTAAATTATAAGGCTCTGATATTCATCAGCTACTCTTTGAAGCTTAAAACAGCCTGAAATCCAGAGGTCTCTCTCTCTCCCAGTGACAGCAGAGGCAGGAATCAGATGGCTCAGGCTTGATCTTTGTGTTTAGCACAAGCTGGCGTGTTTTAACACCTCAATACCCCAATAACTGGGAACAGCAGCCGGAGGGTAGGGTGGCTGCTTGACCCAAAGGCTGTGGATCGAGCCAGCGTGTGTCAGATCCCAGAGCTGTGTTGGCACGAGCAGGTACATTTACAAACAAAGGAGCTGGCAACTCCCAGCAAGACTGAAAGGCTGTTATCATGGTGCTGATTAAAATTACCCCTGCAGCCAATGCAGAGGCGGCGTGTCAGCAGCAGGGAGACGTGCGAGCTCTGGTGTTTAACCATGTTCCCGCTATGTGCTGATTCATTCAGTACAAGTGAAGGGTGGCCCAGCCTGGCCAGGTGCTGGAAATTAGTGTAGGAAACCCCAGCAGGAAGATCCACAGCTCAGTCCCATCTTCCTGCCCCAGCTCCTCCAGCTCATTGTGGCCTCGCAGCTCCCAGGATGCTGCTCTGGAGATTCACACAGCACCGTCACGGGTGGGAGAAGGAGGGTGCGTTCTCCTTTTACAGGTGTGTTGTGAGAGATGATGCGTCTGCTAATCAGGCAGCTGAAGCACAACAACAAGATCCCCCAATCCCAGCAGCCTGTACTGGGCAATGCAGGAGGGAGGGACAGCTGGCGGGCGGCAGGGACATGGTGCTGTCCTGGCCTCATGGCTCGGTACGTCCTACCCGCAGTAGGCAACAGTTGCTGGGAAGAAATCATACTGTCACTGAGCCTGGTGGAGAATTTCAGCTGGACAAAGCGCTGAAAGCAAAAGGACAAATAGAAGGAAACCAGAAGGTGCCTCCCCAGATCTGCAAACCACCTCTTAGTCAATGCCAGGGCACCCATCCTACGGCAAGGAGGGCGATGAAGCATTTTCCTGGCAGTGGAGTGAACTATGGGCTCCTGTCCTGGCATGTGGAGAGACAAAAGTTTTATTAGAGAGCTGCCAAGCCCTCCCTGTAAATGCAAAATCCTCAAGACTAAGGCTGCTAAAACCAAGGGCTGGCAACTCATACTAGAAAATGTTCAATGTGAGGTGTCTTCTGAAATGCTGGGTTTGTTCCCCTTCTCAGGAGAGGATGAGTGCACTTTCCAGTTGGGGTGCTAGAAAATGTGCCATGTGTACCCCAAAAATCATGGGACTTTGCCTGGACCACGACTGCAAGGGGATTGCTGGAGGAATGCAACTTCTGTAGCTCCTGGAGAGCTTCAAAAATACCTGTGCCAGGGAGCCCACGCTGCAGGAGAAAAATCACTTGTTCACCAAAAGCTTCTTTTTATAATATGGAGACTGGAGGTAACAATAGCACTGGCTGGTGGATGGAAACACCTTGCAGGGTTTGGCTGTATCCATACTGCGTCTGCCCATGGGGTGAGCCTGGGCTTAGAGACCAGTGGTCCCAGGCTGAAACTCCAACAGGGAATGTACTAAAATTGGGCATCTGGACAGGTGTGGACTTACGTTGGAGACTTTGCCTTCACCTGTTTGGTTTAGCAGTTGAGACGGAAGTGCTGTACCCTAAGATCTAATGATTCCTTCCTGCGATTTCTTGGTTAATAACAATGAAATGAATAACATGAGGCCACCCTGCAGCTTTCCAGGACAGTGATTTCATGGCATTTGTCTAAGGAAGCTTTGTTACATGTGCTACAGTGCAGTATGAGGGTGGCTGACCTATTCAGGGTGTAAAACCTGCTGAGGTCATGTTGGAGAAGTGTAGAAAGCATGTCTGGAGTGATGCTCCCATGGAGGGAGGTACCTGAACTACTCCTGGGTTTCATCTGGGAAAAGCAGCTACGTCCTCCCAAATGGAGCCACAGAAGAAACTTTGCCCACAAGCAGTGAGGGCAGCCAGCAAACTGAGACCAGAGCAGGGAACTGCAGCATCTATTAGCACAGTTGTGCCTTTTGAAACCAGGAAACATCCTTACTGGAAAATACATGCCAACACCAGCCACTTTTGTCTGAAAAACTGATTATTTCCTCTTCGTTGGTGGGAACATTGTATGGAGTGTACAGCAATGTTGCAAACCATGGAAAACACTGAGGATCCCGGAATGGGTTGTACCTGCTTGCTGATACCAGGCCACTGCTCTCCAGCCTGCAAAATATTGCGCTAAGTTCAAGGTTATGGGCTTTTATCTTTTGAGCACTCCTTGGCGCCAGCCCAAACCACCACAAAAACTGCCTATGGCTCCACAGCAAGTTGGCTCCCTGGGCACAGCAGAGTTTTGCTCAAAGGGGTGATATTCTCCATTGAAAAGGAGATGTTCAAGGTTTCAGCAGCCTGCCTAGGCAATGCCATCAGGGCAGCCCGGCTCGAGGCAGGAAACGTTAGGGGGTGAGCTGAGAATGGTTCTGCTGCAGGAGGCACCGCCGTAGGCAGATCCTGCCTCTAAGGCCAGACTCCCAGAATCATGTTGGTCCCTTGGGAGACCCCAGGTCCAACCTCCTGCTCCAACAGGGCTGGTTGCTCAGAGGCTTGTCTGGCTGAGTTTTGATTATCTCCAACGGTTGAGGTGCTGCTGTCACTTTGGGCTCCTGTTCCAGCATTTGTCTGTTGTGTTGTTGAAAAAAATGTTTCTCACTAACTAGACAAGATCTATAACATTTTTTGCAGAGGGAGTGGTGCTTGGGGAACTGACACAGCTCACTATACTCGCCCAGCCAGTCAGTGGTGGGGAAGTGGAGTGTTGTGAATCAAAATGAAGGTTGTTTTCTGCGTGGCCATGACCTCTGAGCCTGTTTGGAAGCTGGGGAAGGAGGATTTGATCAATGGTGCCCTGGCCTTGGCGGGGCAGCACGGACTGTCCCCGAGGGGACACACAGCAGTAATGGGAGGGTATGGCTGATTTGGGCGAAATGGCTGAAAGGGGGACACCAAAAATCTTCTACAAACCACTAGGCCTAATGTAACAAGAGTAGCCACAGTGTAACAGGAATTTACTAGAGAAACAATAGCTCTATAGAGACTGGACATGGGGCAAAGTGGGATGTCCTTGGTCTGCAAGCTGGACATGTGGATTGTTCCACTAAATGAAGAAAGAGCTACATGACTTTTGCTATATAGTAGCACAAAACAACAACACACATTGCTCAAGAGATCGGGGCAAGGAGCCAACGCTGTGGGGGCAGCAGGCTGTGAGGATATTGGGGGCACTAGAGACCCCAGTGAAGACCCTTGAATACCAAAGATGAACTTGTAGCAAAGGGCGTGATTGTGTAAATAATTATGTTTAATGCATGAGCTAAATGATACAAACAAATGAATGTGTAATAGGTGTTTGTGACAAACACCAAGAGGCGCGAGTCCTGTGCTCTCAATTAGGGGAACGATCCTTCAAACATCTGGCACGCTGCAGTAGAAGTGCTGCTTTTTAACACTTGCAAAACAGTGTGAAGGAGCCTTTTTGCCGACTTTTTGGTATCACCGCTGCCATAGGTGGCATGGCTGAAGGGAGGACACGGCTGACAGGAGGACACAGCACTGATAGAGGGAACAGGGCTGACAAGGTGACATGGCTGACGGGGTGGGGACACCAGTAATGGGGAGCACGCGGCTGACGGGGGACACAACTGGTGGGGAACATGTCGTGTGAGCGGGACATGGCTGACACGGTGACATGGCCGACAGCGACACGCCACCCACCGCCGGGTGCTGCCGACCCCGGCCTGCCGGGCGGGCTCTGCCAGAGCGGGGCGGCGCTTCCCCCGTCGCCAGGAGGGCGGACCCGCCGCCTGCGCCATCCCCGCCCCCGGCTCCGCGCCGCTTTGAAGCGGGCTCGGCGGCCGCCCGCCCGCCCAGAACCGCCGGCGCCCCGCCATGGTGCTGCCCGAGGAGCAGGCCCGGCTGTACCGGCCGCGGCCCGAGCTGCTGCCGGCGGCGCACGTCCCCTCGCTGCCCCACTACGAGCGGCTCTACCAGCGCTCCGTGGAGGAGCCGCACGGTGAGCGCCGGCGGCAGGAGCCGCGGGCCTGCCCGCTCCCCCCGGGGAAGGGCCGCGGCGGGGCGGGGAGGGCCGGGGAGCGGCTCCCGCAAGGCTCCGGGGGCTGGAGGGGGCGTTGGGGCCGCAGTGAACCCCTCAAAGTGGGGTGCAGGAGCCGCCCCTCCCGTTCCTGAGAGCGGCGTCTCCCCCCGCCGTGCCGGCTGCTGGGTCACGGGCTCCGCGCGTTGCCTTTGCAGAATTTTGGGGTGACATCGCTAAGGAGTTTTACTGGAAGAGTCAGCACACGGGACCCTTTCTGAAGTACAACTTCGATGTGACGAAGGGGAAGATCTTCGTGGAGTGGATGAAAGGGGCGACCACCAACATCTGCTACAACCTCCTGGACAGAAATGTCAATGAGAAGAAGCTCGGGGACAAAATTGCTTTTTACTGGTAAATTTCTGTTTGTTGTCGCGTAGAAGGTGTGTAAATATTATGATGAAATATACAAGCTGTGTTGATTTCTACTGAGGTGAATTAAAACGTGGCAACGCCTGAGAGGCTTTAATTTTTACATAGGTACAGCAGGTGTTTGCTTTCTGGACACTCGAGCTGTGCAGTGGAGCTTCTCTGCCTGCCTGGGATGCATTGGAGTGCATTGCCCAGCGCGGTACTTGTGACTTCCAGCCCTGCCCTTTGTGGTTTTGTACCTGCCAAAAGCTGTCAGATGGTATTGAGGCAGGTGCCGTAGTTCCCCTGTGAGGCAGGTAGATGTGGGTAGAGATATGGGATGAGGAACAGCCAAAAGGAAATTAAATTTACATCTGCTGTTTTCATGTTTTGTGGGTTTGGCGAGTTTCCACTCCTGTGGCGGAAAGGTTCTTCTAAAACCTGAGCTTATATATTGATTCCTTGCACTTGAGTGTGTATAATGCTGTGAGGTTCTCAGAAAGTCTGGCTTTGCTATGTTACCTTTGGGAAGAAAAGTTAGCTTCCATCCCTAATCTGCAGTGTGTTCGTTTTGAGTGTGGTGTTTATTTACTGAGTAGTTACTAGTTTGAAAAGCCATGTGAAACTTGAAATTTTGATGTTGATGCAAAACAGGTTTCCCCAGTGACCGCTGAGATCCAGAACTAATGTTCCATTGCAGAACGAGCTCAGCTGGTGCTGCAGCTGTGTCCCCAAACTGAGAACAGCACCTTGCCCACTTGTGCACACGTTTCTGTTGTGTCGGTATGACTGCATGTGGCAGCAGAGAAGCAAAATGAAATATGCAGCATGTAAGGATGCAGTGACTTGCTGGGTTTTGGTGAATCCCTTCAACAGAGCAGCTGGAGTCTTGCTGCCATTGCAGTAAACACACCAGATGCTCTAACAATTAATGACTGTGCTGCTCTAAGTGATTTTGTGCAGCCAAAGAGTCATAACTTGTGGCAGGCATAAAGGTGACTAGAAGCTACCCTGCTAGAGAAAGGAATTAGTTTACACTGGTGTAGTTCTGGCTGTGACTGCAAAATTGTGTTTACACTAGGGTTTCTATCCATACATGTAACGACTCAGTAAGAGAACTACATTCATTGCCTAGCAAATAAACATTGATAAGATGCAGATGAAATGGTGGAAAGTATTTACTTCCTTGCTAGTTAAATGCATTCTCTAGCTCACCCAGAGGTTAAATGATTGCATCTTCTGAATGAAATCTCCTTTGTAAACTCATTCAGGTAGAGGGGTGCTGGCAAACAAAGCCATTTGGCAGGCCAGGGCTGGCAGCTGTGCTGGTCGTTATGGAGGGAGTGGGTGCATCGTTCTTCTCGCACGTAAATCTTTGGGTGACAGCCAGGCAGCAGCCAACAGCTCTAATTTGGTCTTGGTGAAGGTTTTTCTTGTTAGCTATTCTGGCAGCTTTTGTAGGGATATTTGTGATGCTGAGCAAAGCTTGCAGCCAGTATTAAAATGGTGAGTGTCTGTCAGTCGTGGTGTTCACAGTGCTAAAAAATACAGTTTCTCTTCCTGCTTACAGGCAGTTTTCCCTGACTGTTTTGAGATAAACTCTCCAATGTGGTTCTGTCACAAGTGACCTGGCACTGGGGTGTCTGGAGCCACCAGCTGGGGATGTCGGAGGGATGGAACAGACACTGAATGCGATGTGTGCGGTGCTGACCTGTGAGCTTGTGGCACTGAGGTCTGGAGCAAGCAGAGCGAAGGGTTGCGAGTTGTAAACGTGTTCTTCAAGGAACATGTATGTACTTCTCAGGACACATGCTTTTCTTCCATAACCAAATGTAATTGCTGTCATCTTGTCCTTTTGCATTTTGTGTTTAACACTCTATTGAATGAGCCCACTTTGCTAAAATACTTGAGACTTGTCACACTGTATGAAAGGTCAAAAAAGAAATGAGAGCCTCTGGGAGCCAAAGGGGATTCCTGGGAAAAACTTGGATTTAAAAACAAAAAATACCTTGGCCACTAGCTTGCTTCTAAGAAAGTCTATAGCCTGTTAGATGGAAATAGGTGTTGAGATTATACCAAGGTATCAGTGACTGCCCGGTTATATGAGAGCTTTGAAAAGATGCAAGATCATGGTCTTTGCTTTCAGAGAGGAGAAATTTGTGAAAAAGTGAATAATGTTTCAAGGCATTGTTGAGTGTCCCTAAGAGATACGTCCTGAGGAACCTCAGAGCTGCCGTGCGCTGCCAGCTGTGGCCGTCTCGAGTTCTGCATGGGCTGGAAGGTGTGAGCAGTGTTCATCATCCCCATCTGTTCTGGCCAAGAAGCTGCTGTGGAGGTTCCTGCACCACCACCATCCTGAGGCTGCCCAATTGGCTCTGCTCGTAGCCTCTGATCCCAAACCACATGCAGCACAAAGGGCAGTACATGGGATTGCTTCATGCTGCAGAACTCGTACTTTACTGTCATGGTATCGTCCTCTTGGTGCTGTCAGGACTGTGTAGTTCAAAAGGACCATCCCGAGTCCATAGGAGACACTTGAATTTTTCCTGTTAGCTGTTTCATTATGTTTTCTCTTGCTGCTTGTGAATGTTACAAGTATTTCTCTTTCTGCTGCTTTTGATTCCTCTTTTCTCTGTTTGCTATTGCTGATGTGGCCTAAAAGAGGAACAGGAAGCTCCAGGAAATGCTTCTGATAAAAGTGCTGCTCTCAAAAGCGAAATCTCTTTCACAATCATGTGGAAAGGCTGAAGTCAACGCTGTGGTTGCCGTGCAGGTAGATACCTGCAGTGGCTTTTGCAGGCCTTGCAGGTGAAATGCACTGGGCAAACTAGCTGGGATGCTGAAGGCGCTTGCAGGGACTTAAAGCATCACTGAGGACCTCACCGGTGATGGAGGGAGTTAATTAGAGTGAGAGCACAGTGTGCCTTCTCTGTGCTGTAGCCAATACCCGTGTCGCATGGACAAACCCTTAGTTCTGTGCTGAAGTGCCGGTTAATCATCTCATATAAACATCAGCCTGGGCAGCTTGTGGAGGTAAAAATATGACCAGGTGGGGATTCAGAGAACAACACTGGTTACAAAACTCTTTTAATTAGGCTCTGGGATGTGAAGGTGCATGGATGAGCCTGTTCCCCATGTAACCTGTGTGTAGCTGAAGCACTACGTTCTTGCCTTTGTTTCTCAAACCAGTCACCCCAGTTGCGGTACTGGTGGTGCCTGTTGGGACGGGGATGGCAGGTGGAGCTTTGCATGCTGGTTTGAGCTTCCTGTAGCCTGGCTGTGTGGGCTTGGCAGAGTGTTACTGGGTTTTCCCATCTTTTGGATGTTGTACTCTGCGTTCTTAGGTTTGCATATGAAAAAAAGAGGGCTAGAAAGGGGAAACAAAGATAGTAAAAGCTGCCAGAGCTTACTGGAGCTTTGTTTAAACAAAAGAATAACTCTGTATGGTTCCCATTGTGGGTCTAGAACAAACAAAACATGCAAAGAAAAAGTGAAGATGTTTGTTTTTTTTTTTTTTTTTTTTAAAAAAAAGGTGTAATAAAAGATTTAGGAGCTTGTAGCTGTGAGATTTCTTCCAATAAATCTTTCTGTAAGGAAAACACAAAACCCAACAACAACTATAGGGCTTATTAAAACAAACAAAAACCGATGCAACAAACCCAAACAACCAATAGACAGCACACCACACAAACCCAGAGTCCAGAGCACTCTTAGACCTTTTAATTGGGGAACTGGCAACAGTTTTTGGACATCAGGTTTCCGGAGAGGATGCTGAGTGTCAAATGCTGTTTGGGTCATAATGTGCTGCTGGGGCCCCATGGGACAAGGCCACCCTGCTGGTTCCTGGATCCCTGGGGCTGCACCTTCATCTGGTGGCCATACCTCCCCATGGAGTTCTTCATGCTGGGATCTGCCATCCCGGAGTCTAAAACTGAAGTTGGATGAAGCTGTGTTTCAGTTGCATTTCTGCCGGAAGGGTCGAGGTGTCTTCTGTTTGCAGCAATAATATTACATTAAACTGTGAAGAACCGAGTGCTTGGGCTCCATAATCAGACTCTTTAGAAACCTTTGCAGATATCAGGCTTCCATTACTGTTGTGCACAGATGCTGTGACTGAGGATGCTGGCTGTTAACATCCAGACTTTCAGAAGTGCCTAATTGTGGGCAGCTTCTACGCGATGCACTCAGCCTCAGGGCTTCCTATGCCAAAGTGACTCCTCCTTTCTTTAGTAACTTCCTGGATGACTTGTCATACCGACAGTGATGTGGCCTCTTTCAACGCTGTTCTGGTAGTGGAAGCACATCCCTAAGTCACACAGTTTGTTTAAAGAACAAAAATTCACTGCTGGGAAGGTGGTTTTTACTGATTCCCATTTGCAGACATGTGCCTGTGGGCTGCTGAGAGCAAAGAGATGTTGCAGGTGCTACCAAAGGGTCCTACCCAAAGCTGCTGCTCAGCCATTACTACCAGGAGGGATTCCTGCCATGGGGAGCCTGAGTAAGCTCTAGGGCAGTGAGAAGCATCACGGAAAAGTTCCATGTGTTTGTTTTATGCTTGGTGGCACTACCCAGGCTCAGCACAGCTCCTTTCCCTGATGAGGACTGTCCATAGGAAATGGGGTGACCCCACTCAACCCAAGAATCAGAGAGGCTTTCTGGGGTGCATCCTCAATAATCTATGTCATCTCCCCATCAACTGTGCTAAGAGTGGAGTGATAGATTGGTGGTCCTGGCAGATATTAATTATTCTGGAAGCATTGCTGGACAGTACAATGCTCTGCTTCTGGAAATCAGTCAGATTAGGTGCACCTAAAGTAGGTAATAAAATACAGTGAATGTACTTGTGTTTTATTAAGCTACAGATATTGTACCCTCCTTCAAGGGCAGCTAAATGTGTAAGAGCAGCAAAATACCTTCTTCAGGCAGATGCTGTCCCATGGTCTTCCCGTGTGTGGAGTGTGCTGTGAGCCAGGGGACTGAGCGCCAACTTACTCAGGCAGCTGGCAGGCACCAACTCACTTGATAATCATTTTTCCCTTCTGAGGGCTGACTGGGAAGCAGAGCCCCTGACTCAGCCCTGTCAGGTACGCACACTGGTTTGCAGGGAAGTGCTGGGGAGGATGGTTGGTTTGATGTTTTGGCGGTGTAAAGCCCTGTTCTGGCTCTGCAGAGCCTTTTCTGCCATGGGATGCAGGGCAGGAGCGGAGAGCAGGCAAGTGCTCTCAGCCTTGTGCTGTTCTGCTCTGCAGTGCAATGAAGGAAGGGGACAAGTATTAAAGGTTGGTGACCACTTGATTACACAGTGCCTGTGGTCTCGTCTGGTTTTGCCTATTCAGATGCACCCCTGGACTTTGTCCCTCTGCAGGAGAGCGTTCAGCATTACTGAAGATTTTCTCTGGAAGTAGTTTTTACTGAGCTCAAATAACCCATAGTCCTGCTCCTGTAGGCTGAATAGGACTTCTGTACTCTGTTAAGTCAAGTCTGTAAAGAAAGCAAGCACTTGGGCAGCACTGGGGTGGTTGTCCCATGGCTGGGCAGTAAGGAGAGGGGTTGTGTAAACTCTCCGTCTTCGGAACATGCACTGGCAGCAGCTTCGAGCAGCTTTCATTTGGATTGTGTCAGAACTGTTGCTCCCAGCCTTTTGCTCTGAAACCCTTAGTAGCTGCTACTGGTAGGGGTACAGTACCATCTATATAAATGCAAGGGAATATCCAGGAAGTATTTGACCAGATAAACAAGTTGGATGTCAAGAAGCACCCAGGATTAGTTGGCATGTGCCCAGAGGACTGCGGGAACTTGGATGTGGAATTGCAGAGCTGCTGGCCAGGGTGTGCAGTGTGTTATTGCGAAGGGCTGCTGTGCCAAGGACGGGGAGGTTGCCAGCCCCTCTCCCGCTAGAGAGGACAACAGAGGGGTCCTGGGAACCAGTAAATCTGACTTGTATCCCTAGTGGGACAGTGAAATCGAGTCACTGTGCACAGACCCGTCAGCTGGGAAAGGTGATGGAGCCACTGTGAGGTGCTGGCAAACCTACCAGAGTGCAAGGCGAGTGGCACTGGGTGCACGGGTATGGCTGTTTCCAGATCGCCTTCGTGAAGTTTCCCACAAAAGGTTGTTCAAGAACATGATTTAACTGTGAATGAAAGAAAGGTCCTTCTGTGGAGCTGGTTTAACCTTACCCTTTGCTTCCTCGCTTTTAATGGTCACTTTTCAGGACCAGCAGCAGGCCCCCCAAGGATCAGTGTCGCAGCTGAACTGCTGATGGTGGACAGGCTCACATGCCCTCCATAAACAGCATCTCCTGGAGACAAAACACCAGACTTTGGATCTGACCCAGCGTGGTATTTTGTTTTAGTCCAAGAGGTTCTTGGCTGAGCTGCTGTGAACATCCCAGTGCAATACTGCTGTGTAAATGAGACCTGTGGTGGTGCTTGTGTTCTTCTTTAGTATCTTTTCCTTGTGCTGCTCGTTGCTCTGACAGAGGGTCTGTTGATTCAGCACAAAATATTTAATAATTCTTCATTAATTTCTTCTTAGACCCCTGTCTTAAAATGTTGGCTTATACCCTGTCCAGAACCGCCTTTCTGCACGGTTCTGGGTGTGTGGTTGCACAATAAATACCTCGGGAGTGGCGAGGGCTGTGCGTGCCAAGACAATAGCTCCTGGATTTTCCCATCTGTGAAACTTATATCTTGTAATGCTGGCAGATGTTGCAGGAACCTTGTTATAAGAGTAGTTTACTTACTGTTAGGAGGGGCAGCGCAATTATACAGTGATGGTGCGTGGTGATTATTGGCAGGAGAATTGAAACCTGGGGCGGATGAATAGAGTTCATGGCCAGAGAGGGTGGTGAACTCCCGTACAGACTCAGATCATGGAAGATCCAGCCTTCAGTTTGCTCATTGGACTAGAAAACCTGATTATTTCATTTTAGCAGTGTGAATGGCTTGTGCCTTCTCCCTGGCACCCTGGTGTGAATGGAGCAGAAGTGGACAAGGACTTGGGCTCGATATGCATGAGACTTGCTCCAAGTAGGGGCGTTTACAGGGGACAAAGTCATCACGCTTTGCCAAAAGAGGTGCAGCTGGGTGCTTGTTCCAAACCCGGCATCTTTCCTGTGGGTAGATGCATTTGTGCTGCTGACCTTTCTGTGCCCAGTGCTGTCAGGCTGTCGTACTGATGGACAATGCTTTGGCAAGACCTCCTGGCTCCCACCAGCGCCGTGAGCCTGTCTCTCCAATGCCCAGCCCCGCATCCGGAGCAGGGTTTCAGTTCTCTCTTTGCATTTCTGCACTTGTTGTAAATGTCGAAATGTTGTGTGATATGAAACCACGAGCACTGGCCAGTTCCCCGTAAATTCAAAGCCTATCGTTTTTGCAGATGTCACCTCCGTTTTTTGGCGGAATCCCTCAAGGAAGTCGGTGGCCTTCCTGGTTACTTTTTAACACCTGGGTTTCTACTAGTGAAGCATGTTCTGCATTTCTGTTGCCACTGGCCATCTTCTACAAGATGTTCCTTGTATAGAACGATACGATAGTCCAGCAGGTGACACTGGCCATCACCTATAGAGGTTTCTGAGACATGAAGTTGAAGTGTCCACCAGAAGTTTAATTTCTTATCATGGCCTTGATGAATGTTGCTTGAACCTCCATTGAAATCAGCTTGCCTGGCTTTCAGTGTCTGGAAAGGTCTTGAAAATTTGGCAGTGAGCTCCATCCAGAGATGCAGCATTTCCCAAACTGGGGTGTTTTCCAGCTGCAGGCAGCTTGTTGAATATTTGACTTCTAGGAGCTTCATCCAGGATATGTTTCATGGCCCAACTGCAAATTGTTTAAACAAGGAATTAGCTCTTTTCCCATTGATGTGGTAAAACTAGTCCACGCTCCTCTGAAAATATTACTTAGGGTAAACATCTCAAATGCTTCCTCTTGCGTCAAGCTCTCGCATTCTTCTGCAGCATTCTGTGCATTTGGCTCGCAGGGTTAGACGTGCTGGCCAAAATTGATGACCTCCTGAATGACTCTTGCATATGAGCTCCGTTGCAACACAATGTAATCGTTTTGTTAAAAAAAAACACTTTAATTTTTTTTTAATTTAAATATCCTAACCTTTCCTCTAAATAAAATAGGTAAAAAGCCATCATTTTTCCTCATTGGCTTTTCTGCTGTTTTGTAAAATACTTAAGAAAGTAAGAACATAATTAGCTAGTGCGTATCCTCTTGATTTGGTGGTTACTCAATATCAGGCAAGTAGGAAGAATGCGAAGCCCCAGAGGAGCAGAATTCCCCTCGCTGCCGAGCAAACACCCGTCAGCGCCGGGTGGGTATTTACGTGTGCTCTGTATTACTTGTACGCTGCCTTATTTTGTCATATGTCACAAAATCAGAGTAGATTTCCCTCAAAGAGGGGCTTGCTGACTGCTGTCTATCTTGTCTTCTCTAAAACTGTTACCCGTGAGTGTTCTGGCTCTCGGATGTGAGCTCAGGCTGTACAGATCCATCACGGTGACTTTATTCCCTTGCTGGTGTTGGCTGATGAACCAGCCGCAGTGTAACCTGGGGGGTGTCAGTTCCTTTAGAGATGTCAGAGCATCCCACAGTCCAAAGAAAGTGGATTTTAGGGTGTAGATTGGCAGGTGAGTGAGAAAATGAGTGGGAATTCTGCAGAGCCAAGAAATAAATGTTCTGGTTTGTTTTTTTGGAGCAGTGTCCACCTCCAGCTGGGCTCCGTGCTGTAGAGATTGCTCAGAGTATGGTGAACAGTGGCTGGACTGCACAAGATAAATATTCTTTCATTAGTTGCCTCTGGTACTTGTTTAGGTTCTGAAAGGCTGCAAATAGCAAGAGTAGCTGAGAATGTATTGAGTGAGCAGGAAGGGCTGAAAGATTGATGTGGTTTTTCCTATGGGACGTGAGCAGCCATGCAGGGTGTCGGGTGTTTTCTTTGTAGGCTGTGTTTCCATTTGGCTATTTTTAAAGGTGATCAGAAGACTGATTCCCTGATCACAGAGCAGATGGTGGCCCAGTGTCCCTTGAGAAATACGCTCCATTTTAGCTGTTTTGTAAAATAAAGGCACAGTAATGCCTGTGTTTGGGTTGGTTGGGCATCGGGGCTCCGCTTTGGCACGGCACAGTGCTGTTTCCCAGCCTGCTGGGGGTTTCTTTACAGCAATAGGAACCCATTCATCCCAGGTACATGATCAACTTTTAATTGAGATGGTTTGGCTCAGAGATGGAGTCGGCAGTGGAGCTTTGTTAGGCCCAACCTACATATATGGAGGACACTAGAGGGGAAAGTCATAGGGTGGTTTTAATACAGGTCTCAGAGTTAACTGTATGGGTTTAGAAAGTGATGCTGTTAAATTGATAAGTCTTTTCACTGGGATTCTGCCGTCAGGTTTGCTCAACACTGTGCTCTCAGTGCTGCCAAATACTTCTGCACCTTTTCAGCAGCCCCTCCCAGGCTGCGCTCCATCATTACACAACTTCTTCTTTCTTGATCCTTGTCATGATGCAACAGGATTTGAGCAGGACTGCAGAGACCGTAGCTTTCTGGTAAACCTTTTACTCATAAAACCTCTCAGCCTTCCCAGAACTCCTTTGAGTACTTGCTGCAATGCATTACTGTGGTGCGAGATCGGTGATGTTACGCACAGGCAGGGCTGGGCAGTCTGTCCTGTTATTATGTAATGTTCTCATGAAGGTTTTTTGCAAACCCAGTTCAACCTTCCCAGCTCCTTCCTGGAGCTGATGGTGCAGACCCTGCTGGAGACTGAGGGACCTGGGGGGTTCAGCTGGAGAACAGGAGCTGAGAGGAGACCTTCTGATCTCTGAACTGCCTGAAAGGAGCTTGGAGCCAGGGGGGTCGGGCTCTGCTCCCCAGGAACAAGCGCCAGGAGCAGAGGAAACGGCCTCAAGTTGCGCCAGGGGAGGTTGAGGTTGGATGTGGGAACAATTTCTTCCCCAAAGGGCTGTGGGGCATTGGAACAGGCTGCCCAGGGCAGTGCTGGAGTCACCAGCCCTGGAGGGGTTGAAAAGGTGTTTAGATGAGGTTCTTAGGGATGTGGTTTAGTGCTGGAGTTAGGTTAATTGTTGGACTTGATGACCTCGAGGGTCTCTTCGAACTGAAGTGATTCTATGACCCTTGTGCTTTGGGTGCTCTGCTTGAAAGTGTCTCCATATTGAACAATCCATGCAAATACAAGCACTTTTTTTCTGATGAAATGGTGACTTCTTCTGATTATCTTGCACAGCTGGTGTCTCTGAACTTCACATTTCAATGTAATCTGTTCTCTCAAGGACGTATTTTAGAGGGCTCTCTCCACTCAGATGTTGTTCCTGTGTCAGATGTGATACGTGAGGCTGGGGATGGAGTGAGAAACGGCATTTTTTGCGGTTTTGACAGCAGCCGTTCCCAAACTATGACGCTGTCTCCAGGCGGACCCTTCTTCAGGCTGCAGATTTGCTGGCTCTCCCGAGAGCAGCCGAGGCCAGATGGCAACGGGAGGCCCGGGAGCAGCTGACGGCCGCGGGAGCCGATCACGCAGCCCCCGGGTGCCAGCGCAGGTGTCGGAGGGGCTGGGGCTCTCGCTGTCCACGCGACACACACGTGAGCCCGTTCCCCGGGTGGCCGAGCTCCGCCTGGCATTTCAGCTGCTCTAATTCTGGACGCGGGGCAGATCGGGGGCCCGTGAGCCCGTCTGGCTGCCCCCAGTGACCTTGCACGTGCGGAGGAAAGGTCCTTCCTTCACCTCGTGCTGTGCTCTGGGAGAGCAGGAGCTGCAGAACCTGCTGCTCCCATCCCGTGCTCCTCATGCAGAAGTTTGGACCTGTGCTTAAGATTTTGGGCTCTGAGCGTGTTTTAGGTCAGATGGCGCCAAAGATGTTTCGGGGCAGACATTCCCACAGTCCCCATGTGTGCTTTGCTGGCTCGCTCTGATTCCCTGCTGCAAATTATTCCTGTGATGTTGCATCACATGAGAATGGGCCCTTTCCCTCTTCCAACACCTTTTTCAAACTGCGTTTTCTTGAGGCTGTTTTCCAGTAGCTACATTGCAGAGCCTTTTTCCTGCATTAAGCAAAACGGCTCTGTGGGCTTCCGTCACCTCTGCTGCTCAGGGAATGAAACCCGCTGGCTTTGGGATGCTTTGCTTTGCTCTGAAAACTTGCCTTCCAGGTGCCCCACAGCCCAGCTGTGCTTGGTAACTTTGGGTTAATGCTTTTATTTGAGGGTGACGTGTTACAGGAGCTTAGAGGAGAAACTTAAATGATCTTCAGCCCTGTTAGTCCTCAGTGGGAGCATGTACAGGGGTCAGATGGGCTTTGTGCCTTAGTTTGCTTTGGCCTGTGATTTTTCTGTTCCCAACTCTCTGCGGGTCTGCAAATGGTCTGGCAAGTCTTGAAAACTTGTAACCCTCCACTTGTTTGGCTTCATTTAATCATTTTCTGCTGTAAACCAGCTTCTCTTAGTGGTGTTATAACCCTTGTAAACTGTAATTATCATTGGCAATTACCTTGGAAGCCATAATTCCCATTGATGCAACCTGTGCTTCCTGCTGCTCCCTGCAAATGCTGCAGCAGTGTTGCACAGGGGAGCTGTATTAATCCATTACTCAGACAGGATATGCAAATTATTTTTATTTAGAAATCTGGTAAAAGAGAGAGACCAAACAGCATTGCTGATTTGGTTTTGGGTCAGCTTTTCTTTGTCCATTTGGGTGCCCTGTAGCAGGTTAAGAAGGTACCTCCCCTCCCTACTGCTTGTTATCTCACAGCTGAGATGGGCTCTGCTCACTTGGATGGGCAAGGTAAGGTGCTCTTGGTTACGTGATGAGTGGTTGAAGCCGTCCCCTGCTTTGAAGAGTCCTGTAGTCAGCCCTGATGCTTGGCAGAGCGCGGAAACTTCTTAACCTGCTTTGGCACAAACACCCAGACGTATATCTGCCTGCAAGTCCCCTCGCCTGCGCTGCTGCTCCGCACCCCGACCGCTGCGCAGCATCAATGCTTGAGTCAATGTGGCTCTAAAGAAATGTTCACCTGCTCATCTTTTGCTAGACCGTGCGATCACTCTCACACGGAAGCTTAACCTTGATTTAGCTACATGGGCACCGGGTGAAGTGTGTCTATGGCTCTGCGTCTGCCAGGTCTGACTCCCAGCTGAGCAGGCAGTCGGTCCATGAGTCTCCTGTAAGTGTGGTCGTGCCACAAGTGTTCAGGTTCCCACCAAGTTTTCTCCCTGCCTTGCCCAGGGTGAATTCTCCACGCGATCGTTTCTTGCTGAGGTGCTGGTGGGGCCACTGAAGGTTTGTGCTGTGTGGGTTGTGTGCATCACGGTGCCTCTTCAGAAGCAGAGAGAGCCCTTTATTTTAACTGCTGGCAGAATGGAGCAGTTTGAGAAGTGCTCTGTAGAGCCTCTGCTCCCTCTAAGATGTTGACAGGGACCTATTTTGTGTAGTCCTTGGCACCACCATCCTGCCCACCACTGTGGTGATGTCCCTGATGCCCTTGGGCTATGTAGTCCTTGCAAGGAATGGATGCAGGCAGCTACGAAGCTGTCTGCTCTGCATGAAACCTGACTTGTTCATCAAGGCACCGATGTGGAGGAGAAAGCCTGCCTCAAGAAGTCCCCAGTTGTGCATCTGTGTGTTTAGTTTAAAGGCCATGCATTTACTTAGTCAATGGGTGGTTTAGCTGAGACCATCTGGCCAAAAAATGCCTTTCTTCAGCTGGGCGAGCACACAACACGCAGTATGTAAAACATGAGCTTCCCAAGTGCTAAAAAACTCATATGCGTTCCTGCTGTGACCCAGATGATACTTTAAAATTTTGCATTACTACTTGCTAAATGCAGGACACAGTTTGAGGGAGATGAGGAGAACATCAGACTCAAACTGTGTTTCACCATCTATTTCATCTAATGATGTATCTGGAAAGTTTG
This sequence comes from Nesoenas mayeri, assembly GCF_963082525.1. Taxonomy (NCBI): domain Eukaryota; kingdom Metazoa; phylum Chordata; class Aves; order Columbiformes; family Columbidae; genus Nesoenas; species Nesoenas mayeri. The sequence continues at coordinate 14,655,195 of NC_137562.1, forward strand.
GGGAGCTGAAAATTGGTTTTTCCTTTCAGAAGAAAGCTTGCTGTTAAATCAAAGATAGCATGCTAGCAAACACAGCAGTGCCGCTGCCAACTATTTTCATCCCCAGTTCTTAAAAAGAGATCTATTTGGAGGATGTCGAATTCTGCAGGGCTTGAGCTGCACGCTGTAGATATGGAGGTGAGTGCTGCAATCATGTTTTCAGAAACGTTGTTTTTATTTCCTTTACAATTTAAATTGAATTTCAATTTAATTGAGTCTGTGCAAGAGGCTCAGGACTGACAGCTCTTACTTATATCCCATGCCGATGGGAAGATGCTGCTCGCAGAACTTTGCTGCCAGGAGTTTACAGGCTGGCTTTTGACGCACAGAGTACTTGGTAGCGTGCGAGTGGGCATTCCTGTAAATGCCCCGTCTAAAAGACATAATTCTCTGGGCTTTTGTGCCAGAGAAGAAGACAAAGCAACCTCTGAGAGCTGCTGCAACCTGCTGAGTGTAGCTGTGGGCACTCCAAACTATTTTCAGACACTGGGAGACATAAAGTGCTCATCTGCTCTTGCAAGATTGCTCGGGGGCCTTTGCTGGAAATGTGGTGAAAGGAGGAGCCCTGTCCTGTAGAAATGTGGATGTGACTCATTTCACATTAAGCACAAGATCATCTTAAAATCCAGAGCCTGAGGTTTGCCCTGCTGATGCTAGTGGAGCTCTTTCACAGTCACGCAAATTAATGGAAAGGACTATGAAAACCTTTGCAAAACTTTGACTTTCTCTTGGACTTTGCCTTTCTCCTGCAGTGCCCCGCGTGCACTGGCTTTGAGGACAAGCCTGGCTGCATTCCCTGGTCTGAATTTCCTTCCCGAAGCCCAGTGAGGAGGAGGACCTGCTGTATTTGAGATGCGCCTCTTGTGTGCAGGGCGAGCAGGGACATCTGAATGGTTCCTCACATCTGGGTGGCTCCAGGCAGGTCCATGTCCCTCAGGGGCACCGTGTGTGGTGGCTCTGCAGGGCTGCGCACCCCAGGACCCGCAGTTTGCTGTGTCCTGGCTGCCGTCTCAGCAAGTGTTTGCTGCTCAGTGCTGCCTTTTAGGAGGGCTCTGTCTCCATCCCACCAGCAGCCCATCTTGTGGCAGCAGCGACCACCCCTGAAGCAAACTGGCACCTGCAGAGACCAGTTTGAAGAGCGGGGCACGGCCGGGCTCCGCTGGAATCTAAGAAGATGCATTAGAAATGCGGCCAGTGAGGCAGGGAGCTGACATGTCGTGGATTGTGGGGTTTTTGTTGGTGATTTAGCACACAGAGCCTTCCTTTCCCTTCTTAGGCGGCTATTGCACCACCAAGTTGATGGACAAACCTGGTTGCTCTGGCACAGGAGATCTACATGGTCTCTGCTGCTGTGTCCTTGGCTAAATCTGCCTCCAGCCAGAACAGCGTTTCACCTACAGCACCCAGCAGAGCCTCCAAATAGCACCCACGGGCTGCCTGCCTGCCTACCTGCCTTACATGGGAAGCCTTCCAGATGGGACAGCCTGTGCTAGGCTTCCCTCCTAACATGTTTATTTCTTGCTAAAGGTTGTAATTAGATCCTACGTGGCAGCAGAGCAAAGGGATGTCCCTCTCCCCGCCCTGTTCTGCAGGTTGACGCTGGGCTGGGGGCTGGGTTGTCCAGGATCTGCCCACAGTACCCTGCAGACCCCAGTGCAGAGATCTTCAGGTGAGGGATTAGTGATCTGGGATGCTCCAGCTTGCATTTTGGAAGCATTATAATTGTCTTTAAGAGATATTTCATAGCAAGGGCCATAGCTGAGGGGCAGAGCTGCACACACACTGATACTGGACATCTGGACCCAAAGAGATTTGCACAGTGCTGGCCTGGATGTTGCTGCATCTGTGGTGTAGATGTACCAAGGAAAACCTCTGCATGGCAAGGGAAGGCACTTAGCCTGCAGCCAAATGCAACAGAAGCTGATGCTCTTCCTTCCAGATCAGTTACAGCTGCTCAGTTCAGCACTGAAATCAACTCTTGGATCTTTGACCCTCAAATAATAAAATAAAAAAGAAAACTCTCTGATTGCCTGGTTTCTCTTTACTAGCTGAGAGCCCTGCTGTAAGGGACCTTGTCTAATGATTTCACATGCATTTAGCTCAAAGTGATGCTCTTGGTCACGATGGGGAGAGAAAGCTGCTCAGATGCCAGGGCTGAGCATCGTGTCCTGGGCACTGGTTCTCATTCCCACGCTTTTCTTTTTGTATTCTTGTTTCTTTCCTCTTTGAACTTAAAAGGGACCAAGCTTGCATAAAGGGTCAAGCAGGGAACCCCTTGCGGGAGCCACTAATGGGAAGACATGCTGCCCCGTGCACATCAGTGCAAGTATTGGTAGATACAATTGCTGCAGAGTCCTATGGAAGCCAGGAATATAACTAAAATAATAGAATCACAGAATGGTTTGGGTTGGAGGGACCTTCCCAGCTCCCCAGTGCCCCCCCTGCCATGAGCAGGGACATCTGCACCAGCTCAGGGTGCTCAGAGCCCCGTCCAGCCTGGCCTGGGATGTCTCCAGGGATGGTTCATCCACCACCTCTCTGGCCAACCTGGGCCAGGCTCTCACCACCCTCAGTGTAAACAATTTCCTCCTCATGTCCAGCCTGAATCTCCGCTCCTTTAGTTTAAAACCATCACCCCTTGCCCTATTGCAACAGACCCTGCTAAAAAGTCTGCTGTTAAAAAGCTCTTGAATGGGATGGTCCAAGTGTCACCACCAGTTCTGAAACCCCTGTACTACACGGGGCAGGAGGTATGGAGCTTCCATCAGTGGGCTTCTCCCAACTCTGTGTTCCCACCAGGACTGTGTCTGCTGTTGGAGCACATGGCCACTGACACAGAGTGGTACAGGTTTACGTGAGAAATGATGGTGTTTCTTCATTTCTGCAGTGCGGGAGCCCTCCTTCTATTTGCATTGCTGGGGGAAGGGGGAGCAGTGGCTAGTTTTAGCTAGAATTCAGTACATATTTTTTGTATGCTTTGGACTGTTTGAGATGTTAAAGAAGTGAGGTTGCTGTTCCCAACTTAGACAGCGCCTGGCTGCAGTCCTAAGGGAGGTCATGGCGTGGAGGTGCTTCCTGGCTTCTCCCCAACATCAGAGGTTTTCATTTGGCTGCATATCCTCAAGGGGACACTTTTCCAGGGGGACTGTCAGCTGAGAGTGACAGCTCTGTTCTTTGATGGATCACTAATCTTTCGGTGCTGACTGCCTTGGGGAGAGTCCTGGGAAAGTGTCTCCCTCCCGGGTGTGGGAAACTGCTGCAATGTGGAGTGTGAAGTCATTTCAGATTGTTCAATAACCTCCCGATCTGCTGGGAGTGCCACCTCATTTGCATGGCTGAGGCGTTGTGTCACGTTAAAACGGGCTGGTTTTTACTTTGGTAGCAAACCATTTCCATAGGGATGCAACATTCCCGTTCCATCTCTGGATGCATCTCTTGGCTCTTCTTCCCATTCCTGTGTCTAATGGCAAAGTCCCACTGAACCACCACCGGGGCAGCAGGAGTCCAGAGCTGTTTCACAGAGGATCATGGAGAGAATAATGCAGAGCAGGCATGGCAGTGGACAAATACATATGAGTATATTTATCTATGACCTTGGAAAATAAGACAGCCCTTGGCATCCCATCGCGGTCCATCAGTCAGTAGGTATTTAAAGGCTGAGTGTTGCTGCACGCCAACACTGGCCAATGTTTCATGCAGATGTATCTTCAGACATACGTGTGTGTGAGCAAGGGTGCTGCACCATAAATCCAAGGTTTCTCTTGGGCATATGCACTCTTAGCTTTGGTTCTTTTAGACCTTTTTTGCCTCTCTTTACTCCAAAAGTACCGTGTATTTCCACTGCATGCATTCGATCGCTGTCAGATGTAGTGATCTGCACAGGGATGGGGACTTTGGGCTAAATTGTTATACTATTGGAGAACTTGAGTCCAGGATTGGATTTCTGGGGTTTGGTCATTCTGTGCTCGGAAGGGCAGGTGAGGACACACGTGTTCAGAGCAGTAAGTATCTGGATTTGTAGTGTCACTCTTACCTTGTACTGCTTGTACATTAACAAATATCACCTTGTTTTTGCAGGGAGGGCAATGAACCTGGGGACTCTGCGAAAATCACATACAGCGAGTTGCTGCACAAAGTCTGTCAGTTTGCCAATGTCCTCCGCAGCCAAGGTACGTGGCTGAAGCAATAGGACCACTGGATGCTGGGAAGGTGGTACATTAGGATTTTGGAGATTGGGTTCATTTTTTGCATGGTTGCCAGTCTGTTGAGAAATTCTGTGCAAAATGCTTCACTTGTCTGGCTGCTTCCACAGTTGTAAAGTGGGGTGGATGCAGTTTTGCTCTGCAATGCACTTTTTGGGGCTTAGGAACGTGGTTTAGTGATTTAGATTATAGTTGGACTCGATGGATCTTAGAGGGTCTCTTCCAACCAAAATGATTCTATGACTCTGTGATGTGGAGATTCATCTCTGGCTCTGTCTGTGAAAGTGAATCAGTGTTGGTCTTGTCAGCTGGACAAGAAGGAAATCTGTGCTCTAAACTTTCTGCTTTGGGGTTTTCCAGCGAGCAGTGGGTGCTGGTTACCTTTCTGCTTCCTTTGAGGGCTGTGTTTGCTGAGAACGTGGAGTGTTCATTGCACTTGTCTTACAAGAGCCACAGGGCTTCAAATGCAAAACCCAAGGCTGGTTCAGCTTTTAACTCCAGCCGAAGCTTTCTTACGTGCATATAAGTGTTGATTGAAAATCATTGGTTTCTTTCTATATCCTGTTCTTTTAACATATGATGTGTTCATTTGGACGAATGACACGTTCATTTTCCCTCCACAGGCGTGAAGAAAGGAGACCGAATTTCCATCTACATGCCAATGATCCTGGAGCTGGTTGTAGCCATGCTGGCCTGCGCCAGGATCGGAGCCGTGCACTCCATTGTGGTAGGGACACGCTCTCCGTGTTGCTCTCGGAGCTGAGCTGTAGGGGCAGGGCAGCTCTTGTTTTAGGGAGATTGGGGGAAGAAGGAGCTGGAAAAGATGGGAAATTAAGGTGCTGTTTCCCAGCCCTTTTCTGCATTAACTGTAGAACAAGCTCCTTTAGCTTTCCCCATCAGTGCCTGGCGGTATCGTTTACCATGGGTGAACTGCACAGCTGCTGTTGGGTTTTTTGGGTTGGTTTTTTTGCGTGTCCTTGCTAACGTGGTTGTGTGATCTCTGTCAGTTTGCAGGTTTCTCAGCAGATTCTCTCTGCGAGCGGATTCTCGACTGCGGTTGTTCTCTGCTCATCACGGCGGGTAAAACCCACTTCTGTGCCTCTGAGCCATTACTATTGCTTGTCTGAAAAGTCTTTCTTTTAAAAGGCAAACGCTCTTGGAAGAGGAAGGGGCAGTGGATGAGCTGAGCTGCCGCAAGGCTGATGCTCTGCTTGTAGCTATGCTTGAGTCCTGTTTTCCACTTTGAACATACAGTGAAGCGTCTGAGCAGCCCTCCCGCTTTGTCCTGTTGAGCATGATGTCACCAGCTGCTAATGACATGCTTCCAAATGCTTCTCATCCGTGTTCCTCATCAAAATCAGCCAGATGTTTGCAAGATGTATCATTTATGAGGCAGTTGTAATACGAGAATTCCCTCTTCCCAATTTCAAGGAATTTTCTGTTGCAACTGTTGCCTGGTAAAGCAAGGGATCTAGGGAGGGGGATTGTTTGCATGTAAGCCCGCTGCATTTCCCCAACTGTTTTTTTCAATAGTGCAAAAGATAGTGGGTTCATTAATAGGTCCACAGTATGGAAAGGACCCACTAAACTTTGCAGCCTGTGTTCTGGCCACGTTGGATTATTCTCCAGAGAATATTCCCAGGTGACTTGTCAGTTAAAGTTGGAACCTCTCCCAGGGAAGGAGTTTCACCATTTCTCTTGGCATCTGTTTCTCTAGGCTAAAAGGGCATATTAGGAAACTTTTCCCAGCAGCTTCCTGTCTGCCTTCCCCCCCTGCACTCCCCAAGCTCTGCCCTGCCCTCCTGAAACTGCTTGTTGATTCCCTCTGATGTTTTCTTGGCCATTTTGCAGATGCCTTTTTTCGAGGGGACAAGCTGGTGAACTTGAAGCAGATTGCAGATGAAGCTCTCCAGAAATGTAAAGACAAGTAAGTATGGATTCCCTTGTAAGAAGGGCTTTGCTGGAATCCGCTCCTGCACAAATGGAAGTGTTTGTAGGTGAGCAGACTCTGCAGCGGGTCAGACACAAGCTGCGTACAGAATCACAGGCTGGTTGGGGTTGGAAGGGGCCTCTGGAGATCACTCCAGATGTGGCCTCACCAGGGAAGAGCAGAGGTCAGGAGCCTTTCAGAAGTAACACACGCTTGGACTCCCTTGTCTTAAAGTATTTTAACTTTCCTCTTGTCTGTTCTGACCTGAAGACCCACATATGGGGGGGCAGGATTTGCTGGAGACAGACTGATCCACCACCGTTATGGCCCATGGCAGATCTCCCAGCTCTGCAGCAGCAGCTCGTGGAGTGGGAGGGAATAATGCACCATGGTACCAGTTGTGACCAGTTGGACACAGTGCCGTGGGGCGTGTTGAGACTTAAATCTTCCTCCAAAGCCCCTAATTCAACAGTAATGAAATAAACCAGAAGTGATTCAAGTTTGGGAAATGGCTGTGTAAATAGGGACAGGCGCTCCAGCTGACAAGCACCAACACGTGTGCAGGATCAGGGCCTGACTGTGCACAAATATACGGTGAAGCTGCTTTATGTTTTTAAGTATCTGCACTGAGATGCTGTGAACCACAGACAGTTTACAGAAAGGGAAATAATCATATGAAATGACTTTGCCAAGCTTACAGACACAATGTGGTCTTGTTAGATCAAACATGAAAATTCAGGGCAGATGCTCTGTATGTTAGAAATTCAAACTCTTGAAAAGCGTTTTAAACTCTAAAACCTTCCAATCCCTAACATTCTGTGATTCTGTGTGAACACATGAGTTCATGTGCCTGTAAAAGCAGGTACCTGAAAGGACAGAAGCGATCCTGGAGTTGGGAATTAACTGATGGAGACAGTGTGTTGGTATCCTGACAGGGCTGAAGGGAGATAAGATCGTTGTGTTATAGGTTGGCGGTGCTGGCCCTCATAAGGGGACAAACGCCCGCTCTTTTCCTTGATATGTAATTTGGCTTTGGAAGCCTTTCTTCTTGAGTCAGGCAGCTGGTCACACATAGGGATGGGAGCAGCCACCTCATATCTCCTGAGTGCTGTAGGAGCTTGTTTGTGGTCCCAGGTGGTAAAATTTGGGATTTGGATGGAACCTCCCCAGCAGTGACCTGTGAGAGATGCTCGGGGGATTCCCGCTTCCCTCGTAGGAACCACACCGGATCAATCCCCAGTGAGCCGTGACCTTTCCTGTTCTCCCAGCGATGTTCCTGTGGCCGGTGTCCCTGGCAATTCATGGTGTGCTTGGGGTTTGCCCGGCAGTGTGTGCTTCAGCTCAACAAAAGCAGCCCAGGCATCTACTCGGGCTCCAGTGCTACCCGTAAAGCCCACGATGGGCAGGCTCTACCTCTGCCCGAACAGCTGGATCTGACAGCTCCCGCCTTTTACAGGGGCTCCCCTTTGAAAAAGTGCATTGTGGTGAAGCACCTGGGGAGGGAAGAACTTGCGGTGGACGGGACATGCAGCAAGTCTCCCCCTCTCAAAAGGCTGTGCCAGGATGTACAGGTATGTTCCTGGAGGGTGTGAGAGGGAAGGGTTTATTGCCCAGCAAATCAATCAGTGCAGAACCACTGCAGTGATTTGTGTGGATGCTGCCGGTCACTGAGTCCTACTCCTGTTTCCTCCCCTCCTTGCTGTTGTTGTGTTACAAGTGGTGTGAAAAAGGGTTCCTTTGCCTTACCAAGGTCCTCTCCCCGCTGCTTTCTCCACCACCATCGCTCGCTGCCAGGCTGCAGCACCCCTGAGTGCAGCGGGCACGCCTGCCAAAGCCATGAGGACAAGGTGCCCCTTTTCCTCCACCCAGTGAAGAACTTGACCTTCCTAATCCTGTATTTATCTCCCCATTCGTGCGAGGAGCAATGCCTTCCTGCACTGTGGCTGTGACAGTGGCAGCAGGAGAGGAAAGCCAGGATATTTGCGCTCGTGGCGTGGGTTCAACACAGCCCTCCAGCATGACAACAGCCAGACGCTGAGAATCGTGCAGTCTCTGTCGCAGTCGCGGTGTGAGCTGTCGGAGCTGGGGCTTTCCAAGGCAACTGAAACCAGATGAAAGGACGTGGTGGGATGGGGATGGAAGGAGGGGAAGGTGTCGCGGAGCCCTGGCTGCCTGCTGAGCTCCTGAGGCTGCTGTGCAGCCCTTGCCCGCATCCTGCTGCCTACATCTGCTGGAGAGGCAGGGTGCTTTTGCTGCCAGACTGCTCTGTGCCTTGCAGTAGTGTCTTCTGTCCCTGTGTGTTTGGTGATTACTTGCACTGGGTTATCCCCAGGCTGGTGCTTGCTCAGAAATGGGTTGTATTTGGGGAGTGCATCCGACTGAGGGACGGTCTGTGCGCATCCCTGGACAAGAAGTGCAACAGATTCTATATCTTTGAGTTAATTTTGCTCGCTTGGCTGTGTTAATTTTACCGGGGAGTTTCTTGGTGTTGACCAGTCTGGCCATGTCACGTTGGCCTCCTTGGCCCCTTCTCTGGCGAAGGCAGGGTAGCTGCAAAGGGTGGGAGAACTGGAGCAGAGCAGAACTGTGTGAGGTTTCCCTGGTCGGGAGGTGACAGAGAAGCCTGTCCCTGAGCTGGTTGCTGGTGGTGAGGTTCTTGTGCAGAAGAGGAGGAGGCTGGAGGGGGCTCTCTTACCCTTTGGCTCTTGCTGCTCTACTTGTTCGGATGCTTTATTAAAGATTACTTTCCCTTGCGGGTGCATTTTACCACTTGTGTAGCACTGTTGGGCTGTCTGTGGGCTGTGTGCCAGCTCTGTGTTTCTGTACCCAGCTGACTGCATGTGGGGGTGGCCTCTGTGACCTGCTGTGGTGGCAGCGGGTACCCAGGGAAGGCGATGGAGATGAGCAGCTGTTTGCTCAGAGAGCATCTCCTGGCCTGGCCCCACATCCCAGTGCTCTCCACCTGCCCGGATGGTTTCCCAACATCCAGGCCTGTGGGCTTCCAGCTCCTTGCCTGCAAAGCCCGGTGTGGATCCTCTGCTTCTCAACTTTCATATCCTCTTTGTGGATTTTTAACAGGAAAAAAAGACTGAGAGCTCACAGAGACTCCATCCCAAGGTATTTACACACAGCACTGCCTTCCATCTCCCGGCACCTCCCCGCCGCTTCCCCCTCCAGCTCTCCACCTCCCTAACCACCCCGGCTGCACGGCCACACGTGCCTTCCTAACCAGGGTACCAGCAGTTGCATGTTAGCCATAGATCCCACTCGGCGCTTGGCCAGAGCTGCCCACAGTTTCGGGTTGAATGCAGTGCCACCAGCTTTGCTGCTGGGAACAAATCCACATCCGTAAAAGCCCCTGGAGTGCAGCACGTCAGCGCACTGATGGGGAGAAATGTGGAGCCTCTGGGACGCGCTGCCAGCATTCGGATGATGGTTCATCTCTCTTCCTTTTAAAAGCAGCTCTTGCGACGCACGTCCCGTTGCGGTGGGGCTGGCAGGGATCGCCTGCAGCTTCCCGGCTGCGGCAGCGTGGCCACGGGCAGCAAACCTTGAGCTCCAGACACAACACAGGGACTCTGCCCATCCAAGGAGCTGCAGCCTCAGGACCCCATGGGCCGGCGGTCCTGGGTCTGGGGGCTGTGTGCTGTGTCGTGGGTCTGAGCAGTGGAGTTTGGGTGGTAAAACGGAGGGATTCTTGAAGGAGAGATGCAAGAAAAGTGTCTGTTGGATGGGCTGGTGTGAGCCTGCCTTGGGCTTGGTTGATGTGGTGCCTTGCGGGGAGGTTGCTGGTGGGACAAGCTTGTGGAAACTCCTTCCCCAGGTAAAGCCAGGTGCCCTGGGCATCCGTGAGAGCTTTCCAAGCGGGCTCAGGTATGCTGGGCTGCGAAGCAGCTGGTGTCCCCTGTACCGCATGTGCAGGAGCTGCGTGTTGGGCCATGGGATCCCGGTGCCTCCCAGTGGCACATTGAACACCTCCAGGGCCACAGAGAGTTATGATGTAGCCCCGTGGCTGCTCTCTGTGCCTCCAGACACCCGCACTGAGGGAGCAGTGGGGACTCTGTGCCTGCCCAGCGGGCCCTGGCTCTGCAAGGAGGAGATGCTCCTTAGCAAGGCTCAGCTCAGTGTTCCTGGCCTTGCAGAGACGTCTGTGCTTCCCGGGGCTGGGGAGCTTTGTCTGCTCAGCTGCTCCAGATCTTTGAGGAAAGGCAAAAAGGTCAGATGGAGTTGGGTCTTGCGCTGAACTGAGCCGCCCCAGAGGGGCAGCGAGCCAGCACAGTGCTGGGGTGACCTCTGCCCGTCAGCCTTGGTGGCTCCGTTACAGCTCTGGCATCCTCCAACAGCTCCTTCAGGCAGATGGTGCTGGGTGGCACCACACTGGAGCAGGTCCTTCTCATCAGGGTAATTAGCTTGAAAGAAGGAAAACAGATTTTTTGGGTCTGTGGGGCCAAGCAGTGTGAGCCTGACACACTCCTTGTCCCAGCAAGGAGTGCAGGACCAGTGGGTGTGTGGATGTGCGGGGGCAGATTCGCTACTTTGCCTTTTCGGGGCAGCCCGAGGGGCAGGAGGAGCCTGTTTGCTGTGGGAGCTCAGGGCAGCTGCTGCCGCAGCCCCTGTCCTGCGGGCTGCTGAGAGCGATCTGTCGGCGTTGCCAGTGGTTTGGACAGTCTGCTTCAGGTTTTGCAGCCAGACCAAGCTTAAAGGTTTTCCTCATGGCTTTGGGCTGAGAAAAGGAGCTTCTGGAGTGGCCGCTGCAGCTCTGGTGCATGGTTTGCAGCAAACAGCTCCGGGGCAGAAGCTGTGCTGTGAACACCTGCCTGGATGGCCCGTGAAGGGGGTGAAGTTGGGGCTGCAGCCCCTCATACCCCATCTCTGCTTTTGGGGGGCATGTTTCTAATCTTCTGCATTTCTCAGGTCCCCTGGAATCCCGCCATGGACACGTGGTGGCACGAGCTGATGGGCAGTGCCAGCACCGAGTGCGAGCCCGAGTGGTGCGACTCGGAGGACGAACTCTTCATCCTCTACACAAGCGGCTCGACTGGGAAGCCCAAGGTGTGATCCCCACCTCAGCGCCCATGGGGTGAACTGCGGGGACACCTCGGTTGGGGGAACCAGTGAGGGTCGTGTTGGGAGGCCCCAGTAAGAAGAGAAGCCATGGAGGTCGTGGGCGAGGGGCTGTGCTACTCATTCCTCTCAGCTGCTGTTTGAGCTCAGTGGACCGGTGATGCTCAGGATCATAGAATAGTTTGGGTTGGAAGAGGCCTTTGAATGTCATCTGGTTGGGTTGGTCAGCTTGGCTGGGGAGGATGAGGGCCCTGGTGCGAGTTTGTCCTGATGGCTGTGTGTCTTTTCCTTATAGGGTGTGCTGCATACGGTGGGTGGATACATGCTTTATGCTGCCACCTCATTTAAATACGTGTTTGATTACCAACCTGAGGATGTCTACTGGTGCACAGCCGACATCGGATGGATAACGGGCCATTCCTACCTCGCTTATGGACCCTTGGCAAACGGAGCAACTAGTGTGTTAGTAAGTGCTGGATGACAGCTGGGTGCTTTTCATCCAAGAGGGCAGAGCTTGTGGTGTTGAGCTGCATCCCTGCATTGCTCTGTGCCGAGTGTGCTGCTTCCTTGCATGCGGTGCCCTGGGCTCTGCGAGGAGGGGTGGCCGTCCCCAGGGAGGGTGTGGTGACCGCTGGGTGACAGACAGGCTCCTGGTGTGGCTTTTGGGTGCTTAATTTTTCAAACACTCCCCTGTTTCCTTCCCTGAGAACTTAGTGCAGCAGGGGAGCCAGGGCTGCTGTGGGGTAATACCAAAACTGGACCAGGAGAAGGGAGTGATGTTGTCACTGTAGGTGCTGATTTGACAACCTGCATTTAACTCCCGTGCCTGTATCTCCCTTGGTGCTGTTTGGCTGTGACTTGTCCACAGACCAGGGAGCCACAGGTGTGTGCCCGAGGCTCCCTGGGGAGATGCAGTCAGGAAAATCAGTCCCATTGGAAGGGTCCTTTTTTGGGATTCTTGGTACTTTTGGTTGTGGTTCTGTCCCTGTGTTTGGACCTCTCACCCTGAAGCATGTGGGCTGGTGTCACTGGTAGCCACCCAAGTGTCTGTGCTGCTAGGGTGTTTTGGAGGACATTTGCTAGGGCAGCTGGGGTGGGGTGATGCCAGATCCATCCCTAGGAAGCAGCGAGAGGGGATCCTGCACTGGGGATGCCCCTGGCGTTCCTGTGAGGACACGCTGGGGTCCCTGTTGCTCTCAGCTCCTGCTCAGGAAGGTGTTGCAGGTTGGTGGCACTAAGGAACAGCTGTGTCACTGCCTTGTCTCCCGCTCAGTTTGAAGGTGTCCCCACCTACCCAGATGTCGGTCGAATGTGGAGCGTTGTTGACAAGTACAAAGTGACCAAGTTCTACACAGCACCCACAGCCATCCGGCTGCTGATGAAGCATGGGGAGGAGCCCGTCAAAAAGTGAGTGCGCCTGGTGGGACCAGGGGCCCCAACTTCTTCTCTGAGCAGCAGTTTATTTTCTGAGCAAACTAGGATCTTCTGCCTTCTACACAGCAACCTGCAGGCCATGTTGCTGCACTCCCAGTGCTAACTTCATTATGGGACTTCTGAGCACGTCCTCCTCTTGCACCATAAGCTGAAGCTAAGCTCAGAGATTGCAGGTTCTCCCTGCTCCTGACCTCGCAGAGGTGTGCTGGGCACAGAGCCCCATGGAAAGAAGGAGCAGAGCAAAGTGGGAGGCACTAAAACTGCAGAGATCTCCTTTGTTCCCGTGTGAACCATGCCTGGTAGCCCCAGGGACACTTTGGGTAGCCCACAGGTTCCTGCAGGCTCACTGCGGTGGCTCTCGGTGGCCCGCTGAGCCCCTGCCAGCCCCCTCCTCTCCACAGGCACAGCAGGAAGACTCTGAAGGTGCTGGGGAGTGTCGGGGAGCCCATCAACCCTGAAGCCTGGCTGTGGTACTACCGCGTGGTGGGAGAAGAGCGGTGTCCCATTGTGGACACGTTCTGGCAGACAGAGACTGTGAGTCCTTGCCTGCGTGTCCCTGGGACCTCTCTTTCGCTTGTGCTCCCTGCAGGGAACGGTTCTGCACAAAGTTTTGTGCTACAGTAAAGCTTTGCGTGTTTGCCGTAGTGTTTCTTGGGCTCTATGTGCACTAGTTGTCTTGCTTGCCCAGGAGATTCTGGTATGGTCTGCAAGTGTTGGATCTCCTTCTCCTCTTTCTTTCCTGGACCTCAAACAGGCTCCAAGGAGAGACCTTCCTCTCTGAAGGGTCCCTGCCGGGACCTCGCTTTCCTCCCCATCTCTGTCTCCCCAAGCAGCTCCAAAGCTTCATGCCCGAACACGGGCTCCCTGTCCCCTGCTGTATCCTTCCCAAGGCTCTGTCTCCACAACTGCGCCGAGCAGCCTGTGTCTGATGGGAATATGATGTGACCAGATGCAAACAGCCATGGGACGGGCTGGCATGGCCCAAACTCACTCATTTTTGCCTCTGTTTGCAGGGTGGCCACATGCTGACACCCCTCCCTGCCGCCACCCCCATGAAGCCGGGCTCTGCCGTGAGTACTGATGTTCCCCCACCTCAGGGGCCATGGCAAGGCCCTGCAGCAGCAGCTGGCACTGCCCAGACCCTGATCTGGGGGTTACCAGCCTGCTAGCATGGTTGCGGGACAGTGGTACACATGGGGAGGTGGCCACCACCCCAAATCCCAGGCCTGGCCGTGTGCAGGTGTGCTCACAGGCCCCACGTGCCGCAGCCTCTCCAAAGCTGCCCTTGCTCTGCCCCTCGCTGCTTCTGCTTCATGGGGTTTGGATGCTTGGGCTCACCCCTGTGTCTCCTGCTCTCTGGTCCCCATGGCAGACCTTCCCCTTCTTCGGTGTGGTCCCTGCCATCTTGAACGAGTCGGGAGAAGAGCTGGAAGGAGAAGCAGAAGGCTACCTGGTAAGGCAGGGCTGATTTCCCCACCCTTGTGTGTTCCCTGGGAGCTCCAGGACCTTCCTGGTCACATCTGTGTGTCTCCACTTACGCTGTGTCCACACAAGGGACCCCCTTGGGTGGTAGGAACTCCCTTCACTGCTGTAACTCTCTATGAGCTTTACACTGTAAATAAACTGTTCAAATGCACTTGCACACATGAGCAAGGCAGGAGGATGGGAACAAACTTCCAGCCAAGCCCCTTCCTCCATGCCAAACCTGGCGAGTGTATCAGCACCAGGCAGCAAATGTCTGAATATCGTCACTTGCAGCCGTCTCTCTGTCATCTCTGTCACCACGTGCAGGGACTGTGAGCATCTCTATTGCCGTGGTACAGAGACTGGGTTATTGCTTTTCATCTCGCTAATTCGGGTCTGCATTTTCCACCATCAGGTGTTTAAGCAGCCCTGGCCAGGAATAATGCGCACACTGTATGGAAACCACCAGCAATTTGAAACCACGTATTTTAAGAAGTTCCCTGGGTACTACGTGACAGGCGATGGTAAGGTTGTCCGGGCAGTGCGTGGCTATAGTAGTCTGGGGACAGCAATTCAAATCTTGGCCGTGTCCTGGCCTCCGAGTCCCTTATCGGTTGCTCTGAGGGCTGGCACTGCTTCCTCACGCTGTCATTTCTGGCTATTTTTAGGTTGCAGGAGAGATAAAGATGGTTATTACTGGATCACAGGGCGAATTGATGACATGTTGAATGTTTCTGGTAAGAACAAGTTTTGTTTTCAGTGGGGACCAATGTGCTTTCTGACACTAGTTAAGATGCTTTATGGGGGACACTTCTGCATCCATTTCTGACACTAGTTAAAAGAGCCACTTTGCTTTGTGGGGGGTGTGTCTGCATCCGTGACTCTGCCCAGCAACCTCCGCTCAAAGTGGATCTCATTGCTGGGTCAGGTTTGCTTCTGAGAGAGACAAGTCTGTGACTTGGTGACTTTCTGTGTCATTTCCTCTGGGGACAGTGCATTGGAGGGAAGAAGCTTTCTGTAACCTCATAGAGGAGGTTCTACCCAGCTGAGGTGCCTCTGTGCTGAAGGATTTAGGGCCACAGGGGCTCAGAGAGGTTGGGCAGGACCGTGTGGTCCTCGGTGCAGAGCTGACCCTGGGGCTGGCTCAGGCTGCTGGGAGCCGTGTCTACAGAGGTGGAGTTTCTCCCACCTCTCTTGCCTGAGTCTTTGAGATTCAGTGGCTTCTCAGCCATTGTTTTTCACATCCTGCATTTAATAGCTTGCTCCCTCCTTTGCTGGAGGCTGTAGCCTACAGGTACTTACTGCTGGCTGCAAGATGCTGCTGCGCTTGCCCCTGGATCAAACCAGATCCTTCCATCTGACCAGCAGTGCCTGATCCTCCACCAAACGGGCATTCTGGGGGTTGACCACCTTCCCATGGGTTCCTGTGAGAGCAGTCGCAGGGTGCAGTGTCAGAGCAGCGATGCACAGGAGCGAGTTGTGCCCCTGCCCACAGAGGTGGAGCATCATTTCATCTCCCTGGGCGATGAGCTGCGGCAGCGCTGGGTCAGGGCACCGCACATCCAGCCCCTTCCTCCCCTGCACCTCCCAGCTGACCGTGTGGGCAGCTCTCCCAGTACCAAACCCTTCTCAGCCTGGGCTTCGGTTAATCCTGTGGCTGTGAACTGTTAAAGAAGCCTAAAGGTGGGAGGGTGAACAGCCAGGGGAGCGATACCTGGCAGCCTTTGAGCAGCCCAACCCCTGCCCTGCTGAAACCTCTTTCCAGCTCTTACTTTTTCTCAAGCAAACAAAATTGGTGCTCTCAAACCTGCAGGTTAGAGCCTTTTACACTTGCGGGTTTGCAAAGCATTGCCTCCTCGCTTCCAGGCCACTTGCTGAGCACCGCAGAGGTGGAGTCGGCCTTGGTTGAGCACGCTGCTGTCTCAGAAGCCGCAGTCGTCAGCCACCCGCACCCCCTGAAAGGAGAGTGCCTCTACTGCTTTGTCACCCTCAGAGATGGCCACGAGTTCACCCAGAACCTGGCGGACGAGCTGAAAAAGCAAGGTAGCAACAGCCAAACAGTTGGGAGGTCGCATGGCAGGGAGAGGGCGGACGGTGCGGGCAGGTGATGGAGGGGTTAAGGGCTGGGTGCTCGGTGTAGTCTGGGGAATGCAGCAGGGACAACTGCGACAAGGTGCCCCCTCTGATTAGAGAGCACGGCTGGCAAAGACTAAAATTAGTTTTCCTGGCCTTCAACTGCTCATGTGATGCCATCTCTGCCCCTCGGGAGCTGGCAGCCCCGTGAAGGGCTGGGGAGCCGGCAGCTCTCGGTGCAGCGGTGCTGTCCTGCGTGGGCACAGCTCTCCCGGCAGAGTTTGACCTGCTGCCGGGATCCTGCGGCTGCGCTGGGCGTTTGTGCCCTGCTCTCCAGGGAGCTCTTTCACTACCACAACAGCAGCATTTAGTACATGAAACAGACCCCTTCTCTGTAGGAACCCAACAGTGATTCAGACCTTGCTGTGTCAAAATGGTCGTAGTGATTGGTGTAGCCATTTTAGAGGTCTCTTGAAGATGGACAGAATGAAAAAATGAGAACTTCTGCCTTTGGGAAGATGTGCTCGTAGCCCTGTTGGCACTGCAGGACTTGCTGCCCCCTCCCGCAGCCTGGGGCCTCGGACATGGTGTTGCCAAGTTCCTAGCGGTCTTAGCTTGGTCATCCCGCCTGACAAGGATGTGTGTGGTATCTCCTGGGACCTACTATGAAAATATATATATATATTTTTCTTTTTCTTTCAGTCAGAGAAAAAATCGGGCCGATAGCAACGCCTGATTACATTCAGTATGCGCCGAGCCTGCCCAAAACCCGCTCAGGTAAGGGGCCCAGGGACAGTGCTGGGGGGGACTCAGTGTTCCTGCCAGTGGAAGGACAACAGCCATAAATCGCTTGTCCAGGGCCACTCCCGTTCAGGGGGGCAGCCTTGGGGAAGCAGGATGCCGCAGGTCTGGGCACTGCCCACTCCTGCTGAGGATGCTGAGGAGACCCTGACTCCTGCTCTCTTTTCGTGGCTTTCATTACAGGAAAGATTACCAGACGGATATTAAGGAAGATCGCCAAAAACGACCAAGATCTGGGGGACATCTCCACCTTAGCAAACCCGGGCATCATAAAACATCTTTTCAAGAGCAGATGTGACACTAAACAGTAGCAGCGTGACCTGTCCCTGCTGAGCAGAATTGTGGCAGCAGCAGCGTCCTGATGAGCAGGTCCCTTGAATAACCGCTGCCTGCCCTGGGAAGGAAACCTTCACCTGCTAATTGAATGTATGGACGGTACAGACGAGGGAAGAGCTGGATCTGGAGAAGCCACGTCCAACAAGCACGTCTATGCCCTGGAGGAGCATGTGCATCGTGTTCCAGACGGGTATCGTATATCTGCGGTTCAGCCTTACGCACAGAGGGCTCGTCCTCCTCCCTTTTCAGCACCTCGTTCTTGATTTTTAATATTTTTTTGGGGGGGAAGAGGGTGTTAATTAACTTGATGTAGTGTATGTGGCACCTTGCACACAGTGGGAAGGAACTTGGGGGCTTGGAGGGGAAGTGGTGCCTGAGTTACTCAATGCAGGCAGGCAGGGGAGGTTCATCTCCCGCTGCCCACACGCCAGCTAAGCTTCCTTTTCTACTGGGAGTGCCACAAGCTGGAAGAGAACATAAAAACACTCTCACAGCGTAACCGTATAGCCCAGTTTTAGCCTTGCATCCACTGCCCAAGCCCTTTGCTAGCAGAGGTCTCATTCTGGAAGGGAGCGAGGCAGGCTCAAGGGAGCTGCGTATTTTAAACAGGTTTTTAGAGCAGTTTGATACCAAGATCTGCTCCTTCCTAACTGCGTGGTGCCAGCCAGTGCGTTTTTCCCAATCCAGGGACCTTCACTGGCGCTGAGCAGGACAGGAAGCTGGGTACGGTCCAGGAGGAGCAGGCTGGGTCTGATGCTGTCCATGGAGCACCATGTCCCCCTGCTCTGGCTGGGGCTGTGCGCTGGATGCTCCTGTCACTGCCGGGTGCAGGAGCAGGTGCTGCTGGTACCTAAGGATGGAGGGAGGGAAACTAAGCCCAGCCAAGGCACCTTTCCCCTCGGGGGCAAACCAGGCACTGGGTTACAGTGCACCATGGCCACTGCTACAGCAAAGCAAGGCAAGCAGGGCGTTAGTCCTAGGTCATGTTTTCCCATCAGGAAAAAAAACCTGAAAAATCTAGTTTTTTGTTTAAATTTGATACAGCTTTATGATCATGAGAGGGAAAAAAAAAACAGAGCCTTGAGCCCAGGAGCCTGCACATCACACGGGTACTGCCAGAGCCGTTCTTCAAATTACTTACATTTAACCCCAGCCCTGGGTTGTGCTGGGACTGATACCTCTTCGTAATGTCTGTACGAAAATTGCATGTGAACTGTTTGATTTTTGCACTTAAACCAAAGGAGGAGTGGGCTTTACAACTTGCCGCAACGGCTGTTTTGGTGCGTACCAACGTACGGGCTTTACCTGCAAACTGAGCTGAGTTTGGTTGGGCTGGGAAGGGAGGAGGCAGCTGCTCAGGGCAGGGGCTGCAGGCGCTGGGGGGGCTCTCACTTCTTACCTCTGTGCGTGCCAGTGTCCCACCCGCTCCCCAGGCTCTGTACCACTGGATCGTGCCACATCCTTGACAAGGATTCCTACATCATCTCTCCTCCCCTGTTACTCTGTTTGCTATGTAATTTTGGCTGGAAACAGCCAGAATTTTATGCAAAATGGAATAAAAATCAAGGAAACCTAAAGGAAACAGGCTTAGAGCATGTGCATAGGCTGGGGGATTGGGGGGTGGTGCTCAGATGTTGTTGTTGGATGTGCTGTAATTGGGGGAGGCTTTTGGGGATGGGGAGGGTAGGTGACTGCCAGTGCAACACTTTCCTGGTCTGGGATTTACAGGCAGTGACCTGGGCTGTGCTGGGGCCAAGGCAGAAGCTCAAAAAACCGGCACAAGAACAGCGTTCAGATTGCACATACATTTTAATGTCTGGCTGGGGGTAATCAACACCCCCTGCCAGCAAAACAAGGCCCCAGGAATCACAGAATCAGCCAGACTTACAGAATTGAACTCTTTCCAAGGTGAAAGATTGAAGATTGCAGCGCTGCCACACAGCAACAGCAGCAATGTGCCCAGCAAGGTGCAGGTCTGTCACTCAGCCCCTTCGCGCTTGAGAAGTACCGGACTTAACGCTGCTCCTTGCTGGTGTCACTGAGAGGGTAGAGCTGAGGCTGCCCAGGTGCTTTGCCGAGGTGCATCATTTATGTTTCCTCTTGGACTGCTTGGCAGAGGAGGAAGAGGGGCTGGAAGAAGAGGCAAGAGCCTGTGGGATGGACTGGCTGCACTCCTGTCCTGCACTGCTGCGCTGGTCCCACCGAGTCACGAAAGCCAGAGGGTGACTCATCTCACCAGTGCTGGTCCCAGTATGAAGCAGCTGGGGCTGTGTCCATCCAGGCTCTCCCGCAATTCCATTGCTTCCCTGCTGCGAAGCTCCCAGTCCCATGTCCCAGCAGGACTGTTACCAAAACTGGGGCTCCCTGACACTGCTCCTGGGCTGTATGTGCTGCAGCTGAGCAGGCGGAACACACTCCTTGTGTGTGACCTGCAATGGGACACCCCTGGCACAAGCTCTTGAGCATTCAGGGTCGGTCGATGCCGTGGCTATGACACAGGGCTGCAATTCAGCATCGTGCTGGGGTCCGCCACCGTCATCGAGGGATTCTGGTGCCAGCCCATGGGGATCTGTTGGTCCGCAGGCTGGACCCCAGGGGAGCACCCAGACCAATGCAGTCCTGGGACGTTGCAGCTGGGACACGCAGAGGGCACAGAGCAGACAGAGCAAGAAGGTCCTTTCTTCCTGCAGGGGGAATTGCAGAGGAGAAGCTGGGGCTGGCAGGCAGGACATTTGAGCAGCTGCATCCACACAGTCCATCCTCACAGTCCGCAGCACGTCAGACCTTGGTAAGTGCACCCTAAGGAGAACGTCCCTGCGACAGATCAGCTCTTCAGGCAGCAGAGCGAGGCAGGTGGGATGGGGCATCGCCTCCTCACACCAGGTACGGGGTGTCCAGCACTGCCACCCCCGCCGCTACCCCCCCGTCCGCGTGCTCGATCGCCTTCGTCCGCAGGAGGTGGCCGGCGGCCTTGTTCATCACCATCTCCTTGCCCTGTCTGCAAAGAAAAGGACAACTGAGCACCTGCAGCCCAGAAAGCTTACGGCATTTCTACCATCTTGAACAATCTGACTCGTGTTCTTGGCCATGGTGCAGGAAACCAGTATGTGAGAGCCCCAAGGTTAATAGAGAGTTCTTGGGTCTCTGCAGACAACAGAGTTGCACATGTTCTGTGCCCACCAGGGCCCTTTCTCAGTGTCAGGCTGTGAATGCTGCCAGGAGTGCACTTGTTTCTAAAATTGTGTGAAAAGTCCTTTAATTTATAAGCTATGGGAACATTTCTATGGCCCCAAGAGTGTTTTAAACAAAAGCAGCAGCTATTTAGGGTTGAACACAACCACATTAAGCCTTCAGATATTTCCGAGATCACGAGGGCTTCAGGAAAGCATGCAGCTCTGTCTAGATCCCGAGAAGTGCCTCCAGAAAGGAGGGATGAGACACACCAGTTCCCGATAGATGTTACACCAGTACCAGCTCTGTGGTTTTTCAGCAGGTACCGAGCAGTTCAGCATGTGAACACAGTGCTCAGAGCTGCTGACAGGGGCAGAGACTCAATGGTCCTGTCCCCTGCACCTCCACGTCCCCAGAGACACCTGCTCGGACAGCACAGAGGAGAAAATGCTCCCAACCCAAGTGCCAGCTGGAGCAAACTGCCCCATTAACACAGCATGTTCCTCACCTGACATAGACACCAAAAATACCGAGCTCTGAGATGCACTCGGACACTTGCAGGGGACTGTGAGCCCTCAGCAAGTAATTCATCACTGGCTGTGGTTTGATCTTATCCATCAAGATGTAGGAGGTTCTCTCAGGGCTGTCTCTGATCTTCTCCAGAACCTGCCTGAGCTCTTCACCATAGAGGTTGTTCCCTGGCAGAACACAAAACAAAACAAAACCAAACAGCAGGTCAAACACTTCCCAGGACAGCAGAAGTCACTGGCCCCAAGAGACCCAGCCTGTGCCTCCCACGTGCTGCCTGCGCTCCCAGCTCTGGGCCTCAGGAGCTCCTCCAGAAGCAGCAGTTTTATTGCCATGACTAGTCACCATGGCTACAAGCAGCCACCAGCCACCCCACCCCATCTTTTACCCCTTAGCACAGGTGCAGGAAGCATCACAGAGCTACTGCCCCTCCTGGATACAGCACAAACCACAGTGAAAACCCACACAGGCCCGCTGAGCTCATACCTCCACCTTCTCGCTGCGGCTTCAGCACAAACCGGTCAGGGTCAGCAATAGCTGCAGCAGCCATCTTGTCACCCTCTTCACCCTGGCAGGAAAGGATGGCAAGAGCAAAGCATCAGAGAGGAGCAGGAGCTCCTCAATGGACCCCTCTGAGCAGGATCAACAGGGTTCCCCTGAGGCCACAACAAAGTCTTCTCATTTTCTTAACCAAAGAGGAACATCACGCAGGCCAAGCACACGCCTGCGTGTTCATTCCTGCTCCAGCTCTGCTCACGCTCACCATGTCCAGGGAGTAGAGTCCAGCAAACGTTGCTCTTATCCGTGCGACAGCCTCTGCGTGGCCGGGCAGCAATTTCTCCAGCGTCCCTGGCCGGCTCAGCTCCTGCTGCACCTTCTTGGTGCCTGCGAGCTGGGTAGCAATGTCAGGGCACTTCACTGCCCTCGATCTCTCCAGCAACAACCGTGCCTCCCAGTTCTGAGACACAAAGAGAGCAGCCATCCGGTCAGAAAAACAAAACCCAAACCACAACCAGCCCAATGTTTTTCTCTAGTCTTTCCTGTTCAGTTATTGACATCCAATTTGCCTTCTCCCTCCCTGCCTGGCAGGGATGGCAGGTGGGAACAGCACTCCATGGCCTGATCCCCTCCCCAGCTTGTCCAGTGCTGCCACCTTCCGACAACACCATTATTATTGTTACCTGCAGCTCAGTAGTCCTAGCAGAGGATAGAAATTTATCTGTAGGATCAAGTCTAAACCCTTTAAGCAGGTGCTAATCCCTCTGTTAACCTATATTGTACAGAAGCATTTCAGTGCTGTAGTAAAGAGGTCACCACAAGTAGTTACTGGAGAAGAAAGCCACTCATTTTCTTATTGTGTGAGTGCCAGGGACACCCCCAGCACTGCAGAGCCACTGCTGCCCAGTGCCATCAGCGCACAGGACTAACCCATCCAGGACAGGACCGATACCCCTGAGGTCATGGGCCTTTCAAACCCACAGCACGGGCAGCTTCTTGGAGCAGAGCGGTCAGCACTGACCTGCTGGTCATAGTTCTGCGGCACGTAGCCCTCTCTGTAGTACACCACTGCGACCTCCTGGCCGTCCCTGCAACACAGACCAGAAGCGTTCAGAGAACCAGGTCAGCCCCCGAGCTCCCCAGCACCAAGGGGGCTGCAATGGCACTGCACCGTGTTAGAGCATTTGCCCCGTCTCCTCGGGCTCCTGAGCCGTTCTGCTCCTGGCTGGTTCTGCTGGAGGAAGCCAAGGACCGGGAGCCCTGGCTCCTCTGCACCGGGCCCCAGTGGGTTTGATGTGCCCCGGGACACAGGGAGCTGACACCCAGCCTCTGCCCCGACAAACCCAAGGCTCAATAATTCAGGCACCCAGCCCAGCAGGAAGGTAAGAACCTTTGGTTTGTTTTTTTCAGAATCACAGAACAGTTTGGGTTGAAGGGACCTTCAAAGTTCATCCAGTGTCCCCCCTGCCATGAGCAGGGACATCTTCACCAGCTCAGGGTGCTCAGAGCCCCGTCCAGCCTGGCCTGGGATGTCTCCAGGGATGGTTCATCCACCACCTCTCTGGCCAACCTGGGCCAGGCTCTCACCACCCTCAGGGCACCAATTCCTTCCTCACGTCCAGCCTGAATCTCCCTCCTTTAGTTTAAAACCATCAGTCCTTGTCCTGTCACAACAGGCCCTGCTCAAAAGTCTGTCCCCATCTTTCTCACCTGCCCCTTTTAAGTACAGACAGACCGCAATAATGTTTCCTCAGAGCTTCTCTTCTCCAGCTGAACACCCCAGCTCTCTCAGCCTGTCCCCCAGCAGAGCTGCTCCAGCCCTCTCATCCTTTTTTGTGGCCCTCTCTGGTAGCTTTTGCCACGAGGAGCCAGGCCTGGGAGATTCCTGAAGCTGGGAGGAAGCAGGGTGGCAATTCCAGGCAGGACAGCACCTCAACAACCTGCCCAAGCACCAAACCATCCTGGCAGGGCAGGGCTGCCAGCACAGCCACAGCAGCACACTGCCAGGCTTCGGCCACACGAACTGCCATGGTCAGGAAAAACAGCACAGAAACTGTCTGCAGCCAGGCAATCTAATTGTAAAAGTGTTCGTCAGTGAGGGGAGAGGAAGCTCTGGAGGAAGTACAGTGGACACACTTTAACTGTCTGGCAATGACAAATATATTTGTTAATTAAACACAGCAGAGGCACCAAAGGTCAAACCATGGAAAAATTAGCCTAACTACAGAAAAAAAAAAACATTGGCATGAAACTATATCATCCTTTAGGCTTGTACAGCTCCAAGCACATCGCCCTGGAAATAGGACAAACAGTTGAGACCAACTGCCAGCACCTGGATCTGTGACCTGCACATCCCGACCTCCACAGGGTGCAGGCGAGATGCTGAGTGTGTTCAAAACCAACAACACCGTGAAAGCAAAATCATTTCACTTCTAAGTGGAAGCAGCATCCTGGAGCATGGAAGAGAACTGCTTTCTCAGAAAGTCACTATTTACACTCAAAACATACCACCAGCTTTGGTTGAAAATTCCCATTTACAGCCCTGTGTGCCCAACACACAGCCAGGAACGCGCACCTTGGCTCATACTCACATATACAGCCTCCTGGCATCATCCAGAGACCCCTTTTCAAACACATCTCTGAATCGCTTCCTGATGACCCGAATATTCCTGTTAAGAGAGGAGTGGGAGAGTCACCAGGCTGGGCACAGTTACCTGAGGTGGAACACAAGTGGAGCTGGTGGCTGCAGCAAGGAGGATCTGTAGGCTCCTGCTCAAATAACCTCAAGCTTTGTGCTACAGAGCCAGAAGAATCCTACAGGCCAAAACAGTCCCTGTTTTTAGCACCCATCTTATGTTTCCAGCCTGAACATTGCAGGAAGCAGAACACGTGCATAAAAACCATGGATTTCTCTATACTCACCTTTGACCTCCTAAAGTATTTCTAAGAGAAGTCAGTATTTTGGTCTTCTATCCCTACGCAACAGATTTACTCAATGTTGCCTTCAAAGGCAAGAGCTGCAGTCAGACAAGTAAGTGATTTCCTGCATGTTTTCTCTCCCTCTCTATAAATGTGCTTTATAGTCATTCCTCCACAGAGCGGCAGTGTGGACTTGGGGACCTGGAGACGCTGCGATACAGCTCCCAGCACTCCAGCGCAGGCCTGGGGCCAGACCTCAGCAAAACACCTCCTTCTCTGAGTCCTTTGCTCCACTGCCACGTTGCTTTGCCCAGATCGTTCACAATTTGCACCTTTGTTAATTAAGCATTTATGAGACAACCTGTGCACAGTTGCAAGACACAGAGCAAGCGGGACACTTATTAACTCTGCTCTGCTCATTATCGTCTTGTCTAAGAGACTTGGCCCACAGCAAAGTTACCAACGGTGTGGCTCTGAGGACCACACAGGCTCAAAAATCAGTAAGGAATCAGCCCTGGAGCCCAGAGGCTTTGATGGCTGCTGGTAATTCCAGTGCGAGGTTTTGGGAGGTAGGTATGAGGACAAAGGTGGGCGCTGAGTCCAGGCAGGAGGCACTGAAGGAACGCTGGAGACAGCTGCGCAACAGACCACAGAGATAAGTCCAAGCTGCCCTGTTACATACCCAGACATGCCCTCTCACAGTCCAAGAAACTATGAAGTGTTTTGACTTTATCCCTGAGTAGGTGGAAAAGTAAAAAGCAAACAGATTCTGCATACCCCCGCCTTTCCATGGCCTGCTCCTACGCTCCCCCCACCATGCTGTTCCCGCTGGAGAGCCTGGAGATGCTCCACGAGCTGCTTCAAGGGAAGCACCACAACCCAGCAGAAGTTCGTTCTGCCTCCCTTTTCTAAAACTGCGTCTCCTTCCTCCC
The DNA here is from genome assembly GCF_963082525.1 of Nesoenas mayeri. Taxonomy (NCBI): domain Eukaryota; kingdom Metazoa; phylum Chordata; class Aves; order Columbiformes; family Columbidae; genus Nesoenas; species Nesoenas mayeri. The sequence goes on from NC_137562.1 coordinate 14,680,586, forward strand.
CCATCCCAGGAAAATTCAGCCTTTACCTGTTCCAAAGCTCATTTTCTACACATCGCTGATCAAAAATGTTCCTTTGGACTTCCTCCACTAGAAACATCACCACAGCACTGCAAGAGATACCAGGGACATCATTAAACCTGGAAACACTCCACGTGCACCCACAATCACCAACTTTTGATCTCTGTTGTAATTCAGGTTTCTGCACTGATCCTGCTTGTTTTCTCCAGCATTTCTAAGTGGCAGCATGCAAACCAAAGTACCAATCCTGAGTCATCACCAAACCATTGCAGGGCACCAGCACCATGGGGAAAGGCAGGAGGAAAAGCGAGCTCTGTGCAGGGTTGAAGCACACAACTCTTCCATGCCCCCCTCTGCACACAGCAGCCTTGTGCACCGAGACAAGCCCTTTGCTCTTCCCAGGGTGCCACAGGCTTTTCCAGAACAGCCCATTTAGCACACAGGCATGTTTCAGAAAGCACAAATTCAAAACCAAACACTTGCAGCCCTAAGGGAGACCAGATAAATCAGCCTTTGGCACCTCCATTCTCTCTCCCTACCTTGGTGACCCGTAGAGCTCCCAGGCTTTCGCAATACCCATGGCAAGCCCTTTCGCTGGGTTGTTGGGCAGCAGGCGTGATGCCTCCTCAGACTTGCCCAGCACTTTCAACACCTGCCTGGGGAACAAAAGAGAAAAAAAAAAGCTGTAAATGGCACGACAACCCCTGACCAGACTGAGGGAGGAGCTTGGAGAGCACACAATGCCAAGCGCAGCAGGCCAGGCGGTGCAGCTGCTGCAGTGCCTGGCAGCACAGGTTGGAGATGCTCCCTTACCCGTGGACCGCCACAGTGCGGGAGGTGAGGCCGGCAAAGCTGGCAGCAATGGTGTTTATTTCTATCTGCTTCAGAGCCGGTGTCCCATCCACCCCACGGTCAAACATGTAATCAGAGCGGTTTATGCCTAGAAACACAGACTGAAAGAGAAGGGAGATGAAGCAGATTCTCCTGTTGCCTTTAACTGCAAACCATTCGATGACCTCACTTCAAAATCCTCCTGAGGCAGATCCAATTGCTTTATTTTTGATAAAAATCTCTGCAAGATGTGCCTGTGGGTGCTTTGGCCGCTGCTCAGGGCCCACAGCCCTTCTCAGTGCTCCAGAGGAGTTAGCAACACTCAGGAGAGTAAAGGAGCTTCTGCAGAGACAGTCTGTCCAGCACAGGTCCCAACACAGCACGTCTTTGCACTCCCCCAAGGGTCCAAGAGGACAAAGACAAACCAGACTAAATCCTCCCAGTGAAGGCTTGAATTTCCAGCAGCACAAACCAAAGGGCGTGGCTGCCAAACAGGGCAAGGTCCGGAGCTCACGGGCTGTAACCGAGACATCGTACCGCAGGCAGTGACCGACCTGACTAGGGGACAGTTCAAAGCCCACAGCAGCAAACAAGCTTGCAGAGACCAGGCAATCCCACCACAACACAAAGGGCCACGGCTGCTGGCCACGGGGGTCCTGCCGAGGTACCTGCGCCAAGCCCTCCTCCAAAACTTGCACGTAGATTCTGAAGAGTTGAGCTGTGAAGTCATCTACCTTGATGGTGCTAGAGAGAAAGACAGACCAGATCAGTTCCCCTTACGCTGTCACAGAGGAACAAGAAAATTAATGCCCCTCCAGAAAAAAAACCTTGTGGGGGACATTCTAACAACACATAACAGGGCTGTGGCTGGAGCAAGTCCCAAAGCAGTGTTAAGCATCTCACCATGAATGCACTCGTCATCAGGGGCCGCAGGGCACAACCATAACACAAAGCCAGCCTGCTCAGCACAGCCGCTCTAGAAAAAGCACCGCTGTGCAGAAGGGACTTTCCTTTGCAGGGCAGAGAGACAGGACAAGCAAAAGCAAAGAAATGCAACAGAACTCTGCAAATACAGGAAAGAAATCAGAAGTGTTTCTGTGCCTGCACACACAGAAGCTTCACCAAATTCCCCCTGTCCTGTCAGGCTCCAAATCCTGTACACCATGGTGCCAAGTGCTTCGGTGCCTCTGCTAGAGTGGGCCAGGCTTTTCTTAGGGTCCTGAACTCCTGAGCCGATCGTGAGCAGCACCTCCAAGGAGCTGCCCTGAAACACTGCGCAAGAGGCAGCACAGGGCAGACACTTGAGAGCACACAAGCACCAGGCGCTGCGTTCCTTAACCACAGGTACAAACGTGTCCCCACAAGCTCTGGGTGGAGCCAGCTCTGGAACAGGCACAAACTTTGAGAGCCCTGAGGGGTCAAGCTTTAGCAAAACAAGAATGAGGCTGGAAAACAGTCTCCTTTGCTTTGTCCTGGTGCCAGCGAGCCATCAGCACCTGCACAGGCAGCACAAAACAGGCAGCAGAGATGGGTTTTGTGGAAGTATCAGCCCTATGGATTATGGGGCCCACAGGGATGGTCACGGTAGCACAGGGCAACAGCCACAGACAAATCCAGCAGAGCTCATAAGCCAGAACTGACGAGTCCTCCAGCTCCCAGAGGTTGCCCATCACCTTCCTGACATGGATGGGAAAGGAGGGGACATGGGGTGACTGAGCAGAGGTTGGGGTGGGAGAAAGAACAAACACCTTCTCTTCAGAACAGGCATCAGAGCTGGTGGTTACCAGAGAGCCACAGGCAGATGCAAAATGAGACCAAAACAGACTACTACATCTAGGACTCAAGGAAGCCTTCATCAATTTGAATTTAAGGCCCAGGGTCTAACAAACTCACAAGTAAGAATTCACAAACTTGAAATACTGGCAAAACCGAAGATCACTGGAGGGTATCGAGGGTATCAACCAGATGCCTGAGGAGACCTCAAAGCACAGAGGCTTGATGGAAATCAGTCTCAGGAGATATAATGCAGCAAAGGAGACACTTCCTGCAGAGGACAGGAGTGCATGCCTCAGCTTGAAGGACATTAATGGTTGGAAGGTAGGAATGCCTGCAGGGCAATAAATAGCATTTAAAATATTTAATTAAAATGCAACATGAAACAAAGTTACCTGGCCAGAGTGTGCTCCAGGAATTCTTTGTTTTGGCTAATAGCATCCACCAGCAGGTTAAAGTCTTGCTGAACAGCGTACGCTTGTTCAAACAGGGCACATGGTACTGCAGACGGGAGCAGCGTGAAGGGAGCGTAATTCACCACCTGCAAACAAGAATGCGGCAACAGAGAAGTCAGGTCTCGACACAAGGGTCCACAGGGCTGGAAACCCACCCTGGACTATGCAGTTTAAGCGGGGCTAGAGATGTGCTTCCTCCGCTTGGCTGAAGGTTCAAGCCATTCCCAGGCCCCCCCGTGCACCCTGGACAGACACACAGCCACATCCCCCCCCCCCAACTCCTGACTTCTGAGGGTTTTACTTTGCAAGCTGTCTGGTGGGCACTGTGGAGGCAGGAACAGCTGCTCCAGCGCTCCAGCTGAGCTGAGCGCTTCCCTCTGAAGGATGCTCTGTTTCCACCTTAAATGGAGAGCACTGTCTCCAAAATGCCTCAGTTTCAGAGAAAAGGTGAATTTGCCACTTCTAGGTTTTGGCCATAAGAATCACTTCCTTTGATCCCTGCTTAATGAGCCCCAGACACAGGCACAGGGCTTCCAACCCCTGACATTCTGGGATTCACCAGAGGTAATTCCACACACTGGCCACCCCGTCCCCATCACCTTGCCTCAGCTATGAAGCAAAAGCTGACTTGTAGCTGCGAGCACACCAAAAACAGGCCCCTCCAAGAGTTCAAAGGACCATACAGGTGGTGAGAGGCTGACAGAGGGATGAACTCCCAGCACCACACACACACAAGGCTCCTGGTGGCTTCCCAAACTTTTCCAGATCTATCACAGGGCTGGATCTTGGGAGATGCATTCATCAGCAGGACAGGGTGTGAGTTCGCAGAATCACAGAATGTCAGGGATTGGAAGGGCCCTGGAAAGCTCATCCAGTGCAATCCCCCCATGGAGCAGGAACACCCAGATGAGGTTACACAGGAAGGTGTCCAGGCGGGTTGGAATGTCTGCACAGAAGGAGACTCCACAACCCCCTGGGTAGCCTGGGCCAGGCTCTGCCACCCTCACCGGGAACAAGTTTCTTCTCATATTTAAATGGAACCTCCTGTGTTCCAGTTTATACCCATTGCCCCTTGTCCTATCATCGGTTGTCACCGAGAAGAGCCTGGCTCCATCCTCCTGACACGCACCCTTTACATATTTACAAATATTAACGAGGTCACCTCTCAGTCTCCTCTTCTTCAAGCTAAAGACCCCCCCGCTCCCTCAGCCTTTCCTCACATGGGAGATGCCCATAAGGCAGAGTTACGGTCCCCCACGTCCACTGTTCTCCAGCCACGGCGCTGGGCACACTGAGGAGGGCTCAGCACAACTCGGGCTGGCAGGCAGCTCCTCCCCGCTCCCCTCCGGCCGTGCTGACTCACACCGGGCCAGGACCGAACGCGCCCGCTGACCCCGCTCCGGCACTTACATCCGAGGCGTTGGGCAGCCCCTCGGTCCGCATCAGCACCCCTGCCAGCAGCGCCGCGTCCACGGCCACCAGCGCTGCCTCCCGGACGGCCGCCGTGTCGCACAGAACGTCCTCCCACAGGGCGGCCATGGCTGAGGGGAGAGAGCACCGGTCACTCACCCGGAGCCCTTCTCCGCGGGCGGCCTGGCCTTGCCCGCTCGGCGGGGCAGCCCGGGCCCGCACAGAGCTGCGCACCCCCCGCCGAGCCCGCGGCCTGGCCCGGCCGAGCACCAGCCGACCGCCGCAGGGCAGCACGGGCAGGCCCCTCACGGAGCTGCCGGGCCGGGCCGCGACAGCCAGCACCGTCCGGCCCGGCGGGACTGCCCCGGCCCCCCGCTGCCCCGGACGGACACCAGCCCCGCAGCCCCTACCTGCTCCGTAGCGCCTACCTGCTCCGCGCCGCTCCGCTTGGCCCCGCCCTCCACCAGCCCATTGGACAGGCCTCCAATCCGGGCCCCGCCCTAAACACGGATTGGCAGCGCAGCCGCCCTATCAGCGCGGAGATCGCCAGCGGCGGGGAGGAGCTGGGAGCGCGCGTGCGGCCTCTCGCGGCGGTGCGTCACGAGGAGGTGTGACGTCCTGCCGTGACGTCAGGCGGGAGGGAGGAGCGCTGGCGGGAGCTCCGGGAACCCCGTGGTTGCTCGGGGCGCGGGCGCTGGGGGGTCAGACGGGTGGAAACCAGCAGGGGCCGTGCTGCCCAGCGCCGACCTGGGGAGGGAACGGCTCAGAGCCTCTTACGTCATTCTCAGCCATAACCATGTCACCCCCCAAGAAGGGACACAACAGCCGCAGGACCGTACAGGCTGCAGGAGAGCCTCGGTGGGGGAGCCAAAGGTGTCCCATGGGGTGCAGCAGGGCTGCGGGACCCTGGTCAAGGCTCAGGCTTCCCCCTGCATTGGTGGTGTAGGTGCTACATCCCATGGGGACGTGGGCAGCTGGGGAACCGGCGCTGGTTTGGTTGCTCCTGCTGGAAAGCAAGGGCTGCGTTGTGTCACCGTGGTCGCAAGGATGGAGTGGGCACAGGGCTTCAACTTTGCCCATGCCTGCGGCCTGAGGAAGTTTGGGGCTCGCTAGAGACGTTCTGCGCAATGGATCCACCACCAACACTTGGTGAGATCATGTCCTCTCTGGATATCAATGATTTTATGGGTTTATTGGGGTAGAGCCCCAATAAATAGAGACAAACTCAAATCCACCAGTTCACCGCTGAGGTCTTGTGACGGCAAACACTTTCAGTTTTACAAAACACAGCAGCTTTCTCCTAATTCTCTTTCCCTAGAGCAACTCCGCAATGTTCAGCTGGACGTGGGCATTCACAGAGAAGCTGCTTGCTGTGATCTCCCCTCCATGGGACAAGGGCTGTTCACCCACATGCTGGTCAAGGGATGGAAGTGGGGAACAAAGTCTCAGAGTTTAGTCACAACACGGAAGGACAGAGTTTACTCAAACAGAAGCATTTCCCCTCTCAGTCCTTGGTCCCGGCAGGGTCCTGATTCCCCTCTCCATTTGTTCTGAGAGGTTCAGGAAGTGCATAAAAAGCTTGAATTTCTAAGCAAAACATTGCAAAAAATGGTCCCATTTCATTGCAAGTAAGCTGGAAAAAGTATTGCCCTGTCCTTGCGAGCTCCCAGAACAAATGCACCCTGCTCTGACTGGGAAAACTTTTTATAGAGAGCTCTGGCTTGCCTTTTCTTTCTCTTTTCCAAATTCAGTCAGGAGAATGAGATCTTTTCAAAGGAATCCAGTAGCCCGGGAAGGATTTGAACATGCAAATAGCCCATAATCTCTGCTACAGCCTGAGAGAACCGCAATGCGGCTCAGAGAAGGTTAAATGATAAAAAAATATGGCAGACATGGTAAGTATTTGGCATGTTCCATGCAACAAAAGATGAACAACAGCAACTGGGACATTATCTTTATTTGCTAAAAATAGAGTCCCCCAAAGTTTAAAGAAAAGTACTTTATACTTGTAAACCTCTCCTCTGGCTGTTAAAGAGCCTTTGTGGCTTTGGGATGTCGCGTCCCCTTTCAAAGGCTGCGCGGGGCTCAGACAATTGAAACTCAATACAACATCAGCCACAACGGGGCGGAATAAATACTTCTAACATGACCCTGCTCCTCTCATTCGTGAGGGACAGACGTGTGAATGGGGGCGGTGTGGCAGATCTGTCCCCATGCAGCCACGTCCCACACCCAGGATGTCCCCGGCACAGGTACCCCGGCCACACCGGGCACACCGGGCAGAGGCTCCGAGGGCACCGGCAGAGCCACCACAAACCAGGCAGATCATCAGCCCACGATGGTGCTGAGTTATGCAGGGGCATTTGATACACAGCAGCTGACGGGCCGGTTGCAGAGCTGGGCTGCCCGTCTGCACCTTCAAAGCATCGCTCATCTATTGGATGTGGGTGCACGAGGCAAAAATCATCCCCCAAATCTCCAATACAACCAAGTCTGAGGTTTTGGCCAACACTGTTGTGTCTCACAATATTTCTGCATTAATGCAGAAAATTGTTTTTGCAATAGCGTGGTACTGAAGCCATTAACTTGACTGTGCGAGCAGAGGGGATGATGTGATGTTCGGCACCAGCCAAATGCAGAGAGAACAATGGGGTTATTTTTGTGGAAAGCGAGTCCAGAGGGCTCCCCGGGGAGCCAAACGTCCCCCTGGCCCATCATGCACAAGAAAAACAAGACGGAGCTCTTGCACCCTGGTTTCCCTGTCATATAAATACCAGCTTCAGCCAGGGCGTGAAAGAAATCTATTGTCTCTAAGGCTGCATTTTGATGCGGAATACTCTGGTAGGGCCAGCAATCTTAAACCCCCCACACGTGTGCCTATTGTTTGAAGTGCAGAACAATTGAAGGGTGCTCTCATGGGCTAAAGATAGAAAGGCAGCTGGTGCTGTCCTTTTCCCTGTAACTGAGAATAAAACAATACCCAAGTATTGTCTGCATTGCTGGGGCGACGACATTGGACTCTCTGCCAAGAGAGCATCTACAAGATCAATGAAACCCAGGTTATTTATAAATGGGTAGTGTCATTTCTTCCCCAAAGTAAATTCACTTCCTTTACTTTTCCACCAGGCCTTTCTGTGCCGTGAAGTGGCCGTGGAGTGAGGTATAAATAGCAGCGAGCCAGGCTGTGGGGCCAGCTGCTGCAAAATGAAGCTGCCGTGCTGAACCTGCCTTTGGCTGCACCTTTGCTGCCCCGAGCTGTGCCCAAGTTCCTGCAGCACCGGGCTGGGACCAGCCGTGGATGCTGATGCTCTTCTGCGCAGCAGCCACCACGCTGGCTGGTCCCAGAGTCCCTCCAGCACCAGGATGTGCTTCCTGGGGGAGATTTTAAGGAGGTTTATTCCCCTCATATGTGTGCGTGTGTCCAGCTCAGCTGCAGCACCGAGGTGCTCAAGGTAACCCTTGAGCCCAAACGCCACAAGGCAGGATCTTGCCTGGAAACGGGGGACATCTTGTAAGGGAAAGCTACTGTTTGCAAGGTGGCATCCCACCAGGGCATATCCAGGCTAGAGACTGGAAACCTGGAATCAGATACTCACTGCAGTTTGGAGAAAGAAAAGCCCATCTTGTCTGATGGGCCACAGTGAGGTGAGAAGGTCTCCTGTCGTGATGTGGGGACATGCAGGAATAGTGCTCCCTTCTAGGTGACAGCCAGTCTTGAGGAAGGTCCAAGCCTACCAGATCCCATGAAAAACTCCCATGTCTGCTGACACTCCATCCTGAACAATTGTTCCTTGTCGTGAGATAGACTGAGCTCGATCTACTGCGAGGCTTGATGGCCAAGTGCTCTTCCCTTTGGGGAAGCAGTGCTGTGGTGGTGGCCGCTGTCTCTCTCGCTCTGGTGGGTTAAGGATGTGGAGATTTAGGGGTTTGCTTTGGAGGGAGCCTTGCATGGCTGGGTTGAGCCAGAGGGACACTGTTGGGCTGGCGGCGCTGGCCTGTCACCTCTGCCCCTCTCACTGTGAGCAGACATTCTCACTGGATGGAAATATGCCTGAAATAGCCCCTCTGCAGATTGTCTTTATCTAATCAGCCACCTTCTCACTCCCCTCCAGTGCATTTCAGGGAGCTGATAGGGGTGATATGTTAAGTGTGGAAACCTCTAGCGAACTGCCTGACACGTAGAGTAATTCTCCTTCCTGCCACTTATCAGAGCCTGCTAATGGGAAACATTCCTCCTAGGGGTCAGGGAGCAGCTGGGGGATTTGTCTGGAGAGGATGGCTGAGGCCCTGGCACCCTCCTGGCTCTGCAGGGCTGGGTAGGAGATGATCTGACCACAAAATGCTCACGGAAGGGGCAGCTCCACAGGCTGGTGCTGGTGGTGTCCTGTCCCACGGGGAGAGGCTTGTGCAGCCCTTGGGGACACGGCTGAGGAGCTCCATCCTCTGCCATCATCTCATGGGAGGCCAACATCAAGCACAGAGCTATGGGGGATTAACGTGGGTGCCTCAATGGTCAATGGAGATGCTCCCGCTGCTGAGGATGGTCGTGCAGGGCTGGTGGGACACTCAGATGGGCTATTTGGGCAACAGCAACCTCAGGCAAACTGCTCTCTGCTTCAGCTGAATCCGTGGGCTCCTTGTTGTGCATGGGGTTTTTTATGCGAGGTCCACAGGAGCCCTCTGCAGCCACTGCCCCTCTGAAGATGCCCTGTCACACCTGTCCGAGCAGGGCACAGCTCAGGCCTTGACAGCAATATGAGGATGAGCTTCCTACCACCCTGAAAACCACATCACAAACGACAGAGATGAAAACGTCCAAACTCAGCGGAACTGCAGTTCAAGCAGCTGCTGTAGCGACCATTCCATATTTCCCCTTCTACAGATCTGCTTGGCCTTTGATGGATCCTGCTGGAACCTCTTCAAAGAGGGAGAGAAACTAGGGCGAACAGAAGGAACTGCAGAAGGAATCTCCGAAAATAAAATCGCTTTAAAGATAAGGCAGGGGAGGGGGTGAGCAGAGCGTGGGGAGGGCACGTGCCCTGAGAAGAATGTGTGAGGCTGGGCCAGCTGGTAGGTCTGGGCCAAGAGCTCATCCCACTGCTGGGATGCTCATGGCAAAGGTACTTGGCACCAGACCCACCAAAGGCCTTGGGTCCCTCCAGGGTGTGGGTGGAAACCTGACTCCAAGCTCAGGGCAGAGAGGCAGAAGACCACCAGGGTAACCTCAGAGGGACCTGTGGTCCACCAGCACCTGTGGCTCTTCAGGACACTGAAACTCTGCCATCTCGGCAAGGTTGAGCACCTCTGTCACACCGTGGTCAGGAGGGGTCTCAGCACTGGTGTCTCCCTGAGGGTCTCACCAGGGCAGTTGCAGTAGACACATATGCAGAGTCCAGCTCTGCACCAGCTGCTGCCAAATCCTGACGAGTACCTGAGCTTCTGACCGGTGACCTGGTGAGAGAGTACCCACGTGGGACATGGAGGTGGGGGCTTGCACTGTTTTATCCTGACGTGCTCAAAGTCACCCTGTTCATGCTATGGAGTCCCCTTTATGGGAGCATTTTAATTCACAGGGGGGACTGGCACCACACAAAGCCCTTGCATTGCACCGTGCAGTCCATGAAGGCAACATCGACCCATCCCTGAGCTGAGCCGTCCCCTCTGGGGACAGGTCTGGAGTCTCCTCCATGCCGTGAGTCTCCCAGAGTTCACTCCAGAGCACGGTGGGAAGGCAGAGGGACCCCCTGTCAGGGGGATGTGGGGGAGATGGCACTGGGAACCCAGGTTCACGAGTGCAGTAGCAAACCCTGCCTGTGTGCTGGGTGGAAGGACTGACTACCACTAGCGAGCAGAAACCCCCTCCAGCACCTGGCTTAGGTTCAGGTCCTGTGGCTGCAAAAATCTGCAACCTGGGCTGTGTGCCCAGGCTGAAGCCACATTCCCAAAGCAGCTCCCAGTGATGCTATTCTGGCCGTGGTGGAGGCCATGCCACATACAGACTGGGCACAACACTGTGCAGCTAATCCTTAATCATCCCGTGCCTCAGTTTCCCCTTCTCTTGGGAGGATTCAACAACCCCAAGTCTCTTTGGAGTGTGAGGGGTAGTGAATGGGGAATGGCAAAACCCTGCAGCCATGGACCTTGGTTCTCCAGCATCATCTCAGTGGAGTCGTTTCTAATTTCTGTGTCCCTAGGACATGACCACACAACCGGGGAGCCAAGAAGCACCGAGAGACCTCCGTTGGGTGACGATGGGGAATGCAGCTATTCGTACTGCTGGGGGAGGCCAGATGCTACCTGTCCCTGAACATGCATGTGGGTCCCACATCAGCCAGCCCTGGTGAGGCTGATTTCCAGCTCTGGAGGTGGCTGCAGCTCGTTTCACATGAGCCTGCATTGAATCCAAGCAGCCCACAAGTGTCCCTGCTCCCATGGGGCACACGGAGTGGCTTTGTGTCAGGGAAGGAGCAGAGCAGTGCTGCAGAGAGGACTGTCCATGTTCCCTGGGGGCTGAACGGCTGTAGCCCATCCCATCAGGGCATGAACATCCCGGCTGCAATCCTGGGCTGCTCTGCAGGGCCCTTTCCCCGAGGGATGGTACGTGATGGTCCTTCCCTGGCCTGCTGTGGGCAGGAGGTGATGGGGTGCAAAAAACTATCCAGCCTTGCTTTGTTTTTTCAATGCGCCAAAGCAAAGGCAAAGAAAGGAGATGGGAGGCAGCAACATGGCCAGCACAGGGGCAGAAACCTCACTTCAGATATCAGCAAGTAAAATGGCTTTTCCTTGAGCTGGGCACAGAAATCCACACGGCACAGGTATGGGTCTGGCTGTGTCCCCCAGGTCCTGTTCCCATGTCATGCAGCCCGTGGTCATGCTGCCGGGACAGTGGGGTGCTCTGGGCTGCGATCACATTGTACATGGTGCCTTTGGGTGCTGCCCTGGTGAAATGGTGTGGAGGACACACAGAAGCTTCTCTGTAGAGAGATCTCTCATCTGTTCTAGACATGAACCAAGCTCCCAAGTCAAGGAGAATGAGCTCTGGGAGCAGGACCTGGGGTTTTACTGCTGGGCAGAGCTCACCAAGGGCAGAGTCCACCCACATCAGCCAGACAGAGCAGGGAGCTCAAGCCCACCTGCTGCTACAGCTCTGGGGAGCATCAGACCCCTCTGACAAAACCAGAAAATAAAATCCTGGTGTTTGTGAGGTTTGATGTCAAATAGGCAGTGGCCAGTGTGCCTCGGGAAAGAAGCCAAGCCCTTTGAGAAGAAAGAGGAGAGTAGCAGAGGCCAAGCCCCAAGCTCCTTCCCTGGTCTCCGCTCTCAGGCAGTGTGGCTGGGGACAGGCTGAGCTGGAGCAGGGCGAGGGGTTGGGATGCTCCGGCTGGCAAAGCCGGTGGCTGCACACACCCCAGCAGCAGCGGCTCTCCTGGCGGGGTGCAGGGAAGGAGCAGGAGGACGGATTGCTCAGGTGCAGAAGGAAATGCCCAAGTTCTTGTTCTTCTGCTGCTGGCCGGGCAGGCTGAGAGAGCTGGGAGAGCTGCGCTGCCTGCCCTGCTTCTCACTCTGCCTTTGTACTCGCCTGACAATACAGGAATAAAAATAACCAGGCTGCATTTGCAGAGAGATAAAAGCGAAGTTTGCCTTTTGTGTCTCTCCAGGCAGTGGGACAGCAGAACCAATGGAGCTGTGTGGACATGACACATGGGAATTTCTGACATATCTTTTCCCACTCTGACCTTGACAGACACAATAAAAAGGGGCTTTGCTGCGTGCACACAGCCACTCAGTCCTATCGCCAAGGTTAGTAAGAAAGAGCATGTCTGTGTGCACGCTTGTCCTCTGCTACTAACTCGCTTCACCTCGGCAGGGTGGACGTTCCCGGAGGACAGGGACTGACTGGTGGCACAGGGGAGGGTGGGACAGACCTGGATTGAGAGCATTTTTGCTGCGGTCTGTGCGCTTTGCCAGGTTGCTGGTTACCAGCGGTGGCTGTGTTCGCTATAGCTGCGGCGTTTCCGAGCTCGCTGTGGGATACAACTTTCGATGGATATTAGAAAGCACTGTCATAAATGTGCTTTTCCAAGCAGCTGTTGCAGCAGTCTTCTAGAAGGGATCTTCCCAGGGATAAAACCTCCAGTCTTGCTTTTTATCTTCCTGCAATATTACTCTGCAACATAAACCCAGGTTTTTTGTGGAGGTTTTGTGCAGGGATCAGGGCTCCAAAAGATCTATAGGGCTGGGATAGTTTTTAGCTGAGTTTATCAAGAGAAGGGGTGTCATTGATGATCTGTGATGATGCCTAAAATCCAAATGTGGATTTGGACACCAAAGTGATGCTGGCTCATCCAGCTGGCACTTGCAGTGCGGGGCTGATAGCAGCAGAAGGACAAGTGTTTAGTAATTGTCATGTTATTATGGTTATTATTAGCTGGTATTGTTGTCGCTGTCTTCTCTCACTCTCTAAATGTAAAAGCCTGTTTGGTGGCCCTGTTTCTCTTGGTTAGCAGCCCAGCAGCGAGTGCTTTCCCCATGCACTGACTCCTTGTCCCTTCCTTCCTTCCTTCCAGCTTTCAGGTGTCTTTCAGTTTTCCTTTGCTGTTGCCAAGTCTTTGTCTAGCTGGGCAAGATGTCTATGCTGGACATGAGCGAGTTTGGGGAGGCTGCTGAATACCTCCGGAAAAGCTACACGGAGCAGCTGAAGCTTCAGACAATCCCGTTCGATGGTAAGAGCCCAGGGCAGCTCTCGGCACAGCCCCAGGGCAGCTTTGGCCATGGCTCTCTTTGCGGAGCATCCCCGTCCCTTTCCCAGTGCTGGTACCTGTGGTACTGCAGGTGCTGCAGAATTGTCCCCCTCACCTTGGAGGACAGGAAGATGTCAGAAGTTGGAAAAGTAGATTTTTGACTGTCTCTTTGTCTGCTGAGATGTGAGTGGAAGCGGCTGCTCCTCTCCTCCGACCCTCAGGGACGGAAGGGCTGAGGGACCGGTGGCAAAGCCTTCTCCAGTTCTGTCTCATTCTGGAGGTGTCTGCTCTGTGCCAGCCACCCTGCTGTACCGCGCTCACCATGCTTGGGGCTTCAGGGCCCAACTTGCTCCTCTTGGCTTGACAAACAAGGACAGTTTTGCTTTCTCTCACCATTCTCTTTTCACGGTGATCTGAGTGCAAGCACACATGAAACAGCAGACTTCTATCAGATTAAAGTTGACCTTGGCAAATTAAACAGCTGCCAAACATGAAAAAGGCAAAGAAATCCCAGCTCCTGTGACTGGAGTGTAGGAATCATTGTCATTCCACGTTATTGGACTGCATTTATGCGTCTTTCAGCTGAAAATTTCAAATGATTTCCTACATTTCATATTCCTTTCTTCTTTCTCCTTTCCTTTCCTTTCCTTTCCTTTCCTTTCCTTTCCTTTCCTTTCCTTTCCTTTCCTTTCCTTTCCTTTCCTTTCCTTTCCTTTCCTTTCCTTCCCTTCCCTTCCCTTCCCTTCCCTTCCCTTCCCTTCCCTTCCCTTCCCTTCCCTTCCCTTCCCTTCCCTTCCCTTCCCTTCCCTTCCCTTCCCTTCCCTTCCTTTTTTCTCCTCCTTTAGGAAAGAAGCGAGCTTGGATCCCGGATGAGAAAGAAGCTTATATCGAAGTGGAAATCAAAGAAAGCTCTGGTGGCAAAGTCACTGTGGAAACCAAAAATAAGGAGGTAAGCAAAATACCTTTCATTTTCCAAGCGCTGGCAAGTGTGTGCGGGTGGGGGATACGCGTGATAAGATCATGTTTGAAACTATCCAAGCTCTTGCTGATAACCCTTCCATGCTGAGCGATCAGCCGTGCCCCGAGGGGACACACACCGCAGGGTGTCAGGACACGTAGGCCAGTTACTTGTCAAGAGTGGCAACGGTTCAGCATCCCCCCATCGAGGGTTTGCTTGCAAGCACAGTTTGCTGTGGGAGACAGACGGAAGGGGACAGGGGGACAGTTGGGCTGGAAGATCTGCCCAAAGGCAGCACCGGCTCCAGCACAGCCCCGTGCAATGCTGAACCGCTGCCCGGCTCATCTCAAAGGTCAAAACAAGAGGTAAGGGGCCAGTTGGCCAATTCTTGCTCATTTTAGCTGAGAAGCGCAGCAGAATAAGCGCTGGACAAAGGGGTAGGAGCAGCTATGTCTGGTGGTGAGGCGCCGGCTCTCCAGCAGCAGGAGGGAGGCAAAGCAACGATCAGCTGATATTTGTGAGGATAATATCCAGTAGAAATAGCCGCAAATTAGCTTAATTAATATTAATTAATTAATTAATATTAATTTCTCAGGGACAGGCGTTGAGTGGCCACGCAACATCATTACGCTAGTGTAAAACTGGGAAAAAGACCAGGGACCTGACCAGGCAGTAGATGGTAGACTTTGTTATTGCTGTTTCTTGGATAGTCGTCACAGCACTGAGAAGTGCTCATGTCTGCTGCATTTAAAAGAAATATTCATAATCGTCTTTGAAAAGTGTCAAAGTTTCGAAACTATTTTTGTCTGAAATTGGAAAAAAAAAACCAGAAAAAATATTTTTGCTGCCCCAAAAGAAAGGGTGTTGGAGAGGGGGTGTCAATTTGGAAAGTTTATTCTGGTGTTTAAAATGCTGTGGTTGGAGATTTTCAGCTTGTGCAGACAAGGCATTTTCCAAACCTTTTTTTGCTGTTTCCTCTTTAAACTGGTTTTTGTAGCAATTTGGCATGGATTTACAAAATTTTAAACCATATCTCTTTTCCCTGGATCAGTATTTCCAGCAGGAACAGTTTCAAGAGGCATAAACCCACCCTTCTCCTCTATCTACCCTCTTGCTTTCAACACCTCACACTCTGGGACCACTCACTTCACATTCACCTGTGAAAAAAACCTCTTAGAAAGGTTTCATTTAATCTTTACTAACAAGACCCTTTGATAAATCAAACTTCTTCCATTCAGGCCAGATATGTAATGCAATAGCTCCCCAGTGCTTGGTTTCTTGGGATTAAGTAAATCCAGTTCTAAGTGCTGGGGTACAGGCTTCAGCTGTTTGCCTGAATAACCGAGGGTGTCTCCGAGCTGAAGTCTGTGCTGCTGTGGGGTTTTAGGATGCGAAGAAGAGCACAAGACAGGGGTGTTAAGCATGTTGTGGGGTGACATCTTGGTGTCCCCCAGCTTGGACCCCCTTTGCTGGGCTCGGCCACTGCCCGTGTCCCTGGGGAGGGGACAGGCTTGGGCTTGCTTTTCCCAGGTGGGTTTTGTGGCTGGGGTGCTGGTGGGGCTCCCCTGGCCCCATCACCCCAAAATAGAAGGCAGCCCTGTCAAGAGGACAACAGGCACTGTCCCCAGCATGGGGCTGCAACTATGTCCACCCACCCCAGTTTTGGGGGAGAGGGTGTTTGGTGGGGCTGGGGTCCATCTGATGTGTCCTCTGGCAGACGCGGGTGGTGAAGGAAGATGAGGTGCAGCAAATGAACCCCCCGAAGTTCGACATGATTGAGGACATGGCCATGCTGACACACCTCAACGAGGCTTCCGTGCTCTATAACCTGAAGCGCCGCTACTCCCACTGGATGATCTACGTAAGCCGATGGCACCAGGGGTCACCCCCTGGGTGGGGAGGTGAGGGGACATCAGGGCTCCTCCATCCCTCATCCACCCCCTCTCCCCCCCAGACCTACTCAGGGCTCTTCTGCGTCACCATCAACCCCTACAAGTGGCTGCCCGTCTACACCGCGCCCGTGGTGGCCGCCTACAAGGGCAAGCGGCGCTCAGAGGCACCCCCGCACATCTACTCCATCGCCGACAACGCTTACAATGACATGCTGCGCAGTAAGCCCTCGCCCCGGGGACCCCCATCTTGGGGGGTTTGGGCTCCTGGGACAGGGGGTGAGGTGGGTGGCACCAGCCTAACGCCTGCTCTTTCTCTTCCAGACCGCGAAAACCAGTCCATGCTCATCACGTAAGTGCCTTCCATGCCCTTGCCCTGCCCAGCAGTCAATGTCCCCTCATGCTGCCCTCCTGGGCAGCCCTGGGCCAGCACCCTGAGCCCCAGGAGGCCCCCCTGGCCATGTCCCCCCTGCCCCAGCAGCTGTCACCCCTGTCCCTTCCCGCCCAGCCTGCCGCCGCACCAGGTGACAAAGCCCCCGGTGGGCTCCCCCACACCCCGACAGCTGCAGGAGCTGCCGTGGGGCACCCCGGCCACCAGCGTCCGAGGAGGAGTGAGGGGGAAGGAGAGATGGAGGCCAAGGCCAGAGGGAGATGGTGGTGGTGGCCTGAGGGGCGTTGCAGGGGAGGGGGGTGACATGGGAGGGTGTAGGCCAGGTTGATTTCAAGTGACATATAGATAAGGGCTATATAAAGGACTCTAAAGGACCCTACGCCGCTGCCAGGAGCCACGGACATTTTTAGCCTCCGCCATATCCTAATTAGGAAAGGCAGGGGCTGCTGAGAGATGCTTGGCGCGTGTCCGAGCCCTGCTCCCCGGCCCACCCCGGCTCTTTGTGATCTGGGATTACAATGGCAGATCAGCTAACTCCAGGGATGAGCTCAGTGGGGGCCGCCGACCGCCCACACTCTGCGCCGGGCACGCCGGTCCCCGCGCCCGCCCGGGCAGGACTCGCCCCGGCTCGGTGCTGCTGCCAGCTCCAAGCACCCCAACAACTGAGTGAGCTGGAACTGCCCGGCCGCAGCACGAGAGGCCAGTTCCCGCTGAGCATGAACAGCTGAAGCCCCGGGGCCAGGGCCGTACGGCCTTGGTGGGCGCCAGCACCTCCTGCCATGTCTGTGTTGGGCAGCTGAGCCCCCACGGCACCTGCAAGGAGGCAGAGCCTGAGCTTGTGATGATGGAGCTGCGTTTTGCTCCAAAGAGAAGCCCCAAAGATGAGCACGTACACCCTGAGGCTGGAGGGGATTGATAGTGCCGGCATCCCCGTCCCTCCGATACTTCGCTTCTCCCTCCAGCACGATGAGCGGGGTGGCAGGTTGGCAGGGTGTCTGGTTGAAGTTGTGCCTGTTCTTTGCCTCATGTCCTTGATCTGTGTATTTCTGTTACTCTAAGCGGAGAATCTGGTGCTGGTAAGACTGTAAACACCAAGCGGGTCATTCAGTACTTTGCCATTGTCGCAGCCTTGGGCGACACACCGGGCAAGAAATTAGTAAGACCCTCTTTTGAAACAAGTTCTTGCTGTTTTCTTCCTTTCTTTATTATTTTTTTTCCCCTTTTTTCCCCTCCTCCCCCTTTCTTCTTGTTACTTATTTTTTTCTTCCCTCAACTTTTTGCATTGGAAGCGTGTTTTGGTCTCACCCACCCAGGGCTTGGCTTTTCCCCGACTTTTGAACAAGCAAGGCTTGAAATTATTCTGCTCAAGGGGAAATGAGATTTTTTTAATGTGGCTGCTCAATCTGCGCAGCCTGCAAGAGGTGCTTTAGTTGCCCTCTATCTTCTCCCTCCTTCACCACCCCACAGATCATCTTCTTAAGAAGCATTAAAAGAATGGAATAAACCTGCCATTTCCCACCTTGTCTCTTTTAAGCCTTGCTTTTCACCCTTTTCTCCTTTTTTTCCCCTCTTGTTCATTTTGACCCTTTTCTACCTTGTGCTTTTCTTGCTCTTGTTTTGATTCTTGCATTTCTTTGGTGCTGGTTATTTTTGAGCTGCCCTTGCAATTGCTTATTTCTTCTTGACATGTTGAGGCTCCAGCCTGCTTTTCCCTTGTAGAAGCAAACTGGCTGCTTTAGGTACCAGATAAGCAATACTTCAGCATTATTTTCTTTACTCTTCTTTGGGTTTGGATTTAACTGTTCTTGCTTTTTGACGCATTTCTCTATTTTCTTGAGCTAATCTATTTAACAACTTTTTGGCATCTCTTATAAAGTTTAATCCTCCCATTTTTTTCTTGGACGTTTTTTGGCACTAAATGGTCATGCCCTGCTTTTCTGACCATGATTCTTGTGGTTCTTGCCTGCCTGCCTTTTCTGAATTTCTAAAGACAATTTTCTTTCCTTTCTCTAGGCAGCTCTTGCCACTAAAACTGGGGTAAGTGTTGTAGATTCCTGGTCTTTAGCACTGAGATCAGGGTTCTGCTGCAGCACAGAGCTGTGACGGGGTGATGGGGAATGTGCTGTGGGGCATCTCCCTTGGCTCTGGGAGCTGCATTCAGTTCCCTGCTTGGATTTGTATCTCCTGGCTTCCTATAGTTTGAAGATTTGGTGTTTCATCTCTTAGTGACTTTCTACCTTTCTGACTCCAGCCTCTCCTTCAAGGGATCATTACTCTTCAAATTCTCACAGAATGTTTGGGGTTGGAAGGGACCTCTGGAGATCATCTAGTTCAACCCAACCACCTAGTCCAACCCAGTCCAACCCATTTCAAACCAGTGCAGTGTTTGCCTGGGGGTGGCGTGGGCTCCTCCAAAGGGATAGTGAAGCCCCTTTGACCTGGTAAATTCCTCCAAGGCTCGAGGCCCAGGTGAGGGTGGTGGTGCTGGGGGGCAGGGGAAGAGCCTCTTTGCCCCGGGCAGTGCTTTGCTCTGGCTGCAGACCGGGACCATGATGGTGCCTGGACACGCCACCTTCTGCAAAGATCTGAGCTGGCTCGACCCACCACACTGCAGGCAGCTGATGTCCTGCTCTGGGGCACATTTCGGAGGTGCTTGCTTAGCTCCAAGGAAACAACTGAGTGCTTTCTAAATCCAGCAAAGGTTCAGTCCCTGGCACTTCCAGCACCCCAAGGGCTCAGCCTTTTCAGCAGCTCATCATGCGTCCTGGGCCCTCGCTTCCTCTGCATGCCGAGGGACAGCCTGTAGCTGATGCACACTCTTGGGCGGGGGGCACTCATTAATGTGAGTCTTGGACCTCTTGGGCAAACTTACTAAAGCTGAGATAGCTGGGGGGCTGACTTTGTGGGTCCCAGGGCAGCCCATGGGACAGCCCCTGTTCAATCTCACAGGCCAGGCAATTTTACTTCAGGCTGAATTGAAAGTTAACAGATCAAAGGATATCCGAGTGACAGAACCCAGGCTGTTAGTAAAGCCGTGATTCGCCGCTGCTCCCTGTCTCTTTTGCTCTTCAAGTGCCTGGAGCTGCAGAGGTGGGGAGCAGTCGTCCAAAAGACAGCGTGGCTTTTGGTGGGCAGAGCCCAGAGCTGGTGTTTCCCACCTAAGGAAAGCCCTATGGACTGTAATGTGTCAGAGCATGGGCAAAAGCTCTCATGAAATATCCTGCAGGTGTCCGTGCCACCAAACTCTGCAGCTGTTGTCAAATCCCACTGTCCTCCATGTAGCTTGGCACGAGTCTCTTGCTTCTCCCTGTGAATTCTTGGTGTCCTTTGTGTGCATTAGGTAGAGGCTGCCTCTTTCTCTTCAAACTGCACGTATGAGACACAAATGGAAAAACAAGTTTGGGGGAAGATTAATTTTGGGCCTTGCTGAGGGGAGCTCCAGTGAGTTCAGCAGATTATGCCAGCTGGGACCTGTAATGTGTTCCCATCACATTGTGGCCCTGCTGTACACGTTGGTGTAAGAGTCATAGATAAGCCTGTTCTCTGGACCTCTTCTTCTGCAACGTGCTGTGATTTGAACCGTCCAAGGCTTTGGTTTGGTGAAAGAGGAGGCTCCTGGCAGAGTCAAAGAGCCTGAAAATTTTCAGACTGTTGTGGTAACAGTCTGTGCTTGGTCTTGGTTTGTGTATTGTAGCAGCCTAAGAAAGGGGCTAAGGACTGCTGTGTGCAGGGGGGACAGCAGCCTGCATCTTCAGAGGGGCCAGTTTAGGCAAGGAGAAGCCCAGAGGGCATTGGTGCAAAATCCAGCTCTGCTGACCCCTAAGTCAAACTGCATCCTCTCATGAGACAAGGAGATGTCTCAGGAGCAAGGCTCTTAAAGACCGCCCAGGAGCGTGGCAGGAAGATGGTGCAAGGAGCCCCAGTCTCTGTTTCTCTATGTTTTGGTAACAGATCCCCTCTGGCTGGGTGACAGCAGACACATCTTCTGGTTTTGTTTTCCAGGGCACCCTCGAAGATCAAATCATCGAGGCTAACCCAGCTATGGAAGCTTTCGGCAATGCCAAAACCATAAGAAATGACAACTCCTCACGTTTTGTAAGTGCCTTAGCAAGACAGAGAGATGATGTGCCACGTTTATGTAAGATGAACGCATTGCTTGTGGTATTGCGGTTTTGTATGGTGTGAACCAAAGGCATGTAGCAGGATCTAGCTCTGCATCATGGTGAGACCGGACTGCTGAGGCCAGGCTTCTCCCTGCTACATCAGTGCAGTAAATGGGGTGCTGGCCCGAACAAACAGCTCTGCTGTCACAGCCTGTGGCTGGAGAGAAGTCCCTTAGAGCACCAAAGTGGAGAGGACCAGTAATCACAGCCTGGAGTGCTGGAGCTGGGACAGATAAGTGTGCCCCTTCCAGGGGGAAGCGTCTTTTCTTGCTAAGCCCAGCTGTGCTGTGGGATGCAGAGCTGATCGGCCACAGGTGGCTTTGATGCCTGTTCTTGTGCTTTGGAAGGAATGAGATGCTCCTGGGTGAGATTCCTCAGCACACAGCAGAGCAGGAGGCTGTGGGCAGGCTGCCCTGCAGAAGTGCTGAGCTTTAAGAACAGGCCTGAGGACAGGGGTTTATCTGCTGTGAGTGAAATTGCCACCTACCTAGTGTGTAAAGCCTTATGCCATCTGACCCTCTGCATATTACAAACCAGAGAACTTCACTCACCTCCCTCTCACAGACCCCAGTAGCTTGCCTGGCATCAGCAGAAGCCTAAGAAGTGGGAAATTACCAGTGTCTTGTAGTTATATGAGGTTTCTAGGAGCTGTTCGGAAGTGTACCTGTGCTGTCAAGCCCAGCACTTACCTCCTGTGCATGTTTTCAGGGCAAGTTCATCCGGATCCACTTTGGCCCCTCGGGGAAGCTGGCTTCTGCAGACATCGACATCTGTGAGTAAACGTGCGCCAGCTGCAGCGGGGAGGGATTTCATCTCACTGTTTGTGCCCATGCTGGGTCAGCTCCAGGAAAGAACAAGCCCTTTTCTCACTCCTCTGCCCTGTTTGCTTCTAGATCTTCTGGAAAAATCAAGAGTGATTTTCCAGCAACCCAAAGAGCGAAGCTATCATATCTACTACCAGATCCTCTCTGGGAAGAAACCAGAGCTGCAAGGTAAGGCAGCCAAAGCTGCAGCATAACCTTTATAACATGGTCATCTCAAAATAGCCACAAAGAGCTCTATTGTCAGCCACAGGGTCCCCAGGGAATGAGCAAAACCAGCTCACCATGTAGGTACTGCCCTTGAATGCTCTGCTAGCTGTGCAAGATCATAGGATTGGTGGATAATTCGGAGTGGAAGGGATTTCAAGAGGTCATCCAGTCTAGCCTCCTTTATCCTCACTGACTGAGAAGCCAGACTAAAGCCCTTTCTGCAATTGTCTATGAGCAGAGAAATGGTCACTCAGGGTCCACATGCATGGTAGAAGTACACTTGGCAAAGCTGCCTTGCATAGCATGCTCATTGTGTGGTGAGTACAGCGCTGACCTCAGTGTTTGCAGCCTGGGTATTTACTCATTTTGGGGTAAGGGGAAGCGTTTTGCAGCCCACTCTGGGCTTCTTCAGCCGTTCTAATGACATGACTTGTTTCAGATGAGCTTGAAAACAGCTGCTCAGCTCACTTGCAGCAGCCCTGGTGTAGACATATCCTAGATGTGTTCCCCAGGACAGTCCCACCTGACTTGAATTTGGCCCAGGGCAGTCCCGTGCTCTGAGCAGCCCTTCCCCTCAGGTGCCAGGGCACATGGAGTGCACAGGAAAAGTTTCCAGGCTGCAGAAGGATGGCTGGCACCATCCCCTGGGGTGGTCAGCCTCGGCTGCCGGCTCTCGAGCTTGTTGCTGGCTTGGGAACAATACCTTATTAGGCAGGTCTGGAGAGCTGTGCAGAGCAGTAATCTTATCTGGTGGTCACAAGGACATGGATGGCCACTTCTAAATCAGTCTGCAGCCTAGCTGTATCCCAAGATAGCAAGCAGGAGGCACATCAGAGAAGAGATGGACCCATGTGTGGACTTGCCTGGGCGTGAAGAGACTGTTCCTCCCACCGGCTGGTGCCCTCTAGTTGAGGCTGGTGAAGCCTTACCTCTTCATCTGTGCCCAAGGTTGTCCCTCTGCCCCAGCCTTGTCTCTGTCAGGCTGGCCTCACCCTCTGCATGTCTTCCCCCAACAGATATGCTGCTGCTCTCTCTCAACCCATATGACTACCACTTCTGCTCCCAGGGTGTGACAACTGTGGACAACCTGGATGATGGTGAGGAACTCATGGCAACAGATGTAAGTGTCCTTCCTTCACACTACACTGCCTGGGGGAGGGCACAACCGCCTTCTGGGCAGACATGGGGACATATCTTGGCTTTTCTGTGTCCACCTCTAAACTAGCTGTAAGATGCTCTATTGGCAGTTGCTCTACACATGCTGTGAGCCTGCAAGAAGGAGCAGAGTGACTCTGATCTCCAACAACAGCCTCCTTCAGGCAGAGAGAAGGAAGAGTAATTCCCTGCATTAGGAAGGGCCTGTAGCATGTGAGCACTTCTCATGGCTCACATGAGATGAGACCTCAGCTTGGAAAAGCTCCTGCTTGTGGATGCTAAGCTAGTCCTTTTGCTTTCAGATAGATCTTGTGGGAGCTGGACTCGCATTCAAAATCCCACGGACAGGTTTCTTTGTCTAGATGTCCATCCAGAGCCCCAAGATAGAGAGAGTGCCTTAGGAGATGGTGGGAGAACCAACCCTCAACTCAGAGTGCTGACTTTGTTCTACCTATACTACTTTGTCTCTCCTCAGCACGCCATGGACATCTTGGGCTTCAGCAACGATGAGAAATACGGCTCCTATAAAATAGTGGGCGCTATCATGCACTTCGGCAATATGAAATTCAAGCAAAAGCAACGGGAAGAGCAGGCAGAGGCTGACGGCACTGAAAGTGAGTTTGGCTCTGTGCTGCCAGGCAGATTCCTCCAAAGGCAGGTTGTGATAACTTCCCTGGGTGGATCAGGACTGCAAGGACCTGCTCATGAAGGAAGAGTTCCCCTTGCCTGAGGAATCTCAGCACAGGGTTCAGCTGATAATGAAAGAAGATTTTGATGTAGCAGATCTTTCCCTACAAAGGTGATTTTCTGGCTACAATCTGCTATTAGAAGTCTATGAAAGATAAGCAAGAAAATCACCTCTCTTCTGGTCAGTTCAAATTCAGTCTGTGGGAATCCAGATTTTCACTGGAAAATGCATAGAGATCCCCAGATCAAGAATACTCAAAAACTTGATAGGTATCTTCTCCAAACGGTGACTTCTCAGGCAGGAGAAAGTGTAAAATATCCAAGATGGGAAATCACATTAGACACTGGACAGACTCTGGAGCAGGTGGGAAAACTAGTGTAGTTAGCATTGGTCAGTGGAGGAGCTGGTAATTTTATTTTCTATTTTTCGTTCCTGGGGCTTTCTTGCTGACTCCCCATGCCTCTGCACTGTTTTACAGGTGCTGACAAAGCTGCCTACCTCATGGGAATCAGCTCAGCTGACCTCATCAAGGGGTTGCTCCATCCTCGTGTGAAAGTGGGCAATGAGTACGTGACCAAAGGTCAGAACGTGGAGCAGGTGAGTGGGACACGGGCTCCCTGCTCACATGGTGTGCGACTCCTCTGCAGGCAGGTCTGCTGTGTGATGTTCTCTGCACAGAGCAACTGATGCTTCAGTCCACTCTCTTGGTTTAGGAGAAGATCACAGAGAAGCATGAGGAGATATATCTGCAGTTACTTGCCCATAGCAGCTGGGAAAGATGGTGGCAGAGCTGACAGATAACTTTGGATATTCAATTCCGTATCTTTGAAATGTGGGTTAGGTAGCAGCCAGAAGTGGTCCTGTTTCTATGGATCTGTTTCAGAGACAGTCACACTCCCATGAAGAGTTCAGCTCTGGAAAGTAGAAAACTCACCTAAGAACTCATCTAAAACTCACCTAAACTGATCTTGTGAGAGACTCAAATGCACCAAAAATTTAGCTTGTCAGATTCTAGCCACATCACAGTTAGGAACTCAAAGCTGGTCTGAACAGTGCAAGCCAGTACTCAAGTAAAATTCAAGAAGACCTCAGGAGCTAATGTCTTACCCAAAGTGAGCTGTAGGCTCCTGCTATGCACAAGGCTTCTGAAAATATCGCTTTAGACTGAAACTGTATCCTAAAACCTTAGAGGCTGAGACCAGACCAGGGATATAAAAACACACTTGAGAGCATGTGAAGACTAATCCTGGAGCATATACTGTAACCATGAACTCCCTAAATCTGTCTGTCTGTCCTTTGTGTGCCAAGAGGAGCTCTGTTCTTCAGCTTCCAGCTCCAGCAAAAGCAGGGAGAAGTATAAGTGCTCATGACCCTCTCTCTGCTTTGCTTTGGTAGGTTGTCTATGCTGTAGGAGCCCTGGCTAAAGCCACCTACGATCGCATGTTCAAGTGGCTGGTGACTCGGATCAACAAGACTCTAGACACCAAGCTGGCCAGACAGTTCTTCATCGGAGTACTGGACATCGCAGGCTTCGAGATCTTTGATGTGAGTTCTGTGTGCCCTCTGCAATGGTTTGGGGGAATGTTGTAGCTAAACAGCTCAGTGTCTTCTCTGTCTTCTCCAAGAAACTGCTGGCCTTGATTGAAAAAGAGCTCTTGTCTGAATTAATTTATGAAGAGCAAACAGGCAGCTCGCAAGGGCTGTTCTAACATTGCTGTGGACACACTTTCCAGTGATTCCTGGCTACCTGTTCTGGTAGCAATCCAGATGAACCTGGCAAAGATCACCCAGACAAAGCAGAAGAGTGAATCCCTTTGTGTCTGGAGTTGCTCCTTCTGACGCAGGTTTGTTTTGTTCTTGCAGTTCAACAGCTTTGAGCAGCTGTGCATCAACTTCACCAACGAGAAACTGCAACAGTTCTTCAACCACCATATGTTTGTCCTGGAACAAGAAGAATACAAGAAGGAAGGCATCGAATGGGTCTTCATTGACTTTGGCCTGGACCTGCAGGCTTGCATCGACCTAATTGAGAAGGTAACGCATGAGTCAGGGCACAGGAATGGTACTTCTGGTAGGCAGCTTGTTTGCAAAGACTGGAACAGTGAGGGTGCTGTGCTACCAGAAATGAAACGATTCCCTCCCCAGTCAGTGGCAAGTGCCCAGCTTTGTTTTCCCTTCACTTCCAGCTCAGACTCTCCAGCCCACTGAGTCCTTTTTGACACAAATTATGACTTTATGAAACCACAAAATTCTGTTCCTACCTACCAGTGAGCCACAAAACCCACTGCAGCCTTTTCCTCCAGAGAATGGTGATCTCTGCCCCTTTTTTCCAATCCATTTGCTTGTCCCTCAGGGCATCTTAGTCAAGTACTCACCGATTCAGAACAGCTTGTATAAAAGATTTAAAAGATTTCCACCATGGCATGGAGGAAACTCACCTTTTTTTTGTTGTGTTTTGGAAAGGAGCAAACTTGTCAGGATACTGGAGAGGATCCTCCCCTTCCCAACAATCTGTTGGACCTGGGCAAGCCCCCATGTCTTGCAAGCCTGGCTGATCCCAGTCCGACTGGCTGGAGCTCAGACACAGCCTGGAACACACCAGTGATAGCTTGTTCCATGGCCAGTGTCTGGTACCATTTGTCTGAATGAAGACAAGGTCTCCCAATTTGAGCCTTGCCTCACCTTGCTCGGTGACACAGGGTAATGGGATAGGATGTGGCAACACTGAGCTCAGACATCTTTATAGCACCTTCTCCCTGCAGCCGCTGGGAATCCTGTCCATCCTCGAAGAGGAGTGCATGTTCCCGAAAGCCTCCGACATGTCGTTCAAAGCCAAGCTCTACGACAACCACATTGGGAAATCGCCCAACTTCCAGAAGCCCCGTCCGGATAAAAAGCGGAAATATGAGGCCCATTTTGAGCTGGTGCACTATGCGGGTGTGGTACGTCCCTTGTCAGCTCTTCCTCAGCACTCGCACCGTCCCTCTTGCAGAACTGTCCTTACCTTTGCCTCTCTCCTCTGGTGACAGGTGCCCTACAACATCATTGGGTGGTTGGACAAGAACAAGGACCCCCTGAATGAGACAGTGGTGTCTGTCTTCCAAAAATCCCAAAACAAGCTCCTGGCCTCCCTCTATGAGAACTATGTGAGTTCTACTTCAGGTGAGGAACAAACTCACCCCTTTTTTGACCTCAGTCTCTCCCTCCCTTTACAGCAAAGCCTCCTCACCCCCATGCCCAACTGTTGGTGCAGCATTCCTGCACCTAGCAGCCCAGGCAAAAGGAAGACCCACACTGACCCCTAAAATCCTGTCTGACCTGGGTAGGACTGAGCTTGTGCAGTGCTGTACAGATGTCCTGGTGGTCCTGTGACTTGGGATATGTGAAGGGGTCTCCTGTTACTAAGAGCTGAGGGACAACACCCAGCGCTGGGTGCCACAGCAGATGTTTTTGGTGGTCTGCGGCTTTGCTCTGCAGCAGGGTGCTGCCACCTCTGCTTTATACAGAGCAGGGGCTGTGGGCAACTCAGAGGTGTTTGGGGGTGACCCTGAGCCCTCCAAGCCAAGCAGATGCTTCACTGACGTAATTAATCAATATTTCAACCCAACAGAGGAACCTCACAAGCCAGGGACCAAGGAGAAACGTAAAAAGGCAGCTTCTTTCCAAACAGTGTCGCAACTGCACAAGGTAAGAGCCAGCCCCTCGCTCAAGGCCATGGGGGAAGCATGCTCAGAGTGTCCCAGTGCCAGTCCCGCTTGCCTGCCAAGACACTGGGGTATCTGTCAGCGTCCCAGCCCTGTCCCTGTGCTGCTAGGGAAGGACAGGAGGCTCCAGGCTGGGAGAGCGATGGGTCCCTTTGAGCTGGGGCTTGTGCTGCTTCTACCCTCGTGACGCTTGTGCTGCTCAGCGGCTCCTTCACCTTTGAGAGAGCGGCAGTTAAGACTTGTAGTGATGTTTAGATAATGTATTACATGAACATCACTTTAAGTCTGTGCTACTTCTCTCCTCATTCTTGTCGGCGGGAAGGACAGCCTTTGGGCAGAAGAAAATGGAGGAGAATCTTGCGGGTCTCTGAGCAGGCAGCTCTTTGCTGGCCTGTCCAGGGAGGTGACCTGAGCTATTTAGCAGCTCAGCATAACACACTCCCCCATTCCCATGCTCATGACAGGAGTTATTTGTCCACCCCAGAGCTTAATAAGCAACTGGAAAACAGCAGAGAGGGGTGTGTGAGCCCAAAGCTGTGTGCCTTGTGGTGACAGGGTGCTCAACGAGGGCAGCGCTTGTGTTGGAAACCCCATTCAGGGTGATGTGGGACTTTCTTCCTCCTGGACAAGTCACAGGCCTTGAAGAAAGTCTGCAGTGAGAATTTGCCCCATGATGTCATGGAACTTGTCCAGGACAGGCTGAGCCTGTATGAGCAGGGCAAGGCAGACTGAAATATAGAGGGTGCAGATGCCTTTCCCATAAGCAAAAGCAGGACCGTGTTTTGGCTTAGGCCATGTCTAAGCTTGAGCCCTGCCTTGGAGAGAGAAGGTGGCCCAGGCTGGATCAGCAGGGCCATCTGTCATTGCCGAAGGGCATGGACAGCACTGTGGAGGTGCAGGGAAAAACTGACAAGATGAGAACTGCAGCCAGTGCAGATGCCAGCACTGGATTTGCAGGTGCAGCAAAACTTTGCCTACAAATACTTGGGAAGCATCTGGCTTCTCTCCGGCATAGCAAAACCTGCAGGTGCCAGTTTGGCATGTCTGCCAGCCCAGTCCCCTCTGCCACCGCTCCCACCCTGGCAGAAGGCACTTGGTCCTGCGGTGGGGCTGGGGATGTCCCGTTGGCAGGACAGCACACAGAGCAGCCACGCAGGAGGAGATTACTCCTCCCTCATGAACAGTGGTAAGGGGCTCTCAGTGTCTGCTCCCTTCCTGCCCGTGGGGAAAAGGGACTGGAGAGATTGGTTGTAGGGGAGCAGAGAGCTGTCACTTCATGCCTCAACCCCCACATCTGCCCCACAGGAGAATCTCAACAAGCTGATGACCAACCTGCGCTCCACTCAGCCCCACTTTGTCCGCTGCATCATCCCCAATGAGACAAAGACCCCAGGTATGTATGGACTGAGACAGCACCCTGGCAGTCCCTTTGGGTGACATCCACATGTGGGAGATGGCAGGGACTCTCGCACCCTCTTTCTGCCCAGCCCTTTTCTTTCAGCATTTCTGTGGTCACTGAGGCCATCTCAGTGTGGAAATGCCTGTAACCCATGCCAATCTCCTCTACTGGGGAGAATGAGTTTTGCCAGGCTCCCAGTTTGGCTGTGTATTGATGGTTGGGCTGCCTTGCACTCGTGTGTAACAGCAGGCAAGGATGAGTCTTTCAGGCTGATTCCCGCTGTCTGAAGCCCAGGCTGCAGCATTGCTGCTCAGCGTAGGCCTGCAGGACAGGTTAACACCTGTGTTCAAAATCATGGGCTGTTTCCAGAGTTCAGGTCCATGCTACAGCTCCATTTCCCCTGTGCGCTTGGACTGAATGCATGTTCCATCCTTCTTCTCACCTGCAGGAGCCATAGATTCCTTCCTGGTGCTGCACCAGCTGCGATGTAACGGTGTCCTTGAAGGCATCCGCATCTGCCGTAAGGGATTCCCCAACAGGATCCTCTACGCAGACTTCAAGCAGCGGTAACTCCCTCTTCTTCCTCACCCAGCAACCCACGTGTGTTCTGTGGGGAGGCAGACTTGCCCTGGCTCTGACCCACTCCCCAGCTTGTGCAGAACTGGGCTAAACCACCACAACATTCCCAGTGCACATGCAGTTTGGGAAAGCTCTGCTGCTGGCTCTGTGGTGATAGACATGGATAGTCTGGTGCCAGACACGATGAGACAGCAGGGCTGGTGATGTCTGAGGTGCTGAATGCAGAGCTGGTGCAGGCGGATGGTGGCAAGGCTCAGGTCCTCTAATCCTGGCTCAGGTTTCTCTATGCCCTTGGGATCATTCATGTTCTCCGGGCTGGCCCCATCCACCCTGCTTAGCCTGGGCCTGACCAGGTGTGGTGAGGCCAGTGGCCTCCACCTGCAGAGTCTTCCTTCTGTTCAGGGACTAAGATCTGGTGGGGTTCCCTGGTGTCTGCCCTGCAGGAGAGCCCATATTGCACTTTGGAGCTCCAGCCTGTGCTGCAGCGACATTTGCCCAGGGGAAACTGGCATAGCTGGGGTACAGGTGTGATGATGAAGCCACCAACTCTGTGCTGGGGTTCTCTTGCATATCCCCCCTCTGCTTTGTCCCTGCAGCTACCGTATCCTGAATCCAGCAGCCATTCCAGATGACAAGTTTGTGGACAGCAGAAAGGCCACAGAGAAGCTGCTGAGCTCCCTGGAGCTGGACCACTCACAGTACAAGTTTGGTCATACCAAGGTGAGACCAGTCAGCTGGTCCTTGGGAGGGAGACGTTGCCCCTCCTGTCTCTCTGCAATCCCAGTTGCTCCTCTTGCCCAACTTGCTCTCTGCCTGGCCACAGCCCTGCAGAAGCCCTGCATGGGACTGAGGAGGGCAGAGGAAGAAGCAGGTTCAGAAGAAACAGGTCTGAGCAGAAAATCACTGCTGCCTGACCTCCTACCACCCAACACAGCACCTGGTCCCTGCTGGTGGATATGAAGGGATGTGTACAGGGCAAGGAGACTTGGTGCCCAGCTGTGCGTGTGTCTTGTGTGGGTTCACCTCCAAGAGTGGGGGTGCGTGCCTGTGCAGGGCATCTAAACCACTAGCACAAAGCCCTCGCTGCTCTGTCCGTCCCTGCTCTGGGCCATGTGTAGCCCAGGTCCATGACAGGTTGTGTTACCGCTTAGCTCTCTGTCCTCTCTGCAGTTGACTCCGTTCTCACCGCCTTGCCCCACAGGTGTTTTTTAAGGCTGGTTTGCTGGGTTTGCTGGAAGAGATGCGAGATGAGCGTCTAGCCAAGATCTTGACCATGCTGCAGGCCAGAATTCGTGGGCACCTCATGCGCATTGAGTACCAGAAGATCATCAGCAGGAGGTAGAGTTGTGGGGGGAGGCAGACCTTTGTGAGCATGTCTTCTCGTTCCTTCTGTACATTCTGGGGGGTTTGAGCTCTGGGGTTTGGCTATGGCTGGCGGTGTGTGGGTAATGCCCAGTTCTGGGTGAAGGCAGATCTGCAAGAAGTCTGACATGTGCCTGGCAGGGAGGGTCAGTGTATCTAGGTGGGGGGATCCTTTGGTTTCCACTGAAAGATTCAGAGGGCTGCAGAGTGAGGAGACCTGATGGCCAGGCCACACCACTCATCCCACCAGGGCCACTACGGTGTGCAGACAAAGTGCCATTTGTCCAACATACTGCTACTTGTGGAGAACAGAGCCATGTCCAGGCCTGCAAAAGCCAGGTCTGTGCTGTAGTGAGGATGTGACATGTGGAATCTACACCTATGATGATGCTGTGCTTGTACCCCTCCAGGGAAGCCCTCTATACCATCCAGTGGAACATCCGGGCCTTCAATGCTGTCAAGAACTGGTCCTGGATGAAGCTGTTCTTCAAGATCAAGCCTTTACTCAAGTCTGCTCAGACTGAGAAGGAAATGTCCAACCTGAAGGAGGAGTTCCAGAAGCTGAAGGAGGCTCTGGAGAAGTCCGAGGCTAAGAGGAAGGAGCTGGAAGAGAAGCAGGTCTCCATGATCCAGGAGAAGAATGACCTGGCTCTCCAGCTACAGGCAGTGAGTGCCTCACCCTCTCTCTGCAAGTGTAAACATGGTGCAGGGTCCATGGGTAGAAGAAGGAGCAGAGCATGCTAGATCCCTCCTTCTGTTCTGAGACCCCCTCGTTGCCACAGTCTGTTTGAAATGTGATGTTAAACTTGGTGCACACCTGAAGCAGCACCACAGACTTACCATCTCAGGGCTGCTGCAAATATTCATGTTCCCCTGGCTCTGGAAAGGGTGATCTCATCACAAGGAGGTGGGTGAGATGGCAATGTTTGCTCACCAAACCATGGCTAATCAGTGCCAGAAAGTGTCAATCCAGTGTTTCTTTCTTCTGGAAAGATTTAATTGCTATTAGGTCTTTGGCCCTGGTTAGTGCTAGTGGTTGTCCCATGGACCTTCAAAATAGGCAGTGACTGGAGCTGTCTTCTTTTTCATACACCTGAACAACTTGGGCTTGCTCTGTCCCTCCCACAATGAGAGCTTTATCTCTAGGCCAGGTTAGCATGGTAAGAGCCTGCCAGTATGCTCTTGGGGCAGTAGGTGAGCACTGTCCCTGCTGTGCCTGTCCCAGGAACAAGATAACCTGGCAGATGCAGAGGAACGCTGTGACCTGCTGATCAAGTCCAAGATCCAACTGGAGGCCAAGGTGAAGGAGCTGACAGAGCGTCTGGAGGATGAGGAGGAGATGAACTCAGACCTCACCGCCAAGAAGCGCAAGCTGGAGGATGAGTGTGCAGAGCTGAAGAAGGACATTGATGATCTAGAGATCACACTGGCCAAGGTGGAGAAGGAGAAGCACGCCACAGAGAACAAGGTAATGGACCCTCCCTGCAGAGTGCAGCATCATTGCCCAGAGGCCTTGGTGCTTTTGGGGGCACCAAAGAGAAATGTCAGGGACAAGGCTGCTGGTGTGTGGGAGCTGGGGCAGGGCAGTGCGAAAAGGTGTGGGAGAGGTCAAAACCTTCTGGGCTCCTGCCTCATTGCACAGGAGTGCTATGGGCAACCGGTTCTGTGCAATGGCAAGCGATTTGGGACACTGGCAAACCTGTGGAACTAGCCTGGCCAAGAGGAGAGGGGCTGGCTGCTGCTGTGATGCCAAGCTACTGTGGCCCATGGACTCCTGCCTTTCATGAGTCAGGCTGATGCTTTTGCTTTGCTTCCCCTGTTTCTGAGAAGACGCAATTTTTGACCCCACTGATGTAGGTTAAAAACCTGATTGAAGAGATGGCTGCTTTGGATGAGATCATTGCCAAGCTGACAAAAGAGAAGAAAGCACTGCAAGAGGCCCACCAGCAGGCCCTGGATGACCTGCAGGCTGAGGAAGACAAGGTCAACACGCTGACCAAAGCCAAGGTCAAACTGGAGCAGCAAGTGGATGATGTGAGTCCTGGGATGGTGACAGAGGAATGAGAGAGGTTTGAGTCACACCTCCAGGAGAGCACAAAGGCTTTCCCTTAGCGGGATCTGGAGAGTGGAATTGTTATCTGGTCCCCATTTAATACGGCCAGTTGACTAATAAGCCCACGGGCAAACTGCCCCTACCAAAGAGGTGGTGCAGAGAACCCCATGGAGAGCAGTCCTGGCCTGAGGGAATGGTACTGGATCTTGGGGCTGGGTGAAACTCCCACAGCAATGGACATGGGGAAGGTTGGGGCTACAGAAGGTTCTTTCCCTCCCTAACCTGTCTCACTTCATTCACCAGCTGGAAAGTTCTCTTGAACAAGAAAAGAAAGTCCGCATGGACCTGGAAAGAGCAAAGAGGAAGCTTGAAGGAGACCTGAAGCTGACACAGGAGTCTGTGATGGATCTGGAGAATGACAAACAACAGCTGGAGGAAAAACTCAAGAAGTGAGTGTGTGATATGTGCCTGGGCTGTGTGCTCGCTCTGCCAGGACAGTACCCACCCCTACACCAAGGTGACATGTGGCCTCTGTTGGGATGTGGCTTTGAGCCCTGCTGGTGTGGTCAGTCCAGACAAAATGAGGGCTGAGTTTCCCTGGGCACTGTATGGAGATGCTGAGGAGTTTGTCAGCTGCACAGACTAATAGATTAGGGCATGATAGACTTTCTTCTGCACATGGGGTTGGAGAGGAGAGACTTGCCTGACAGGATCCTAATGCAGAGCTGGCACGACAGCTGTAAGTAGAGACTTCAGCACTCATGTCCCATTCTTGTTGGGGAACTGGAGAACAACACCTGAGGACCTCATGGGAAGCCTCAGAGCCAGGTTCTCTGCCAGTTTGGTCACTCCAGCCCTCTCTCAGAGCCGTCAATATGCTGCTTCTTACCCTTGCAGCCCCTGTCCTCTGTGGGTGGGTTTTTTGTCCTCTAGACCTGGGTATTACAGTGCAGGGAACGATCTTCCTCTGGCTTTAGGTGCCAGGGGCACTTGGCAGGACAGTGTTTGTCTGACCACAGGCTCTGTGCTCTTTCTGTGCAGGAAAGATTTTGAAATGAGTCAACTGAATTCAAGGATTGAAGATGGGCAAGTGACTGAGGCCCAGCTGCAGAAGAAGATCAAGGAGCTCCAGGTATGGCAGGAAGAAGGAGTCCTAAATTTCCATCAGATGTAATGTGCCGAGGGGTCTGCATAGGCCAGTCCATCTCTAAGCACAGGGGCATCTTTTTGGCAGAAGTGTGATGAAAAAACCTGGCATTGTTAGCAGGAGCAAAGCCCTCTGTTAAAACATGGTAGACTGAAAATTAAAGAATGAATTATTGAGGTGAACACTAGTACCAGCATGGGGAACAGCTTCTAGGATGTAGTTCTCTGGCCAGACTAAAACCACAAATCCCGTGCCCAAACTCTGAGCATCTAAATCTAGTATGTTGGGCTGCTTCCTATCAGACAGAGACGCCAAGATTCAGGCTTGT
The DNA here is from genome assembly GCF_963082525.1 of Nesoenas mayeri. Lineage (NCBI taxonomy): Eukaryota > Metazoa > Chordata > Aves > Columbiformes > Columbidae > Nesoenas > Nesoenas mayeri. Next base: position 14,714,661 of record NC_137562.1, read on the forward strand.
TTGTATGGACATTCCCACTGAAAAGCAACTGATAATAATCAACCTGGATCCTGACGGCAGGGCACGGAGCAGAGCAGGAGCTCTGCAAAACAGGCTACCAAGGAAAGCCTGTCCCAGAGAATCCCAAAACAGCTCAAGCAATTCCTCCAGGCTTAATGCTCCCCGGTATCAGAGGAGACGCTTTGCTCCATTTTGGGGACAAAAGCTGCTGGAGCTTCACCAGGTTACCGCCTCATTCTGTCTCTGCCAGGCCCGCATCGAGGAGCTGGAGGAGGAGCTGGAGGCCGAGCGCGCTGCCAGAGCCAAGGTGGAGAAGCAGCGGGCGGAGGTGTCGCGGGAGCTGGAGGAGCTGAGCGAGCGGCTGGAGGAGGCTGGTGGGGCGACGGCCACGCAGCTGGAGATGAACAAGAAGCGGGAAGCGGAGTTCCTGAAGCTGCGGCGGGACCTGGAGGAGGCGACTCTGCAGCACGAGTCCACGGCGGCCGCCCTGCGCAAGAAGCACGCGGACAGCGTGGCGGAGCTCAGCGAGCAGATCGACAACCTGCAGCGCGTCAAGCAGAAGCTGGAGAAGGAGAAGAGTGAGATGAAGATGGAGGTGGACGACCTGTCGTCCAACATTGAATACCTCACCAAGAACAAGGTGCGCGCTGGCTCTGTATGGGGCAGGTTCATCTCTTTGGTGAACATCAGTGCAACTGGTCATGGCGTGTTCAGCGCAGCCATGTATGTGGGATGTTATCCTGGGTAGCTCTTTGCCATGGCCAAGTCCCTCTTTTTCACCAGGTATAGCTTGTCCTTGTGTTACTACAGCAATGCTTACAGGGTGCTTTGCTTGTCCTAGTCAAGTCTGGATGATCTGGCTGGACAGGATGAGAGGAAATGGCCTCAAGTTGCATCAAGTGAGGTTTAGACTGGAGATTAGGAAAAAATTATCCACGGAAAGGGCTGTCGGGCATTGGAACAGGCTGCCCAGGGCAGTGGTGGAGTCACCATCCCTGGAGGGGTTTAAAAGACATGGAGATGAGGTTCTTAGGGATGTGGTTTAGTGCTAGAGTTGGGTTAATAGTTGGACTTGATGATTCTGAGGATCTCTTCCAGCCAAAATGAGTCTATGATTCTATGACATCTCCTGGGAGACTGACTGCTGAGAGCTCCTGTGAGCTCAGCAGAGACACAAGAGCTCTAGCAGGCTCCTGCTCTCCACCTTGAGCGCACATGGGATGAGCCGAGCAGGGCAGCGAGGTCCCAGGGTGGTGCAGCAGCTGAGCCGTCCTGGGAGAGCGGTGCTTTAGGGGAGAGCCGGGTCTGACGTGGGCTTTGCCTGTGGTGTGCAGGCCACTGCTGAGAAGCTGTGCCGCACCTATGAGGACCAGCTGAGCGAGGCCAAGTCCAAAGTGGACGAGCTGCAGCGACAACTGACCGACGTGAGCACGCAGAGGGGCCGGCTGCAGACCGAGAACGGTAGGTGGGCGCAGCAGCCATGGGACGTGTGGCTTTTCTGTGGTTCATCTTCCACTGGGCCATTTGAGCCGAGGAGCCGTGGTTCAGCTGGACAGAACGTTCTGCTCCTCCTATGGACAAAAAAAATAGCAGGAGCTGCATCTGGAGTGTAGCAGAGCTGGATGTCTGTGTTGGACCTTCACTCAGGACTTGCAGACATGCCATATAGCTTGGCAAGGCAGAGGAGCTCTGTGGTGACACTGGTTATGCTTGGGGACATGCTGTGACTTTGGGTATCAAGAGGGGTTTTCTGGCTGGTGTACTTTGCCTTTAGCTGCCTGTACCTGTGCCCACGGGCCCCAGCCTGCCTGGGTGGGGATACAGCTGGGACTGCTGGAGGTCTTCATGCAGCTCTGGGAGAGGGCAGGCTAATGCAAATTGCAGCCCTTTGGCCCCAAAATAGCTGGTTTGCCTTTGTTTAAACCCAGGGGAGCTGAGTCGGCTGCTGGAGGAAAAAGAGTCCTTTATCAACCAGCTGAGCCGTGGCAAGACCTCATTCACACAGAACATCGAGGAACTCAAGAGGCAGCTGGAAGAAGAGACCAAGGTGAGACCAAGCAGTGGAACAGGCTGCCCAGGGCAGTGGTGGAGTCACCATCCCTGGAGGGGTTTAAAGAACATGGAGACGAGGTTCTTAGGGACATGGGTTAGTGCCAGGGTTGCGTTAGGTTTAGATTCTCTGATCTTAAGGGTCTCTTCCAACCAAGATGATTCTATGAGGCTGCTGGGGTGTGGCTGATCTGAAGGGCTCAGGGAGACACAGATCTCAGGGGATGTGACACGTGTCACACTGTGACAGTGACGTGGCTGCTTGGACTGGGGAGGTGGGACGGAGCTGCACACAGGAGCCCCAGTGGCAGCTCTTAGCTTGGAAAAAACATAAGTTCCCTCCTGCTGCCCTCAGTCCATGTGCCATGGCCAGTGTCCCAGAGCCTGGGGCCAGTGGCTCCTCTCATGAGCTCTTGGTTCCTCAGAGCAAGAACGCCCTGGCCCATGCCCTGCAAGCCTCCCGCCACGACTGCGACCTGCTGCGCGAGCAGTACGAGGAGGAGGTGGAGGCCAAGAGCGAGCTCCAGAGGAACTTGTCCAAGGCCAATGCAGAAGTAGCCCAGTGGAGAACCAAGTATGAGACCGATGCCATTCAGAGGACGGAGGAGCTGGAGGAAGCCAAGTGAGTCTCAAACAGGAGTCAGCTCCTCGCAGGTGGCAGGTTTCTGCTCAAGAATGGGGCTTTCACTGGCCCAGGCTGCCCAGGGGGGTTGTGGAGTCTCCTTCTGTGCAGACATTCCAACCCGCCTGGACACCTTCCTGTGTAACCTCATCTGGGTGTTCCTGCTCCATGGGGGGATTGCACTGGATGAGCTTTCCAGGTCCCTTCCAATCCCTGACATTCTGTGATTGTGTGATTGATTCTGTGTGATTGATTCTGTGCGATTCTCAGACCCCAGGGTGAGACTGCACCCTCCTTCCTGAACTTGAGGCTGTTTTGGGCAGGCTGTGGGCTCCTCTCCCTAGAGCAGTGGGGTGGGATGACACGTGGGATGAGAGCACTCATCTCTTGCTGTCCTCGGCAGGAAGAAACTGGCCATCCGGCTGCAGGAGGCGGAGGAGGCAGTGGAGGCTGCCCATGCCAAGTGCTCCTCGCTGGAAAAGACCAAGCACCGGCTGCAGACAGAGATCGAGGACCTCTCGGTGGACCTGGAACGTGCCAACTCAGCCTGCGCTGCCTTGGACAAGAAGCAGCGCAATTTCGACAGGATCCTAGCAGAGTGGAAGCAGAAGTATGAGGAGACCCAGGCAGAGCTGGAGGCATCGCAGAAGGAGTCACGCAGCTTGAGCACGGAGCTCTTCAAACTCAAGAACGCCTATGAGGAGTCCCTGGACAACCTGGAGACCCTCAAGAGGGAGAACAAGAACCTGCAGGGTAGATCTGGGCTCAGGCTCTCCCACACACTGTTGGCTCCCCAGGGCAGCCCATGACTCCCCTGTTCTCAGCTATGAGGTGGGATGGGGTGCAGGCCTGTAGGCAGGGAGCAGATACCACCTTTCTGCTCATCCAAGCCTGGCCCAGTTTCTCCTGGGAGGGATGCCGCAGTCCAGCTGGGAAGCCAACGCGTGTCCTGCCCTCTTGACGGGCAGTGTTACCTGGCTCTTGTTTCCACATGGTGCATGTTTTGCTGCCATGAGTGCCATGGCTGGGGCATGTTGCTGGCTTGGGGGTGTTGCTCTTGGACAAGCAGGTCTCCACGGGTCCTTACACCTCTCCCATGCCCCCTCCTTCAACCAGGGCACGGGAGAACCCACCAGGGCCCAAGCAATGAGAGTGGTGCCTGTTCACCAAGCCCAACCTCAGCTGCTTTCCAAGGGGCTGTGGGGACATGGGCCAAGCTTGGGCATAGGGATGGGGAGGTCATCTGCACGGGGCTGGCTAGGCAAAGGCTGTCCTGACCAAATGCCCTTGTGTCCCTGCCAGAGGAAATTGCTGATCTGACTGACCAGATCAGTATGAGTGGAAAAACCATCCATGAGCTGGAGAAGCTGAAGAAAGCCCTGGAGAGTGAGAAGAGTGATATCCAGGCAGCTCTGGAGGAGGCTGAGGTGAGGCTGTGTTTCCCAGTGATACCTGCTGCCCTCAGGAGCCCCTGTCCCACCAGCAGCACCGGTCAGGAGCAGTGACACACCGTGCTGGCAGGGTGACAGTCCCGAGCTGGGCTGCAACCCGTGGGCCATGCTCATAGTGGGTGAGAAGCCCCAGCGGGGCTCTGGGGTGGCTCCACCTGCTCATAGCGCAAGGCTGGGGGCAAGGCCAGGCTGGGGTGGGTGTCTGGGGTCCACCTTCCCATGGCTGCTGCTCTCTCTAGGGAGCGCTGGAGCACGAGGAGAGCAAGACGCTGCGCATCCAGCTGGAGCTGAACCAGATCAAGGCTGACGTGGACAGGAAGCTGGCGGAGAAGGACGAGGAGTTTGAGAACCTGAGGTGTGTGCTGGGGGGGGACAGAGCTGGCACCATGGCCCCGACAGCACTGCTATGGACTGGCTGTCCCTGGGTGGTTGGGGCTGATGCATCGTCCCTCCCGCAGGCGCAACCACCAGCGCGCCATGGACTCCATGCAAGCAACGCTGGATGCAGAGGCCCGGGCCAAGAATGAGGCCGTCCGGCTGAGGAAGAAGATGGAGGGAGACCTGAATGAGATGGAGATCCAGCTCAGCCACGCCAACCGCCAGGCCGCTGAGTTCCAGAAACTGGGCCGCCAGCTCCAGGCCCAGATCAAGGTTGGGCAGCCGGGGGGTGGCACTGTCCCTGCTGCCCGCCCCAGCTCCCTGCTGTCCCCGCTGACCCCGCGCTGCCCAGCAGGACCTGCAAATCGAGTTGGATGACACGCAACGCCACAACGATGACCTGAAGGAGCAGGCGGCCGCCCTGGAGCGCCGCAACAACCTGCTGCTGGCGGAGGTGGAGGAGCTGCGGGCAGCGCTGGAGCAGGCGGAGAGGAGCAGGAAGCTGGCGGAGCAGGAGCTGCTGGAGGCCACCGAGAGGGTCAACCTGCTCCACTCCCAGGTGAGGAACCAGCAGCTCCCAGGTCTCCGCTGGCGCTGTGGCGCCAGGAGCCTGTCTGGCCACGGAGAGCGGCCGGTCCCTTTGACACTGCCCTGCTCTGCCTGCAGAACACGGGCCTGATCAACCAAAAGAAGAAACTGGAGACCGACATCTCGCAGCTCAGCAGTGAGGTGGAGGACGCAGTGCAGGAGTGCCGCAATGCTGAGGAGAAGGCGAAGAAGGCTATCACGGATGTAAGAGCGTGATGGGGATGGTGCAAGTTTGGCAAGGGGTTGGTGGACGGGAGGAGAGGGGAGGGTCTTGGATCTTCTGGCAGGGCTGCCAGCCTTGCGGTGATGCCTCTGTGCTCTTGGCCTTGCAGGCTGCCATGATGGCCGAGGAGCTGAAGAAGGAGCAGGACACGAGCGCGCACCTGGAGCGGATGAAGAAGAACATGGAGCAGACCATCAAGGACCTGCAGATGCGCCTAGATGAAGCGGAGCAGATTGCTCTCAAGGGGGGCAAGAAGCAGATCCAGAAGCTGGAGGCCAGGGTGAGAAGGCAGGGGCAGACCCCTGCTTGTGCCCCAGCCCTCTGGGGCCAGGTTGGGCCACAGTGGGGCCCTGGGCAGTGAGGGACAGTCCCCAAGGACCTGCACACCTGGGCCAGCTCCCAGCCTTTGCTTGGGGTGGTTTAGCCTTGGTTGTGGCTGCTCTGAGCCTCTGTCCCCCACAGGTGCGGGAGCTGGAGGGAGAGCTGGATGCGGAGCAGAAGAAGACGGCTGAAGCCCAGAAGGGCATTCGCAAGTATGAGCGGAGGATCAAGGAGCTGAGCTACCAGGTACAGTGGTGCTGGGCACAGGTCCAACACAGCAGGACTTGACCCAAATCTCTTTGTGCTCAGATCCTTGTGTTATCGACACCCCACTCCAGCCCCCTGGCTGCTTCTGGGCTCCGTGCTGGGACTGACGGAGTGGGACAAGCTTCTTTCTGTCCCAGCATCCCCCCCACTCTGTGGCTGTGTCCTGCGCCTTTGCTGGCACCTCCTCAGCAAGGGACTGTGGGACCAGGGGACGTGTGGCTGCTCTCTGCATGAAGGGCCCTGGCACCAGTGGGACTCCGGGATAAAGGGATTGGGGCAGCTGGAGCTGGGGGGTTTGCTGGGGTCCTGCTAACAGGGCTGGGGCGCTTGCAGGCTGAGGAGGACAGGAAGAACCTGACACGGATGCAGGACCTGATCGACAAGCTGCAGAGCAAGGTCAAGAGCTACAAGCGGCAGTTCGAGGAGGCGGTAAGTGCCCGTCCCCACTGTGCTCTCCGGGGCAGGGGACAGCGCTGGCCTTCCCCAGGGCTGCCGCGGGTGGCTGCGAGGGACAGAGGTTGTGAGGTGGATGCGGAGATGTCCTGGCTGTCCCCTCACCCTGGCCATGGCTCTCCAGGAGCAGCAGGCCAACTCCAACCTGGTGAAGTACCGCAAGGTGCAGCACGAGCTGGACGATGCCGAGGAACGCGCCGACATCGCCGAGACGCAGGTCAACAAGCTGCGCGCCCGCACCAGGGAGGTCATCGTCTCCAAGGTAAGGCCACCGCCGTGGGGAGAGGACAGCTGGGCAGCGGCTCCTGCCAGCCCTGGAGCCGCTGGCCACATTCTGCCCAGCGCTGCTGTCCCCTCCTGCCAAGACATGAGGGGTGGCAGAGCTCCTGACCTCTAGAACCAGGATCTCACCAAAGCCGTTTTGTTTTTTGCCAGCACGAGTAGCAGGAGCCCGGCTGCCAGCCCTGCCCTGGCCCAGCCCTAGTGTGGTGGCACATGGCTGCAACAGTCACTGCCAGCTTTGCACTGTGTGAATAAACGTAGATCTGCAAGGACTCGCTCCGGTGTGTCTGTCACGGGGTACATCACTCACCGCCTCCCCTCACCCCGCTCTGGTGCACCCGATTGCTCCAGGCTTTAGGCAGGATTTGGGCAAAGGGCCCTTTCCTCATCCCTTTCCCCCCAAGCACTTCTCTCTCCTCTGAGCTGCGGCAGGGCAGGCGGGGATCAGAGCTCCCTGAGTGCTCCTAGGGAGAACACCACAGCCCCCAGCTGTGGTCCTGCAGGGCAGAGGGAGGGTTGCTGCAGCTTTGGAAAACAGACTGCAAAGAAAGACATCTCCACTAATTTCTTTAAAATAGATTTCTTTAATAGTTTCCATTTAATATGTTTATTTGCAGTTAGTAAATTGGCATTAACCTGGGCAGCACAAACCTCAGCAGTCCACGGGGACAGTGCAGACTTCCAGAAGTATTTGTTAGTGACAAGGGTCCCACCTCCCCTCCCAGCCCCCTGCACCTTCCCCTGAAGCCAGCGCTACGCAGGACACATCCTCCCCGTGCTCTCCAAAATAAGACAGAACAAGGACGAAGGACAGAGCTGGTCCCTCTCAAGATTGAGGCATCTGGTGTGTGACCCCCTGCAGACAAAGCCTTTCCCCCGGAGCCCAGCGCGCTCCCTCCTTGGAGCAGCTGCCGTGGGTTTGGTCCCTGTGCCACCCACCCCAGTGAGGACTCAGCGCTGTGCTGCCCGCAGGGAGCGGGGACAGAAGGCAGGTTGGCATGAGAGCAGCTGGACCCAGGGCCAAGGGAGTTTGGCCCCTAATTGTATGTTACATAAATACAGAGATGGAAATGAGACTCTGCAGGTTTATAGCAGCAATCGTTGGATGCACCAATTAACTAGACTATGGAAAAGGCATCCCTTAACTTAAAAGCCTTTTAATTTGAAGCATTTATTTTTAAGTGTACATCTATTACAGTTGAGAAGAAGCAAAGATACACCAAAAACACAAATACCCAAGAACAAAAAAAGTACAGATGAGAAAGAAATCAGCTCAGCGGAGGGAAGGGGCAGGGGGGGCGACCTGATGAAGAACATAGAGTTGCAGCTGCTGTGGTGAGGAGCTCCCTGACACACAGTGCGACCAGGGTGCCGTCCCTGGAGCAGGACAGAGGCTGCCAGGGGATTCAGCCCCCCAAGGAGGGAATAAGCACCCCCAGGGGCTTCTGCAAGGCTCCAGGTTTCTGCACAAGCTCAGCAGCTCCAACCACCCCACAAGCACAAGCGAAGTACAGACTGCAAGTCCAGAGCAGGACACCCGAGTGTGGGAGAGGCGAGAGGAGAAGGGTGACGTTCCGAGAGCACGACCTGCGCCCGCGGCTGGAAGCCTCATCCAGGCCCTGGCACAGGGATCCTCAGAGGGGGTTTCATTCTGCTGGCAAAGATGAGAGACAGAACTCGACAGCTCTGGGCCATCCTCAGCACCGGACCCTCTCCAGAGTCTGGACAGAGCTGAAGTCAAGTCATCTCATCAAATAAGTTAAGAAAATCTTTTAAAAATTCAGATGCATGTCTCAAAGACAACTGTGTTCTTTTAGCTGGAGCTGCAAGACATGGTTTTTTACTCAAATGCAGTGGCTCAGAACTTCAGACTATTTCATTCCTGGGAATCTGACTGTCTTAGAGCAACAGAATGAACGGAGCAGACAGGACACGTGCAGGTTTGGCAATCAGGACGGCCAAAACCTGGCTCCCTTTTCCCAACACATCCTACAAAGTTACTTTTAACCAGGAGTGTTTATTCCCAGCATTTAACACATTCTGATTAAAACAGGCCCAGGAAAAACCTGACATCTCCAGTAAATATTGCACTTCAAGATTAATGTGTGTGTTGATATTAAGGACTGAAAGCAGAGACTGACATAAGACTTCCAGGCAAAGCAGGTTAGCAGCAAGAGCAATGGTCCTGACAAGGATTTTAAAACCAAATTAGTTACCCAAGAAGGGACAAGCCGCAAGTTTAAAAAATTAGTACATTTTAATGCTAGGGCTCCGTGAAAAAGCCGCCCCCCGTTGCAATTCCACCACTGCTGAAACGTCTCTGTTCTCTGCAGCGTTGTAAAACGCCTTCAGGTGGGAAGGATCTGCAGGAGAAACAGGAGGAGCAGAGGGTCTCTCCTAACGCACAGACAAATTGAGTAGCAAATGATCCAAAAGTAGATGGTAAAGAGGTGACTGGAGCTGGGGCTCTCAGGAATTAAAAGCACACACGCACACACTCACTCTAACCAACCCTGACCCCCGATTCCAAGCCCTGATGGAGGAGCGAGGGGAGCCCTGGCGGCGGCTCTGCCCACGGCTGCTGGGGGGCCCAGGCAGGCTGGCTCCCCAAACCTCACAGCTGGAGGGCAACTCCTGTGCTTTTTGACTTGCTAATTCTGGTAGCCATGAGAGACAGTGGCAACTGAATTGGCACACAGAGTGTCCTCATCTGTCACCAAAAAAAAATACATCTCTGACCAGCCACACTGGACTGGGACAGAGGAAAAATAATAATCAAGAGGCTTTTTTTGCAGGTGAATATTTTTATCCCAGAAGAACTGGAAGATACATCCCTGAATGTGTTGCCCAGAGAGCTTTCAAAGTCTCATCCATCAGAGATGGGAGATGGGGGCCGGGGTTTTGACAATGCTCCACGGTTCCAAGCCACACACGCACACACACACACTACACAGCGTATCCCTGAAAATCCACGGGCTGCGAGGTACCCTCCAAGCGCTGTCCATCAGAAGCCAGAGTGAAGAATTACTCCTCAGAAAAGTCTCTGTCAATGTCCATATACGCCTCGTCAATGTAGCTAACTATGGCACAGGGGGACGTCCGGTCGGGACTGAGCAGTATAGATACAGTCTCTTTCCAGTAGGTAAAACTAATACATGAGCTCTGTGGGAAGAGATGAAGAGGGTGGTTAACGTGGGCCACAGGCACCAACATGCAGCAGAAGACACATCCCAAAGCACTGAGCAGAGAGAATGGAAAAGTGACAGCACCCAGCAAGGCTGTGTGGGCGGGCAGGACTGCGCTGAGCCGTCCACACATGAGCCCCAACCTCTCCTTTGCTGTCACAAACTGACACCACGGTGCTGCAGATCGAGTCCATGCTGGCAGCCGCCCCCAGGGCTGACGCAGAAATAACACACCCTCTCTGCTCCCGTCCCTCCTGCATCATTCCCTTAAGGCCAAGAGGCCCCTCCAGCAGCCCTACACAACATGTATCACAGAATCACAGCCCGGCTGGGGCTGGATGGACCTCTGGAGATCCCCCAGTGCACCCCCCCTGCTCACGCAGGGTCACAGAGCAGATCACACAGGTAGGTCCAGGCGGTTTGAATGTCTCAGAGCAGGAGACTCCACACCCGCTCTGGGCAGCCTGGGCCAGGCTCTGGCACCTCCAGAAACAAGTTTCTGCTCATGTTCAGATGGAACCTCCTGTGTTCCAGTCTGTGCCCGTTGCCCCTCACCCTGGCGTTAGGCACCACTGAACAGAGTCTGGTCCATCCTCTGACACCCACCCTGGAGATATTTATAAACATAAATAAGGTCCCCTCTTTGTTTCTCTTCTCCAGGCTGAACAGCCCCAGCTTTCTCAGTCTTTCCTCATAAGAAAGATGCTCCAGACCTCTCATCATCTTTGTAGCTCTCTGCTGAACTCCCTCCAGTAATTCCTTGTCCTCCTTCAAGTGGGGAGCCCAGAACTGGACACAGTACTCCAGTACTACCAGTACCACCCAAAGCCTTTACACACCAGACAACTATTTCCACCCCACCAGTGGCCCAAGACACAAGTAGCACAGCAGCGTGTGTGCCCAGGGACAGGCTGGTTAAGATGCTACAACTCATCTGGGAGCTGCATTTTGTCCTCCCTCCGCATCCCCGTGCTGCCCACCTCTCCAGCCCTGCTGCTCAGACTCGCTCAGCACCGCCAGGTCTCACTTCTTGTGGATCCTGTCTGCACGGAAACCCAGCACCTACGCTTGTGGTAGCCTGACTGTGTAGTAAGGTGTGAGAAACACCACAGAAAGTTACACTGCAGGGAGAACTTGTTCCCTTCTACCCTTCACAGCCTCTCACTCCCCACTTTCACCAGGTGACTAGTAAACGGTGCTATGAGTGATTCTTGCTATGGGAAGAGGTTCACGTACATTTTCTAAGCAGGTGCTGTCTTTATCCTTGTTGAGGTAATGCTGTTGCCAGAATCGCAGGAGACTGTGGAAGTTGTTGAGGATGAAGCCTGGGTATTTTTCTGTGTATTCCATCTGTTGCAAAGTGCGCAGATAAAAAGGTAGCTTTTCTTTCCTTCGAGCCAGCATTAGGATAACTAAACTTGTGTTCAAACAACTGACATTTTCCTAAAAGTAAAAATGACACAGTAGGTCAAACGAAGAAAAAGCAAAGCTGAGACATCACTCGTGCACATGGCCTTACAAAACATGCTCACGATAAGCACGCCGAGGTGCTCTTCAATGTATTAAGAAAGAAGGGACATGGGTCTTCTCAAGAGAGGCGGGTTCCCCCCTGCTCCCAGCCCATTGCTGTGCAGCATCAGCAAGTTATCTCAAAGTTACGTCAGCTCTTTACCTGCGTAAGCGTCTGTACGTGAATAATATTAATGAGACGGAAAAGGAAGGACATCCTCATGGACATCTGGGACATATACGATAACAGGCGGCACTCCGACAGGACTTCTGCGACTGCAGCAAAAGGAAAAAGACAATCATCAGGTGCATAACGTTGACACACTGGTCCAAGTAATCTGGCAACAAGGTGGCGTTTTTCAAAATTTTCAAGGCTCAGACTTAAAACAAGCATTATAATTACCAAACACATGCGCCCACCATTTCTTGTTCTTTACCTTTAGCATCAGACTGATTCTCAAATCGGTCCAGGGACAGCGTAATGCAGCGAACAAGCATGTTTGAGTCAACCAACGAACTGTTGATCTGATTCAAAAATATCTGAAACTAAAGAGAAATACTTCTTAACGTTGCATTCAAAAACAAGTGAAAAAATCCATCCTGTGTGAACACGCATAGATGAGGTCTGGCAGAACAGCATTTCACACCCTTTTCAGAATCTGCATGGCCAAGAGATGTACTAAACCAATGACTGTTGGCACAAAGGGAACAGGGCAGTGAGCCCAAGCAGGAATTGCTACGCACAGGGTTTGGCGAGTAGGGCAACAGTAAGTGTTCTCCAGATCTTCCAACACTGAAAGAGTTCAGTTCCTGAAGGTTATTGGAGAAATTGCCTTGAATTCTGAGCAGAAGCACCTAAACCATGTGCTTCAGCAACATAAAGAACCACAGACAAGGACAACTTCCCCTTCCCTTCATAATACTGTCAAAATACCCAGATCTTTACCTTTTTGTTACATCTAATGAGAATAAGAGGTGATCCACACTCCCGGGCCTGCCACAGCCAGTCCATGCCAACACTGGCACTACGGGCTGACCAAAGGTCCCTATAGCAAGTACTTAAAAACCAAAGTGGTGCCAAGGTTCTGGTAACACAAAAACCTATTTTGAAGCTGTGTCCCTTCAATGAGACCAAGTTTTCATACACTATTTGTTATGAAAGAGGGAGACGAGACAACGTGGCTGCTGGCCTCTGTAGTCCCTCCAGCTACACTTATTTTGAACAGCAGACAGCGCTTGGGATTCATACAGAATGGGAATTTTAAAAAGTACTAGATCAATAAAGAGGAAGCACACGAAGTATAAAGACACATCCTCTAGAATCTGAGTTTATTTTCCAGAAAACAACCTGAAATTGAACATATCTTTCTTACAAATAGATCTCCGCTTCTGTTCTCCAAGGTCTGACAGACCTAACAGCAACCAGAGAAAGATTCCAGTAACATAAGCAAGAGCACGACGGCATTCAAAACCCACCCAACAGCTGATGTTATATGCACAAAGCGCACAAGAGCATGAAATCACTTCGCATAGAGCTGCCCGTTCTCGATCTACATATGCAACTAAGTTTTATAGGTAATTACATCAGCCATGACTTCTTAAAATGTTCAAATAACATCAAAGATAGGCCTTTTTGTGGTATCAAATATTAAAGCCATCTCCATGACAAACTGCCCCCTCCTGAACTCCAGTAAAAGATGTTTTGGAGCCTAGCTCTATGTCCACAACTATCAGCTGAACCCAAAACCCAGCGACTTCACATGAAATATTCTACCCTTCTGAGCCCTGACCTCAGAGCTGCCTCATCACATCACGGGGCAACGTTTTCTTCATAGATCAGCACTTGTTGACACAAACATCTGGGAGCACATCTGGAAACACGAGTGTACACAGCACACATGCTCGGGAAGAGACTTCGGCAGCTCACTCCTGCACCAAGCTCAATGGTCACACCAAAATCAGCAAGCGAACCTGAGTTTCTTAGTGCTACCTTTGGTTCCAAGAGTGTGTAATCTGACCCACTCTTACAAATATTTACCTTCTCATCTGTGTTGATGTACTTGTTGAACCTCTTGAATGCATCAATATTGAATTTCATCAGTTCTCCCAGAAGGTCAAAGTAACTCTGAAGCACATCTCGTGATTTGCACTCACTATCAACAATGCAGTAGAGAATATGCTGGCATGGAAAGAAAACACGTTATTGTCACAGTTTAGCCCCAGGTGGGGCAGCAGCACAGTATAGACTGAGTATAGCATAGGGTGTGCTCTTCTCTTTAGTGACCGAAGACAGAACCCCCGAGAATGGCAGAAAATGTGCCAGGGAGGGTCAGCTGGACATGAGGAAAAGGTTCTTCACGCAGAGGTGCTGGACACTGAACAGGCTCCTCAGGGAGGTGTCATGGCCTCAACCTGACAGTGTTCAAGAAGAGACTGGACACCGTCCTCAGACACACGGGGTGAGCTGTGGGGTGTCACTGCAGGGACAGGAGCTGGACTCGATGATCCTGTGGGTCCCTTCCAGCTCAGGACACTCTATGGTTCTGCTACATGAGCCCCCCAGGGATGCAGGCTACACAACCGGCCACCCCACAAATGGCTGCCACAAGGAGAACTGAGATACTTTCATGAATTGCTCTATTCCCGGTGAATACTTAACACTACATTTTTATCCTCGTTTGAATTACAGATAAATCCTTCTCAATTGCTATGGAGATGTTACAGAGGAAGCTTGACGTATACTTCATTACCTCCAGGAGTCCTCTCTTTAGCAGGAACATCTGGTCTGCATAGGAGGTGGTGCCTCGCAGAAAACTTTCAACTGCCCTTGCTTGCCAAAACCTGGGAAATAGAATAAATGAAGTTCTAATTTTGGAGCAAAGGGAGTATTTTACCACAACTACAATATAAATCAAATTTCCTAATCAGTTTCACTCCAGTCTGAAGCTGGATTCAGACCTGTTGATCCTGCAGAAAATCACAGACCGTGGTGGGTACAAGGTCCAGCGCCAGCTTTGGCATCATCCCTCACCTGGGCCAAGTGCAAACAAAACCAGATCTTTTCACAGTTTATGATTTAACAGCTTCTGATTTTCAAGCATCTTCAGCTGTTGTGAGCTGTGTGACAACAAACTGGCTTCCCTGTCAACTCAAACCAGCATGTTAAAGCACAAAGCGAACCCACCTGAAGGAGGATTCAGCTGGCTCCTTCTTCATGACCTGGAGCAGCCTGGTCAGCAAACCTCTTTTCCCATCACAGACAAGACTCCTAGAGCATGTGAAGATATTACAGCATGAGTGGAAGGGCTGGCAAGCACAGACCTTGTAGAACACTAAATCCAGTCTCTTCTCCAGAGCTTTTAATAATCACAATCCCAGTATTAGATACACAGTACAAATATTCATTAACTTTCATTACTAGTTCTACCAGTGGAAGAATTCTCCTTGGGTGAAAGTCTGCAATACCTGCAACACGACTTCCAAATAAATCCTAAACAAAAATTAATCACTTTCTCCCAAAATTTTCATGATTTCAGGATGAGAGAGATGAGAAGCTCTGCAGGTTGGAAAAAGCTGTTTACACGCTTGATCCGCTTCCTTTCAGCGTGCTCATGGTGAATTTTTCCCCCTGAACACCTACTTCTTTTCAAACAAAGGCAGAAAGGTACTCCTGCTTAGAAAGAAAGGATCCCAGTAATACAGACATCATTTCTTCCCAGTTAAGCACAGTATTATGATAATAATTATAATCTAGAAATCCTCTTAGAGAACTCCCTTTTGAAGCGAGGTAAATCTGCTCTGTGCAGACCAGGTTCCTGATGATACTCTGGGAGTATCCTGACAAACAATTCCACAATGTTTTACCTTGTGAGGTTTGTCCATCACAATCATGTATTGAAGAGCTTATTAAATCCAAATAGGCAGTCTAACAGATACTCATAACAGTAGTGATTCTGTAAGTGGTTTAATATGTCAATCTAATTTAGCTTATTCTAGTTATTATCTGCTCTTAAAATAAAGACTGAGCAGACTCACATCTGTTTATACAGACTGGAAATGGACATTATGTTTGCACAGACTGCTCCTGAATCTCTGAGGTTTATTAGTAGCAGCAGCTCACACATTACAGGGATCCCAGTTTATTTTCCAGGTCTGTAGTGAGAAAGGCCAAACTAAGAGCCAGGCCCAGCAGATCATAAGGAAGCCTGGGCCATGAACTCAAACCTCCCATTTTAGGTGACTTTTGTTCTTAAGGCCTCTTATTCTGAGCACAAGCACACTTGAAGATTTGCTAATGCCCACGAATATCACACAAACCTAGACGCTCCCTGCTGAAACACGTCACTGAAATTAAAGCAAGTGTGGTGGACAGAAGGACCTCAAATGAAACAGGTGACAAACCTGCCTGCAAAACACCAGGAGCTGCGAGCTAAACCCCCGTCCCTACTCACCTGTCTGTGTTGACAACTGCATCGACTTCAGGGATGTTGGCTTTATGGGAGATCGCGCTCAGCTCGTTAAGCTCTTGGCTGTTTAAAAGGAGATACTTGTTCCTAAAGCAAGACAGTTGGGGAGTAGGGGAGAAAAACACGATTGGTTTATGATGCGGACAAAGATGAAGAGCAAAGCCATCCACCCATGAGCACTGTTCACACAGTTCTTCTCTGCCTTACAGTGACCACGCTCTTTATCAGGAAAAAATCTCAGTTAGAAAGCACAAATTACAAAAGAAAAAAGTACTCAGTCATCCTGGTATTTTATTACTCTGAGGAAACTTTATTCTGGAAATTTTTAAAAAGTTCACGAAATGCAGGAAACAAACCAGGGATGGATATAAACCCACGGAATTTGTGTGAAATGCTTTATCAAATACTGAACTTTTCCTAACAAAAATCAATTCATTTATCTGTAAAGTAAATTAAAGGCAGAACAAGTCTGATGAAGTAGAAATGTAACCCAGAGGTTCCCTTTCACAGATCCCCTGTCACTGGCAGCAAGTGGCCTCAGAGCCCTCCTGCTCCAAAGTACTCAGAATCAGACAGCAAAGGTGTATTTATCTACAGCTGTCTGAAGGGAGGCTGGAGCATGGACCGTGTTGGTCTCTTCTATCAAGTAACAAGCGCCAGGAGCAGAGGAAACAGCCTCAACTTGCGCCAGGGGAGGTTGAGGTTGGATTTAGGAACAATTTCTTCCCCCAAGGGCTGTGGGGCATTGGAACAGGCTGCCCAGGGCAGTGCTGGAGTCACCATCCCTGGAGGGTTGGACAGAGGGACATGAGGTTCTCAGGACATGGGGCAGGGACAGGGGTGGGTTAGCCGTTGGACTTGATGATCTTGAGGGTCTTTTTCAAGCAAAATGATTCTATGATTCTATTTTAAGGAAACCTAAGAGAGCCCAGGATGCAGCGGTGAGTGTTGGGGTGTACAAAGAGAAGCTTTTCATCAAAACATAGTAACTACACAGAAGTTGAATTATTCTAAATGCAATGCGGGTGCCTTATTGCTTCAACCACTGTCTGCCAGATCAGTGCCCAGTGAGGCTGTCACGTGAAGCTGCTTTTGACCTGGATCAACACCATCTTTCTCTAATGAACACGCAGCCTCTCTCTCCATGCAAAACAACAGTTCCACAAATTTGACTGACACAGTTTTACTGAAGTTTACATTAGTACACAAGTAGTTCTCATCGTGCCCTCAGCTAACTCAGCTTATCTGTGATTTCATAGAAAGTCCATGTAATTATTTGTTTAAAAGCCCAAAGCAGATTACGCACATTCCGCTTGCTCAAATCCTCCAGCAGAAATCTGTTTTCTGTTTAAACAAGCCTGACATCTTTGTAGCAGCCACTTAAGTAGGAACATTGTCTAAAGAGACTTTATTGGAAAACCTGGAGTGATTCCTGGGCAAACAGTGTCTTGCATGGAGGGTTTACAACAGGTCAGCCTTCCCCTTATGTTTACAGTATGTCCAGCAGCTCCCTGCTCTTAAAGCCAACACTCCCCAATCCAAAAGGCTGATACTTCAGGGTGTATATCTCACAGTACTAGATAAAACCTACACAAAAATACCACCCTGGCAAGATGTGCAATATGCCTCAGATGCAGACGTTCGTAAGGAACAGCACAACATCGTACAGGCCTGAACCAGAGCAACAGGACTCTGACAGCAGGCACGACAGGATTCTGCAAGTCAGAGCAGAGCAACATCCATCCCAGCACTAAGGAATTAAAAAACCCCCAAACAAACAAAAAACCCCAACAAAACACAAAAAAACCCAAACAAAATCCCAAACAAACTACCACCACCAAGCAAACTGCATCATCCTTCAACTACTCCGGCAGACTCAACCTTGTAAGAATGACTTTTGAAGGCAAATTAAGCTTTCTTCCTAACTCCCGCCTAGCTCCCTGCTGGCTAGCTGACACATAATTGTTCCCCTAACATTGTCCCCTCCAGTTTAATCAGGTCTTCTCCATTGCTGGTATTTAGCAAGCAATCATATCTTCCCGGCCTTTTCACAAAGGCAAAACAGCACTGATTAACCATCAGAGGCATGCTGTCTTCCACCAGCCTTTGTTTCACGCTTGTTGCTCTCCAAATTAAACCTGAACATGTCCCCACATGCTCTCGTGAGCACACGCTGCCAACTCTCAAGAAAAGACAGATAAACTGCATCACGAACGCTGCCTCCCTATTTCTTCAGCCAGAAAGCGTTAACTCATCACATAAATGTTGCTGTTTGTTTCAACATGAAGCAAAATGGGCTAATTTTAATAACCAAGATACTAAGCCATGCCCACTCTCAGCCTTTTCACAGCAGGAGCTGGAAGGCATGTGGACACCTGAATCGAGTTTAAGGACCATATGACGCTGTGTTGCATGGAGTCTGCATTGTGCTTAGGGCAGACGCTCCAAGTGCAACCAGGCGAACAAAACCACCAAGCCACAACCTACCACAGCTTTTCATACTCACTCGTGGTGATCGCTAAAGCTCTGAAGAAGCCTCAAGAACTGGATCTTTAAAGTAATGTCCTAAAAAGAGAGAAAAAGGTCAAAAAAATTTGCTTTAGTGCGTTTGGATGTCTTTTGTTACCAGGTTGATGAGACACAGCGGAATTGAAAACCTATCCAAATCAAACCCATTTGCACAGCACAGCAAGTGAATGGAGGAGGCTGGACTTTGCAGAGTTCTCAAACTAGAAGTGGAGGCTGCCTCCAAGCCTATGCATTAACAGTTAATAACTTCTTCTCATTGCAAAGGCAAAAAAGCTCATCACTGTATTGAATTTAGAACATCTAGAGTTGGAAAAAACAGAACAAAAACACACACACAAAACCCAAAGCCACCGCAAACCCCCCAAGAACCCCAAGCCCTCAAAAAACCTGACTGCAAGCCGTTTTTGGTTCTGTGCTTCTCCTTGTTACAGACCCACTAGCTATAATTTCCTGAAGTTTTGGTCATCTTCTGCCTCTGGCCTTCGAGGATCACTGAATGTACCCCGTCCCAGTTCCTGAACTAGGAGAAAGGCTAAAATCGCCATCTGCTAAGTCACTAGCATGAGCCCAACACAAAGACTTCAATGAAAACAATAATTCGCAAAAAATGAATGTTACCACACCTGAATTCATTTCTTATACAAGTACCCAGTTACTCAATACAGCTCCTCAGAATTATACAGTAAGATAAACATTCAGAATTAAAAAAGTTACTCACTGGGCTGCAATCACAATTTTGGTTGTGTCCATGCAGAACAAGGGCTGATGCTGAATGCTTTCTCCAGATCAGTTTGTCAAACAAGTTATTGAGGCCAGGGATCAGTTTGAACTCTGCTATCATTTTATGAACCTGGAAAAATAAAAGGCTCCTGCTGCATCCAGGTACATCCACACATGTCCTCACCAGAGAGACAGGACCCAGGATGCATCCTCCTGCACCAGAGCAGCAGCTCTGCAGGGACCAACCAGCCCCGCTCAGCACAACTTCTACCAAACCCTGAGCAGTGGCTCACCCCGGTTTTCCACGGTAAAACACCGCCTGCTTGTTTGGGCATCGCTGCAAGGATGGGATTTGCCCGGCTTTGTGCTTGGAGCTTTGCCCTTCACATTTTTGTGCGCAAGAGCTAATCAACAAGCGTTTAGGTCTAAAGATGCATCCACTTGTGCATGTGTGACCGTTGCCAAGGGCTCACCTGATTCCTTTGTCTCCCCATGAGCAGCACGCAGAGAACATACAACACCTCCAGCTTATACATAATCTCGTGCATGATCTTCATGGACTGGGGGAGCTGTGTTCGCGTTGAGGTGTTGGCCAACCCACTTTCATCCGAAGACTCTGAACAAGGTGGCAAAGATGTGAGTGAGACTGAGGTGGCTTCAACAGGAAAGGATTTGCTACATTTAGTTAGTTTTACACCAAAACACCGCGGATGTAAGACCAGTGCGTCTGCTTGAATCTTCTTCTCAATTAAAACCAGTGACATGCAACAAATTACCAATTTAAATTAAATGCTACGGAAGAGGAAAAAAGTATAGCTGGAACTTTTAAAAAGTTAATTTTATCTTCTAAATTTTTTTTCATAATAAGGTAAATGGCGTCATCTACCTGAAATAAGTAGGATCAGCTATATAAATTAATAGACTAAGGCACCAGAAGGGACATGGCAGAAAAGGTAACCACAGTAGAGGTGAAATTATCAGAAGCGTTTACTATTAAACTACTTCAATTTCATACCTCAGTACCAGTATATTTAGGCTATGGTTAAATAATTTTCATAGCCCTATCTAGAATGATATTGCTAAGGGCAAAAATAGGATAGAACATGCCTTGAATGCAAGTGGAAAAAACATGACAGAAAGTACGAGTGACACAGAGAAAGTAAGCAAGGACATAGCCAAACTCGCAGGCTGCAGGTCAAAGGAGCTGGGTCTATGCACAATACAAAACTAAGCGACGAACTGCCCGGCCCCAGCTTAACGTGAATGCTTTTTGAACCCCTGCGAAGAAACAGGAACCAGGCAAACACACAAAAGAAGGAAACCATCAAAGGCTGAAAAGCAGCGACACCGCCTCTGAGTCAGAGGCCAAAATACGAGGCCGTATTCTGGGAAATAGGTCTGGGTTTGCTTGGTAACCAGTGGTGTGGGTGGAGAGCTGGGGCTGGGCACGCTCCACCTCGGCAAAATTGCCTTGTGAGTTCTGTTCCATAATACCAAGCACTCTCCACCAAGTTCTTGTGTGTAAAGGTCTGGGTGAGATGCTGTGGAAGCATTAATGTATTTCATTTTTTCCATGTTTTCAGAAGTTTTAATGGTTAATCGCTACAAAACTAATGAAGCTGGATAAGGAAGTTTTCCATAGTGTAGAAGTAAAGATTTAGGTATCAAAATTCTCGGATAATTCTGTTCCAATACCAAGTACACTTTGAGTTCTACAAGACATACATTGCATTTTTTGTAACATCGAAAGGTGAAGAAACAAAGCAGGTGCTTGCTTCAAAGCACTTTCATTAAGGCTGTATTAACACTTCTGTACACTCATCAGGAACAATGATTTTTTTCCACATCAACTTATTTAAATTTGCTGGAACTACCATTCCTGTTCAAAGGAGGGAACGCGTGCTTGGTGTGAACTATTTGGACCTAAAGCCATCAGCTTCAGTTTTAGAGCAAGATGCTGGTAAAGTCACTTAACTCAGTTGTGTGTATTTTTGTCACTCCGGGGCAGATTAGTGCTGAGGATGCACAGTGCGACTGTTGTTACCTTGGTGAGCAAAGGGTGCGGTTTGCCTTGGGACGTTTACTTTGGCTAATTTTAGTTGATGGGGAAAAAAAAAATCAGTGGTACATGAGAACAACACGGGAGTCAGACCTGGATGCTGACGTGTTGGCCTTTTGTGCAAGAAATGGGGAATCAACACCAGTTAAAAGGCAAAACAACACACGGCGAACACTGAGGAAGGTCAAGATGTGCACCAGCTAGCGGGGGCTGGAGGAATGCAAACCAGACACCTGTACTGCTTTGTTCCGCCTCTTCGTTCGCCACTCTCATCAGCGCATCCAGGACCAGCGCGTTGTCCAGCCAGGTGTACCACTCCTCCAGCTCCTGGAGGAAGCTGGAAGTACCTGTTGTTTCAGACACCTTCCGGGTGGCCAGTTTGCACAGTCGCTCAATGAAGCCTGGAATATTCAGAAGCGTAGCTAAAAAAAGAAAAACAATTTAATTACAATTTAAGATCGCCAACACAGGCATCGAATCCTCTATACCACAAGGTAACTAAGGATCTACTTTAGTAATGGAGTACACAAAAACAAATTCCATCCAGTTAAAAAGATCCGAGGATGGAAGACCATTGGTTGGTACAACCTCCTACCAAGGACTGGAAGAGCGCACATACCCCAGGAATAATTCAATCAGTGTTCAATAGGTTTGTGTTGGACTTACACCACAAAAAAACTAGTTCTACCTTACTCCAACTCTTTGTTTCTGACCAATTCCATTTTCCTGCCACTACTGCTTTCCAGTTCAGAGTAAGTCAATATCAAGGAACTGATCTGGCTGAAAATTAAGCGGGCAAAAATAAAGCAGCAACACTTGGAAGGGAGCAGCTCCACCTCCCCGTTCCTCTCTGCAATGCCACCTCCTTCACTGCACCTCCTGCAACGCTCGTGGCAGAGCAAACTGAACAAGCTCACTTCAGTAGCTGTTGGCTTTTTAAGTACTAGTTACCTGAATTGGTTCATTATGGAGCAAAACAGATGGGGAACACGTGACGGCAGCCCCAAGTTAGAAGGTTTTAATTGTTCAAGGACAGAAGTTGCTGGTCTGCAAAATGCTTGGGGAGGTGCTAGGAGCTGCATTTTATCATAGAAGTTTCACAGATTAACTTAATTATAGGACCTATTTATTACAGATAAATGGCTAAGTCTTCACCACGCACTTGCAGATAAAGTAGAAATGGAAAAAGAATTTGGCCGTGAACAATACGCGACAGAGTTGTGAGATTCTGTCCGTCTCTGAAATAAGCTCCATGAGGAAGCTTCTACAACGGAATCTGCTTTCCAGTCTTAGACACAGTCTGTTCTGCAAACAAAACATGATTACTTGAACATTTGCTTGGCTAAGATCAGTTCTGTGGGATCCAAGCTTATTAAGTTCAACTAATTCAAATTAAACTTTGTACTCACACCTACAAATACCTGTCCATTGCTCTCTACAAGCAAGCTCTGGCAATCAGAGGATAGAAGACAATACAGCTCCCTTTACAGTTTCCAAACTTCTGCCTGCTGGATTACGCTATCCATCTCTCACTGGATGCTGTAGAGGTGGTTACAAATGGAGCTTTATTGTTCATGGCTAAGATAAAATGTTAGAAGATGGGAGAACCAGCTCCAAAACCCTTTTTTGCACTTCCCAACATTGTATGGTATGGGCTTAAGAAAACATCTACTTCAGAAGTCCAAAAGCTTTTCAGCTTAGTAAGAGCTGAAAACAGCAGATCTTACTTTTGAGGGTACTTTAATTTAAATCTCTTAAATTCACGCTCACCCTTCTAGGCAAGACTTCTGCATTTGAGAAGAACTCAGCAAAATAAGGAAACCTGCACTGTGCTCGAAGTTAAAACTGAGATTAGACCCAAGATTGCCAAGGCTGGGGTGGTAAGTGTGGGTGGCCTCATCAATATTAAACACACTTTCATGTTGATAAAGACAGATAATGTCAGAGAAAATCAGAGAAAGAACTGCTCTGACAGCAACCATGTCACCTGCAGTTTTAGTTCAGGAATTCATGTTTTAAAGAGGTCACAGAATTACTGGGAGTTGCTAAAGGGAAGGCCATGGAAATGACTGAAGGATAAAAAACCAAACCAAATTATTTTAAACCACTCAGTTCATCCGAGAGAGCTGAAAGGACAGCAATTAACTCACCTAATTAACACCAAATGAAAACGAAAGCTACAAGTGTCATTAACAGAAAAAACTGTCTCCAGGAAACTACTGGAGTGAAGTGAACACAGAAAAACGCTTTAGAAGAGACAGAATGCTTACAGTACCCTCCAGAAACACCTGCTGCGGATGTGACATTGAGAAGAGGGAAACCCTACGCACTGCTGAGATCCTTCCGCATTTGCTCTCATTGTAACAATTACCTTGATTAATTTCAGCTCGAGAAGGACCCAGGTTTTTTTTCTGCTGGGCATTTTTGGCAAGAAGCGTGTGCTTGTCATCGCTTCCCAGGTCCACTTCAGAAATGGTAACAGCCAGGATCCTGCAGAAGGTCGCAAGCTGCTGCTGATCAAAACTGGACACAAGGCTCGCAAGATTGGGAATATCATCCAGCTGGATCATTTCCTGGAGGAGGCAACATCGAGTCAATCACATATGATGTTCAATAAGAGAACACAGACACAGCCTGAAGGCTTTGGCTACAGCTCTTCCCTGGTGAGATCTGGGTGTTATTTCAATGTTAGTAGAAGAGAATCAAGCAGGCAGTGAAAAGCTGATTTACAAGTGGTGTCACTTATATTTATCAACTGCAGAAGAGCAGATTAAGTATTTAAGGCAAATTTTGGGGGCTTTGAAAAACAAAACAAAATACAACAACAAAAACTAACTTGACAGATAAATTGCATGTAGGTATTAGAAAGCTTCGGTTCAGTTTTCCATTTCTCTCTGTATTCTCACAGATAAGAGATGAAGAAAAAGCCCCATGTGTCAGTCTTTTTCATCAGAAGATACTAAAAAACCAACACAAACACAAAACCAAAACCATTTCTGTTCAGATAAATTAAGCTGGTTCCCTATCTCAGGAAGTACATCATCCTCAAAAAAAACCCCCAGTAACAGAATCCTGACCCTCTCCACAAAATGCACATAGGCATATTTTATTTAGGGTTTCCCCAGGGTTATTTTACTTGCATCACATCAGGGTGCTAAGCTGTAATGATGCTGGCAAGCAAGTTAAAAAACTGAGTTTGTGCAGAAGACATAAGTGCCCTGTTTCCCCAGCCCACAACTTCTCACAGGTGACAAACCCCCAGGTAAGAGAGAAGCACGGGAAGCCTTCCAGATGGCAGGAGAAAAACTGTACAAATAAAATTAAGAAACAAGTAACGAACCTTTTTAACTCCCAGGATATCTTCAATGAGTGTTGCAGTTTGCAGGAATGTCTTTTTGTTTGTCATCAGGGTAAACAGGAACAATACAAAGTCATTTCTTTCTGCCAATCGCCGTGTGACTCCTTCCGTCTAGAAAGCAGATGCAGAGTCAACCTTGACAATTCCCACATCACATGCACACGCAGGCCAGTCTTAGGGATAACACGTTATCAAATTAACTATTCCTGAAACCAGGAAACACTCTGTTTATGGTGACCAAAACTAGTTCCAGTACTTGTTTGAAGTTCGCATGATGCGTGCAAAAACTACAGGCTCCAGGATGAGACACTTCATCTCAAGGCGGTTGTTTACTTGCCTCAATCAAAAGTAAACACCACACGTCTGGAAATACCTCGGAGATGCTTGTCTCTGCTTTCCATGCAAACTGGAACCAGCTCCAGTTCACGCTATGTAGAGTAGCCCCTGGTTTCCTCCCTAAGCTCTTAGCACTGCTCACAGCTGGGCAGAGTCTGAGCAACCAGAATCGAGCATTGGCTTTAATGAACTTGGTGACAAACACAAATGTTATGCTAAAGCGTGAACTCGTGCTCATCAAGGCCAGCTTTCATGCTCTGATCTCTGCTGAGAGCACAGCCAGCCTGTTCTGGAACTAAATGTAACTTAAAACTACACCCTTACCACTTCATAGAATCATAGAAGCATTTTGGTTGGAAGAGACCCTCAGGATCATCGAGTCCAACCATAACCGAACCCAACTCTGGCACTACCCCATGTCCCTGAGAACCTCGTCTAAACGCCTTTTCAACCCCTCCAGGATGGTGACTCGAGCACTGCCCTGGGCAGCCTGTTCCAGTGTCCCACAGCCCTTTTCAGGAAGATTTTTTCCCCAATATCCAATCTAAACCTCCCCTGGTGCAACTTGTGGCCGTTTCCTCTTGTCCTAAAGCTGTCTGTTCGATGCGGCTGACACATTACCAGTGCCCACACAACCAGACCAGCTCAGATACCTCCTGAATATTTACACACAAAAACACTTAATATTGCACACACGTTTCTGTGATCCTGAACACTTCTCATTGAAGAGAGCCCCATCATACTGAAGTGCATTAAAACAGCAGCTAGTCTATAAATTGCAAACTTGTTTCTTATCATGTTACAGTATTTACAGTTAGCAAAAGTTGCATTACCTGTAGCTAAAAAAGAAATAATCACGTAAGGGAAAAGTGTTCTCTTCCCCCTCCCCTGTGTACAGATACTAAGTAGTGAGAACACAATCTATGAAGACTCAAACTCTCAAGATCAGGTTGATGCACCAAGCCAGTAAGCGCCTTTTTAAAATTTTGTGCTAAACAATGCTCCTAGATTAGAATATGGTAAAATATGTGATTAAGTAAACAATCCTCTGGATGTTCCCTGCATGTATAATGCAAGGCATGCGCTTTTAGCCTCACAATTTTAACAGCCAGTTACTTCAATAGGCCTTTAAGCCACTGTCTTCCTTAGACCTGATCTGCCAGCAACTGCACCAATATTTCAGGCCATGAAGGAGCTGCAGGATTAAACTTCAAACACTTTGCCAGCACTGTTACTGAACAAAATCAGCTGTAGCTCTGGCGAGCAGGCATCCATTTCCAGTTTCAATTTAAAGTCTGCATACAACAAAGGCTGACACGGCTTTTCTATGGAAACACAAATACAGAAATATCCAAACGAGGATTTTGAGTAACGCACCAAAATGTAGGGCAATCCTACATTTAACTGAAGGATTTTGAATTGTAAGTTTCAGGGTAAGTTTCAATTATGCTTAAAAGAGTCTGTTTGTTGTCGTAAGTAAAACATGACCAGCAGAAGAACACTGTTCCACAGCAGTTGTACTTACACATATACACGTGTTGTACAGTATGCTTAAACAGTCCTTGATGAGGTCATCGCTTACTGCAAAAGAGAAAACATATATTCACTAGCTACACATTGCCAAGGAACACTAATGACCACAGTAGTGACATGAAGAGCTAGAAACAGTGAGAATTTCAAGCTACTTGCTAGCTCAGATCTGATGTGCAAATGCCTCGGAGGACAGAAAGCAGAGGGAGAAACACTCTGTACCTGACCTGCTCACAGGCTTTCTCCCAAAATCACTGTCAGCACCGCCTGGGACCACAGAGATGCACTTGTGGTCTAGTGCACTGCTTAGTCACACACAGAAGCAAATGACAGGGGTGCAGGCAGTATTTTAGGAAAAATATCCAAAGTCAACTCAAAATTTGTCTATATAAGAAACTCCTGAGAGACATACTCACTCCAATTATTAAGCATGGGGGGGGAAAAAAAGGACAGTTCATGCAGTTTTCTCCATGCACCATCAGAAATTCATAGAAAAGCCTTCAATGTGATTTCCTCCAGCATTTGAATATTTAAGTTCTCAACACAAACACGCAGCAGCTGCCTCCAGCCCCAGTTGCCATTTGGGGCTCCCTGGCTGCCAGGGAGTGCAGCAGCGCATTGCCCTTCCTCAGAGGCTTCGGAGAACCAGCAGAGTCAGAAAGAAGAACAATTAAAACACTAAACTAAAGCTGCTCCAGCAGGAAAGTTGCACTGAAGCTGCTGCACCCCATTGGCAAGTCCTCCTTGGAGCAACTTGGAAATTCAAAGCCACTGTGCCTACATCAGGTATGCTTTTCGCTATCTCTCAATCTCTCTAATTCCGGTTCCATAAACAGTTTGTGGCTTATTATCAATAATTGTTAAGTGCAGCTACAACCACAGCAACAATAAATGTTTCCAGTGATTGCAGATTTACTGCATTGAGAGAAATAATGTTACGCTGAGGGCACGAATCCCCCCAAGCTGAGCTTCACAACAGGTGACTATCCTAAACCCCACCGCAAATCAGCGCTGCAGAGAACACCAATGATTCACTGAGGAACAGGAAAGTGCTGGTATGGAAAGGGAGTGACAGAAAAACAGAATCATTTCTGTCTGGATAAGGACACAAAGCAAGAATGAAAACAAAATATTTATTAACTTACTTTTCTGTTTCTTTTTCTGTGTAATAAGAGTTGGTCTCATGAGAATTTCGACTAAAAGCTGTAACAAGAAGGTAAAGAATTGAGGGAATAATCACTGGGATACGAGTAACAAATTAATTTGTCAGTGACAAAACCAAACTCAGGCCTGTGTTTGCTGAAGCCACAGGTGAGTAATGGAAACTCTGCAATCAAAACCCCAACAGCATCCAAATTACATTGATGAAAAAGACTTGTATTTACCCTGAAAAAATAATAACAATTGTATAAAACAATCTCCCACTGGCAAGTTTTAAAGAATTTGAGTCTGCAAATAATGTAATTTCGTGCACACTCAACACACACATTTATTTTAATATGAAATGTAAATACAGTTTCTGTGCATTCTTATGTTAAAAGCTCTTCTAGGGGAAGGACAGCTACTACCCTTTAAAAACACGGGAAATTTAGAACATTTTTATACACAGATCTAAACTGCTTGGACAGCTGACGACTTTGTCCTCAGTTGACAGGATATTGGCAACTAAACTGGTGCTAATTTCAAGGCAACATAACCTAAATACAAGTTTTATTTCAGTAAAACGTAACAAGAGAGAAGCAGCAAAGACCAAATAAAGAAAAATAGGAAGAAAGTGTCAACTAGTTTGCTGGAAAAATACAAATCACACATTTCTAACGAAAGCTACAATCCCAGAGTCCATCGCCATCAGATTGAGCGAACCTGGGTATTTGCGTAACCTAGAATTAAAACAAATAAACAGAAAGACAAATTGCCAGTGAGTCTATAGAAACCTTGCGATTCTGTTTAAAAACCTTTCCACGGATGAATTAGTCGGCATCCCGTGCCAGCAATAAACACAGACACCCTGCTTGAGTGCCCCAGTGGGCTTAAAGAACCACCACACAACCCTCAGTGGTTGCTGGAACCGTCAGCACTGCTGGATTTCATCTCACAACTAGAAAACATTTGCAACTGTTTTCATTGAGAACCTAGAGAACTCAGCTTTTTAAAGTTAAAACCAGACTACCTGAAGAAACAGCCAGGTCTCCTATATCATACAAGAAAAAGCACCTCACTTTTGATGATGTAATACCTCAGAAAATACACCCTTTTCACATTTTGATTAACAGAAACAGGCACAAATCTAATGCTGAGCATCACATGGGTGAAGTAATTCCGTAGCTTGCATTCACAAGCTTCAAAGCCTCAAAGACCTCACAGACTTCTCAGTGGTGTGACTATCACGCAGAAATCTTTGGATATTGTTGAAAAAACGCACTTACATCGACTCCTCCAAATAAGTCAAATGTGTATGTGTTTGGGAAAGTTGACTCTTGAGCAGCTTTTCTATCTTCTGTAACAAATGCCATGGCTTCCATTGAAAGAAGTGGAGAGATTTCCTGCATGCAGTCAAAGCCAAAAAAAGAGAGTTAAAAGAGAAAACTGCTCAGCAGTATAAACACAACCAGCTATCTGGGTGATCTACTGACTAATAAATAACATTCCCAGCTCTTATCTATCAGTCAATTCACAGATGATACCATGCCAACAGTTCCAAAAATGAGTTAGAATATGATCACGGTAGACTTTACAGAAAGCAACAACAAAATAACCCGTAGCTTTCAGGAAGAAGAATACAGACAGTACCTTTAAGATGCTTTGGCACTGGGAGAAGTCGCTGTTGGGGTGGCTGTGTTCGTACAGCTTTTGCAGCAGTAAGGGAATCCCATTCCATTTTGCTTGTTTATCTCTTTCTTTTAACAAGGCCTCTGTGATCTGCAACGAAGAATATAATTCCCATGTGTCCAATGCTTCACAAGCAGGAAAACACCCTTATCACCTCTCCAAATTATCAGAATATCATAGAAAAATAGATTCTTGGAGAGAGTATAATTACAAAACCCAGCACCTCCTTCGATGAGGCAATTTATCCAGGACTGGTAGCTGTAGAATTTTACAGATGGTCAAAGTATTTTAAGCTTACAAGGCTTAAAGCAGCTGTTATCATTTAGAGTACTGTACTTCACTCCATATTTTTATATTCATCCAATATTTTAAAATGGGAACACGTTAGTCTCTAAATAATTCCATTGGTAGAACTCTACTGACAGGTCACTGAAGGAGGAAATGGGTGCTCGACACTGCCAAAATCTGCACTAGACTAAGGCAGACACAACACTAACGATGGAAAGGCTTAATCACTCCTTCACATTCAGCCAGTAATGAGTATTTCCTCAGTCAAGTCCCTGAAGTCATTAGTTATCATCGCAATGACCCAAACCACCAAGATTTACAAGCCGATTCCAGAAGAACTTAAAGATCCAGTGAAAATTTCCTCTGTAGTCTTGGGCTGCTCATAAATGGAGAACAACTAAACCAGCAGGAGATCGACAGTGGCAATCACCTGCCAGTCAATTCTGACCAAAATTCAACCCCCTTCCTTAAGAACCAACCCTGAAATAGGGACTTACTCTTGTACAGAAAGGTGAGGCAGACAACAATAATTACAGTCAGAAGGATTTCTGGCTGGTTTTACAAACTATTTATGTGCCCTCCAAATAAAATCAGGAAAAAACCCAATCCTCAGGCCAGCAAAACTGCATCTCACTGTGACCTTTGTGGATTTTCTCTTACTCTCAGGTCTAAACCTCTAAGCCGCTCTCATTCTGCATAGATCACTTCCCAGACCTTGCTGGGGTTAACCTGCTTTGTTTCCTTCCAGCCTCCATTGTCAATAGTTAACAGCCAGGGAATTTTGCATCTTATTGTTTCAGCCAACACATCCTTCTCAAATATACCGCAGTGTACAATTCCAAAGAGCCATTCAATTCCCAATTACAGGCAAATTACCCTAATTTCTGACTGAGAATTTAACCCTTTTCTCTGCCTGTTGGACGGCAAACGGGAAGACCAGAAAACTGATACAAGCACATGAAAACTCAAACTGGTGGTGGAATCAGCTGCTATGGGTCCTTCTTTGAAGCTTCTCAGATACTCAGGGCTCCTCTCATAACACAATACCCAAATTTGTACATAACATTTCAAGGTTCTTGAAGTATCAGGTTTTTCTTTCTACAAGGACTGACTGAAGCAGCATGAGCAAATGTGGCACATAAAACTCCCAAGTTTTACACTTTTCTGTGTTTTCTGACTTCCAAATAAGAGTCAGCGACCATCACTGCTGGAGAACGACACTGAGTTCCTTCCGCAGAGCCCATTCTCACAACAAAGAGCAAGTCGAAATTAGAAGGTCAAACTGGCTTCTCATCATCTGCACTGTGAGTAATGGGTCAGCCCCTCTGAAGTCCCAAATTTCCATTTCTCCTTGTAATAGTCAGCACAGAGAGAACAAGAGGAGCTCCACCACTGCTCCATTTCAGGTGTGGGAGGGACACACAGCCCCATGAGAGGTGGGAGGAACAGAGGTAATTGCTGAGTAAAGTGCAAGAACACAGAGCAAAACACCAGGAAACAATCCAAGTCTCTGGCTCCAGCTGATGTGCAAGATACCACAGGCAATGATGACATGCATAGGCTGCAACCTCAGGTTCCAGTAGCACAGCGCAGAATTCAGCATCCAAGTGAGCTCAGAAAAGGCCAAAAGCCCTTGAGGTTAAAACCTTGTCCTGGGTTCAATCCCACAGTTGTTAATCACACGTACGTTTCTTGGTTTGGGGCAGGATCCACCTCCATTCCCAGTTCTGCACTAGTAGGTCTTACTCTCCCTGTCCCAGCCTCCAGCAGATGGTCACTTGTGCTCATCTGCAGAAAACTTTCAAAACTGAAATTCTAAAAGAATGAGGCAAATGTTTCCTTGCTCTCATCTTCTTTTAATTGCTTTCCATAAAAAAAAAAAAGGTTTATTTCTCTTGATTTAATGCATGTCTTGGGTTTCATTGTAAGCTCTAGCTGGTGGTCCCTCTTCTGTAGCTATGAGGCTGCCCTGGCTCTGAGCATTGCCATTGTGGTGGGGCAGTACTTGCCAGTGCAAAGATTTTTGGATTCTGTGGATGGATTCAAATTCAATTAAATTGTATGAAGCTGTCTGTCTTTACAACCATTTTGGTGAAAAACTGCAACCCATCATGTATGTAATAGCAGTTGGTCAATGGTTTTCATTTATAAGAAAAGTCGCTTTCCTTTGTGCTCTTTTTGGGCAGACGTTATTAACAGCCATCGAAATTAGTGCTGGGTCTTTGGGGGCCGCTTTCCATCTCCAGCATTTTTTTTGTCTCATCCAAGCAGGATAAGCTCAATATCCAACACTGACTTCTCAGAAATGTTCTTCATTCACTGAATCGCTCTGGACAAAATCTCTCACATCTTGCATACAAAGCTTGAGAAGTTAAACACTATCCAGCAAGAAGTGGAGGTTGCAGAAGTCCAGCTGGAAATGCTATAAATTAGAAGAAAGGGCCTACATGGCTGCAGGAGTTATGAACCATCACATCTTACTGGCATTAGAAGACAGACTAAGTACCAATTAGTGGGAAAACAAAAGAACCCATGGCAAGACTTCCCTACCACCCAGGTTCAGCACACCAAACTGGTACAAACACCACGACGCCACAGAGTCATTTCTCAGAAGTTTGCTGTAATGCATCCAAGTTTTGAATCACAAACCAAGAGAGCCGGGGCCGGCACGTTGTGGCTCTCCAGGAGCGGTACGAACCAGCTCCAGCCCGGGCACAGAGCTCCCAAAACGCACCACAGTCCAAATCCATCTGTACGACATCAGTTTTATACCGTCAGTTTACCAAATGTTCAACCGCTCAGTGATCAGATACTGGCCCAGTACCAGCCATCTCCCCTCCTCCAGCTGTGCGTCTCCCCTCCTCCAGCTGTGCCATTGAAGGGCAATCAAAGACTTTCAAGAGGATTTAAATACAGAGTTAAAAATGCGTCATCAAGCCCATCCAAGGCTGCAAAGCAGAGCAGACTGAGTGGTTTTCTCTTTAAAGTCTCCCAAAGGCCAGGATTTCCTGGGAGATCACTTACAAGACTGATAACTACCATAGGAGTACTTTCCTACTACAGAGTTTAAATAACTTTTGTGCATAAATTTTCTTGAAAGTATACAAAGGGCTGAACAAAGACACTACACCCAAATCTAAATATTTCTTTTAAATTTCTTTCTACTCCTCTTGAGTTAAAAATCCCTTTAAAACGCTTCAGCATCCATTAACATAATGGTCAATAAAAAATTATGAATAATACCTAAATCTTCACCAAGTTACCTTGTTATGTGTTAATATTTACCTAAATACATCCCTTGATGAGCGCTGTTCCCCTTTTCCTTCTCCCCCTCCACTTTGCTGTAAGATTTGCTACCGAGGAAGGAATTGTTGGCCCTGAGGGTGGTGAGAGCCTGGCCCAGGTTGGCCAGAGAGGTGGTGGATGAACCATCCCTGGAGACATCCCAGGCCAGGCTGGACGGGCTCTGAGCACCCTGAGCTGGTGCAGATGTCCCTGCTCATGGCAGGGGGGGCACTAGGGAGCTGGGAAGTTCCCTTCAACCCAAACTGTTCTGTGGTTCTATACTTTGTGCCCCTGCACACGGTCAAAAACGCATTACAAACCTTGCTCACTCATTACTGGCCTCAGATCTCTCGTAGTTACAATTGCTTCAAAATCCCTTCCAGTGAGGATTTCCTTTTCCACTTGTGTTTCTGCATTGAGACAATTTTCACTGCCCTACAAAATAAACCTCTGACTTTCCCAACCTTGTCTCCACCGCTTTTCTAAGCTGTGGTTGGTGACACATCTCCATGTCTTCCCGTAGTTGCTGACAAACTGAAGGCCCAAGAACAAGACAGTAGTAAAATACAATGAGCTACCCCTCCCCTTTGCTCTCCAGAGTAGGGGTTACACTTTTCTAATAAGATTGGGCCTTTATTTCACATTTTACCCTTCAAACATTTTGCTGTTTCGCTCAACACTCACCACAGGGGGGTGTTTTAAAAGCGCTTTCTGTGTTCTTTCAAAAAGCAAAACCAGTGACTCAGGTGCCCAAGCATCCTTCACAGCACTAAAGAATTCATGCTGCGATGGACTTTACAGCTATGACGCACCAGCTGTAATTCTTCTTGATTCAATTTTTTGTTGCAATCATGCATGAAGCAAAGATTGGAAGCCCTTTGAAAATAAGCAGAATTGCCATTCCCAGCATTTTCCATTACCGCTTTTGATGTATATATTCAAATGTTCTGAAAGTTTAAG
This sequence comes from Nesoenas mayeri, assembly GCF_963082525.1. NCBI lineage: Eukaryota > Metazoa > Chordata > Aves > Columbiformes > Columbidae > Nesoenas > Nesoenas mayeri. The sequence goes on from NC_137562.1 coordinate 14,748,349, forward strand.
AGGAAAAAGAGGCACAAGATTATGGAATTAAACGAGCAGATGCAAGCACATTGTCTCTATATATTTTTCGCAAAAATCAAAGCCTTTCCATGTCCTTTCCTTCAAACCTTTCATGCCGTACCTTCGGAAAACAGGAAACTAATATTTGTGCAATTAAATATTTCTTTTTCCCCTGAACAGTAATAACTTAAGAAGTCATCTCTGATAGACTGCCAAGAGAGTGATTATTCAGTATTTTGGGGAGTGCCACGTCATGCCAGCTCTTCACCATATTTTCCTTTTCGGTGGCTAATGAACACACACCAGCCTGGCTAAGCTGCCTCTGTCCTCACCCAACTTTTCACAAGCAAGCCCACAAGCGAGGTGAACGACCCCCGCTGCCCCCAGCTTTGCACTTGAGCACAACGGCACGCTGCACAAACACAACTTGTGGCCTGTACAGTGATTCTGGAAAGCGTTTCAAGGAAGACGTTGTGAACTTGGCCAGTCCCCAGCTGGGTCTTTCATGTGTAGCTCTGATCAAGAACACGTCAGAGCACCCGTTTCCAGCCTCTGGCCACACTTCAGTTCTTTGTAGTGCAGATCAAGTTCCCCATAACTCGTGTTTCTCCGTAACTAGTCTTTTCTCCTCAAAAGCATGAGCCCAGGGACAGGGGTCCTAGGACAAAAACTTCTAGCCAGGTCTAACCATCCCCACAAGTCCCAAACTACCGCTCTACTCACCCCCACTGCAAGTCTACCAAGACAAAGAATAGGTCTCGCAAATCTCAAAACCCCACAGCATTTCCAAGAGCAGAACAACCCCAACACACATCTTAAACACCAGCAGCTCTTTAAAGCCACTACAGAATCTACCAGATAGTAATAATAGTTATTACCGATCTTAGCCTCAGAAAAAAATAACTAATACGTAAATTTACATTAACTTCTCAGCCATTACTTCTTCCTTGGAGCTGCCTAGGATTTTTCTTTTATTCATTTTGAAAGAAAGCAAAATCTGTAGGGATATCTAGGAAAAAGCAGATGGGCCAGGAATATCAGATCTACAGCAGTTCTCTTTCTACTCCAGTCATGCAAAATAACACTTAAGTCTAACACCATCACTTTCGAGCATTTCTAGTGTATAACGGAGCTCTGGCCCCTGTTACATAAAAAACATGTCCAGGCTTTCCAGCAGTCGCTCGCTGTCCTCTGTTGAAGAGGTATAAGCCTGCTAAGACCCATACAATTAGAGCTACTAAAGTGGATTATATTCATGTGATTATTTTTTTTTGGTGGTGTTGTTGTAAGGAGGAAACAAAACTGATTAGAAAACAAAATATTTTCTCAGAGTTAGGAAACTACTACAAATTCCTGATAATCTGTAATGGTAGGAGCTAGAAATGTGGACGTCTGAAGCAGATAACGTTAAGGGAAGCGTCTATTCCTAGGGATAGCAGATCAGGAAATACAGCTGGAAAAATGGACTGTCTTTCTGCCGTTCTGATTGTTTCAGCTAAGCCTTGGCAATCCTGTGACAGTGTCACAGTGCTGACGATCTGCTCCCAGGACGGTACCAGAAGCACACTCGTTCGCCAATAAATCACTGCTTAGTCCATTATTATACTGTTCTGTCCACAAGGATTCACACATCTGCACCTAAATATCTTTGGTTTCATGTTATGCACATGCTTTTCACAGTTGGTTAGCAGCAGATGAAGTGCATGCCCTCTTGCTAAAGGGATTTGAGCTTAATCAGCTGAGCCAAAATGTTCCTTTGCCTTCAAGGAACCACAGCACAAACCCCGACAACTTTTCTTTCCAGTGCCCATGTGCACAGTCAGTTTGCAAGCAATATTCTTCCTCATTAGAAAAATGTGTGTCACTTCTGGAAAGCTGGTCTGCTGCTAGTTCACCAACATCTGAAAAGCCCCTTTCACTCACTCCGTACTCAGTATTAGGGCAAACCCAGATGAAGGTTACGCCATCTGATGTCAACGGTTGATGCATTCGGGGCAGCCGCCAGTGCAACCAATACAGCTAAAATGGATATATCAACAGATAATGGCAACATCTACGGAAATGTTTGATCCTCTTAGTATTGATAATAAACTAAAAAGACCACCTAGCAAGAAAGCTATGGCTCCTGGTTGGCAAGAACAGCAAGAACACACAAGGATCCAGATTTCAGAGTCGTAGTTGACCTAAAAACTGTCAGATATTCAGGTGGCTGTTGCTGTCAAAAATACTTTCATGTTCTTGTAAGATCGGACTGATGAACTTTCAGACGCAGGCCTGTCAACAATGATCCTTATCAATTCAAAGGTAAGCCTCTGCTTTCCTCATACAAAAATGGACCTTGAGATCACCTAAAAATAGCATGCAAAGCTTTATTTAAGAATAAATGCCACTGCTGCCCACTGCCTGCCGGAGATAGATGCTGAAATACAGTGACAACACTGTGGGAGAACACTACTGAGATGGCAGACACCACAGCAAGGAACGCCGCTTCCCGATCTCTCCGAATTAAGATCCTGAAAAGCACAGTCCATGCAGTGTATGACCCAAAACTTCATTGAAAAGAATGGGAAGAAACAGCTCGAAGGACGCTTTCCCAACTTGTTCTTCTAGACCTCAACACAGCAGCTTGGAAATCTGATCTGTTCTCAGGAGTTGAGAAACCTAAGCAAGAGCTACCACACTGCCACTGAGAATCAACTGCACCAACGCTGTAAACGTTAAAAAGCAGAACTTAAAAACGCACCCAAAACTCCTTTAAAAGCTACATCAAAGTGGTTTATATTTAGATCGCCTACAAATGAAAACTGCTTCGAGGTAAAGTAGAGAGACATGTAATTTACAAAGTTCAGAATCATTCAGGGAGTTGATTTTTCCCCCTCCCTAGTCTAAATGATTTAAAAATGTATTCCTACAGCATTTATGAAGCACTGGAAGCTCAAGGCGTCCAAGCTTTAAGTCTTTCAGGGCAAAACAAACAAAACCCCGGCAACAACAACCACCTCAGACTTGGGCATTATGAGAAGGAGGACACAACTAGCAGAAGTTTCCTCAGTTACCTTAAAAGCCTGGTCATCTGCTTCAACAGTTATTTCCAGCAATTCACAAAAGGCCCAAATTAAAACGCAGCACCACTGCATTTTGCAAGCAACCCAAAACCCGAATCACTTCAGTGCACAACGTTGTTACAGGTTTACGTGACTTAAATCGCCATCGTGGTTGGGGAGCGAGCAAACAAGGGTGTACAGGTAAGTCAGTGAGGTACATGCGGTATGAAACACACTCCAAAACCAACTTCCTTCAAAAGTGACAATTTCACATTTAAATTCATATAAATTATTTGCTTTTTCTTAAGTATTAACCAAACTAGTATCTGAGCAAACAGTCCAATAAGGACAAAACAGCGTTAAACAACACCTCCTGCTCTTTTACCTATCTCAGCTACCAAATGGGGCATGGACACCCATGATGAACAATTCTTCTCTTAGTAATTGCTCAAAATCCTTGTTATTCAAGGAAAATACTGCCATTTGCACTAGTAAAAACCACCCAGAGAAATCCCACTTTTTAATTTCATTTCAACACTTTTTAAGACACTTTAGCTCAATAAATCACCACTTGATCACAAGTTCTTTATCCCATCCACCCGTTTCCAAGTCTTTACACTATTTCACACCTTATCTGTAGAATAAATTCCAATTATTATTCTTCTTGACAAAAATAAACTAATAGTCCATTATCAATGATCAGCTGCTTTAAAAAGCCAACATAAGCACATGACAGACACAAGCCGAGGTTTACCAGTTCATTTCATTTCTCAGTATTTCCCAGTATCATCAACTAGGAAAGATGACAAATTTGAAACAGACCTGGAACAGTTTCATGGAAAAGCACCGGCACAAAACCTACTCAATTTCAGAGCGAAAAGGCCTCCTGAGCTATCACAAGGTTGCATTTGCCCATCAAATATGCTTAAATTTCGATGCTGCATTGTTACGGTTCCAGGCAGAGCTTCCTTTCTTTGCAGGAGAAAGCCACGACACCTATTAGCAACCAAAGCAAGAGGAGGGCGGCTCTTTTCCAGCACTGCAAACGCCTGTCCTGCCCCACAGCCTTCCCACGGGGAGGATGGCGAAGGGAAAAAAGGCACACGAAGCACAGACGCGTCCTCCCTTCCCGCACCGCCCGGGCTGCGGGGCCAAAGCGGGGCTGGCAGAGGATGGGGAGCCCCCGAGCCCCCAAACCGGAGCGAGGAGGCTCTGGCGGCCCCGTCCCCCGCGCAGAGCTGGCCGCAGGAGCTCCAGGAGCTCCAGGAGCGGCCGGACACCCCGAGCTGGTGCTCGGCCCCACCGGGGGAGCCGCCAACCCCCGCTCTCAACTCCTGCCGGAGCGGGGCCTGGCGGGCCGGCCTTGCAGGCCCTGCCCGAGCCCCGGGGCAGGAGGGGCGGCGGTTCGGGCCCACCGCCGGCTCCCCAGCTCGCGGCCCCACGGGAGCCCCCAGCAACGCGCCCCCCATTCCCAGCGAGGCCCCGCCGCGCTCCGGCCGCCCCCCCGCGCCTCAGGTACCGCCAGAGCGGCCTCCCCCCCGCCACAGGGCCGCGCCGCCGGGGCCCGTACCTGCGCCCCCCGCGTCAGCCCGCAGCCGCTGAGCTGCCCGTGCCGGAGCTGCGCCAGGATGTTGGTGGGCACCGTGCGGGCTCCTCGCCGGCCGCCCCCGCCGGGCCCGGCTCCCCCCGCCGCCGCCGCCATGGCCGCCGCTGCGCTCGGCGGAGACAAACAGGAAGCGCCCCCTTCCCCCGCCGCTTTGTACGGAGCGGCGCGAGGGCCGCCCCGCAGCGCCCTCGCCCGGGCTCCGCGCGCACCGCGCCGTTACCGGCCCCGCGGGGGCCGCTGGGAAATGTAGTCCGGACGGGGGGGGAGGGGGACGACGGCCGCGCATGTGCAGAGGTGACCCGGGCCGTGCCGGGTATCGGCATCACTGATGGGTGGGTTTGGCTGGGAAAACACTTGGGAGGTTCTTGCTATGCAACCGAGCACAGACATTACTAGATAGGCAGCGTAATATTAGCAGCAGCATTGTGAATGCTGTTACCCTTCCCTAGATCGAGCTAGCTAGAGATATGTTGTTCCTGGAAAGCTTTCCTTCCTGCGAGGGAAGGTAACAATCACAGCATCTCAGAATGTCAGGGATGCGAAGGGACCTCGAAGGGTGTGGACTGTGTCCAAGCCTGTAAAACTTCAAAATAAAGTCATAACAAAATAACCATGGTACCTCTAACCAGTAGGATTTTTCTTTCTAGACACCTGTTTGCTATTGAGAGAACCAATCGCTTTTAGAGTCACAACCTTACAGCATTAACAGCTGATACCTGAGTCACATTTTATGAACCAGCAGTAGCAGAATTTAATGGGAAGCTGTTTCAGTTCGTAATACAGTTCCCACTGTGAGGTACAACTTCTTCCATTATGAAACTATAAAAATATATTCCCAGAGTCTGAATCAATAATTTAAACCGATAACGAAAACAGAATCAGGTGTTATCTAGGAAGACCTGTCCCAGTACTGCAAGTTTAGAGTTAAAAGATTGGCTGGGGCAACTCAGGAGGGAGTGTGAGCTTTTCTTAGAGCTTCTCTTCTCTCCACCTTTCTCCGAAGAAGCATCTCGAGGGGCTTTTGTACTTTCCTCTTCACCATGGTCGGAAGCTCTTTTTAAAGTGAATTTCTTGGTTTTCTTCAGTGAGTAGAATTCCTGCATCAAGTCTTCGACCTCCCACTGCTCTTCCTTCCGCTTCCTACAGCAATGCAGCGCAGCAGGGTCTATAGGATGAGCTTCGGTGTTAAAGACGTATCCTCCAGCATTCAAGACGCATTCCCCATACGGTGTAATCACCACATCAAAGACTGATCCATCATTGTGAATGAAGTTGTCTGGGTCAAACAGCAGATACAAGTATTTTACTGTTTCAGCCAAAAAGAAGGATTCCATGCGATTATCCAGCCTGTGATCTCTCAAGTCTTTGATCTACAAGAGAAGAAATACAGTGGGTTACGGATACATCAAATTCAGTACGTTAGGAACTTAGGGGGAAAAGTAAAACCAGCTTGCAGTTGATTTCAGTTAAACAGTGGAAAAGGAGAATCACACAAGCGGCAGAGAACCGGCACCTGAGCCTTTCTACCAAGTAGCTGCCAAGATACAGAAGGCAGGAAAAGCTTTTGATGCTGCCCCATGTTTTGGGCTCTGGTGCAACAGCCAATGCTGGAACTTGTCCCACTGCCCAGGCTGTGAGGGAAGTTACCACCAGAAATGTGACCAGAAGTTACAAGATCAGCTTCACAGAGAAACAGCAGGGGCTTGTTTGAAACAAAAGTCATGTTTCAACCACAGTGATCACTTGACTCAATGGCAAAAGATCAGTCAAGGGAACACTTTCTAAAACCTGACTTTTAGAAGCCATTTAGTAACTATTGATTTAGCACTTACAGTTGCAAATCCACAGTCCACCTTGCTGATTTTCTCTATTGACTCCACTGCGTCTCTGCCCAGTTCTAAGAGCGTGGGATCTCTTGTGGCACGGTACAGATACATTGCACTCTCGATGAGCTCTGCAGAAAAACCCCAAACATTTGTGTGCATAAAAGTTACCAAACCATGTACACAGGGAACGGAAGAATGTATTTTGGAGGGCAAGCATTGCCAACATCTGATCTTCCCACCAGAGCAAAAGCAGGAGTCTGTGTTTCTTTCTATTTCATTTCTGCTCACCCGGCCTGAGCGGATATCCTTCTCTCTTGTCCACCGTATAGCCCTGGGGAATGTTGTAGAACTCAGGCAGCCCACCAAACTGCTTCCAGACAGTGTAATAGTTGAGGAAAGTTCGCATGGCATTATCTACATCCCCAATTAGGCTCTGAGAGAGAGGAAACAATTAGCAAAGCAACATCTGGGTGAAGAAGAAACAATACAACTACTGCAGTTAAACTCCCATAGTCAAAACAAGACAGAAATGGGTTGTTCAGCAGGTCTGAACAGTGTAAGTAATATTTAGACACGATGCCTTAAAAACAGGTAGGACTAAGGAGAGAGGTGCTGCTTTTCCACTGGATCACATTCCGCACACCTAAATAATACAAAATCTCTTTGATTTTTAGTTAACAGAAGTTTGGGTTTCTTCAGTCAACATTTCTTTTAGTCAATCACAGCATCCAGTCTCTTTCAGTGCAGGTAACAAAGTCTCAGACCAAATGTATGGCAAACCCCTCAACGGGAAAGGATTCACACAAATAAAGCATTTATAAGGCGGTGGAAAAAGAGGTACAATTTTCTTTTACCTTAGGTTCTCATCTGGATTATGAGACCACTTTGCTACAATAAACTGCCCTCCCAACATGCTCACTAGGAGACTTTTTTTTTAAATAGACCATAGGAAAAGTCAACATCTGCTCTTCTACAGGCTCAGACTACTGTAGATTCCACCAGAGATCAAAACAACCTTTTCAACCAGCAGAGATGAGCGTTATACCCGAGACAGACAAACAAAATCACTGTATGCTACTGGTGTGCCAGCTCTTACCTGTAGGCCTGGCCAGTAAGCCTCCAGGGACTGAAAAACAGGCATGGACACTGTTCCTTTGTACATCTGAACCCAGAGGTACCAGTCATCAAACTTTGTGTAATTTTTGATAGCTTTGTCGTATTCTATAAAGAAACATAGATGGGTAGGTAATTCAACAACAAAAATACATATATATATATATATATATATTTTTTTTTAAGACTGAAAGAAGCCTCCCTTTTCACGAGAGCCATGCCAAATAAATTACTTCTCAGGATGCTCACTTTGGTAACTTTGTTATCACAGATTGTTCAAAGGTCTTACAACAAAGGCTTCGGGAACAGTCTTGAAGTTCCCCTATTAGATTCTTCATCTTCTTCCACGGTCCCACATGCAAAGTTTTCAGAGCTAAGGAGGAATTCCTGGGAACCTTCACACAGAAAAACTGCTCACCGAGGAACATGGCCATCAGCTCCTTGTCCTGCAGGAGAATGGCTCCTTTCACAAGGTACTCGAAGTAGGAGTCCACCCCGGCCCCAATGCCAGCGTCTTGGGCCACCCACTTGGCAGTGACCACATCGATGTGGTTACCAACCTGGTAGAGGCGAGGGAGGAGGAAAGAGGGAGTTAAAGTGGATATAAAGCTTAAGTACTAAAGACTAATTTAAAAAATCCCCACAAAAGCACCACACAAGAAAGCATTGATCTTTTTCAGACTGTTCATTTCACAGATTCATATTGTCCATTCCAATAAGCATTTTCACCTTTACAAGACACATTCATCAGCAGAGAAGCACAAACTATAGAAAATATAACTTTGGAAATTTATACTTCTAATATAAATGCTGCACTGTCCAAAAAAAAAAATATAAATACCGTTACGCTACCGTAAAAAAACCCAACAGTTTCAACATGATGTGTCTGGTCCTAATTCGCATCTAACAAAGGAGAAGAGAAAGGTGAAGAGGTGCAGATACAGAGATAGAGGCCGGGGATGTCAACAGCATGAGAGCTGCTGTGCTAGTATTTAAACACATCCTTCAAACTTGGGACTCTTTAGCCTAGAAACAGACCCAGCTGATGGAGGACAAGATACACAATTATGACTTGCTTAGAAAAGATGAAAAAAAATACAATATTAAATTTCTTTCTTGAACAAGGATTAGGGATATAAACCAAGAATAAACAGATCTTAAAGCAAACACCAGGTAACATTTCTTTGTACAGCTTATGAATAAATCTGTTCTACTTCACATATGCAACACTAGGAGTTCACACAGGTTCGAAAAGCAGCTGTGGAAATTAAGTGAAGACTGACCAGGAGATAGTGAACACAGACATAACACTTCCAGCTCTGGATACTCCTAAAACATCAAAGCTGTCAGGCCTGGTAATATCTTGTTGCACTTGAAATGCGCATATTCTCTTCCATGCTCTTACTCTGTTGTGGAAGCTCTCAAGGCATTAGACAGACCTGTTATTTAATCTGTTGCAGCCGCTGTTACCAAAACTGCACTGCCCAGTAGAAGGCATTTGTCTCCCAACCACATCTGTTATGGAACACAACAATGGCGTGATGGTGGGTGGCACCACTAACGCAGAGATGTGGATGCTGCAGGTGTCCAGGAACAATGTCCAACACGCGACTTCATCCCAGTTATTAGCACTGTGGTTAATTCTCTTGTTCTATCTCCTGTCTGTCTGTGCTTTTTTATCCTTAGAATTGCATCCACAAAACCATACAAAGAGCAGCCCAGTAAATTCAAAGTCCAGCCCTCACTCACCAGCCCAATATCTGAGCGATTTTTCCACAGTGCCTTTAAAGCCTTCCTGGCAACATCCTCGAACACGGGGTCACCAGTAAGGTGGCTTAAAGTGGCAAATTCCACTATAAATGTACCAATTCCAGCAGTACAGGTAACTGGGGTCTCCCCGGGGTTTACTCCATGCAGCAGGTTCACTGTTCCATATGGCATCCCAGTTGGGGTCTGAAAAGCTGAAACAAATGGTTTTGGTTCACATGAAAGTGTTCACTGTCACATCTGACAGTGTTAAGCAGACATGTCACATTCCTCTGCACAACAGCAAGAAACAAGACTAAAGCAATGGCAGTAACTGCAAAGAACAAAATGGGGAGCAGCATGTGTTCCTGAGACGGGTAGAGAGGACACCCCAAGCTACTGCAGATCTTTCCCACCTTGCCCAGAGCAGCAGACTGTGTCCTTACTTTTTTTTCCAGCACAAGCAGGGTCATCTAAATCAAACTGCACACACTCATCAGCAAAGTTCCAACACCAACCTTGGGATTGCTCGGTGGCAGCCCAGGGTGCATCCCGCACATAGGGACAGTGCCAAGCTGTCAGCACACAGCCCAGCAGCAGCCCGCTCTGCAGTAGATAAGGCTGCAAATTCTTGTCTTTACAAGCTGCGGCTTCACAGCCTTTATTTATTATTTTTATTAAATGCATTTCCCCTCAACAAGCAACAAACGAAGTGATGTGTTAAATGCATACAACACTTGGCACACATATATCCAACTGGTATAATTAACTGCACAATGTTTTCCCCACAAGCTAAACTTGCTTTGAGCTCAAAGAACTTGAGACTGTTTACGACTTTACACACCCAGCGGTGCCACCTCCATCAAACACACCAGTGACCTCCAGAACTACAGCCCAGCCACACAAACCAGACGAGCTCTCACCAGGCAGGAGTTTGCGAGCTGCTTCCTCCGCCATCCTGAGGAGAGGCCCAGAGCACGGCCAGCCCGCTTCCACCTCCACACCAGCCTTCTTGGAGAGCAGGTGAGCGGAGAGGAGACCTCCCACCACTGCAAGGTAGACAGCAAGAATACCATTAAAGAACATGAGGGAGGAACAAAACCTGATACCAGTGGCATTTATCATGATGCAGAGAGAGTTTTTATGGGGAAGAAAAGTGAGATGGCTCATCCTTAAGAGCTGAATTCAATATGCTACAAAAGAAGAGTGATTTGTTTCCTCCTGTCTGTTTGCAATGGGCAGCAGATATATATCTTTCATTATTTTAGAATCATCAGATCCTACTTGCCCTACTATACCGGCACTGCCTTGCAGAGAATCAGAGAGCTACCAGTATAACAAACAGGAACCTCTATAAGAGGAATCACAGACAACCAGGTTGGAAGGGACAACAAGGATCATCTGGGCATAAGCCCAGTCCAGACAAGCTGACCCAGCACCCTGTCCAGCTGAATCTTAAAAGTGTCCAATGTCAGAGAATCCACCACTTCCCTGGGAAGATTATTCCAATGGCTGATTGTTCTCATCAGGAAAAATCTCCCTCTTGTCTCCCATCAGAATCTCCCCAGGGGTAACTTGTATCTACTGCCCCACATATTTTCCATGGGATTCCTTGTAAAAAGGAAGTCTCCATCTTCTCTGTTGCTACCCTTTAAATAGTAGAATTGTTTCACCTCTTCCAGACAGCTTAATTCTATGTTTGCATAAAGTAATACAGTGTCCATTCTTAAATTCCTTGGAGAAAAATGTCCAGGCCAGAGTGAAGCACTTGAGTGTGACTGACAGAGGCAGGGAGTTCTCAGCCCTTTTCGCGGGCTTGGCTACTGTCACATAACAAGGACAAACACAGAAATGACACTTCTGCAAAAATTGCATCAGCAATATTTGATAGGAGAAACAAAAAAAAAAAGCATAACTAACAGTTTTGTCCCCTGCCAGTGCCTTTTAGTTGGATGGCACTAAAGCAGTTAGGTGTTCACCCAGGTAAAAGACTCCAAAAGCCTTTGTGATTTTTAATAAAAAAGACAAGTTCAACATTACAACGCTAAAGGAAGAACTTAATAATCTCTATTCCAAAACAGTTTGTAAAAAAAGGTATACTGTTTCAGCAGAAAAGATGTTTATCCCAAAGCTGAAAACCTGGCACCAAAATGCTGAAGCTGCCACGTTGATGTCCGTTTGTGTTGAGGCAGGAAGCAGAAAGGTGATGTGCAAAGATGAAAAGGAAGTACACTTGTGATTTTTCTGTGTGTTTATGTGTCCTGTTACAGTGGATTACAAATTCACTCTGACCACTGCCTCGCGTCGTGTCTGTGTACAGTTAAGAGACTGGTAAAAGAAGGAAAAATCCAGCACAAACACCAGGGAAAAAACCCACCTCACCTCGAATGTTAGTTTCAAAGACAGATGCATTGACATCAATATCAAAATCCACCCCTTCCTGCAGCACATTAACAACTCGCTGGAACTCGGAAACATTTCCCAAGATCTGCAGAGGGAGCAGGACAAAAGTGAACCAGGCTTAGACTTCATGGGAAAACAAAGGTGTTGTTCAATGTTCAGGGTTAATTCTAGTTTTGTTTTATTATTTTGTGATACCATTAATTACAAACAATAGTAAAAGAGTGACTGACCGTTTCATCTGTTTTCAGAACATTTTTTTCCACCCACTTTAGGTTTTTATTTCAGAATTAGGCGGTGCCAGGGCCGGGGAGCTCTGGTCAAATGCTGCCCCGGGCGGGAGTAAAGTGAAATGCAAAAACTCCTTGGTCAATCAATAACAGACTTTCTGTCACTACTGAGTAAAAAGCAGGTGTGAAGGAGGCTGACAGCAGCTTTGAGCGGGCTGAAGGCCACGTTGCAGCCATGGGCACTCCCAGGGCCAGGGCATAGCCTGTACTCACCAGCAGTGTGTCCAGGGCGTCAATCAGTGTAAGGGAGAAGCTGTGTGGGGAGAGAAGTGCGGTGAGGCCCGGTGGAGGTGGGAGGCTCCCAGCAGCAGAGGCACCTCGGGCCAGGCCCCGTGGGGTGAGGGGGCAATTGCCCATCCAATGGATGGACCCTACCTGCCCCAGGTGTCCTGCCCGTCACACGTCAGTGGCCGCAGCTCATCGTAGGGGAATGCGCTCTCCAGGTAGTGCTCATAGGCATGGTAGAACATGGCACGTACCCGCTCCCTGAATCATGGAATCGATTTGGTTGGAAGAGACCCTCAAGATCATCATATCCAATGATTAACATAACACTGGCACTAACCCATGTCCCTGAGAACCTCATCTAAATGCCTTTTAAACCCCTCCAGGGATGGTGACTCCAGCACTGCCCTGGGCAGCCTGTTCCAATGCCCCACAGCCCTTTGGGGAAGAAATTGTTCCCCAGATCCAACCTCAACCTCCCCTGGCGCAACTTGAGGCCGTTTCCTCTGCTCCTGGCGCTTGTTCCTGGGGAGCAGAGCCCGACCCCCCTGGCTCCAAGCTCCTTTCAGGCAGTTCAGAGATCAGAAGGTCTCCCCTCAGCTCCTGTTCTCCAGCTGAACCCCCAGGTCCCTCAGCCGCTCCATCACACTTGTGCTCCAGCCCCTCACCAGCTCCGTTCCCTTCTCTCCACTCGCTCCAGCACCTCAAGGGCTTTCTTGGAGTGAGGGGCCCAGAACTGACCCCAGGATTCGAGGTGCGGCCTCAGCAGTGACCAGCACAAGGGGAGACACAAGCACACCCGCTCAGCCCCGCTCTCACCGGTAGGAAGCGACGTCCGGCCCCCATGCAGCCGCGCCGGTGCCCGCCGGCGGGTCCGGGAGCCGCAGCGCCCACAGGCAGAGCAGAGACCCCAGAGAGCGCAGGGCCGACATGGCCGCGCCCGCCGCCCTCAGCCGCACCCGCCCCGCCCCCGCCGCCAGCCAATAGGAGCGGCCGCGGTGCGCAGCGCATGCGCAGACTGCCGGAGCCGCCGGTCCGCTCCCGGGAATCCCGGGGCAGGAATGAGCTGCGTGGGTGGGAGGGGGGTGATCGTGGGGTGATCGTGGGGCGATCGTGGGGCTGGTGGCACTGGGGGTGACCTGAAAATAAATGTAACAGGCACTGTGACTTCTTTATAGTCATGAGATGCTCCCAACAATGGTGCTGGCCGACTGGGGAGGTACATACGCGACGAGGAGCTGGTTCCTGGTCGGTTCCTGTGCAATTCTACAGCTACTCAAAAGGAGGTTGGAGCATGGAGGGTATTGGGCTCTGCTCCCGAGTAACAAGTGATAGGACAAGAGGAAACGGCCTCAAGTTGCGCCAGGGGAGGTTGAAGTTGGATCTTGAGAACAGTTTCTTCCCCAAAGGGCTGTGGGGCATTGGAACAGGCTGCCCAGCCCAGCTCAGCCGCCCTCGGGGTGGGCAGGGGCTGCGTTCACCCCCTCCCACCGCACAAATGACACAGGCAGAGGCGCTGCAAAGCCAACACCCAACTGGTTTAATGAATGAAGCAAGAAAACTGCATCTGAGAGGGAGGGCTGGAGAGGGTGGGTGGGTGCAGGTCTCTGCCTCCACATATCCTGTGGGTGTGGGTGCCATGGGGATGGTGCTGGAGCGGTGGGTTACGAGTGGCCATACTGGTGGCTTTTTCCATGTCCATCTGCCTCTGTACAAAACCCAGCAGCTGCCCAGTGACATTGACAGAGTATCCAGGTCCTTCTGGGACAAATTCTTCAGGCGCCGCTGCTGGGGTGTGATGGGCACCGAGTTCTCCTGCTCCTGAACGCCGTGGGCGCAGCCGTGAGGCCCCAGGGTCCGAGGGATGGCGGGGAGTCGGTGAGAGACGCGGCAGCCATGGGGCCTGGGTAGCTGGTGCCACAGTCCCTGCGCTGGAATTGTCCCCGTGGGCACAGGCACAGCCAGCTCGACTGCTGGGGTGTGGGTCCCTGGTGTTCAGTCCTGTGTCCCCCAGTGTGTGTCCTCAGCCCGGGTGGGGACGCTGCTCCTGTGGACGCCGGTCCCAGCGGGTGGTGGGGATGCCGGTGCTGTGGCTGTCAGCAGTAGGATGGGGTAGAGGTGGCGGTCGCCATGCTGAGGGTACCAGGCTGGGGAGTCCTGGTTATGGAGTGGTGGTTCCCCTGGGTGACCACGAGGTGCCGAGCAGGGCAGTGGCCTCTTCTCCAGGGTTGGGGCCAGCAGGGTCGCCAGGTGGACGTGGCGAAGAGGCGCTTGGCGGTCCCAGGGCCAGCGCAGTCACGGTGGCCAGTGGGGGCTCCTGGTCACCATCATCATCATCTTTGCTTCCGCGGGATGGTGTGGAGCGGAGCGGTCTCATGGCCCTTTGGAGCTCTCACTGGCGCGGGGCGCTTGGTCTTCTTTGCGCCCGCGGCTCCTGGTCCCGGCAGCCCCCGGCGGGTGACAGTGCCCGGTGGCAGGGGCAGGCGGGTGAGCTGCACCCGGAGCTGCCTGCGCTGCAGCTCCTTCATGAGCTGGTCCATGGAGGGCGGGTGAGACTGGGCTGCAGGCGGGGGGCTGGCCAGGGGGCTGAGCAGAGGCGACTCCAGAGAGTCCGTCATAGGGTCCCTCCAGGGACTGGCCAGGGGACTGTCCTCTGGAGGTTCCTCAGAACTCTCTGGAGAGCTCTGCTCAGGGCTCTGCAGCCAGGGGGGCAGGTCTTTGTCCCCAGTATCCTGTGTCCCCTGGGGAGCCGTTGATGGGGAGCCCATCACCCCCCAGAAGGGGTCATTGTCCCCCATCATGGCCTTTGCCAGTCGCTCCTCCTGGCTGTCACCCTCTGGCCCGTGCTCCCAGAAGTCCGCAGTGACAGGGGTGCTGCTGGCCTGGCTGTCAGGGCCATCGGGGAAGGTGGTGTCCCCGTAGAGCAGCATCTCCCCTGTCACTGGGTCCTCCATGCAGGCGCCCTCTGCCCTGTGTTCCAAGAGGTGGGGAAGCTTGTTGAGGGAGGGGGTCAAGTGGGGGATGTCAGGGATATCAGGGATAATGTCCTCAAACCCCCCGCCACCACTGGCTCCTTGGGACAGCTGCCCTCTGCCACGTACTTGGGGAGGTCTGGGAGCTCCTCGATGACCTCAGTGGTCATGTGGGGACCATGGGTGTAGACGCCGGCATCCCCGCTGTCCCCGAGCTGTGCCAGTGCCTCTTGGTTCTGGGAGCAAGTGCTGTCATCCACTTGCTCCCAGAACCCATCGAGCTCCCTGAGGCTGTTGGGGAAACAAAGGACATCAGGGATGGTGCCGTTGCTGCCCCCAGCCCCACGGCCACCACTCTGTCCTTGGAGCAGCCGCCACCTGCCACGTACTCGGAGAGGTCCGGCGGCTGGCTCAGGGTAGTGGGAGAGCTGGGGACATGGCTGGTGACATTGCCATCCTCCAGCGCCGCCGCCGCCACTCGCTCTCCGAGGCTGGTGTTCTCTGCCCTGTGCTCGGAGAGATCAGGGAGCTTGTTGAGGCAGGTGGTGGGTTTGGGGTGTCAGGGACATGGGGGCTGGTGTCCTCACTGTCCCCCAACCCCAGTGCCACCACTGGCTGCTTTGGGCAGCCACTCTGTGCCACGTACCCAGAGAGGTCAGGGAGCTCATGGAGGAAGCTGGCCAGGTCAGGGCTGTCTGCGACATCGGGGACAGCGTCTCCGCCCATGGTGTCTTCGAGCCAGGTAGCCAGGATGTCAGCCACAGTGTCTGGGTCCGGCTCATCAGCAACCCCTGTGCAGGCAGGTGGGTCCTGCTGGGGGAGATCTGCCGGGCTCCCCAGGGCTGCCTTGGTGGTCAGTGCTGCTGATAAAGCAAACAAACCCACCCAAGGCGGGTGATGCCAGCTGCCTTCAGCCTGGCCACCCTCCCGCGAGCTCTGCCAGCCCCAGCACTCACCTGTGGGCTCCCCAGTGGATGTGTCCGCTGGTTCAGCCTGGACGGGCCGGTGGGGGGTGGCAGCAGGGACGCTGAGCTCCGCGGCCCCCCTGTCCCTGCAGGAGGCCTCCGCAGGCTCCGTGGTGGTGCCAGGCGGAGTGTGGGGCACAGGGCGGCTCCGCACCCGCTGAGCCGCGGGGCCACGGGCTGCCGGGGGGCCGGGGCGGGCAGCGCCGGGCAGGTGATAAGAGCCCGCGGGGTTCAGGGGCTGCCCCTGGACCACAGCCCATGGCGCCAGCCCCAAGGGCTGTTGAGGCACCAGTGTGGTGCTGGTCACCACCTGCTGTCCCCAGGGGTGGGATGGGGCAAATGCAGCAAGGCCAGGGGGCAGCTGGACCACTTGGGGCAGCTGGACCTGCTGCACCCCCTGGCAAAGCTGCACCCCTGGGGACAGCTGCACCACTTGGGGGACCTGCTGCAGCTGCATCCCTGGTGGGAGCTGCAGCAGCTGCCCTGGGGTCCCTGGCACCCCCTGCCAGACACTCCCCTGTCCCAGATGGTAGGTGACAGGGTAGTGCTGGGCAGGCTGGGGGGGCACCAGCAGCCCTTGGCCAGCAGGCAGCAGGTGGGCAGGCATAGGTGCTGCCATGGCCGGGATGGTGTTTCTCCTGGCTTGTGCCTGCCACGCCATCAGCAGCTGGCGAGGGATCCTCTCTGTTGGGAGAGGCACAGAGGGGAGATGGGGTGAGAACCTGGGGGGCAGAGGTGGTCGGGGTGACCTGGAGGGCAGGAGCAGCAGGAGGAACGGGAGCTGCTGCTGTCCCGGCCATGTCTGTTGGTCAGTGTGGGGTTGGTTGGGGACAAACAGCCTCCATCCCCATGGCCATGATTCCACCAGCATCAGCCTCAGTGTTGTGAGGGGTTGAGTTTTCACAGCACATCCTCCCATCTCAGTGATTTCCCTTCCTGCTGGTGATTGCCTGCCCTGGCCTGCCCTAAATGATCATTTCCCATCCCAACAGTATCTCCCATCACACCCTGTGGAGCCCATCCCTGGTGCTAATCTGTGGTAGGGAAGCTCTGAAACCTCTATCAGAATGAGTCCCGGTCCATCACCTGGCTCAGCTGCAGCAAACAAACTGAATGAGGGTAGTTGCAGGCGAGGAATAATGAGGAGAAGGGTGGTCGCGGACAAGGACGGGGACAGACGAGGAGGTGGACGGACGAGGATCAGGGTGGAGAAGGAGGAGGACGGATGAGGATCCAGGTGGATGAGAAGGAGGACGGACGTGGATCAGGACCAACAAGGATCAGGACGGACGAGGGTCAGGGTAGACGAGGATCGGGAGGAATCAGAGCGAATTTGGGTTCAAATGCTCTGCTCACAGTGAGAATCACTGGAGAGCGCAGAAGTCTGACCGGACAGACAGGCTGTCAGTGGCCAGATGGGCTTGGGGACAGCGTGGGGCCGTCATGGCAATGCGCAGTGACATCACAGAAGCCTTGGGAGCCAGAATTTTCCAGAAGGTTTTCCATAGCTGTGTAGATGTGACTTGAATGGGAGCCTTGCTTCCTCCTGTTCATCCACACCGGCATGGAACAGATTACTTTGTTTTCTTGTTTTTCCCTTTTTGTCCTTTCCATTCAACTAATACACTTGACTCCTCCAGAACCTGGACATTTGTCCCTTTGTTTCTAAGCTCATGGCATGGGGCTGGACTAGATGAGCTTTGCAGGTCCCTTCCAACCCAAACCATTCTGTGATTCTGTGACAGAATAAAAATAGTGGAGATGCGCAGGTACTCGGGCCGTGCAGGGTCGGGATGAGCAGCAGGTGGGAGCAGCGTTTGCTTGTCTGGGGCTGTGACTGATGCAGCTGGACAGAGCTTGTCTGGAGCACAGATAAAGCTGGATTCATCGGGTGCCTTTCTCCTTACTATCATATCTGCTTTTTTTCTCTCTCTTTTTTAAATTTGTTTTGACCCTGACACCAGAAGATACGATTGAGAAAGCCAGTAACTGTGAAATAAAAAGAAAAAAAATCTGTAAATTTTATGAGCATCCTCTTCTCATCCTTATTACATGTGGGAAATACCGAGAGATCGGTGTGGGAATATATAATATTTTCTCTTTGAGCTGAGTTTGCTGACTGGAGAGCTGGGGTTGTGGGCGAGCTCATAATGGGCAGCAGCAACAAGGAGGGAAAATGCAAATAGCGAGTGACAGGACCAGAGGAATTGGCCTCAATTGCACCAGGGGAGGTTGAGGTTGGATCTTGGGAACAATTTCTTCCTCAAAGGGCTGTGGGGCATTGGAACAGGCTGCCCAGGGCAGTGCTGGAGTCACCAGCCCTGGAGGGGTTGAACAGACACAGAGATGAGGTTCTCAGGACATGGGTTAGTGCCAGGGTTGGGTTATGGTTGGACTTGATGGATCTTGAGGGTTGACCTTGGTGTCCTCCAACCAAAATGACTCTATGAAATCCTTACCTTTCTCCCCCAGCCATGCCCATAGGTGAGGAGGAGCGAGGTGGGACCCTGGCAGGAGCAAGGAGCGATGAGCCAGACGTTTGCCTGGCAAAGGTGCGACCTGTAGAGATCAAAACTCAGCCACTCTGCTCACAGGAGAGGAACGGGCACAAATAACCCAACACTCCATCACCTCGTGCTGGCATTTAGCATCAGGCAGGGATGAGCGTTGATGTTCTTTAATAAATTAAACCCGCTGTACCCCGAGGCTCCCCAGGGCTGTCCCACTAGGTGTCAGTGCACACTCGCGAACCGGCACGGCTGCCCACAGCTCTACTTGGTGGCAGCAGCAAAAAGCCACTGAGTAATTCCAACATATTGTTCATTTGCTGCAGCTGTAATTTGGGTTTCTGGGGCCATTTATCATAAAGCTGTCTGCTTTCTTATTCCATGGCTCAAGGCTGCTGGAGTATATCTCACTGAGTTCCTGGGAGAATCAAAGTATTGGAGTTGATTTCACTAAAAGCTGTCACAGTACATTACTGGAGCGCGTTTTATTAAAGTTCATTTTCCAGACTTAAATTTAACAGTGTTTTAGACCACTGCCATTTACCATATACTGGGACAGTAATTTCTCTATCAAAATCAGTTATTGAATTCTGAAAGTTGACTGAAGTATTTTTGAAACAGATGTGGTATATGAGACGAAAGAAAACGAGGAGAAGACGGAGGCAGAGCCGTACGATGTCTCACCACCGGCATCGGAGGGAGAGGTGGGAGGGGGCCGACTCCACAAAGGCAGCATCACAGGCACTAATTGCACTAATTGCAGCGTGGTAGTCAGATGCTTCACGCCACTAAGCATTGGTAAAATATTTTCATGGAAAAAACGCAGCTAACTATAACAGAGCTGAGGTGACCGTCACAGAAGAGTTTCTGTCCCTCGAGCTGCGATCCTGGCGAGTAGCAAAGACCCAAACAAGCCATGAGCAGCGCATGGTGTAAATGGGACAGAATCGCTTCTCCGGGGAGTGCTGGGCAACAGAGCAGAGGCTGGGAGGGCCGGCTGGATCAAAACTGTGCTGGTTGTGAAAAGTCCACTTTTTGTGCGGTGCCTACAGTTCCTGAGAGCATCGCAGGCAGCCGAGCACCCTGCGGCAGATTTGGGAGCCAGACGGGGCTGTTTGCTCCCAGGTGTTTGCTGCTTCGCCTCCTGCCGTAGCTGAAGGTCCCTTGCAAGCCCCGCTGGAGGAATGTTGACTTTGTTGTTGCCAACACAAGCCCCAGCACAGCGGGGTTGAGAAAACCAGCCATGGAGAGTGGTGGGAGCAGCCCACACCCCAGCATGTAGGATAAAGATCGGCTTCTCAGCGGTGGTGTGGCCATTGCCTGTGTGTTTGTTAATACAAATACCCCTGGTGGGATGGGAGTTATTGGGGGGAAAGGGTGGTTTTCAGCGTGGCTGCGGCATATACCAGAAGAATATTTAGTGTGGTGTGCACATAATATCATACAAGTTATGCCGGCTTTGTCGCAATAAGTCAAAGAAGATGTGCAGAGTGGTGCTGCCAAATGGACAGAGCACGTTACTAAAATATTTAGGCTGCATCACAGTTAAGTGCTTCTTCAGATGCTCCAGCTCGTCAGTCTCTATGAAAAGGCCACTGGCAAAATAATATGAAGTTTCATTTGGCTGTGGGGGAGGCTGTAATTATAGGGGCGTTAAACACTTTGGTTTATGACATCTTCAGGTTGAGCGCTTGTTTACTACTTGCTATTACCGTAAGTGGTGCTGTTGCCCTGCTTTCAATTTTGATGCCCATTAAGATGGGAACTGTATGTAAATCAGCATCACCCATTAATATTTATAATTCATGGTGGAATGTAGGAGTTTGTCTGTTATGAGAAGAAATGTAAACGGGAGTTTTATGAATGCTGAAAACTGTTGCTAAGGTGGTTCTCTTGAAATAATTTTCCTTTGCAGCCGAACATCAATTCTTAATTTTAGTAGCATGCATAGCAGGATGGAAACGATGATTGATTTTTCTCCAAGTGCTGTGGGCTGCTACAGTCGAGATTTCACTATAAAAGACTAGACATTTCCAATTGTTTTTTATAAGTTCAGAATTGATTATATTTGTGTAGCACCTGACTAACATAATAAAAAAGAAAAGAAATACAGCCAAATAGGAGACATGGAAAACACACCTGAGAGAGCTGATGTGGCACCACTCCACTGTGCAGCCTCTCTGGCTTCCAATTATCCTCATTAAACCTCTTCTTGACTTTTCTTTCACTAAGTAACGTGACTGACTAATGTAGTTGTTGCAGAAACTAGAGAATGAATGCGGCGAGGGCTCCAGCTCCAAATGGGTCTCTTCCAAACAGGGTCGTGCAGAAACTCTTCACAGAGAATCGTGGCTTTATATAGAATTTGAATATTTTATGCAAGTCTGGCTTACTGTTGGGATTTTGACAAGTGAGAAAGCAAAAATAAAACCGAGTTAGTATCAATGTGTCTTGGTTTTTAGTATGGGGATTTATGGCACCCAAGTTACATGGCATTGATAGAAGTCCAAAGCTGCTGAACTCGTGTGAATGAGGTTTCATTTTCTCTAACCGAGCCAGGATTTTCCCATACGGATTGTGGCTTTGATATTATTTTTTGCTGGGAAGATTTAGAGGTGTTTGTATGTTGGTGCCTGTAGAATACAGACGGACAGACACAGGACAGGCATTTCCCTTTTATATATATTAATTGTGTCCCCAACGGAGAAGGAACAGGTAGACAGCCTTCGGGAGACACGTGGGTCTGTCTGCTGTCCGTCCCTTACACCATATGAGTCAGAGATGTCTGCACAGGGACCACCTTCTGCATCTGCAAAAATAGGAAGAAAAAGGAGACTAGAATGGTTATTCAGCCTCGTGCATGGTGGGAAAGGGAACAGGAAATCCAGTTTGGTTTCCAGCTCCAGTGCAGCCAGGATTTTGACTTAGAAGCACAAAACACTTGTATGTCTGGGAAGCTCTCCACCTTTCACATTCGCGTGGCAAACGTGGTAAGAAGGGCTGAGTTTACAGATGGAGAGAAGCAATGAGAAAATCCTCCTGTGGCTCTTTGGGACACAGAGAGGTGGCGGAGACATTTTATGACTGTGTAAAACAAATTCACTGAAACCTGTCACCGAACCAGGATCTCCAGCTGTTGGGGAAAGGCCAGAACAGAGGTTTGTTTCTCAAAGCAGGAGACAAGGGCAGTGTGCGGGAGCGTGAAACCAGCGCTGGGAACCGCTGCTGAACGGGGTGCGGGACCACGGGGAGGTGGTTTGGAGCTGCTAGGGGCATTTCCCTTGTTTTTCAGGAAAAGGGGATTTTATCCAGAGGTTTTGGGGGAGCATATGGGAGGGAGTGGGACACCACCAGCAGCCAAACCGGGGTGGTCTGGGCTTGGGATGGGGCTTGCACAGGAGCTCAAGAAGCAGAAGCTGCAGCCTGCTCTTGGCTGACACCTCAGATATAGAACATATATTAAGGCCAGTCATGTATGTCATACATATTGTATATGTTAAGGCCAGTCAGGTGACAAGCCTGATGGTTGCCTTCTGTCCCTAGACTTATGTTTTGATCAGCATAAATAGAAAGCTCCTCCCTGGGACAATAATAAGCTACTCTGCTTGGGGTAATAATCTGACAAAGCCTCAGAGACCTGTAAAAACTCCTTTGATATTTAACGATTGCCAATTTTGTGACATAGAATTTACGGTGAAAACAGCACAATTGGCCTCCAGAATAGGGCAACCTCCCCTCCCGGCCTCTTTTCCTGGTGATCCACCATAATGGAGTTTTCCTCGTCTCATCCATGTTTGATGAGAAGGATTCGAGCAGCAAGCTGATTGTGTTACAAGCTCTCTCCTTCCTGCTGGGTAGAGGCCTCTGAAGAAGAGGTGAGTTCATTAGCAAAGCTGGAAGGAAATCTTTGCATGCTGACAGGCTCGGCTGGACCCTCCTGGAGAGGAGAAACTCCCTCTATGGGGGGGGAGGAAGCCCCTCTAGCACAGCATCCCCCATCCCCGCACCCTGCAGCATCTGGGTGCTGCTTCCACATCCATGGGCTTTCACCTGAAGGGCCCCGGCTATGCAGCTCCCAGCAGGACTGTAGGGACATTTTGATGTCCCCTTATGCCACCTGGTGCAGCTGTGGTCAAGAACAGCTTTCCATGGGGAGAACCAGCCCAGAACCGGCCACTTCTGCAGCAGCCTGGACAGAGAGATCAGACAGAAAGCGACATGCTTGGTGGAGATATTTGTGTTGAAATCTCTCAGGCAAACATTTGGTGGTTTGTAGAGAACTGAAAGAAAGAAAACTTTGTTTTAAAAACAAAACTTTCCGTTTTCAGTTGTTAGTTTGGGATTATTGATAAAAATCAACCATGTTTTCACTGGCAGTGACTTTTCAGAGCAGGGTTTGGTGGCTAACCACCCGCTCCCTCCGTGGTCAACCAGAACTGTTTTGAAGGTGGTTTTGCACCCCTGAGTCCCTGCTCTGTGTCCCTAGAGAGTTCCTGCCCCTCTGGACGATGCTGTGAGATACAGCCCTGCCACCACAACAGCATCCCAGCCACGCATCCCTGCCTGGCACGGGAAGGGATGCTGCTCTGGACCTCTGCAGTGATGGGGTTGTCCATCCCACACCCCTCCGCATTCCCAAAGCTTCACATCTTCTTTCATTCCTCATCTTCTCATCTATTCTACTGCTCTTTTCAGTCAAGAGAAGGCATGGAGCTTATCACTGGGGTCCCTATGGCAGCACTCAGGTAAACACGTTGCTGTCCAAACTGGGGTTAGACAGCTGCCCCAGTGCTCCCTGCACCCCCCAGCTCTCCCAGGGGAGCTCCAGGGACCATGGTGGGGCTAATGCTTTTGCCAGGCCCTTGTGATGCTCTGGTCTCCTCCCAGAGAAAAGCCTGTTCTGCTGCTGGCTGTAGGCAGACAAATGACCACAGAGAAGTCAAGCAGCTGACCAAGCTGCCAACATATAAATGATTTTTAACGAAATCTCTGTGCCTTTTTTGTTAACAGTTACTATGAGGGGTCAAATAGCGTCTGTGTGACAAGAGGGCTGTTTTCATAGCAGTTCTGTGCTGCTGTCTGAATCCTCAAACGACAAGGGCTGGAGGGCTCCCACTTCTCATCTTTGAAGATGGCATTTATTTCTCCTCAGATAATGTTTTCTGGAGCCTGCTAGAGAGCCTCAAAGACAAGTGCTGGCTCTGCTTTTATGTCAGACAAAGTGCATGTATGGAGGCATTCTTCACCGCTCCAGCTGTGAAGCTCCTTGGATGCAATGAGGTGACACGGTGACAATGGACACTAAAAGGACGGGCTTCTAGATGGGAAGACAACAGGCAGGTGGTGCGAAACTCCCTGCAGTGACCTTCCAGCTCCATCAAAACAGAAGCAGGTTCCCATTGATGTCAGCACCGCAGGAGATCTGAGCTCCTGAGAGGTGCCTGTGCAGTCTGGGAGTGATGGAGCAGAGGACAAACCCACCGCCTGCCTCTGAGCTTCTTGTTCTTGGTGAACCCAACCGTTTTGCTTACTGGTGTAGAAAGAAGAAACCAGCAGTGGTACAAAGGGACACTCCAGCCACTCGTCCGTCACAGCAGGTTTATCTACAGCTCAGGGAGGGAAGAGGATCCCATGACTGGGAGGTGCACAGGACCTTCCTATGGACCCTTCCTACGGTGTCTTGAGCGTGCAGTGCATTTATAACTGATTGATTGTTGCCTTCATGAGTCCCCATTTCAGCCTATGTCACATCTGCTTTTCAGCATCCAACGTGTTGGTGCTGTATCTTGTGCATCTCAAGTTTTCAGTTGTTGTTCAAGTTTTTCAGTTGTTGTTTTCAAATGGTTTTCAATTTCTCAAAAATTGGGTGAGTACCAACGAGCAAATAACAACAACAAGGTACCACCCTACCACAAAAGTACACTGCAGTTTTGGCATCAGGTTTGATGGGATTCTGCCAATATGTAGTGAACCAAGTAAAATGTAGTTAAAATTCAGATGACTAAGCTTATCTAGATTTTAATCTAACAAGTCTTTGTGGGTAATAACTTGTACCAACACACACTTTCTGAATTTGTGTACATGTATACAAGTGAAAGAGCTGTTTTCATAGCTGGAAGGGGAAAATATGACCTTTCTGAAATTCTGAAACTTCCTCCTGCTCTCTGAAAATAGAAAAAAATCCAATGAAAAACACGACGAGAGATTTCTTTTGCAGATTAGGGAGGGGTCTTTTAATCTACAGTCAAGTGAAGCTCAAAGTGTCTTCTGCAAGAGTCCTCGGGAGTCCCTTCAGCAGATGATAAACGACCCCTGTATTGTGTTTGAGGACTCGGCAATTAGGATATGGGCTGCGAAATTATGAGCTCTTAAAACTTGTGAGCTCCACCTGTTTGCCTCCTTGTTTCAGAGACTTAAAGGGTCAAAGACCTTTTCAAACTTCCTCTTGCTACCCTCAGGGTTAGAAACATAACATTTTCTTGCTGATTGCTGAGATTTTAAACTGAATTGCATGGCTCCAGGTTGAGGTCTTAGGAAACAAAGCAAATCTCCTGGGAGCCGCTGGTGTTTGGCCAAAGCAGTGAAAATTCAGGGTCTGTCCCATCCTTCTCCAGGCGCTGCCGTGTGCGGCGCTTGGCTGTTCTCAAGCTCTTGGGTGAGTTGGGTGGTGATCGGGCTGATCCCTGAGCATCATTGTCATGAGTGCTCGTCCTGCCTGCACTGCCTGCATACCTGTTGGGAGGATATATTATAGAATCGTAGAATCATTTTGGTTGGGAGAGAGCCTTAGATCATAGAGTCCAACCATAACCTAAATCTAGCACTAAACCATGTCCCTAAAAGCCTCATCTATACATCTGTTCAACTCCTCCAGGGATGGTGACTCCACCACTGCCCTGGGCAGCCTGTTCCAGTGCTTCACAACACTGAAATGTTTCCTCCTGTTCAATAGGAACCTCCCCTGGTGCAATTTGAGGTGATTTCTGGAGCAGCGTATGGAGCAGCCTTGCAGGGAGCACCAGCCGAGCGGTGCAGCAGCCCAGCCCGGGGTCTTGCTGGAGTTGTGACTTTCTGGGTGCTGCTGGTGTCACCCAAACCTCCCAGCTTGCCCAGGAGCTGGGGTGCCATGGAGGTGAACGGGCCAGCTCATCTCATAACTGCTGTGCGAAGCAAAGCATCGCAGCGATAGAGATCAGAGGCGCTTGTGCTCCATGCCGTGTGCTGCAGGAGGCGGGTGAGGAGCGGTTACTCCGCTCTGCAGTGCTGGTTGTGATTACCAACCTGTTCCCGCTATGGCCTGCGATGGAAACGTGACTTTCTGATGTTTCTCATGAGAAGCAAGACTCGCTCCTTCCAGCCCTCAGCACAACCGGTAGCCAGGCCAGCTCTCGCCTTCACACCCATTCTACCTCCTTCCAGACCCATCCGGGAGCAGATTCTTCTTGTATGGTCCTTCCCCATGTCCCCTGGGAGACCTACTCACATCCAGCCCTCGCTGTGGTGAAGGTCTCCCAGTCTCCCCACTCCCTACTCTCCATTTGAATAACTAAAGAGGGGTAAATGCTCATTTATTGGAGCAGCCAGCTCAAACCTGGTTGTCAATCTCCTTACTGAGAGCCCCTAAGTACTGGTAATTTTGTTTCATCTCTGATTTTTAACAGGTGTTCTTCCCAGACCTGAGAAACCATTTTCAACCCAAATTTCAGAAAACCCAGCACGTTGCAGGGATTAATTCCAGTTCTGACAAACTCACGCTTTCCAAAGTAGAGCAATATTGCCAAATACTCCAAAACAGGGTAATTTGGAAATTCCCATCTGTCTCCACCTGGCCTGGACTTATTAAAATAGAAAGTCCTGATGTCGCATGTTTCCCCCATTCAGGACAGAAGTGTTTTGGGGCCATTGACCCCTGTAGCACCTGGAGGCACAGCTGGAAGGGCCATCAGGAGCCCCTCGCTGTTTTTATGAGCAGAAGGCGAGCTGGGTTGCTTGGACATGCCCAAGCGTCTGCCTTGTTCTGCGGCTGTGCAGAAACAGGGGATGTGGCAGGACGTCCTGTGGTCCGTGCCAGGCAGAGGGCAGGGCGAGGGTTCCCTTGGCCATGGACACTGCCAGCCCACGAACAAGCCTTGTGCATTCCCTGTGCCCCTCAGGAGCCACACGGTGTGGTGGGATGGCTGTTGGGAAGCAGAGATATTCCTTCTGCTACATCAGTACCAAAGGGTGGGATTTCTTATGGTTTTCCATGGGTTTCTACTGGTAGCCACTAGCAGGTCACTCTGCTGTCACTGAGAGAGGTGTTGGATATGCAGAAGAAATGTTTTGGAGCACTTTCCTCTGCCTTGCAATGCCAGGGACAGCTCACTGGCACCTGCCTGTGGTTTTTAGCAGCCTCCCCTTCCTCACCTCAGGGGCAAGGAGAGATGCGCAACCAGTGTAGGACATGGGGACGCTGTACCCGCACGTCTCCTGGCCAAGGCTGGCTGGAATGATGGTGCAGACCCTTTGGGAAGAGCCGTTCTCCATAAGGACCATGCAGTGTCTCTGCCTAAGTGACCTGGGGACCGGTGACCAACCTGCCAGTGCCCAAGTGGGAGCCCTCATTGCTCACCAAGGAGAAGTGGCAGAGGGTGGCTTTTTCTCAAAAGCCCCATGAATACTTTTCCTCTTCCAGTCTTTGCCTTGAGTCTTGCTGGATGTGTGTCGAGCAACCAGCACGGCAAGAACTTTTACTGTACTGCCATGGCCTGGCTCTGGGAAATGCAGTTGTACATCAAAGCCAGCGAATATGCAATAAATAATGGGTTTTTAAAAAAGCTACTGAGGAAACAAAGCTTCCAGATCTTGTAAAACCCCTCTTGTCTGGGCTGGCAGCAGCAAATGAGCTTTGGATCCTTTGACTACCATTTTTAAGGCACAGAAGAAAATGATGTGTTTCAAAATCATCATGAAAGTGGCCCTTTCTTTAGTAAGGTTTAGCAAGGCTCTGGAGCCTGGGAAGCGATGCCCATTTTGCTATGGAGATGTTTTGCTTTTACCGTGCACACGTGCCCCAATTTGTCTGTATTACAAACCTTTGGAGAAATGTCATTTAGTGTATGCTCAGCAGGGGAGTCAGTGATAGTTTTGCATGTCACATCTACACTGGCCATGGCTGGGACGTGGCTTCTCCTGGGAGCTCCATGGCCCCTTCCCAAGTACCGAGCAGGTGAACTGGGCTGCAGCAGGGAATCAGGGATGGGAAGGGATCTACGGCAAAGATCCCAGAGCTTATGAGGAGCTGGGGCTGGAGCTGGGCAGCTGGGAAATTGCTGGGTGAAGGAGGCTGTGGTTGGGGTGGGAGCAGTGCTGGTGTGGTTTGGTGAGACCCGCAGCTTCCTTGGTCTGTGGAGTTTCCTGCCCTGCTAATAAATCACACAGACGTGATTACAATGGCAAAGGAAACAATTACTTCATTGCATTTTCTTCTTAAGAAACTCATCCCCTCGCGCCCCGGTGCCCGTGAGCAGAGCAGTGAGGAGTTTGCAGGTCCCGAGCGTGGGAGTGAGTTCAGCCCCGGAGCACGGGGTGCCTGCGAGCGTGAGAGCTACAGGGGCCAGGGCTCGGGTCCTGCAGTTCAACGAGGTCATTCCAAAGTCAATGTAGGTCAAAAACCTGTGAGCCACATCCTGCCAGGTGTGCAGGCAGCTCCATGGGGCTAATCCCAGATCACCCTCAGCTCAGCCGCTGCCTGTGAAGACCTGCAGAGCACCCAAAGGCAGCAGGTCTTGGCCATGAAGACCAGCACTAAACCCTTACTGGAACAGCAGTTTCAGAGAGCTGATATAAGCCTGGCCACTGTACAAGCAATAGCTTTATTTAGGACATATCTATCTCAGCCTGCCGTTAGAAGTTAAGATTGTTCCTTACTGATGGGAAAAAAAACCCCAACACAGCTTTGAAAACAAAATATCCTGGTGATGGGCTTTGTTTTGCATTTCTTTGTGACAAAAGTGATTAAACTGCTAAATCACAGCTGCTTTTCTCATAAAAAAGACAAAGCATCTTTAGATCCCTACATCATTTCAAGAGTTGCAGAAAGCTCTAGGTAAATGGGAGTGATTTGATCTATCTTGGTTTTATCGCTGATCTCCTACACCCACAGGCTCCTAAGCAGGGTGTATTTGCTGTCTCATGGCCTAATAGCTTCCTGTCTTACTCATAACTTAAACATTGAGAGAGAGATAAGGGATTGGGTTTGGTTTGTTTCCTTTAAGAAGAAATGAACATTAATAAATATCTCATTACCAGAAAGTGTCATAGTGAAAGTACAGAGCTTTCACCTGTTCCATAGTTGGTTCTTTAATTTTCTCCGTGGTTAAAGGGCAACATGAAAACCCTGAAAAACGATCTCAGTTACACTCAGCTGAGTTTTCAATAACTGCTGGATCAGATAGGGCTGAGCACCTATCGCGGGAGATGATCAGATAGAGCCAGCAAACTTCTGCTGCCTTTGCTCAGCACAAATTGTCCCCTGCTAATGTCCACTAAAATGGCAAAAATTTGCTGTTGCAACAGGTGGCATCTGCGGTATTTCAGCACCAAGAGGGTCTATCCAGAATGAAGCTGGAGGAGGCAGAAAGAGCAGGGACCACCAAGCTTGGGGTGAGAGGGAGCAGTGCAGAGGATGGGAGGGAAATGGTGAGTCAGGACTGTCCATGGGCAGGGGATGTACAAGACCCCCAGAAAGGCAACTGTCCTCTGTCCTTGCTTCAGCCACACCTGAGTTGTGGATCCCTCTCCATCTGTTCTCTGGGGTGGAGAACGGGAGTCATTGTCAAAATCACCCCACAGAGCCTCAAAAGATGACGTAAACCAAACAGGCAACATGGGCGGTCCTGGATAAACCCCAACAAATCCACTGCTGATCGGAAAACACCAGCGACAGAGGAATGCCAGAGCATGGGCATCCGTGCTTGGTTCCCCATCGGGGAAGGGTGATATCAAATCCAACAGGCATCTCCACACTGAGCGCTGGTGCTGGGAGTGATTGGATGTCTGGGTTTGGATGGCAGATGCTTTTGGGCAAACTGTGTTCTCCAACACCACGAGAACAGGAAAAATGAATAAGCAGCGTGCTGCCCATGTTTGAAAGGTCCAGGCGGGAGGTGAGAGATAGATCAGCTTCCTTTTGAAAATATACATAACACACAGCCAGGAGTGGGGAGTGGAGAGGAAACCTTGAAAAATGGGTGAGAAAACAAGAAAGGGTCAGAAAGCAGAGAAAGGTCCACCTCCTGAAATTGCCAGAAATAAAAGACCTCATGACTTTTAGGCCAATCTCCTGACTCCAGGTTTCAGAACATGGGGGGTTGTTAATACTGTGGATTATTTGTTACAAATGATTTACAAGGCCCTTCAGAGGGAAATAAATTTCACAGGACAGTGCCTCCAGGGAAAATAATACGTATTTGGATGGGTGATTCATCATTCTGCATTAAGCCCGTAAGCTCAGCTGACATCGTAGTATACCTGATAATCTCTTATCTAAATAATTTCCCCTTGAAATCCTCCATCTGTGCAGCTTTGTGCTGTTGATGTGAGGATAAACTGTGGAGCCAGAACTTCTGCTGAGGCAACTGGTCTTGTAATGGCATGGATGAGGTGGAGAGCTGCTGAGTCCTCCCTAGTACACCCCACACCGTATTAGGTTATGTGGAAGGCACTAGTGGTGCCAAATAGCCCCAGAGAGGTGGTGGAAGATGGGGGTAGAGGCCTTCTACACATTTTTTGGAAGTCTGGATTCCTTTAAAGCTTCTGGGGATGACCCACCTGCTCAGCTCTTGGCTCATGATCAGTACCAGAGGAAGGCTAAAGAGCATTCTGCAGAGCCTTCATCTGGCTTGGACAACAGGGATGTTTCCCCACACTTCGAGAGACAGTTATTGTCTTCATCCTGAGACATTTCATCAGATTTCTCCAAATTTTCTGTTTGCCACTGTCAGTCTGGTTCATCTTTGTTAGCCGTCCTGGGATGAGGTCAGCCCCAAATTCTGGTCTTCCAAACCACCACTGGTGATGCTGAAAACACCAAACAAACACAGTCCCAGTAGTTGCCACCACGGTCCCTTTTTTTGCCTTCTTGCCAGTATCCTATTTTTGTCTTTCTGCTGTTGTAGACATGGGTTTCTCCATCATGGGGCTCCGGGGGCTGTTTTTCTGTGGGGTACACTGGCCATGTGTAGGTCATCATTACTGCGTTCTGTGTGTTGGGGCAGGACAGCTCCAGCTATGATGGGAGTAGAGCTTGGAAAGACTGTCATGAGTTTGGACATGGGCCCTTTGGGGGTCCTACAGCTTTACAGCTCTACTGGAAACCAGAGACCCACATGGGGGGATGTTGAGGATGCATTTTTTCCTCCGGCCAACCTGCTGCTGTGGTCTGTACACAGCCTACTGGGACCTGGCTTGGCGGGGTGATGTGATGCTTGTGCTACTGAATTCAAGAAATTAGTCACTAATTATAGCAACTGCCCACAGTGTCCCCAGTAATGTAGTATCTGAGAAGGTCATGAAGCCCATGCATCACCTATGAATCCACATATAACTCTGGTAAAACAACAGGAAATACAGGCATAACGAGACGACATTGCTGATAAAGCTGGTAGTATGTACTGTGCTTGTTCCTTTGCCATGGAAACAGGTTTGGATGGGACCCAGAAGGGTAAATACTCTGCAGCTACCTCTTGAATTCAAGCTGCAGGTTTGCCTCCTCACAGGGTCAGCTGGAGCCCTGCACCATCAGTCCTACAGCTCACAGCCTGATGGACCTTCACTAGCCCTGAGCGGTGCAGAGGACGTCTGCAGAAACCTTCCATCCAGCCCCAGTTATACCCCCATAGTCATGGTCAGCCTGGTGAGGGAGAGACGTGCCCGAGCTCTGTGTCCTGGCGAATGCACGAAGCCCCATGCCTCCAGCACAACCTGTGGGGTGGGCAGGGAACCATCAACCTGGACAAGCTCCAGGACGGAGCTGTTGTGATAGGACAAGGGGTAACAGTTTTAAACTAAAGGAGGGAGATTCAGGCTGGACATGAGGAAGAAATTGTTGTCCCTGAGGGTGATGAGAGCCTGGCCCAGGTTGGCCAGAGAGGTGGTGGATGAACCATCCCTGGAGACATCCCAGGCCAGGCTGGACGGGGCTCTGAGCACCCTGAGCTGGTGCAGATGTCCCTGCTCATGGCAGGGGTTGGACTGGATGAGCTTTGAAGGTCCCTTCAACCCAAACCACTCTGTGAATCTATGGAGAGGTGAGGAGCAGCTCCCCGCGGTGCCGGTGACCAGGTCCCCATCCCAGCACACCCGCTGCTGCTGACACAGTTTCTGTGCCGACGCGGTGTGCGGCAGCGGGACATGGCTGCCGGTACACAGCATATCTAGAGCCTCTCAGATGTGGTTATTTTGTTTTTCTCCTGTCCTCTCCACAGGGGGAAAGCTGCAAGCAGAGCTCGATGCTGGTAGTTTTGATGCATCAGGAGAAGGGAGCTCACGGCCCGGTGTGCAAATCAGTGTCTGCGCAGCATGGCTGGCACAGGGACGGGTCTTTTTCTTCCTCCCCACATCTGTCCCGCAGGCGATGGGCACAAAAGCTGTGTCTGGTGCTGTTTCAGGCAGGCTCCTCTGCCCATCGGCATCTGTGGTGCTCCCTCTGTGCTACCTTGTGAGCCCCACTGCCCGCACCTGTGAAGCTGCTCGGCTCCCCAGTTGCTGTCCATCCCTGCCTGGAGCCCCTCACCCTCTCCCAGCTTCTCCCCGCCTCCTCCTCACCATCCTCCTGACACCCCACAAGCCACTGTCTCCCTCATTTTCCATCTCCGACTCCTCAAACCCCATCCTGATCCCCCCGTCCTCCCTGCCCCTCACTCAGCCTGCGTGGCTGCACGAGCATCTCTCCGTTAGCACGAAAATCAGCAAACCCAGGGCGTTTTGGAAGGGCTGAAGCGATCTGTGAATTTGCTTTGAATACAGCAGCCTGTTTTGGCTAAAGGGAACAGGAGAACATTTTGGAAATGTCAAAATATTTTGTTTAGGCATTTTTTAAACAAAATGTTTCACTTGGTAGCTGACAAACTAAAGAAAAAAAAAAATGGTTCAAAATCTCCAAAGCAAAACCTTCCCACTTTTGTTTTGAGATGGCACCTGCATGTAAGAATTCAAACTACAAAGGCACAAAAGCTGTTTTCAATAGTAAATAATGTCCAGGCACCCATGGGAGTTTCTTTGCTGGAAGTCAAAATGTTTCAAAGGGAGTCAAAACATCTTCTGATTTTTATTTTTTGCCCTGTTTCACTTGTAGGAAAAAGAAAATCTGTCCTTGCTGAGCCTGAATCAAGGACTTGTGTTCATTTTTATGTTGGCTGCGAAGTAGAAATATTTATGACAACACATGTGGCTTGCTAGGGAGCTCAAATCTACGTCTTACATTAGAGAGAGAATTAACAGCGGGGTCAGGTCCTCTGGCAACCACAGAATCACATAATCCCAGGTTGTCAGGGGTTGAAGGGACCTGGAAAGCTCATCCAGTGCAATCCCCCCATGGAGCAGGAACACCCAGATGAGGTTACACAGGAAGGTGTCCAGGTGGGTCTTCTCTCTCTCAGTGACTCTACTTTGGCTTCTCAGCCCATAGGACGAAGGGACCAGAGAAAATCTCTCTTCTCCGTGTCCAAGTTTCTCCAGCCCGTGCTCTGCCCTGGAGATCCTGTAGCTTTTTCCAGAGTAAGAATGCAATTTCTCAGCAATGGGAGTTCAAGTGTCTTTGCCATAGCAAAAATATTAGGAGGTTCACACCAATGTCTGGAGAATAGCAGATCATATATATGTGCATATATGTAAATACATGAACAAGCAGACATATATGTGTTCGTATGTATACTTATATAGACATCACCTGTATCATTTATACTGTCAGCCGTTCCTGTAACACAGCTCTGGAGTCAATATCATAAAGGATTTGTCTGAGCACCACTAGAGGCCAGTGTGCACCTTGAATGAAGAGGCCAGCGCACTAATTAATAATGGCCTGTTGGGGGGGACAATATTTCTTGCAGGATGAGGTCTTGTTGCACAGGCGGTGCTGGCCGGGTCCAGGTTGAACCCTTCCAGCTCTGGCCCTGCCTAATCCTTGCAACTTCTTGCAAAATCCTGCTTGAGCATGATCCTGCCTGCAGCCCGCTGCGTGTCTGGGGTGCAACGCAGCCGTCGCGTCCTCGCTGCTCTGTGGGGACCACGGGGACAGAGCAGGTCCCACGGGTCCCCCTCCCCATGTCACTGCCACCTGGACCCCAGGCTGGTGCAGCCACAGATCTCCAGGTTGGAGATGGGCGAACAACCACCTGCCTGCTTCTCTGGCTGCCCTGCAGTTTTGGATGGCCCTGAAAAGCAAAATCAATTTGTGAGAAAAAATGGACGACCATTGCAACGCTTCGTTTAACCAAAGATGGGGTGTTCCGTGTCGTTTCGCAGAAGTTTTCACCTCGAAGTCGGCAGTAGCAGCAGCAAATTGAGATGCCTCTCTCCATATGAGATCATTTTGACATGGTAACAGCAGAAACTTTGGTGAATGTCAAAATGAAACATGCAGCGTTTTAGAATCTGTTCTGAACTGGGTGCATTTTAGCCCAAATTATTTGCCAGGCCTAGGGGGTTACCCCATTTGTGATGGAGAGATGAGGGGGGAGATGGGACCGAACTGGGGAGGGTGGCGCTGGGGCGGGAAGGGCAGCGAGGAGGGAGCGCTTTGCTGTTTGAGCTCCTCGACCGTGCAGCTGTGTTTTGGGAACTCATCATTTACAGTTGTTGTTGTTTAAAACCTTGTTTATTGCTTGGTTACTTTTATCTTTGAGAGATGGAGAATGAGACCAAAGCATTGCTCCTGTGTGTAACAGCTTCTCTCCTTTGGCCATCCTGGAGCAAACAGTGAGGTTCAGAGCTGACTTCATGTCCTTTTGGAAACTCAAAACCCAATACTCAGCCCTAAGTCCATTTTTTTTTTCCTCTGTAGCAGAAATAAAGGTAAAAAACAAAAAGCAAGGAACTTTTTTTTTCCCCCAGAATACTTCCAAAATCTTTTCTTTCTGCCTCTTAGGTATGTACTTGCACTCCCATTCGCAACTTGGAAGAGCGGAGATTTACCTCAACATGACCTGAAATGGGTTAAGGTCCCAGGAATGACCCTCAGGTTGAGACCAAGGGTCCAACCCAGTGATTACAGGCAGACACAAGCTCTGGAGCTTGAGCCAAGCACAGGACCCCAAAGGAGCTGTGACCCCATATTGCTTTTTACAGGAAACCCACATGAGCAAAAGCTTCCCAGGGTAGGACTCAGGGTCACTGTGCCAGGGCCAGAATAAGCAGGGAAGAGAAGAAACAACATTATTAAACACGCATCACTTTCCACCCCCTGAATCCCAGAGCTTATTGCTGACAATGGTCTGACGGAGGGTGCCAAGGGCTGCTTCCCGGAGCCACACGTGATTTGTCACAGGCAGAGCCGCTCCGGTCACCTCCACGCAGCCACAGTCACGCAGGGGTTAACATGGGATGCTCTGAACCCCACCAACACAATTAGCGCTGGAAATTTGTGCACCCTACCATGTTAAAAAAACAAAAATTAAAAGGCACGAAATATATTTAATCTCTCATTTCAGAATTGCATCTGACATCTAAGTTAAATAAAATGTTCCTGAGGTCATTAAAAATCAGAAATAGTACAAGATTTGGGTTTACCATAGTTTCAGAATGAATCAGGTTTCTGAACTTATTTTAATCTCTGTATAATTGCTTTTCTGTATACGGTAACCTTTAGAAAATGAGTTTAATAATTAGTCATCTCAGACTAGTTAAAGACAACATCCTGCCCTCAGTTCAGTTTTATTTTCAACAAAAAGCCAATGCCAAAGTAAATTCTTCAGCGTTAGCTGGAAACATAGATTCAGGCTACATGTTCGGCAGGTGAAACAGCTTGTGTTAAGCCTCCTAAGAACTTGAAAGTTTAGCAATGCTTATCTTGATGGCTTTTCATTCTCCCTCTGCGAGAAGAACTGGAAACCATCGAGAAGCACTGCCCGCCGTGGCCAGTCCCTTGGCTCTGCCCCTCCTGCAGTGCAAGGAGAGGCTTCAACTGGATGGCGAACCAAGGGACCGTGTGTCTGAACCCCCTCTTTTCCCATGACAGCAGGTTGGACAGAGTCCAGGCACAGTTTCCCACTCCTTTGGGTCCATGCCCAGTGCCTGTATTGCCAGGCTGTAGGTCACCATGGCTGGGACATGCTCATGGTCCTGGGCCTGCTCACGCCACCATCTCCCCTCTCTCCCTCACCACCTCACTCATCAATATGAAAATCTCCTCTGCTTTCTTTCACTCCATCACATTTCATGCCGTCACACCAGTCTGGATCTCTCCTGTGTCTATTAGTCTCCCTGTACCCATACATTATCATAGAGTCATAAAACGTCCTGAGTTGGAAGGGACCCAACTCATGTCCCTGCATAGGACAACCCCAAAACTCACACCGTTACCCTCCCTGGTGGGTCCCTATCCTCTAGGTCAGCAGCTCGGCAGTGTTGGTGACCCTTTGGTCGCTTGCCACTCCTGCAGAATGGGGTCCCTGCAGAGTTTGGTACCTGCTCCCTGGCTCCTCACGGGTGGTGGGACACCATCCCACACCTCCGGGACTGTGGTGAGGAGAGCGGCAAAGCCCAGCCTGTGCTGATGTGTGTGCTGTGCATGGGCACTGCAGGGACAGGCCACCCTGTGTCCCCAGCTGCTGTGTCCCACAGGGCTGCCCTGGCCCTCAGAAGACAGAGTTGCACCCCAATGCTGCCACCAGCTATCCAGCTCCTCTTCCCTCTCGACTTCTTGTCAGCCTGGTGCAAACCTGAACCACAGGTTACCTTCACTGTTGCAGGAGGCAGTGGAGGAGGAATGTCCTCCTCCAGGCTGCATTTCTTCATCACACTGGGAAAGGCACAGCAAATACATTCCTCTGGATTGTCCCGTGCTTTATTTAGTTTAAATTTCTAAAGAGTTAGACCTGCCACCATTTCCTTGGAGGGATTATTCCTGTATCTGATAGATCTCACTCTGGGAAATGCTTCCTGCTACTCACCTTACATTTTCCATTTCTTAATTTCATCTGTTTATTCTCAGCTCTAGCCCCTTGGCTGATAGCCATCCCTTTCCTCCTTGCGGATGGAGCCTCTGGTTGTATTTGCAGGAGCTCTTGGCATTTACTGAGCAAGTCATTCCCACCAAAGCCAACGTTTTCTGTGGTACAGAGACCGATGGCAAATGCTCTTGGCTTGGAGAGACCTTCTTGGTCATCCTGTGTGAGTAAAGTGCTTTAAGACATAAATCTAATGTACCTGGGGATCTCCAGAAGGGTGTGTGTCTCCCATGGAGCCCATTGCATCCATGGGGAAGTCTCAACTATCCCATGTAATTTCTGTGACACTATACATCTGTGTTTAGACACTCAGGCTTTCTCTAGGTTTCTGGAGCCCCAGATGTCACCAGGGGCTCTAGGGCTGTGCATTCCTATAGACCTCGACGTTCAAGCAGCCCTGAGTTTTTACAGAAGATTTAAGCAATGCTGGTATCTGGAAAGGCTGATGGTTGGCAGCAGGAGTTTTCTGCACTACTTGGCATGAAACATGTTTTCAAGTCCACGTGAATGTCGAAC
Source organism: Nesoenas mayeri (assembly GCF_963082525.1). Taxonomy (NCBI): domain Eukaryota; kingdom Metazoa; phylum Chordata; class Aves; order Columbiformes; family Columbidae; genus Nesoenas; species Nesoenas mayeri. Next base: position 14,785,765 of record NC_137562.1, read on the forward strand.
ATGAGGAAGAAGAAAGCACCCGCGGGGAAGAGGCAAACAGAGCACTTGGCGAGCAGCTCCACCGCGGGCACTGGGGCATGGCCGGCTCCGTCTCTCACAACCCTGTGCTCCTGGAGAACGTTGTGCAGGTGGAGACCAGTGGAGTGACAGCTGTCCAGCAGCAGGCACGGGCTGGGGATGCCCACATCTTCAGGATGAGAGTGCTCGCCTGTCAGTGCCCATGGGAGCTGAGCTCACACACGCTCAGGTTCTTGCTATTGCAAAACCCCTGAGGCTGCAGCATGTTTTAAAGGCTGCGCATTTTGAACATGCTCCTCTTCTTAGGACCCAGTGGCACTTGAAAGGAGCATGTTTCGCTGAGGTTGTCAGCAATCCTACTGGCAAAGCGCCCTTCCATCTCATCCCCAGCCTTTCATATAGCTCTGTTTGGCAAGGCTCAAAGGCACTTCGGTGTGGAGGGTCCATGTGTCCCACTGGGCTGCAGCAAAACAGTTTGGTGGGAAAATCAGTGTGGGTTTGGGTGGCTTGTGTGACCAGTGGGAAAGGATGTATGAGAAGAGGAATGCCACTGTCCTTGGGCTGCCGTCACTCTGTCACAGTAGGCTCATATGTTTCAATATATGCCAATGGTCTCCAAAGCAGTGTCTGAGATACATCCAGAGGAATTTGCCAAAATCAGCATCTAAATAAGGAGATATTGGACTTGGAAAGATGGTTCATAGTGTGTGTGTGGAAGCAACGTCAGCAAAAGAAGGTCCCTTCCCCCTCCCTTCATTGCATTAGCGTTTGCTTTCATTTTACTACTGAACAAATGAAGACAACAGCTGTGTTATTTAACAGTGTGCGTTTTACTAGCAACAAAGAATGGTCCTTTAAAACATATCAAATGCTGTGTGCCCTTCCTGTGAAAAGTGGAATTGCAGGTTTGGACAGAATGACCTAAACAATAAAAGTGCAGCTGGAGCATTAAAAACATAGTTGGTGGCAAGGGTGGTTGGATTTGGCTTTACTGATCTGGATGATGATCAAAAAGACAATTATGCTGCTTTAGGAGCAAAGCCATTTGCCACATAGTACTGTCATGCCAAATCTTGAGGATTGGTGGATATGCAAAGAAGTGATCTAAAGTAAAACACCACACCCCTATCGCTACTATTTTTCTAGAGGTCATTCAAATACTATAATAGTTGCTTTGCAAAGAAAACCTTAGATACAATAGACGGGCATAGTTTATCATGTCTGTGCTGAGCAAAGGAGGTGAAAGCAGCTCTTGGGGCCAAATCTGAGCTGGCCTGAAAACAGCCACAGTAGGTACCAGAGCTGGTAAAAACACACAGCAGTGCACGTGCTCAGTCAAAATATTTCTCCTGCTTTCAGCTTACTGCTTGTGTTTACCTCTTTGACCCCAAAATTGTGACGTGTGCTAGCACTGAGGCTGGGGAAGAACAATCTTGAATATTCATGCTGCGGTTGCAAGGCAGGTTGTGCAGAGAATAACTCTCTGACATGGGTGACACAACACGTCCAACATCTCGTCTGAAGCACTTAGAAATGAAGCTTGAGCAGGCAAGGCATTTTGAAACCTAAATGGGAATGTTTGTGTAAGCTCAGGTGACAGTCAAAGGAGATATGATGCATCTTTGGGGTTGGTTTGATGCAAATGGGCACTTGAAGAGAATTGTGATGGTTGGTTAGCCAAAGGCGGGCGGTAATGTGTGCTTAAAAAGCTATTGTATTGATTGAAATGCATCTAGAAAACATCACTCTGATGTAAAACATGAGTAATCAGCAGAAGCTAAAGGCTGTTTCATAGGGCTCACGAACATGTGTTTTTGAACACCCTTCATTAATAAATCAATGAAATGTTTGTGTTGGCAGAGGGTTCAAAGCAGCCTGGAGGAGGTGGCTGTATCTGAGGCTGCTGGAGGAGGTGGCTGTGACCCCAGAGGGGTGATGGGCGCCCGGCTGCTCCAGGACATGAAGGTCTCCGCTGGGAAGTGACCAGCAGCCATGGAGGATGGTGGTCCTGGGATCCGTCAGAGCACTGATTGCAGAGGGATCTTTGGTTTCACTCAGGACCAGCAGCCCGGTCCTGCCGTGCTGTCAAACCCCAAACTGGGAAACCTCTGCACCCCATCAGTGTGAAGGAAGCTTCATTGCAAAGAGTAAATCCATCACTCTCATCCTGTACCCATTGCAAATGACATCTCCAGGGGCCTCTTACAGAGGTCTCCGATCCTGGCAGCTCACAGACAGTTGGAGAGATGCTGTGGGTTGTGTGAGGCAGAAATGTAGAAGATACCAACAGAGCTTGCACGCCAGAGAGACCTGTGATGTGGCCTTTGAAAAGATAAGTTTTCTGATAAATGATTGAACTTTCATTGGCTCCTGTTGGTACTTCCATCCAACGGCCCCTCAACACTTCTGCTGCTGGTTACCTGAGAGACTGAGACTGTGTCTGTCTATGGGACCTTCTGTACATCCCAGGGACCAAGTGGGCTCCCTGAGTCCTGAGGGACAGGCAGGACCCCTCCTCTATCCCATGCCGAGACTACACAAAGCCCTGGGGAGGTTTCACTATAGAACTGGCGAGGCGGGTCTGCCCCAAGTCACGTGTGGGGTGCAGACCCCTGTCCTGGGGCAGACCTCATGTGATTTTTCCTGCAGCTATTCTGCATCTTTTGTGGCTCCGGACCTGACTTTTCCTCTCCCTGAGCTGAGGTGCTCTCAGCACTGGCCTGGAGGTCTGTTTTCCCCTCATGGTCTCTTTCTTACTAAGTGATTTGTATAAAATCCAACATCCCTCTTTAGAGCCGGTTTTGGAGGGACAGACCACAAATGAGCGATGGGACCAACTTCTCCACAGCATGGGGCACCGATTCACGGATCTTTGCCTGCGTGGGGTGGAAGTAGGACCCACCAAGGTCAGAAATAAAGCAGTTTTCTGGCTGCCCTGCACAGCACCCACTGCTTGCAGAGCAAGACACCTTTCGAGCACTTCTCCATGCTGCTGAAAAGCTGCTGTCCTGGCAGCACCTTTAGCTACTGCATCTTTTCACTCCTGGGATTTACAGCCTGTAAATATGAGTTAAAATATGCACTGGTGTGGATTGCAGGTCCCTGTTTCTGCCCCTGCATCTCTTGGATGCTGTGCTCCAAGGGGGAGAAGGCTGGGCCAGGCTGTGCCGGCAGCTGGGGGGAGGTTGAGCTGCAAGAATGAGGTGAATGGGTTTGGGATTTTGGGAAATATTGCTTCCTCCATGCTGCTGGGTCAGGTAGCATGAGCTGCCCTCAAGCTTTCCCCCTTGTGATCGTAATGCAGGTTGATGGCCCTGTCACGGCAAGAGGCTGTGACGCCGGCTGGCTCTGACGTGGCCCTGGGGTGTAACCGTGCGGGGGGTGTGCGCGGTGGCACGGGTGTCACACCATCGTGACAGTGATGCCGTAGGATGCGATGTCATGGTAGCAAGACGGCGATGGGCTGTGATGGCTCCTCTGCAAGGGCTGGCAGCGGTGACTGGGGAGATCTGCAACATGACACTGATGCGGGAGGAGCGTGATGGCTCTGCAGTGCCAAGCGGTGTCCATCGTCTGTGGTGGGTGAAGAAATGGATGTAACAGGTGTATTTGGTTGTGAGGACCAATCTCCTCCATCTGTGCGACCAGTAGTCAGCAAATGTTGGGGCCATAGGATTACATCCATGCTGAGATTGCTTGAAAGAGCTTGAGTCATCCACCAACACCAGCTCTCTAGTACATGGCATAGAATGCACATCCTACAGAGATCTTACAGCTGGGATCTCCATGAGCTTGTAGTCTAAAGCTTGACTTTCCTAAGGACCCTAGAAATTAACGTGTGAATTAAAGTTCACTTTATTTCTCATGGCTTCATGCCTCTGTAGTGAGCAAACCACATGCTAAGGACTCACGTGTGTGAGCAGCACATCTGGACATGCCCCTTTCTCCATAGTCTCATCCAGGCACAAGCATCACTGCCCAATAGAAAAGCCATCTGAAAGCTCAGTTGGTCTTGGCGCATCACCACAGCCCACCTTGGTTTCCTGGGGAGGTGGGAGAAATGTCCATGTCCCCATTCATAGCCAAGACCCAACACCACCACCCCAGAGCACACGGTGTAAAGGTAAAGCTGAGAACAAGGTTGCTCTGAGCATCCCTGGCTTCTGGTCAGCTCTTGTCTCATTTTTCCACTTCTGGCCCAGGAGGGAACTGGGAGCCAATGGGACTGAGGTCCTGCCCATGTGCAAACTCTGTTTTTCTGATCTTTCAGCCACAGGAAAGTTTGGGAGGGCAGTTTTTTGGAAAGAGTTGCAGTTCAGTTGAATATGTAAATGCACCTTGCAGAGACCACCAAAAGCAACATATTATAAGATGAAGCAACCTGACTATTCTTGCTCCTCTCCCTCCTTCTGCCACCATTTTGTACAGTAAAATAGAGGTTTTACTTCAAGAACTATGCATTTTTAATAGATTTTATTTACATAATTTTTTCTGTTTAATAAGATGGGTTTAAAATGCATTAACTGCAGCATAGTTCTCTCAGACCTTTGGAGAAAAGAAACTACAATAAAGATTCTTGTCTCTTAATGTTTTGGGTTTCAGGCAAAAATTATACTGTAAGATAGCAATGCTTAAAAAAACCATAGTTCCACTGAACAAGAAAATCCAGTTAGAAAAAACTGTACTGGCAAACATCTATTTGCCCACAAAATAATGTAAAAATAATGAGTCCATATTCCTCTTTGATGTGTGTGGCACATGCTCCTTTAAGGAGAAATTCTGTATTTCAGAGATAGTGTGCATATCGTGGAATGAAACGGTTGTTATGGCAACAACTCTCAAAAGCAAGTACTTAACTGAGAAATGTGTTCCACATAGCCATAGAAAAATGAAAACATGAAAACAGAGACAGGAAGAATGGACAAACAGCAGCAGTATGAGACGGCAAAGCTATTTCTGATTTTCAAGCACACAGAGAAGCAGCACCAAACTAGCTTTTGGGATTTATTTTTTCTTTTAATTTAAAGTCAAAGTTTAAAGCTGCATCTGCTCCTGGAAGGTTTAATGTGTCTTTTATTTGAAGTTGGAGAACTAATAATTAAAAAGTGCCATATCCTATTAGTCCACCCTTATTGTTGTGGACCAAGGGACGCGATGCAGAGGGGCTGGATGCGACCCAGCTCAGGGCACGGGGAGCGGTACCCAGAGCAGCTGCATCTCCAGCATCCCTGGGGTGGCCCAGGACGAACAAGCGAGGCAGAAGATGCTGTGGCCAGACCCCGTTTGGTTCTGGTATCCATTTTAGCATCTCCAGTGTGGAAATCTGGACTTCCTCAGCACTGGCAGTACCCTCTAACTTCCTAATATCCCCCATTTCATAAGCACACACCTAACCCTTGCGTGAAGACCCCGAGGCTGGTCCCTGAGCACCACTGTTCAGCACTGCTCTCCAGGCTGATAATTTCATTCTGTACAGCCTTTCCTTCCACTGGATCCACATCCACTTTGTAACTCCTCTAACTCCTTCTGGGAAGAATCTCTAGTGACAGACTAATTTCCCATCAGGGTCTGTATACAATATTTTGTTTAAACCCAGACAGATTACCTCCTCTGCTCCACTCTGTTTCCCTATTAAAATGATATTAAATTAGTCTAATGTGATCTACTGTTGATAAAACCTTCCTGATTTTTTTCCTCTCATTTTGTATTTGCCTCCATGTCCTTGGAGCTCCACGTTTCAGTAAAATTTTCTAGGAAGAATGGAAGGGCCTGAAACCAGACAGTGAAGTAGCATAGAAAAAAAATATTCAAGAATCTCTAAATTCGAGATCACCCAAACTGGTCTTCCTGATTTATTTAACATACTGCTCGTCAGAGCACCTATAGAAATGACGGAGCTGTAGGAACTGATTCAGTTGCAAAGTGAAATGTGTTGGTGTGTTAGGCTGAAGGTTTTCACTCTGCAGTTGAGATGGGCTGAATACCCGAGCAGGGAGCAGGTGTGCTGCTGCAGCTCAGCTGCTTTTCCTGCACATCCGTACCCACCCTTGCTTTACCTGCACAACTGTCTCTTTCTGGCAAAATATAAACTGTGCTGGAAGCCTGACTTTCTGGGGGAAGACCTGAGTTTGTGTTCTGGATGAATCTGCCCAGTTTGTTCTGGTTTTGCGGGGCCTCAGCTGGGTTTGGGTAGGGTCTAGGATGGGATCTTGCTTTAACAGTGTTGGCTGTGGCCAATTGCTGCTGCACACCTTGCTGGGACTCACCATGCTGAGGCACCCAGAGAGGACAAAGAGTCATCACTGGTGGTTGACACCTTCTTTTTAGGGATGCCAGGTGTATCTATGGCTGGTGAGACCCCACTAGACCCAACTCTGGCAGGAAAAGCAGCAAAAAGACTGGGACAAGTGGGGACGGCATCACCTGGCTTCACCACTTCTACCCCTGACCTCCTCACGCCAAATTTCTGAAGGTGTGAATGATCCTCAGGTTCATATCTAGGACAGGGTGGATCTCAACTGAGCACTCTCACCAGGAAGCCTTTCCTCTGAGATATGTCTCTCTCCCTTTGCAATTGGTGGGGAGAGGAGACATCTCCACAGCACAGGCATCTTAAGATGGTGTCTAAACCATGGGGTTGACACTTCTCCAGAGGATTCATTCCTCCCCATTGACTTTTCTGGAGCTTGTAAGGGAGGTGAAACACTGGCCCAGGTTGGCCAGAGAGGTGGTGGCTGAACCATCCCTGGGGACATCCCAGGCCAGGCTGGATGGGGCTCTGAGTACCCTGAGCTGGTGAAGATGTCCCTGATGGTGACAGGGGGGACTGGGGGAGCTGGGAAGGGCCCTCCAACACAAACTGTTCCATGATTCAATGTTTATTAACCCCAAACTTCATTTGGGAGACCGATATAGACTGGCTGGATGAGGATTTATCCTGTGCTGTGCGTGACGAGTGAAGGGAAGAATTTCTCAATCTAACCCAGGTCTGCTGAATCTTCCTTTGCAAATAAGTCACTTACATGTCCCAAAGGCAAAGCAAGAATTTGTAAATGAAAACTTTTTCAAATAAATCTTTTGTAGGATTTGCAAACCTTCTGATCGGATTTGTAACTCCAGACACAGATTTGTATACTTGCTGCGAGATTTGAAGGATTTAAAAATCCATCTCTTGACTTGCGAAACAATCTAACGTTTTAGAAACCAGGTAGCTAAACCTAAGACTAAAAGCACACAGCACTTGGGCCTGAAGGTTTAGTGACAGGATTTATACATTAGAACAGGGAGATAATGTAACTCAGGTGTATTAAATCCTGATTTATTAACAAACTCAGAAGTAATAGCTTTACAAATAACTCCCAAGACATTTAAAAGAGCTTAACCCTTAGAGTACTAGCATTTGTCAGGCTGCCGTCTCTGTGAATGTCAAGCAATATGTTTAAATAGACTGGGGAAAATGGAACTGCACTGCAGACCAGCCCTGCAGCTCCCTGGTGTTTCCCTCTCCCTTGGGAGCAGCTCCGGAGGGTCCGGGAAGGGGGTCCCCAGGTGCTGCAGACACTCCCGGGATGTTTCTGGGGTGCTTTTTGTCCTGTTGTGCACAGATGCTCATCGTGGCTGCATGTCTGCCTGCTTGGTTGGATGGAGCCCTGTCTGAGCCCTCTCCTGACATGTGTCAGTGCCACTGCGGTCCCTCAGCCTTTAGGGGGTTGATGGTTGGGCTCAGAAACCTCTGCTGGGAAGGGCTGAGATGTGTGGGGAAAGGGCTGCAGGCGTGTGGGGACCAGAACAAGCTGTCTCCACTATCAAGGGCTCTGTGAAAAAAAGGCTATTTCTGGGACTGCTCTCCCTACATCATCTCTTTCTCCTCTCTAGCAATCTCATTTTTTCCCCCAGCTACCTGCTATCTAGGCTACATGGCTTTGAGCTTCTCAGGGCGTGGGGATGGGGAACCTCCACTCTGGGATGATGAGGCAGGATTTCATGCAGCTGTTCAAGCGGTCTGTGTGCTCTGTGTCTTTAAATCTCTTGGATTCGGCAATAACTAGAAGCTGATTTCTTCTGGTCACAATCATATCTGCAGTAATTTTACCTTTGACAAACCTGTTCAAAGATAAAGGTTTTCACTGCAGAATGAACTGTTCTCCGTTCATGTTTATGCCAAATGCACCAACATAATAAAATAGCATTTCCAGAGCAGTTGCAATTTTTAGATAGAAAAACCATAATTACCTGAATGAGTCTGAAGGGGCTGCTAATTCCCCTTTTCTCTTTCCTCTGGTGCCCTATTAGCTTTTGCTAACGTAACGGAGTTCTCATGGCAGTGGCATGCCCCAGTGAGCAGCAGGTTTTGGGACTGCCTTTGGCACTGGACTTGCTTCACGGGTATCCAAACCCCCATACAGGGAGAGGAGCCCAGGGTGTTTTCAGCTGGTGAAAGAACTCGATGCTGTTTGTGTCCAAAACTTGCTCAGAAACAAAATGACCGTTCACAACAGCTTGCTCTATTGGTAGTACAAAGTGCACTAGAAAATGATTGTGAAAATAATAGCTACTTGTTAATGAGAGAGCCAAGAGCAGCAGGCAAAGGCCAGAGCATCGCGTGCAGGGGGAGCTGGAATGGAAAAGGCACTTGACATCTTTTGTGAGTTCAGCTCGCATGAGCAATTAAACATTTTTAAAACTTCACTCTTATTCCCTTTGGTGAGCTTTTCTCTCTTCCTTCTATTTGGATCTTCCACAAACGGATGCTAATTATTTTTGGAATGTTTTTCTGTCCTACTTTGATCAAGACTTATTATATGTAGCATTGGAGCACCCAGAAGCCAGCCACTGAGTAGATGTGGATGAAGTTTTCCCTCCTATTGAGGGGTATGTGCAGGCTCCACAGCATGTTCGAGAATCTCTCCTGGACCTCTCCATTATTTTACAGATGTATTTAAGATTTGAAGTATATTAGGGACGAAGTATCTGCCGTGCTTCCCTTTATGTGTTTAGCTTTTTGCATTTTTCACTTTAGACACTGAAAGACATCAGGAAAGGTTTTCAGTTTCTCTCCCAAGTTGTCCCAGTAGTAGTAGTAATAATAATAATAATAATAATAATAATAATAATAATAATAATAGAATATAGAAAAAAAGGTGATGCATAATGCAGTTGCTCACTGCCTGTAACACTGATAGGCCGTCCATTCCCCAGCAGCAGTATTTGCTCCCTGGACAACCCCAGTTTATATACTGACCATGTCATTACACGGTAAGGAATATCCCTTTGGCCAGGCTGGCTCAACTCTCCTGGCTTTGCTCCCTCCCAGCTTCTTGTGCACGTGGCAAAGCATGGGAACCTGAAAAGTTCTTCACTACCCAGCAACAACCAAAACATCAGTGTATTATCAACGTTCTTCTCATAGTAAATTCAAAACACAGAGCTATACCAATTACTAGAAGTAAAATTATCTCTTTCCCAGCCCAAACCAGGACACCTGGAGCAGCTGAAGATCCCTGGGGTCACCCATGCACATCCAGCTCCATGTGGACCATCTCCCACTTGGTGGACACAGTGGCTCTGCTGGGCACTGCCGCTGCTTCCATCATCCTTCTCATGATTTAGGTGGCCAGAGAAGGGAAAGGGTTAAAACCAGAGTAATTAATATAAGAAGACTGTTCATTACTATAAGATATCTGTGTATCATTAAATTTCATTTGAGCTTTAATTAGCCAATTTTCTTTTTTCATATAAAAGTCTTTGTTGTGTCAATTAGTTGATTGACTATCATCTGGTTTCTGGGTTAGTGAAACTTGATCCGTTGTGAACGAATTTGTTTATCAGGGAAAAGGGACCAGGGGATGGAAAAAAAATTCAATTAAATGTCAATGTGTGGAGTGACAAGCAGCATTCGATAGGGCTTTTAGTTTAATTGCTTGTATTTCATTAAGAGATGTATTTATCAAGAGAATTCTTCATTTTCAAAAGATCTTGGATGCCTTCTTGTTTGCTTCTGGCTTTTTAGGTACTCTTATACTATTCAAAAACCATGAAGAACTCTTTTTATTAATTAGAAAAAGTGATTTATTATGACGTGTTCTGAGACTGTTGCATCACTGACATATGATGACAGTGTTTTGATGACATCCACATTCAAATTGCAGGTGACAAAGTGTACCCACATGTCATTTGAAAGGCTGCCACCAAAGATCTTCCACTGCCTGTGCTGTCTCTGACCACACTGAAAATACTGTTAATCCTGGAAGTTTGTGTGAGGTGGAAATCATTCAGCTCCCAGCCCTGGAAACATTTTGGAAGGTCTGTTTTCAATCTTTTAAAGGCTGTAAATCCCTTTGGGAGGGGTGGTTTTCATTTGTGTTTGATTTGGATTCCAGTTCATCACTTGTGGTTGACAAATACAAATGAAATAGCCTTTGGTGAGGGGCTGGCAGGCACCCTCATAATACAGCGTGTTTGGCCTGAGCTGGTGTAGTTATATAGAGGCATCGCCTGGAGTGTGTACAGTCACACTGGAATAGTATGTACAGTCACACTGGAATAATGTGCTGAAAGCACCAAAGTTTATTTTGATAACTTTCTGTTTATTTCTAATCCAGCCTAAAAAAACTGTGAGCAGATAAGCTATCAGCTGGCTTTGTTTGAGAGATTCCAACAAAGCTTCCGAAATGTTATTAATAAATGACTGGTTGCTTTCCTGTACTTCCAGAGAACTGGAGCAAAGGAGCCCCTCTCACACCAAGTCCTGCTCTCCACTTGTGCAGGAACTTTTTAGCAGAGCCTGTTGCGATAGGACAAGGGGTGATGGTTTTAAACTGAAGGAGGGAGGTTCAGGCTGGACATGTGGGAGAAATTGTTGCCCTGAGAGTGGTGAGAGCCTGGCCCAGGTTGGCCAGAGAGGTGGTGGATGAACCATCCCTGGAAACATCCCAGGCCAGGCTGGACGGGGCTCTGAGCACCCTGAGCTGGTGCAGATGTCCCTGTCATGGCAGAGGGGGCACTGGGGAGCTGGGGAGGTCCCTTCAACCCAAACTGTTCTGTGATTCTATATATATCACTTTGGTAAGGTCATCAAGCTCCACCTCTAAACTTGTTTAATTCTTTGCCCTTAGATTTGCTCTCCAGATATCGAGGCTTAGGGCAGGGAGTCTTTCTCTGTGGATTTTCTCAGTGCCCAGCAGAAATCCTGCCAGAGCCTCTGGGTGTTTTGCTTTGTAGCAGCAGCGGCAGATGAAGAATAAATCGTACAGAGCAAGGCAATACTGCGTGATGTTTGGGAACAATTATGAAGAATCCTGCTCTTCCAATGCTGGACAAGAGCTCTACAAGAGAAATGGGAGCATACCGTGCATATCCTACACCTGCATCACGTACACATCCCTGCTTCCAGCTGGGGTGGGACTGGCGAACATGGCTTCATGTGGAAGGCTGAAGGAGGCAGGTCAAGGTCTTTATGTCTGGCCTCACTCAGCATCTTCTCCCATATGCAGTGAGAGAGCTGAGATTGTTCAGCCTGGAGAAGCTGAGAGGGGACCTTATTTCCGCTGATCAGTATCTCCAGGGTGGGTGTCAGAGGATGGACCAGACTCTGTTCAGTGGTGCCCAACACCAGGGTGAGGGGCAACGGGCACAGACTGGAACACAGGAGGTTCCATCTGAACATGAGCAGAAACTTGTTTGCTGGGAGGTGCCAGAGCCTGGCCCAGGCTGCCCAGAGCGGGTGTGGAGTCTCCTGCTCTGAGACATTCAAACCCCCTGGACCCACCTGTGTGATCTGCTCTGCGACCCTGCGTGAGCAGGGGCGTTGGACTGGATGCTCTCCAGAGGTCTCTTCCAACCCCAACCACCTTGTGATTCTGTGATTCTGTGAACTCAGAGGTGCACAAAGGTTTCTGGTAAAGCATTCGGACCTGCCTCACGCCATCAGTTTTGGGGTTTTCCCTGGACAGGGGAAGGAGGGACCATGTCCCACACATCACCTGCTGGGCATACTCATCCTGCATTTGCTCCACAGAAGCTCCTCCGTTGAGCAATCTCCTGAGGTCCTGCTGGTGAGCCCATGGTAGAGACGACTGCTGGGAGGTGCTGTGGGAAGCCAGTTCCATGTGCCGAGCAGCTCCAGCCACAAACACTTTGTTTTCATCTCTGAGTAGCTGAAGAAGTGTGTGCCTATCAGTAAATCTCCATCATCCCAACTGCAGCGTGTTTCCTCAGATAAGGGGGCTGTGTAATGGCAATTATGTTTTCATTTGTTGTGAGAAAACTAAATACGCAGAGTGGCAGAAATGTTATTCATTCTCTGTTAATTATGAGCTACTTACTGTAGGGAATAATGCAAAACCAAAAAAATGTAATCAAATGAAATACAGGAGAAGCAGCTTGCGCACTTGCCTTCGTGCTGGGTGGAATTAACTCCTGCAATGCTCTGCCACCGATTATTGGTAATAATTCTGCGTGGCGCTGTGCATGACCTTGCCTTCAGCTCCACAGCAGCACAAATCCCCGGGGAGGTGGGTGTAAGGACCTGCATGCGGGCAGGTGCGTGGGACTGCGATCTGGGAGCAGCAATGCTCCCGTGGGACTGGGCTTGCATCAACTCTGCCGGTCCCACCATGAGCTCTGGGATGGAGAACCCCCAGCTGGATCAAAGAGCTCAGGCTGTTGCCTTTTTTCACATGGCAGGGTTTTTCCCCTCCAAGCTGTGGGATGCGGCAGGAAAGAAAAGGATGGGGTGATGCTGGGGATGGCTGTAGGTGCACGAACCCAGGAGCAGGACTGTCCCTGCAGGTCCAGAGCCAGGCAGGTGGCAGTGGCAGCTGTGGTCCCACATGGTCTAGCGGTCAGGATTCCTGGTTTTCACCCAGGCAGCCCGGGTTCGACTCCCGGTGTGGGAAATCAGTTGTGTTTCATATTGTGCCTGTTTTGGGGCTCCCCAGGACAAGGAAGGTGCTGGTGTGCTGGAGTGGGTCCAGCACAGGCTGCCAAGGTGGGCAGGGATGGAGTGTGGCATGGAGAAGGGAGGCTGAGGGACAGAGACAAGGTGAGGGGAGAATTTAATTGCTGCCTGGGGAGGAGCAGATGGGACGGCAGATGGGGCCAGGCTCTTCCTGGAGCACACAGTGGGAGGACAAGGGCAAGGGAAGTTCCCCTTGATAATTTTGTCACCAAATAGTGGTGAAATGCTGGAACTGGGGCTCAGGGAAACTGTGGAGTCTATTCCTGGAGATACTCAGAACTTGACTGAACAAGACCCGGAGGAACTTGCTCCAGCTGGACATACTGGAACATGTAGGCTTGACTAGAGACCTTCAGAGCACAATTCTGACCCATAAAGTTCATTCTTGGAAGGTGTTAGGATGATTTTAATTTCCCCAGGGACAGGATGGCTGGTGGTTCCTCATCCTAGTTGGGCTGCCTAGCAATCTGCACCTCCCTGGTGACCCAGGGGATGGCTCCATCGCGATGCTGGGTTATATTAGAAGTCACTGAGACACAAAATCTGCCTGCAGTGGGGACACCATTTACACCAAGCCTAGGAAATACTCATACATGGGTATATATTTACCCTGTGGGTAAGAAAAGCACGAGATAACCAGGGTATGACCTGTACAACAGCTTGGCAACTGATGAGGATTGTCAGTAATGCCTTTTTTGAGCACTGTAAGCTTAACAGCCTGCCATAGTGTAGCAAGGGCTTTAATTCCCAAAGATTCCTTTTTCCAGAGAGTAATAAATAGCAACCGTAACTTCTTTATGGGAAATTTCGCTGCAAATCTATGCCATATGTAATGAGAAACTTCCTTCTGAGCTCACACCAAGAAGTATATGAGGGACACTACCTACATTTTGCATCCCCTGTAAGCACCTCTATACACAAAGTGAGATGCTTTTACAGAGGTTTCCACCTGGTATGTCCGCATGGTGGTACAAAACTTGTTTTTTTTCAGGTTTCAGTGCTACCACTGAGTAAATTTGCCTTTTTCACAGAAATATTCCAGCTGAGTTGCTCAGATCATAGCAGAGGACTCATCAGACCTAAAACTCGATGAGCATGTTCAAGCCTTAAAATGGACACAAGCTGCAAAGGATGTTGTTGGAGTTGTTTGAGTAATGACTAAATTCTGGATTACTTGGATCTTTAAAGAAATAACCAGGAATAAAAAAAAAAGAAGAGACATTCACCATTTCAGCCCTTAGCTGTGAATTTTTTGCTCGGCTCTGCTGTAGATACTGAGAGAGCAGATGCTTCCTTACTCCACAGAAACACAGCGTGTGAAACAGTATTTTAACAGCTTTATCTGATATTTTATATCTCACTGTCAAACATAGCAATGATTCCACTTCTATTTGGGTAAGTAATCTGAAAAGAAGGCAGCAGTAATCTCTCAGGAGAGCCAGGCATGGGACTAATTACTCCAGCTAGAGCTTTGTAAAGACACATTTTCAGTGCTGGGATTTTATCATTCCACAGGGTAATTAAAAGACAACCCTGTCAAAGGAAGTTTTGCAGTTTGAAATATTCCTTTTCCTCTGTGAAGAATAACCCTTTCCAAGCCCAGCACTGGGCCGGCTGGATTTCCTGGTGGTGGTTGGGGCTGCCCATGGTGCCCCCAGCTCCATGTTGTGCTGGCTGCTTGCAGTGGCTGTTTCTTTATCCCCTTTGAACATCAGACTTTGGGAAGGAGGGATGCTTTTGCAAAGGGCTAGACCCAGGGGGAAATTATCTGGCCACTGGAGAGGTTTAAGGAGATGCTTCTCTTGGGCATGTTGATCAGCTTGTCAAGAGCTGTCAGTCAGAGTCTGTCATCAGACAAAGTTTCTGCTTGAAATTTGTTGCTTCCATGAAGCTCTTGATGAAATCAGAACTAGAAAACCTGCTTGTGTTGTCTAATGGCTCAACCACCTTTTGAGTGGAGGTCCACAGGCTGGGACTAGAAATACCATCCTTGGCTGCTGCCGAAAAGGGATCGGTGTGTGCTGTTGTGGACAGCTGTTGCCCTGAGGTCATTGCCTTTGCCCTGCGTGGGAAACAACCCTCAATACAGGGTGGGTGAAGGGTTGCTGCTTCCATGCCCTTCTCCAAGTTCCTTTAGCACCACGTGTTCTGTGCCAGGCTGGCTCGGTGCCACCAGCAGTGCTCACAACAGGGCTGCAAAGCAGAGTTGAAAGGGGGGTGACCGACTGGCAGAGAGGGTTTAGGCACAGGTTTGCAAATGTCATGGAAGGACAAGTTATATCCAGGGCAAACTATTTAGTCATCCAAGGCAGATCAGATCTCTAGTTAAATAATCAGATCGCTTGATATCTGCAATCTCCTCCAAGGCTGATGCTGCTTTTTCCAAAACACATCACTAAGCCGTTTACTCTTTTGGATAACTTGATAATAACTTGGGTAATTTGAAAATCTGAGTGTGGGCGTTGCCTCCAGGTCCCTGCGATTCCCCCGTGGCAGAGGGTGCTTGTGCACAGTGTGGCAATGACCCAGGGATGGTCCATGCAGATGAAAGCACAAGAAGCACATCTGCACTGTCTGCTCCATAGTGTGCCAGGGCAGCCTGAAACCTCTGCTTCATGCCTGTGTGTACATCTCCCTAATTAAATACATCTTCCTGCTTAAATCTCCCTGTTTTTTGAGATGGGTTTTATATTCAGTAAAGGATTTGGAAGTTAAGGAGTTAATTCTTCGAGAAACAAAAACTTTGGAACTGACCTTAGTGTCCTTGAGCAGCAAAGGAAAACACTGGCCATAGTGTGAGAAGAAGGCACTGCACCTGCCCCTCGTCTCGTCGTCAGCTCATTCTCCTCCTGTCCGTTAGTGCCATTGGGGGACCGGGGATATGACAGGCCAGTGAGAGTGATCTGACATGTGTAATGAGAAAGAAATAGTATAAAACGCAATGTATCGCAAAATTAGCATCACCCAACTGCCTGTTCCTTGGCATCCTGCCCGTTTCCATCTTTATCTGGGCATTGTTTAATTGCCTAGTTGTTATACTTAATTTATTTATCTATAACTTGCTGCAAGCATGTAGAAATGTGACTTTAGCATTAGAAGATCTCTTGACAAATGATTCCTCTTCAGCGAGGTTGACTTCTCAGATTGCAGCTTGCAAGATTTTTCCCTGGGATGTGGAAATTTGGCTCCAGCTGCACCAGTTTCAGCCAAACCCTTGCAGATGAGAATTCAAACTGTGTGGCAAGAGTGGCGATTGCAGAGCAGGGCCGGGGTATGGGGGTGAGCATCACCCAGGTCTGTGTTTCCCTCCCATCAGCCTCATACTTTGCTCAGGGTCCTCTCCCCCCTGCACGGATCATTTCTCAGCTTGAGGGTTGTTGCAGATACAAAAGTGTGAAACCCCGAGCATCAGGGAGCTGCTGAGGCTGTGGGAGGGGACTGTGTGGTGTGAGCTTGTTCAATTGGTAAAAACCCCAAAAAAGCATCCTTGAGGAACACAACAATTGCACGAGCTGAGTTCAGCTCTCGTGAAATGTCAGTCATGGGAACACCCCTCACCATCGGCCATGGGGAGTGCAAGTCCACACTGTTCACCTCCCACCAGCCTCCAGATTTCCAGCCTGGTTTTAGGACCTGTTTAAGCAGAGAGTAAGTCAGAACCTCTGGAGGAAGAGTAAAATAGCAAATTGAAATGAGAAAATTAGAGTTTCCCGTTTACTGCATCCCAGTCAGGCCATAGATCCTTAGTGCAAACGGCATTAATCTATGCAGCCATTTTTTTCCCAAATCAGTATTTAGAAGCTTTCTCGTATTTCTATGAAGACAATTCCTTATCACCCCCTTTATCTGCTAGGGAGTGCTCTGATCAACAGGAGTCCTATGTTAGGAATGGCCTAATTAAGCAAAATTAGCATTTTATCATATAATACTAACATTTAATCCTATATTCATGCAGCCTGCTTTAAATATACTCCCTGCACATCCTTTCCTGTAATTCTCTCATGCTATGCCAGCTCCTCTCTGTTTTTATCTATAAGGAATTGAGCTCGTACCTGTGACAGGTGCAGAGTGTGTTAAATCTTTTGATCATCACACAAACCCACTCATCCTGATGTCCTTTAATCTAAGCAATGCAAAGAAAATCCTATGCACTAGCTTTATGCTTCTTCCGTCTCTCTGAGTTTAAACAGGAGGCTCCGCAGCTACAGATCAATGGACCTAAATTGTTTGTCTTTAACTTTAGGTGGGTTTAAAGGAAAGCTGCTCAGCCCAGCTGTCTGGAAGTCCACAAGATGGGAAGGGCTGTGTGCTCTCTAGTGAAGGGGGAATTCAAGTTACTTTTGAAACATGTTTTAGTTTTTCCAGCAGTCGAGTAATTAAATAGGAGAAAAAAATCACAGTGAACCACTTACTGTTGCATCTTCCACATCTTCCGCGTTGTTATGCTGAAGCTAATAGTGAAATTCTTAAATTTATCGATTTATAGGATTTATGTAATTCACAAATGCAGTTGGGAACCCTTCCTCCCCCTCCGTGATTTATTCCTGAATCGCTTGTGTGGAATAGCCAATATTCCAGTATAGCTGTTGGTTCGTATGGGTGGTGTGAGCCATCTGTGCGCTCCTACCTCTAGACTGGCTGGTGCTGGTACCCAGCCAAGAGCACAGGAACGGTGGGATGCCGGAGGATCCCATTTACTGCTATAAAACACATCTCTGCTTTTGGTGAAGTGTCTGTCCTCACATTTTCTCTCCATTAAGTGACCGAGAGTTGTGGGAAGAGGATGGGGTCAGTGCCTGCGTGTTCAAGTGAGGATCTGGGGCCATTCTTACTCGACTTGGGTGCAACCCCTGTGTTTCATAGGGAAGGGAGACAACGCTTACATCACAACCATCGATTTTTGCTCTTTGGTGCTTTCCTACAGCCTCGAGCCTACGGGCACGAAACATTGTCAGAAAAGCTTGAAAGGATCCCAAAAGAGAGGTGTGATGTCAGGTAACCCCGTACAATAATTTCACCTGCTCAGATGGGTGTGCGTGGAGAGCAGGTCCCAGGAGCCCCCCTGGGCTGCTGAAAATGAGACCCACTATTTCATCTTCTAGTTAACTAAAAAGTCAATTTCAAATATAAATGGTGAGTAGGGAGAAGTTTCTTACTATGAGACCAAAAATCCCTTATCTAGTAAAAATAGGTGCTGTTCCCCTTCATACTGCCATCAGGATCTTACAAGCAAAAAAATAAAAGAAACCCAAACACAAAAAGCCCTCCATGCTATGCAAAATATCACAGAAACCTTTTTTCCATTACAGTGGTCACAGGCCATTTTGCTCTTCGCTGGTGACAGGAGACCATTAGAATACAATCCCTGATGCCTGCGTATCATAATGAAAATCATATTTCTTCCTGAACTGGTACATCAATTGTCTTTTTAGTAACCTGGGAAGTGCAGCTGTATGCAAACCAGGGAACGGTCCTTCACTCTTAATCTGTTCTCCTGCAAGATAAGTGATAACTTCTTAATGTAACTTTCCAGTCTGGTAAATAAGAAGTAGCTACGACATGATCCCGTGGTTTAAATAGAATCGTCTTCCTGAGGCTGAGTAGCTGCTTTCCATCCTCCCCTGGGCAGGAAAACCGATTTTGATAAAATCAGAGCATTCCTCTCTGTCTCTCTCTCTCCTTCCCTGGCACCTGCCTGAAAATCTGCAGGCAAACCCATTTGCATTTCTAAAATGATGTGCTGTGGGAACTACTCCTAAAAAGAAATAAAATGAATGGTGGCAAGAGTCTGTCCCAGCTCGTTCGTGCAGCGCTGTGGGTCAGGGGATGGAGTTTGGGGCTGATTGAACTGGTGGAGGTGGGAGATGGAGGAGGCACAAGCCAACCTGGCAGCTCCCACGGGGTCTCCCACTGCCTCCCTGCCACCGGGCGCTGGTGCCACCAGTTTGTCCACATCAGGCAGTGACAATTTCTTTACCTGTGACATGTTTGCCTGCTAAACTCTGTGTGATCCCTGCATCCACCCAGCTGCTGGCCCCAACCTCTCCCGGGGCATCTGGCGCATCCCAAATAGAGGTAAGCGCAGGGTCAGGGCTGGCTGGTCCCCGCGGGGGACAGATGGGGACACGGTGCAGGGACATCCTGAGCCGCTTCCCAGAGTACTGCCTGCCAGCCCGGGGGTGCTTGGGGGTGCTCAGCTCTTTGCAGGGGCTGCAGGCTCAAGTGCTGCATTTTACCCGTGTGGTACCAATGACTCAGTCAATACAAGTGAGCTTCAAAGGGAGTTTCTGGCCATGGCGGATGCTCAGATGCATCACATCTAAGTGGTCCCCAGCCCAAGCTCTGCAGCAGCACCTGTGGGACAGGGACACCTGTCCAGCCAAGGGACAAAACTGGCTCTGGATGTGAGCCTTGCCGCAGCCCTAGAGGCAAAACTGAGAAACCAGGGGGAGGAATTTGAGCGAAAAAAAGGGAAATATTTTATTGCAGACAGCACTGTAGCTGCTTTTGGAAAGATGTTCCTCCTAGAGGTGTTATTTTTTGTGTTTCTACTTTTTTCTACTGCCCCAAATCTGCTGCAGGCACTGAGCCCTGGAGTCACGTCGAGCCCTCCCAGGAGCGGAGCCAGCACCAGACACCCCTGGTGCTTTGGCCACACCAGCAGCTCCCCAAGCACCCCCCATTTCTTTAAATCCCTTTTTTTTAGGCATTCAGGCTGTACCCAGTGGGGAGAGAAGAGCTCGGGTCCTGGCTGCAGCTTTGCCTTGCGGCACTGGAGCAGGTCGTGGCTTTTTCTTGCTCACGTGCGCAGGGGACCTCGAGGAACAAATAATTCAATCTGCTGCTGGATTGCCGAAGACTTTAATGAAAGCGCTATTTATTTAGCATCGTCTGATAGCGCATCTCCAGTGACAAGGCGGGGGACTGAGTAATAACAGGTCTGGAAGCAAAGCGTGGAGCGGAGTGTGCCACCAGCATAGGAGTGTTCCAAAAATATATGATTTCAGTTTCTAGTTTAATTAGAATTTATTTTAAGTGGGTTTGCATCAACTAATGAAACAACTGTCATTGACGAACTGCTGCTGGGTAGGCTCGAGTAGATTTTAATCTCTAAGCGGCAGCTCAGGCAGCTACTCTAAGGGGAGCCTGAGGAAAGTCTATTAGAGATTGACATCAATTCAAAATTACTCATCTTAAGGGAGTATCGATGCAGAGGGGAAGCCATTACAGACTAGAAAATTATGTCGTTAGACAACCGATCCAAATTCAGGGCTCACCTTAAAAAATAGATGATATTGTTGACATCTTGTTGTGTTAACTGCTGAGAAAAGGGTATTTCTTATGAGGTCATCGTGCCTCAAAAGTTCATGTTGTGCATGGGGAGGAGTCTTGCAGATCGATGGAAAATGGCTATCTACAGGCCAGATGTGCACCCCAGATCCCCCACAGCTGGTTTTGCAGGCAGTCCAGGGAAGTGGTACCCAAAGGAGGATGAAAAATGCCATCCTACTGATGGGGAAACTGAGGCACAGCGAAGCTATGCAAATTCCTTGAGGTTAACTCATCTATGGACGACCACAAGAGCAAACCCAGCTGGGCTGGGGGTTGCTCCTGCAGTCCAGCACCTGAGTTATCCTTTACCCTTCAAGAACCTCAGGTACCTTACCCTGGTTCTTCAGAAATAGCTGGATACTCCTTTGCTTTGGAAATAGCAGAATCCAGCTTCTCAGCGGCTCACATGGAGCATTTCCCACCTGCTTTTGCAGAGCTGGACATGGTGCTCACAGGTACCAGGCGATGGAGATGTGGGTTTGTCCCAGGGAACACCTGGGACTCTTACATAGAATCTTCTGTGGCATATCCAGACAGAATCAGGGCAGGAAGGGAAATCATCCAAAGGATGTTTGACACAGGAGAATTTGTTTTTACCTCTTTGCTTTAAAAAGTAAAGCAAAGCAAAACAAGCTAGGAAATTACTTGCATGCTTTTGGAATGAGGCAGCAGTTCAGGGTCATCTGTATTTATTTCCAACATTTTATGTTATTTCCTTGTGCAGTCTTCCAAAACAAGGCTTGGGGGTTTTTCCTTTTCCCTTCCATTTAGTCTACATGCCCAGCAGCCTGAGCTCTGAAAGGTGAGCTGAGCACCGAGTTGTCATAAACAACCCAAAATTACACAGCAAACACATTCCTCCTTCCCCGTGACTCTCACTCTCCTGTCCACTTTTCCTTTCACCATTTATGGTCCTGGAGAAGAACAAGGATGCAAACAGAGCTTGTGTTATTTGGGAGCATTCTGGTGCCCCCCGGATTTACACAGCACTGTCTCTTCTTGTGATCAAAACAAGCATTGACCTGGATATTGCAGAAAGGAGGTCGTAGCGAGGGGGTGTCGGTCTCTTCTCTCAAGTAACAAGTAATAGGATGAGAAGAAATGGCCTTAAGTTGCACCAGGGAAGGTTCAGATTGGATACTAGGAAAAATTTCTTCCCAGAAAGGATTGTTGGGCATTGGAACAGGCTGCCCAGGACAGTGCTGGGGTCACCATCCCTGGAGGGGATGAACAGACGTATAGATCAAATTCTTAGAACATGGATTAGTACCAGGGTTGGGTTATGGTTGGATTTGATGATCTTGAGGGTCTCTTCCAACCAAAACGATTCTATGATTCTATGAAACTGACTGGCATCCTCCCCCCTGCATCCCAGTGCTGTGCTGGGGACCAGTGCTGGCATCCTCCTCCCTGCACCAGTCTCTGAATGTGATGGAGATGCTTTCTCTGAGCCACCACACGGGAGTCACCAGCCCAGCCCACACCTCCTCCAAGCGAAGCAGCACATCTTGGGTGGTACCTATAGCATCAGATCTTTGGAAAGCTTCGTTTCCCATCTGAGCAAGTGCCTGGCCTGACAGCTGCTGGAGGTTCCTCCTGTGGTCCCCATTGTCCCAACTCCCTCCCTGAGAAGCCACTTGGGAGAGGAAAAGAGTTGGGTGCTATTTAATTGGGTTTTTTCAGCAGAAGGAAGTGAAATCTATGTTATATGTGTGGTTTTTTTTTTTTTCTTTATTATTTTTCTGGAATGAAATGGAGTTTTTTGATATATTCAGTATATTTAATATTCAAATGCTGAGAATTTGCAGGACGGAGCAGACAGAGACTGCCTCTTGCGATAAGAGACATTATTACTGTTGTGAAGAATTCCTTTAAGATTCCATCTTAATCGGTCTGCTATTGAAATGGAAGAATAAAGTAATAAAATTAGATGTTTTGAAAAGACTTGATTAAAAAAGTAATTATCCTGCCAGCTCATGGCTTCCCACATCCTGTCAGGCTCCTCCAGCTCAGCCCCTCTCCTCACTGAGCTGCTCCCCATGGGGACGGCAGCCCGTTCATGACTGGACACCTCCAGTCCACACCCTCTTCTTCCCTCTTTCCTCTCGACATGATTTGGGGCTGTTCTGGGGTGCAACTCACCTGCTGGTCCTGTCCCCCACCCTGGGCACCCCAGGTGCCCATTTCTCCCCCCATCCGACATCTCCCACCCCAGGCGACATGTCCCACAACCTGCAGGAGGTCCTGGACCAGCACATCTGTGGCCAGGAGAGATGAGGGATGCAGGACGGTGCTGGGAGCGTGCATGGGGTGCAGTGTCAGCACCGGCCGCACTGGAGGGACAGACTTTCCCAAGGAGGAGAGGAGGGATGGCTGCGCGCAGAGCTGTGCTGGGCCTCCCAGGCCCTCACAGCTGTAATTGTGAGGCTCGTTCATCCTGCATTTCTAATGGAGAAACACAGATGTCGACAGCTGAGTGCAAAATGCATCTATTAAAATCTGCTGCTGATTGTTCCTCATAATGGGCTTTGGGTTTTTTGAAATATGCTGCGGAGAATACACGTTCTCGTTTGGGGACGTAGCAGGTTACAGGAGACTTGTGCCTGTGTCTGTCTTTTTTTCTTGTCCATTGCTTGACATTTTCTGGCCATTATTTATTATTTTCATAGAATAACTGGGAATCCATCTCTGCTGGGCTCCAGGCAGGTACCAAATGGGAGTTAGAGATGGCCTGGCTTAATAAGTTCTCCAATTGGAGACATGAGGCCACCCAAGGAGCATGTCCTTCCCAAGAGAAGGGCTATCTCTACTCCAAGGCTGCCCTTTAAACAACTAGTGGCTCTGGAAGTGAAGGGAACGAGGTAATGTGGAAGGAAGGCGTGCAATGAAATCGCCATCAGAGACTTGCTGTTTGAGAGCTGCGGGTGCTGGAAAGCCAGCTTTCCCTTGGGAAAGCCTGGTGGAAAAGGTAAATGTCATCAGGAGCTGCGATCTCCCTCCACATGCAATGACCAGGGTTGAGCAGCTCTGCCCAGGCTGGCTGGTGGCACAAGGTGTTTGCACTGTCCCTCTACACCATGCAGACCAGGGTGTTGTGCACCATACACTGAGGTCCTCAAGTACCTCCAGGAAGAGAAGTGAGATGTGAATGCTCATTGGGCCTGAAAAATTGGGGTGAGGTCTTCTGCTGGATATTCTGAATGCAAGAACATTTAGTTTAGTAGATATTCTTGAGAAGAGAAGCTTATTCTGTCTCTGTGCATGAACTCTTCACTGTGGGTGGATTCATTTTGATGTCTGAAGCTGTTTGCCTTTAGCTACAAGGGGCTGATATCTTTAATCACTTCAGGACAGAAGTGGGATGGTATCTGGTCACAGAGAGCTTTGGGGAAGCCAGGAGTGTCCATGAGAGCTGACAAGATTTGTCCTGAGTTGTAGACTCAGCGAAGCTCCCACCTCTCCAGCAGTGACCTTATAATTAAGTCGTATAGAGGACACTGCTCCCAGCCAGCTCCCCGAGTGCTTATATTTCAGTTTGGGCTACATCCAGCTCTAGTAAATCCATTAATTACACTTCATACAGTAGCATTTACTGACAAATGAAAGATTTCATTAAGTCCGCCTGCTTCCTAAAGCGCAGTAAGACCTCGGACAAGTTCCTCCGAGCTGTGGCCCCAGTTATTTAAGTAGCAGTGCTGAACTTCCTCATTACACATGCACCTCACCTGCGGGGAGGATTTAGCCAAAGATCTTTTCTCTGATCTCCGCCGTGCTGCTCGGTCCCAGGCAGGGAGCAGCGGGGCTGCGGAGGCAGGGCTGGCTCCATCCTCGCTGGCCATGCAGCCTTGCTGTGGTTCCGCGCGGGGACACAGGAGCCGGCTCACTTCCAGGGAGAGAGAGGAGATGCATTAAACTTTCATGAAAACAAGTCAGCGACAAAGGCAGAACATGAGCTCTTCCCACTGCGACAGCTCAGGAGGACTCTTCAGGCACCAGCCTCCCAGCACAGGGACCAGATAGGGGCAGCTTCTTAAAGAAGCTCTGATCTGTGCTCCAGAAGATGTCCAGCCCCTTCCCAGGTGTCCTACCATGCTCAGCTTGACCCTGACCCCATGACAACCCCTTCTAGCAGAACTCATCCCACATCATCTTGGGTTCACTTCTTGTCTTTCCCTTGGAGGGCTGCAGGGGCTCAGGAGCATCTCACACCACAGCATGTGAGAACGTGCCACTTGCCTGCATCCTGCAAAGGTCCATGGCTGGGACCTGCCAGAAGCCCTATTTGGGACAACCACCCCCTGCAACCAAAAGCCATGAGTCTCTGCCCCTTGATAGCTGCTGTATCAAGTATTATCTCTGGCAGATTGCTAGCGCTTAAACGACAGATATATCAGCTGAGTCAATGCTGAGGATGTAAATGTGCAACTGGCAGAGCTGATGTTTAAGCAATAAGACGTGACAGTGGTTGGGTTTTGAAGTGATTAGTGCCTGTCTCAGGCATGCGGAGAGGCAGGAGGATGAAGGTCAAGTGACTGGAAGTGCTCGTGGAGCACAGTAATCATCGTGGTGGGCACTCGAGAGCCCTGTGCTGTCAGCAGTGCAGCCGCGGTGCCTGGCTAGACCTGAGTGCTTTCTGAGCATCCTTCACCCAGAGGGGACCTTGCTGTAGATGTGACCAGAGCTTGTACAGTGTCATTTGTACTGTGAGGATACGGTTGGGCTGTACAGCCACCTCCAGCGCTGCTCTCCCCTTGCTGTTCCAGTGGCAGGTGTGCACGGTTACCATCTGCTGTGCCCCCTCCATCCTGTCTGCTGCCACCATATAGAGACCAGCCAGAGGCAGTGAGCGAACAAATTATCCCACATTGGGGCACATCCTAGCTGGTCTTGTCCTCTCCTCTCATGGTTGGAAATCCTGGCCTAAGCCCTGACTTTTCAGGTTGAACATCCCTGCCACACGTTGGGACAGCAGTGAGCATCCTCATCAGCCAGCCTTCTCCATGAGGCAGCTCTGAGCTCAGCTTCAGGCAGAAGCTTCTGCTCCTGCTGCAGGAGAGCAGAAGGAACATCCCAGCCCCTCACCGAAGCTCCTGCAATACCACACTGCTTCATCACTTTCCTTCTTTGATCTCTTTTCTCCATTCAGCTCACAAGAGTTTTCCCACCCACTTGGCTTTCCTGCTGTGCATGAGCATCACAATTAAAATGAGCACAAGTGGCAAATGAGGCAACCCGTGATCCAGCTGACTGGCAGCTTTAGCATGAAGAACCAGAACTGTAGCAAAACAGCCATGAGCTCCCATGGCAGTATCAGAGGTCTGCAGGTAAAACTGGGCTGCTTGGCATCAATGCCAGTGCCAACTCAGTGGGCAGCAAGGAGCTCTGATAGAGGGAGGATAATTCAAGACATGTAGAGTTGCTGTTACTAGCATTATGGGAATGACAGAGCAGGACGGTGAGAGGGTGGCAGAGAGGGTGATAATATAAAGAAGAAAATAATTACCATGCTAGGTGGAAAGAGGAGCCCTAGGGAATCCCTGTGGGTGGAAAACCCAAGGTCTAATAATAAAAATGTGCTACAGGACAGTACTACCCTGACAACAGTGGCGAGGAAATGTTAAGTGGGATGAAGAAGCTGCAAATTTAGACCAGGTCATGACTGTGGGAAATGTCAGCAACCCACGCGACGGCCAGGTTGGTGCCTCATTGGGGCCAGATGAAGAGATAGCACTTTTGGACGTGGCAGAAGAGCAATCAGCCTCGCAACCCGTGGAGAGCAATGCTGGCCTGATTAATCTTGGTTCAGTAGGTAGTGGTGGGACATCCCCTCTGCTGGGTCAAGCTTGGCACGTTAGCAAGGACAACTCGAACCACCCCCCTATGTGGATGTTTGGCTTCAAGAAAAGAACTACGTAAAAATGAGGCAAAAGGACAAAGGAGCAGTGCAGAGGGCAAGAAATTCAATAAAGCTAGTGGGAGATGGGTTTAAAAACAAGTCAAAGAAAGCACAGCTCTTCGGTGCAGGTTTCTGGAGCTGCCTGCCCCAAGGAGGCGGTGGAGGCAGGTGGTATCAATGGGATCAGAAAGGGCTGGCACAAGTCATGGACAACAAGTTGCCAGGGCGATGTTGCCGACATCCCTATAACATCCCTAATCCAATGGCCATGGGCCATGAGCCAGGGCTGGTGTGGATGCTTCAACCATCGGCTGCTCCTAAAGCAGAACGGGCAACTTTTGGTGGCCCCTCACCCTGTTTTCTTGCCTTTTGCACAGCCCTTTTCTTTGCAGAAAGCACTTAGGATTTTAACCAAAAATGGCTTTTTAAAGTGGGTGCTCAAAACCAGTTGTTTTTGTTGTTTTTCTCTCTGCAACTTAGAAATGTCTCCAGGGAAAGCAAATAAGCCTGAGCAGATTTGTCAAATCCTTTATGTGAACAAAGAAAAATAACAGTTACCTACCAAGTTTATGGCAAACAGAGCCAAGTAATGGGCAAATGTTCTCCCGGTAAGAACAGGGATGGCTGCACAGAGTTGAGTTGCACACGGTGCTTTTAGTGCAGAATTTGCAGCCTGATCTCTGATGTCAAAAACATCCGAACAACAAACCAAAACAGTGAAGGAGAAAGCAAAGCCCTCCCCTGGACACCTTCCGCTTCCACCTACATCACCCAGAGCCTCAGCTAAAAGATGTAGAGATGAAGACCTTAGGGACACAATTTAGTGCCAGATTTAGGTTATGGTTGAACTGGACGATCTTAAGGGTCTCTCCCAACCCAAATGACTTGATGATTAACCTCATCGACTTGCCACGTGCTCATTAACACCCCACAGCTCACATGGGGTTCATCTGCCAGCGCTGTGACACAGGTGGCTTTGGGCATCCTGCACCCCCAGGGAAGGGTCCTGCCCATCCTGACGTAAATCAAGAGTAATCCACTGGTTATCTAATGAGGAAAAATCCTTTCTCTTGTGCTACAGCTCCTGCCTTGTCCTGGCTCTTCCTCCCTCTTTGCCGCTGTTCCTCCTTTTCCTCCCTGCGTGACAGTGAAAGCTGCGGCGATGACAAAGGCTCCATCCTTCGGCCTCAGCCTTTACATGCGAACTTATGATGCTCTGACAGTAAAAAATGGTTACGTGCTGCAGAAGTTCATAACATTCCAGTGTTGATAGAGATTGAGTGCAAAAGAAATAAAATCAATAAAATATTCAAAGCTTTTACATTATAAGCTCGAGCAAAACTTTTTACCAAATGTTTACTGTATAATAAATTCTATTAAAAAGCCCAAGCTTGCATGGTGGAGAGGGGTGGAACGTTGTCACTTTAATTGCAATGGCATAAATATTTGATACTCAGTAAATTAGATCTGTAGCTCTGAAAACATTCTTGCAAATGGATTTTTACCTGTAGCACAGTGCCATTAGCAGGAGAAAGTCAACACAGCCCCAGGGCCTGTAATTAACTCAACCCAAGCAGAACTAAACATTTTTGACAGTTTTCCTGGTCTGGAATTAACTGTCATAGCAGAGAATGAAAGGAAGTGCATTGTCACATTATGTTTACGTAAAGTCTGTAAAATGCTGTGTTTTGTATTTTTGTTTTGTTAAGTCTGGGTTTCATGCCCCATTATTTTTTTCATCATTAGAGACAAGCTTAAAAACAACTAATGATGTATTTTATATGCTCAGACTGGTACCGAGGCCGTATGAAAAAAAGGGGGAAGACATTAGCTCTGTAATTCAATATATTTTTTCTCCCTCTATAATGAAGCACGGTACACTGTGTACCGGTATAAATCATAATGCTGTGACATTTGAAGACATTAGAAACTCTGGTTTTCCCATCTGATTCAAAGTTCTCCGATAATAAGCAGTTGTCTAGCCCATGTCTGTCTATTCTATTGGGGCTGGGGAAGGGCGTTATGTATGTTTTCTCCTTTTTATTTGTATTTACAAAAATAACTGTCGCTCTACTGAAATGCAAACCCTTGAGGGCAAATCTACTTAATGCTGCCCTGAAAGCTACTTATTGTCCAGTAGCTCAGAGAAAATCTGTACAACAGTAATTGAAGGGATGTGTTGGGCTTTCTGACATTTTGTCCTAGAAATTATCTTACCTGAAAAATGAAGGGGTATTTAGCAAAAGAGCTCCTGTGCAATTTGGAAATGTAAGGATATTCATAAACAAGCAGATTAAAATAGACATGGCTTGCTGCATCTCTAGTAATAACTTGGGCAAATGTGATAGTTTACATGAAAAGGGAAAAAACAGCCTGTTTGGGTGGCGAATATATGTCTTTTTCTTAAAGCAGGGATTGTGTTATAGTCTTGTCTCTTTCTTGGCATATTGAGAAGGCAAGTAAATAAGGAAACAAAAAAGTCAAGATATTTTTTCTTCCTAAAGATTGCCAGATAGGGAGAAAAAAAACAAGGCAAAATGAACACTGCCCTGGGATCCTGCCTGTGCTGCTCACCTGAATGAAAACCTTTTATTCTGGATTTCTGAATATCTCAGGGAAAGAAGAGAACCCCCTCTCTTCCCAAGATACATCATGCAAGAAATGACCTCAGTGAGATGTAATTTTTATTTTGCATTCCATTTCAGCATAGAAGTCCCTCTTGTTTTGCTGCGCCGGTGCCAGTTGCAGAAGGGTTTTTAATGGTTTCTAATCAGCACGCAGTTGTCTGTTAACTTCAGTCTCCTATTTTGGCAGTTTCCACATCTTTATCCATATCCAGAAACACTCATTTGATGAGCACACAACATTTTCCTTAAGAGAGAGAGAAAAAACAAAGAAAAGAAATGCCAGAAGAGGGAAATTTTGCGAACCCCCTTATGCCGGGAGCTTTCTAATCACAACAGCAAAGGGACCCCAACACTGGGAGAATAAACATGTGAGAGCAGATGAGGGTTTAACTGCTCCTGACAATCAGAGGCTTGGTTTCAAGTGACTTCATTCGGGTTGGAAATTGCAGCCTCTGCAATGAGGAACTTTTACTTGTATTGTTTGTAATCTGTACCTGTTAGGGGCCAGACTCGGCGTGGTGCTGAGCCTGCAACAGGCACTGCTGGGACCTGCAAGCGTTTTGCTCAGCCCCTGGCAGGACCAGCCCTGCTGGAATATGATTCTTGCTCGCAGGACTTGCTGCTGTTGCTGTGTATCTTCTTACTGAATTAGGCAAATTACAGCGCGCTGTATCTTTGCTAAATTAATTAGCTCAATTAGGCTGGGAGGCATGGAGAGGCGTGCGTGTGTGCTTCTTCTTGCTTTCCCTCTTTGATCACTTACCTCTTCCCGGACGCCCTGAGGTTTATGATTGTCCCCATCCTATGGGGATGGCCACATGTGGGGCACAGCCGCTGGCCATATGCGTGGCGTCAGGGGATTTCCCAGCCCCAGTGTGTTCTGAGCACCTTCAAGCCCAAGGATCCTGCTCCCAGCTTTGCGCTGGGATCTGAGCTTTTTGGCAAAGGGGAGATTTACCACCAGATCCGCAGCCCTTCTGACCCTCCATGGGGTCCTGTGCCCTGGGCACTTTCGCTGCATCTCGGCACTGAGCATCACTGGTGCCAGCACACGTGGGAGGGTCCATGATGGAGGGAAGGTATCCCGGTTCTCTGGAATGAACATGATATATCCTCCCATCCTCTCAAATTTCCCTGCCTCTGGATTCCTTTTGGCTGTGGGTTTGTCTTGGGAAGTAGGATAGGACGAAAGGAAACAGCCTCAAGTTGTGCCAGGGGAGGCTTAGATTGGGTATTAAGAAAAAATTATTCACAGAAAGGGCTGTCGGGCATTGGAATAGGCTGCCCAGGGCAGTGGTGGAGTCACCATTCATGGGAGGGTTTAAAAGACACATGGATGAGGTTCTTAACGACATGGGTTAGTGCTAGAGTTAAATTATGGTTGGGTTCCATGATCCTGAGGGCGTCTTCCAACCAAAATGATTCTATGATTCTATGGAGCACATCCTGTCCCAAATATGAGAAACATCACAGCCACTTCTGAGGTTTTTCTGTTGTCTCCTGCTCGAAGTGTTGCAGGACAGGCAGCCGTCGCTCCAGCCTCAGCGGGTGCAGAGGTGTTGGGATCTCCCTTGTTGTATCAGACTGCGCTTCTGCAAAGCCTTTGCCTCCCGTCCAACAGCTGTGGAAAATACCAACAGACAAACCTTGAAATCCTATGAGTGAACAAGGAGTCTTGGGAATGCTGAGTGCGGCTGCCCAGGTCCCCATGCCCTGTGGATGGTGGCACCTTTCTTCCACCACTAGGAAGGTGTTCAGGGTATCCCCGACATCTCCAGCCCCCCACTCGACCCCTTGGGACAGTCCACAACCAGGAAAACACCTTTGGGAAATTGTAACATCCCAAACTCTCTTTTCTTGTGTTTACGAATGATAAAGGATTCAGCACATGAAGAAACCACGTTCTGATTTATTAGTATAAGCTAAATGGTAAAAGACAGTGCAAGGTCTATCCATACTGCTTAGCAGTGAAACCCAGTGCAATCCTCTGCACAGCAAAAATAATCAAGAATGTCACTTTTCATAGGATTCATCAGAAACAATAATACATTTCACAAACAATCGTTGCCTAGCGTTAACGATCAGATGTAAAGAGACCTGAGTGCAATTACTAAAGAAAACAATTATATGTCAGCAAATATATTCATCTTCATTTGATTTAAACACCCACCTTCTATGGCTATAAAAGGTATCTGAATGTTAACTTAATTTGCAGGGCGGCAAATTGAACCAGCATGAAGCTGATTTCAGCAAGGTGGTGTGAAGGGTGGCGAGGGTTGGAGCAGACACATGGGTGAAATGAAGCTCCAGGATGGACATCCCCATCACAAGGCTCTTCATGGTAACCCTTTAAAAGAGCTGGTGGCCTCCCTTGTGCTAGGGGCACACCAGGAGATTGATTCAGCTGAGGGTTCCCCTCTGTTTCCAAACTTTTTTTCTTAAATAACAATTTTCCTCCGAAGGTGGACATGTTTGGCAAAAACTAATATAAATGGGTGACTGGTTTTACATCCAAAATAATCTCCTTGAAAAATTGTCTATTAATGCAAAGGATGGTAATTTCTTCAAGGAGAGGAGAGGAGAGGAGAAGAGAAGAAGAAGAAGAGAGAGAAGAAGGAGAAGGAGAAGGAGAAGGAGAAGGAGAAGGAGAAGGAGAAGGAGAAGGAGAAGGAGAAGGAGAAGGAGAAGGAGAAGGAGAAGGAGAAGGAGAAGGAGAAGAGAAGAGAAGAGAGAAGAGAATTTGTCTGCCTGTTTAAATTTTGCTCATTCAGTGCTCAAATGCTTGTGACCAGGTTGAAAGCAAAAGGAAAGTAATACCAGAAAGGGACAAAAGGCCACATAGTCAGTTCGATTTGGTTTTTTTTGCTAGTTTTGAATACTTACCCTTTCCTTGTGATTAGCTTTACCTCACCCTGGCATCATGCTCAGGTTTTTCCCAAAACCCTGCAATCAATTGCATGCTAATACATTTTCCTGCTGCCTCTGCCTGTTCCCTGCCCCATCCCCCCAACACGTACCAGCACAATATTACCTTTCTGAATATAGAGAGAAATGAAGAGAGGCTCACAGAACATGTGAATCACAAGGAAGTGGTTTCCCTAGTGACAGTAACCACATGAAAGCTCTTACCATTTACTCTCACGGGACCTTTTAGCACTTTGGATTGTGGGGAAAGCAAGAAAGCTGGTAAAAAATACTGTGGTTGGTAAAGGGACAAGCTAACCCTGAAATGCTAAATGATATTGGCAACCTGTGAGAAGACATCATCAGCTCCTGGGGGTTTTCAGGAGGTTCACCCATACCACATTGAATTGTACAATAGCTCTCTTCTCTCAGACAATGCACCAGAGACCTCAGAAACCTGCAGCTTGCTCAGATCCTCACCCCAATGAGCCGTCTCCGCCAGGATGAGACACAGCTCCCCAACATGCACTGCATTTTACATCTTCTTCCCATGTTGGTGTTTCCCCTGGGGAGGCTGTGGGGGAGCTGGGGGTGATGGTGAGTAGGACAGTGGTGGCCCTGGTGCCAGCACTTGGAACTCCATCTGGGTTTCCATGTGCTGGAGGCCAAAACCATGGGATGGAAGTTCCCATGTGCTTGGAAAGAGTACAGCAGTAGACAGAGAGACAGATGGAAAGGGTGAGCACACACTTATCAGTGTCTTTGGCTCACACTCAAGAGATTTTCCTCCTCTCTCTGAAATGTCTTTAATTTTTTGAAGCACCTCTGGAAGTAAATGGGAGCAATGCCCATACTGAGAGACCCTGAAGAAGTGGTATCCAAACGGGAAACCAAGAAGAAAGCATCCTTTACTGAAGCAGGACTGTCTTCCTCTTCTGTGTTGCCACCCTGGGCACATTAGCTTAATAACGAGCTTTTTAGCAGATTTCAGTGAACAAGAAGCAATTTATTTGTCGTCATGGTGACAAAGAAGACCTTCTGGAAAAGAGCGTTGAATGAAGAGAAGAAGGTTTATTGTGCAGACCAATGAGGCATTCACTTGGAACATTAGCATCACACAAAGCAGACCATACAAGAGGTCTTGCTAACTTCTGGATGCATGGTTGGATGCGTTTTGGGTCCTTGCTTTCCCTGGAAAAGCCAAGAGGAGACTGGCACTTTGTGTTTTATAGACGAAATTTGATGTCCTGCCCTGTTCCTAGATGACTCTGGGAGAAAGACAAAGGTTCCTTGTTGGTAGATGGCTGAACCTCACTGGTTGCATTTTGGGTGGGTATTTCCAAGGACTAAATTCTGAGATTCAACTGCCAACTGAACAAACCCCAAATAAGCCAAGAGCATGCATCTCAAAGTGTACTTTGTTCATTTATTTTGACAACTCTAGTGTTTCTTTAATTATTTATAACACTTCATACTGTACTGGAGTAGATTTTTGTAAAAATAATGAAGCCTTAGTAGTATGGCATCTACGATCAGGTCTGCAGGGGAAGGGGGAGATAGGCAGTCACTCTCTGACGTGAGTGGAAAGTAAAATGTAGGTTGGAAGCAAATTCTTCTCTAACAAAAGTTTTCAAGCACCAAAACAGAGAAGGACCAACCGGTGAGACTCAGCACTGCAGAGATTAAAAGGAGACTCTTGGGGTGAGGATGAATTCCAGAAGAGTAGCTTTCTTCAGGAAATGGTGATTCAATGAAATCTGGATTTTTGGCTATTGTGTGTTCATCTTTGGAAAGCCATCAATGGGGAATTAAGGTAGAGGAGGAAACTATATGAGCCAAAATGCTGTACACTGCAGTAAGGTGCACACATCACTGTGGTTGGGTGAGAATGTGCTACTTGAAGCATCATCCTACATAAATTCCAGGACTTAGTAAGAAACACCTTGGAACACTTAATTTTGCAAAATAGCCTCAATTTCCTCCTAAAACAGGGCAGAATAAGATGTTGCAATCTCAGGGTTCCCTGCAGAAAAGAAATACCTTCCCCGAGTCCCTTCCAGCGGCAAGTTTGACACCATATTTTGCTGCTGCACAGCTTCTGCATGGCCAAGGGTGCTCTGGTGAGCATCTTGAGGGATGCTATGCTGGCTCCTTAAAGCCTTTACAGCTTGCCAGCATTGCCTAGGGAGTTGTTGCTAATGGGAAATGTGTTCTTTTTACCCCAATTCATGGCAGTGCTTCCCCCAGGGGAGACAGGAGCACCACGGGTCTTTCCTCCTTGCAGCACAACCCACCACGGGCACGTGGACCCCCTGTGTTTGCCCCAAAGAGGTGGTGAAAGAGGGAAGAGCTGGTGCATCTCCCAAAGGTCAGAGCAGACTTATAGTAAAATTCTGGCCCCAGAGTAAGGCAGGAGAACATCGGCAGAGCCTGGCTCAGGTGAGGGGCTGCTCTTTGCTATAAGTCCCTGCCTGAGCAGAGCATGGCGGGGGCCACTGAGAAGCCAAACCTCATTGCCAAGAGGCGTCTCTCCTTCCCACATGTGAGGCGTGCGCTTATTGAAGAGAAAAACCCGTTCTAACAGGCAAATGCTAGAAGAATGCTAAACCACAAAGAGTTTATATATTTAACTCACCCAAGGAATATAATTATTCTTTTTAATCAAGTCTATTCAAACCATTTATTACTTTATTCTTCCATTTCAATAGCAGAATGATTAAGATGGAATCTTAAAGGAATTCTTCACAACAATAATGTCTGTTATCACAAGAGGCAGTGTCTGCTCTGTCCCGCAAATTCTCAGCATTTAAATATTAAATATATTCAATATATCAAACCCCTCCATTTCACTCCTATAAAACAATTCAGAAGATTTGAGAAAGAACCAGAAAGGTTCCCATTACAGTCTGCAAACAAATTCAAAAAAGGAGAAGGGAAAAAACTCCGGCATACATAATGAACTGCAAATGTAACTGCTGCTCCAGAAGTCCAGCTTCACAGCAAAGCAGGCCTGGGGGATAAGGACATTATCATTTTGAAGACTCATTTATTTCAGCACAAGCTGTACATTACATAAGAGCCAGGCTTCTTTTAGCTCCCCATTTATTGTCATCTTGTTTTTCAATGCACCACACATTGGTCAGAACAAAACTCCATCTGCACCCTGTCCAGGACATTTTTCAAGCTTTTCAAAACACGTAACAGAATAATAAAAAGGTAGGAAGTAGTGAGTTACGAATAAAATCTGTGTTTTCTCCAAAACAAGGGACAGCTGGGCAGTGCAGTCACAGATGTTGCAGTAAAGGGCAGGGCACAGCTGGGTGAGCTCTGAGAGGGACATGGGCAGGTCTGGCTGAGCTGCTCTGGGCATTTGGATATCTCAGCCCTTTGAGATGTCTTTCAGGACACACGTCATGTTCTCATTATATTGTTTGGTTCTTAATATGCTTAGCTTGCATGGGCTGAGGTGGAGGCATAGTGGTTATGTTTTCTAGGCTAGTTTTTCCCTCTACTCTTGACTAGTCTGTGAAAATGTTTTGGACGGCAAGGGATTGGGTTAATAGGCAAACAGGAGACCATACGTTCCACCTGGGTGAGCAGGGCTTTGAGTGAAATGATAAATCAAACATTTCTTCAGCAATCTTTGCCAGGCTCCTTCTCTTTCCGTTATCATTATCGGTATTGATTTTTTTACATAGTATTCAAGGTTAAGCAAACTGTCTCCACTGTTCAGCCTTGCTGGGTTAGGTGTGAAGGAGGCAGGCCTGGAGACAGACGTCTACGAGGTGGCAGTAAAGAGGTGTACAGCAAATTACCTTTGCTAGGAGATGGGTTCCCTTCAGTTCTTTCTGTTCCCTCTCTGTTGGCAGCAACTTGATCCTTAAAGTCAGAGCCTTTCCTCCCTTGTAGCTTTTGACTCAAAATCCTGCCCTCCACTCCAGTTGTGGCTTTGAGGAAGTTTGTCTCCAGATCAGAAATGCTCTGACTGAGGCTCTTAATGTCTTGCATCTTTATTCCTTCCCTCCTCCCATGCAGAGTTGGGATCTGCTCTCCAGCGAGGCTCCAAGGCATGTCTCCACTATGGGGCACCCCACCCAAGGTAAGCACCCAAAAAGCCCCGAAACACCGAGAGATGCTGAAATCTTCAGCTCCCCTAAAATTAGTCATCCCCTCCCAAAAGTTAATTCTGCCTCTTTTGTCAAAAACTTTCCTGAACTGCCGGCCCCTTGCTAATTTTTACCATGTTGTCGACCCCACAACAAGGCAGGGACTCCACCCTCCAGCCAGAGCTGTCTGCCCATCACTGAAATAAAAGATACAGTAGTTTTATCTGATTTTTAGGTTATGCTATTTAAAAGAGAGAAAAAATTTGATTGACTGTGGAGGAAAATAAAAGTACCAAGGAGAAGGGAAACATGCAGGGATGGGGAGAGAAGCAGATGTAAAAGGAAAGAAGCTGGATGGAGCAGGATTGGAAAGCAAGAAGGACCAAACCCTGCTCCTCATTGCATGAGAAATCTGGACACCACAGTTGTATAGAAGTAGCATCAGCCCCTTTGTTCTGTACTCATGTCTGGCATTATTTTCCAGCAAGTTTTGTCCCAGAATGGTGGAAATTAGATGCAAGTTTTTGTTCTGCCTCTCAGGAAACAGCAGGGATATATCTGTGTAGGAAGGAGCTTTGAGAGGTACGTGAGAAGAAGCAGGGGCTCACAGGCTTGGTGTGCCCACACTTTGAATGGGACCACTTCTCTCTGGTGGGAGTGGCAAAGCATTTAATGAAGAATTAAATCAAGCTGTAAAAAGGACTGAAACCCTTGTTGTTCTTGCTGGCAACAATGGGAGCTTTGGGTGTTTCGCATTTCTGAAAGCCAGAAGAAATGGTCCCAATGTGCCTGTTGGGAGCCAAACTCCAGCTTGAAGGTTTCCCTGGTGCAAAGCCCAGACCTGGTCTCCACAGACAGTCTCCATTGACATTGCGTTCCCAATGGGGAAGGAGACTTTTGTAGCTGTGATGTGGTTGGCTGGGAGCTGAAGGACATGGGCTTCTTCCAGTTGATTGCCATGGGGATGGAAATTGCAGAAATGAGCCCACAGGGTGGGGATGGAGCAAAGTCCTTTTTCCCGCACCTGCCATGGGGGCTCAAAACGAGCCTGATAGCAGAGGAAGCAGCGCTGGACCCTGCACAGCCCCCCAGCCCTGCCGGGTCCTGCTCTGCCCCTTCCACCAGGCCATTCACAGACCCCTAAGTGGGTAGGGAACCCATACACACCCCAAGTGCTTGCCCATTTCTACACCATATTCTCTATTGTTATTAATGATCATAATGATGATTCAGCCTATCACCATTGTTACTGTTCCTGTGGGGAAAAAAAAAATAAATAAAAGAACTCCCAAACCTGGATATAGTTATGAAATTTTCTTTTGGCCTCCATAAACCATTTCCAAGTAATTATACAAAGAGTAGAGTTGAAAAGGAGCTGAGCACAATTGTCATAAAATGTAATTAATTTTGAGTAATTCACAATAGAGAAAAAGTGCGGTAGAGAGTAAATTGGACAGGAGACTTCTGTGCTGGGGAGATGAGGTTTTGAAAGGCTGCTGACTAATATAGCACTGACCTGAAAGCAAATCCTTACATTCATGCTGGACCAGCTGTTTCCATGACAACAGTTGTTATTAGTAACTGAAAATGTATTGCTGTTACGAGTGGCAGCATATTTTTTTCAGTTGAATTCAAGAGCAGCTGGGTACTGCACTCATGAAGATAAAGTGCTCAGATCGCTGCAACACTAATGTTATGTGCTGCACCTCTCATAATGCGAACCTTATACTTACACATGATACAAAGAGATGTGTGGATTGCTTTAGGGAAAAGACCTCAGAAGGCATAGCGTAAATGGCAACTCGTATCAAAGAAATCAAAAGAAAATAACCATGGTCATCACTGTGCTTTAAATTAACTCTTTAGTGATATTCCCTGGGGATTCAGGCTGACTGGAGTGTTCAAGGAACAGGTAAATCCTGTTAGGAGCTACATGAGCTATCCTGACATCGCGAGATGGAACACCAGCCTCCCGAGAGGCACTGAGGACACCTCACCCTTTAAATTAAGCTACTTCTCATGCACCAGCCCCTTCTGTTCCTGTCCCAAGAGCAGCAATTTTTATGATCTTTGAGGAAACAAACTTGCAGAGAAAATCTCTCCTGGTTCGGACCTGTTCGATGCCACTGAATTTAATAGCATCCCTCTGCTTTTTGCTGGTGAAGAACAAGACCACATGTCCAAGGGCTCGAGGCTGAGCCAGTGCCGCCACCCTCCAGGTGAGCTGTTTGTGACAATCACCCTGGTCTCTCTCCAGCTGCCACCCCTCAGCAGTAACCAGAACGCTGTGGTCTGACACCGATTGCACCTAAACCACTTTAAGTGGTCAAGTTTGACTGTGGCTGTTGTGCTGGTATATATTTCCAACACCCTCCTCTGGATCTTGTGAAGGCAGTGTAAATCTTTACAGCGGTGTAAGGGAGAGAGGAGTATGGCCCAGGAAAATATCAGTTGTCAAAGTTGCTCGTGTAGGCAAAATTGCGTATGTTATATTGTATGAATGAGTCTGTGAATAGCAATAACTTATTCAGGAAGCAAATAAATTACGATCCATAATCAAAAAATGTTGCAAATTACATCCTTAATAGATTACATTTATAATCTACTTGAAAGAGATCCTTAGGCACTTAATTGACATATTCCAAGATAGCTATAACATATTGGCTAGTTAGATACCAATTGACATACTTATTAAATATCAATTAGCGCATTCCATAATTTGGTACCTAATTAGCTTGCTGTAGCTATTATATCAAATGCCAATTAAATGCTTGAAATTTCTTACAAGTTGGCTGTACTAAGATAATAATTAAGAATGCATTGCTTAAGTCATTTTTAGTTAATTATATGGCAAACTAATTTTGGCTACACACATTAGACCTTTCAATAAATCCCTCTTTATCAATCAATTGGTATCTAATGAACTCATTATTCTTTTGCTACGTCTGAATGAAGGGCTGCTTTTCCATTCTCCTAGTACTTGTATTTAGATGCATTATATCTCAGCATGGATGTGGGGCTCTGTGTGCGTCCTACTCCAAGGACTTGGGTTTGGATATGAAGCCTGGGGAGCAGTTCCTGCCCCCCATCCATGGAGGCAGGACCCCTGGGGAGCTTGGGGACAAGGTGGGTGTGGAGGAATCACTGTGGTCCCCCTTTTTCTTTACTCCAACCACCTGCAGCGTGGAGGGCTCAGCACCGACCCACCTCACCGCAGCACCATGCAGGCTGGTGTGCAAGAGCCGTGATGCCCAATAAAGGACCAAGAGTCATGAGCTTGTGCCAGGAGGAAATGGCTGGTTGTCTGAGACTGCTCTGTGGGGGGGAAATGAGAGGGTGGAGGAGGTGGGAGGTGGTGAAGCTCCTTCAGGTGAGGTGGGAGGAAGTGGTAGCATGAAGTTGTGCTGGTCCAATACAGGGACATGTCTTCCTGAGCTGTTTATATCCCCTATGGCCATAGAGCACCACTCAAAAAATTAAAATAGCATGTTGTATTAGTCTTCTCTCTTTTCCCTGACACTTATGAGTCAGCTCCCTGCTATTGCCATATGTGGACCATCTTTTATGTTGGAGGATTTTATTACGTTAAGGTAGGCAAGTTGTACGTGTCCTTGTGGATGTGATGACTCTGTGGGTGCCCCTTTCATTGTTGAAGGGACCTCTATGGTGCCTGTTCCTTTCCCGTCACTCGCAGTGCTCAGCTGGGCAGCTGGAGGTCCTGGTACAGCTGAACTGTCATCATGGCCCTGGGAGACCTTGTGGGAGCTGCTGGCTTTGAGTGTCAGGTTGGAAGTTTGGCTATGGACTGCACTGAGTTGGAAGACTTATGCAGGAGATTTCAACTCGCAGTACTCCAAGAGGGTGCAAGGTGATGGCTTCAAACAGTCTGAGAAGATCCGCAGGAGATACAGCCCATAACTCTGCTTTATCAACTAGTGTCGCCTGCTCGTTGGACTCTCTCTTTATCTCTCATCTTTGACTGTAAATAAAAGGACTTTCAGTGCCCAGCATTTTGCCCATAGGTTCTAGTCTTCTTTTAACTTTCTTTTAATACATATAATGAAAAGCATGCCAAAAATACCCGTATTTCCCATTTTCCAGTTTTTGCTCACATGTATGTTTGATGTGCACATGCTTAATTTAGCAAAGTGATTTCAATGAAGTGGAGAGGGTTTTTTTTTTCCAAATGGTTATGGGATGTCTGAATTTCCTCTGGGCACTCAGAGAGTGCATTGCTTTCCACTCACCACGAAAACCAGCAGCAGAGTCTGCCCTGCCCCAAAGCTGCTTCTGGAGCTGTGCTGGCCATTGGGGGTGGCAGATAGATCCCTCACCAGCCACGAGGCAGCGATGCTGGCTGGCTGCAAAGTGCTGAGCGTACAGGAGGGTTGGCTTTGCTCAATGCAGTCAAGATCTGTTTTGATTTCTTGTCACTGTACAGGCTGTATTGGAGCCACCCAAGGAGGACAATTCATCTGCACAAGTTTTGTGAGCCCGGTGCTCCAGCTGCTTCTGTCCACTCAAACTCAGCGCTGAGGAACATTGCCTTTCACATTCTGCAGGGACACGTGGCCTTGAGAGCAATGGAGAGAAAGGACATTATTCACCTTAGGGAGGGTTTATGCCAAACATTGAATGAAGAAAATAAAAGAGGGAACTCACTGTTGCGTGCTACCAAGCAACCCTGTGTTGCACCCTGCTGCAGAACATCTCAGGACACTGGTGGAGGTGACCTCAGCATAGGGAAGGGGCACTGAGAAGCCCAGGACATCTGAATGAGCCTTCCTCAGCACTAGATACAGTCAACCTGGGCATGCTGCTTCCTCTTCCCCATGGACCATCTGCTGTTTGTTCTCCACACCAGAGCCCCATCCAAGCAGTGTTTCTGTGTAGTGACAAGGCTCATTCCCTGCATCCCTGTGCAGAAGTGAGGGGCTGTGTGCTCACACTAACAGGGTGGGGAAGAGCAATTCACTGTGTGGGGCTTGACAACTACATTTTTTTTACGTCAAGCAAAGCCAGAAGCTTGAACAAATGCCTTTGTGGTGACAGAATGAAAAGGCTGCACAATTTTTTCTTCGTTTTGACATAATGAAAAAAGGCTTTTGACAAAATCCATTCTGCCCTTTAAATGAAGTTATTTGTTTGACTAAATGCACTGACTCCATCCAAATTATTTATTAGAGTTGCTTGACATTGCAGGCAACCTGGATTCCCACAGGGCTGGGAGCAAGAGGTAGGTTCTGGATTAATCTGATCAACTGATAACAAGGCAAACCTAGTAAAGAGATGCTTTTTACTTAAAAAATTAAGGGGGTAGCAGGGGGAATCAAACCACTACACCTCTTGCAGTCTTGGTCTGGGGCACTTGGACTATTTTCTTCCCACAGATCCATGACACTGTCAATAAAACTCATCACTGGATACCTGCAGCACTATGGTTGTCATAATCAGTTTTTCAGAGGTTTCACTAAATCAGGACTCAGGGAAAAAAGGACTGATGCACGGGAAGAAGGATTCCAGCTCCTCTCCCTTTGGGCTTAGAACAAGTAAAGAAGGGAGAAGAAATCTCTGCTGAAGATGGAGGAAAAGGAGAAACAGGAAATAAATTGAATATGGCTGCTAACTGCCTGACATCTCCTGATAGAAGGGATACCTGAGACTGTAAAATATGTGATTTCTCCTGAAGCCGAGATGACAACGTATCACTCACACACACACGATGCCTGTTCAACTACCATGCTGATGGCATCTCTTTCCTAGTGTATAACACCTTCTATTGGATTTCTGATGAGCATATATTTAAAATGAATCCAGGCTTTAATAATGAATAAGACAATCAGAAGGATTGGCCAGCTCTGAGCAGAAGTCCTCCCACTAGGGCCCTGATGATGACCCCACCAGGGCTCATGGTGCTCCATGTGATAGGGATGTGAATGGAGAGCTCTTCCCACAGCATTTTCTCCTTAAGCCGAGGATCAATTAGTTTGCAGTCCTGTAGCTTAGGGATCCATTAATTTAAAACCCTTTTATTGGCCAAATGCAACCACTCTAGTGCTGTGCAAGGGATGTGGTGCCTTCCTCCAACACTTCGAGTGCAGCCGTCAAACCGGGTCACTTTATCAGAGCTCAACATCAGAAAGGTAGACTTTCCTTGGCAAATTGCCTTGAGCTTCCTGAGCAGAACAGCGGCCAGAAGGAGGTGGGTGATCAGAAAGCACAAGAGCTCAGACCCAAACACAGAACTTGCCCAAGCGATAAGGCATTTTGCCACAATTTTGGCATCTGAGCCCAAACCGCCAGGCTGCAACTCTCACCTTCTGCTCTTCCATGACTACTGCCCATCACTGGAGCTGCCCATACTCTGGCACTTTTTAACTTGAAATTGTACCCATCCCTGCCCTACTTGGGGCAGGGTTGAAGAAGTCAGTGATGCAAACCCAAGGTATTTCTCCAGCACTGTTGAGCACTCTACGCAGCCAGCTCTGCCCCAAGTGCTCCCAGCTCTGCAACACTCACCCCGAGCATGGCTGGAGGATCTGTCTGGTGTTTAAGTCTTGGCATTGCAACTGCCAAACCCAAGTCAGCTGTCTGCCTTTTCTTGGGCAAGACCCGTTCTGGCAGTCCACATGAGAAAAGTGGGCTTGGTGGAGAGGCAGCTCATCTAGGTCAGTTTTCTGTTTAATGTGACTTTTCCATCGACTGAGCATAAATTTTTACCCCTCTTTATTTGTGTCCCTCGCTGACTTGGCCTGAGCTCAGTGGAAACTACTGACATCTGAAATGCTGACTCTGAGGTTACTGAAACTAAACTAACACAACCCGGCACTCATGAACTGCGTGGAGGCAAACAGCCCTCTCCCCTCCTCACTCCTCATCGTTGCTTGGTGCTTTTGTGGTGCTTCTCAGTTGGGGTTTCACACCTTTATGTTAACGGCTCCTGTACCCCTGCCTGGTGGTGGTGGGTGGCCAGGGACAGGCTGGGGTGGGCTTGTTCACTCACAAGTGACCTTGGAGTTGCTTCTTCTTGAAATCAAGGATCATGCGTCACAGGGAGCGGGACCTTCCATTTACGTAAGGGGAAAAATGAAATCAGTCTTGTTTGCGGCTCTACACTTACGGGAATGGGACGTCTCCTCACCCCCCACCAAAAAACCCAGCTGTGCCCTTGCCTGGTGTCACATTGACTAAACCTGAGAGCAAAAAATACAGAAAAACTGTGGAAATTACCAGGCAGAACGAAACCACCGGAGGAAAAGCGTGCAACTTTTCGTATTTGACTTCGGTGTGAGGATCCTGCGTTACGGGAAATATTTGCCGTGGTGCTATTAATAAAACTTGCTGAACAAATATCAAGCTACTAAACAGTTATTCTGCACATTAATAATCAGATACAGCATAATATTTAATCTAACCATTTAGTCTGCAACAGGACTAGCTGTTCCCTTGCTTTTAATTACAGCTTTCATTTTAAGCTAACTGTACAAATTGGCAAGATTTATGAAGCATCACTGAACACCATACCTCTGCCTGCCTTGTGGGTCTACAATTAAAATGCTCATTTTTGAACGCTAGATTTGTTTAATCCACTAAAGAACCCTTGAAGTCGCTTGGACAAATATTTTAGCCTTCATTCCATGGGTACATAAGAAATCGAAACCAGTTCAAAGTCGGTGCACAGCAATGAACACAGAGCTTTGGCCAATTCTTAAAGGGCAGCAAAGGGATCTTCCATACTTGGCATGTGTTTGTGATGAGATGGGCATTTCCATTTGTGTTTTGTTTACACATTCCAGTTTTGTCCCCTTGCTTCTCTTGAGCAAATGTGAAAGTGAGTTATCTCAAATCTATGGGTGAGTAGCTGCACCATGAATAAGAAAACCAAGACCTTAGGTTAGTGAGTGGGACACAGGACCCCTGTCCAGGCTGAAGACTCAAGGTTTCTGTGTGTTGGTGTAGTTCTCCTCTGGTTTTGTGTTTTGAAGGCTCTGTTGCCAGAGCACTGCACAAACATGGAATACAGACATTATCTTTGCCTTACAAAACAAATTATTCTCTGTGACTAGAAGCATCACTGGTTCTTCCTTAGGGGATTTAGTGATAAACACTTAGCTGTTCACCACCCCAACAGGAAAAGACTCCATCCAAATCTCCACAATGGGCAGTGAGTTATCCAGCCAAACCTGACTGTCTTCTTCTCCCTCTGTCCTCAGGTAGAAGTTTCAGGTTGGAAGTCTCTGCTTTCCTTCTCTGCATTTTCCCAGCAATTCGATTGTGGAAACCAGGCAGTCTCATGTGAGGGCAGTCGGGGTTTGCTGAACTCCAACCCAGCTTGGCTCTGGCTCACATATCGTCCCCACACTTAGCTTGGACCATGTGAGGAAGACAATCTTTGGTGCACACGAGTTGCTTACAGAGCATTGCAATGCAATTTTCATCAGGGCTAAGAATGAACAATATTGCCTCGGAACAAAGCAGAGCAAGAAGCTGCATCTCCTGGTCTGGGCACTGGGAGATGCCGTGGCAGCCCTGCTGTAACAGCGGCAAAGCAGGCGGTGGTCCAGGGCAGGACCTGAAGCACAGGCAAAAGCACACATGGGATGCTCCAGGGCTTGTAAAAAACCCATAACAGCTGCACCATGAAAACAGAACAGCTCTGCTTTCTGCAAAGAGAGGTGGAGGGGAAGCTCC
Source organism: Nesoenas mayeri (assembly GCF_963082525.1). Classification (NCBI taxonomy): domain Eukaryota; kingdom Metazoa; phylum Chordata; class Aves; order Columbiformes; family Columbidae; genus Nesoenas; species Nesoenas mayeri. Next base: position 14,830,297 of record NC_137562.1, read on the forward strand.
TTCCCTTCTAGCATCATGCTTCCTAGAGCTCTCCTCTGCACTTGCAAACATCTTCCTTATGTTTGTCCTCTCCTGCAGAGATGAGTGTGAGCTCAGTTGACCCCACATGTTTCCCAGAGCTGTGTTCACTTCGCACACACCCAGCCCAGCAGCTTCCCTGTCCCTGCACTGTGTGACCTGGCAGTATGGCTCCTTGCATCCCAGGCAGCACTGGCAAGTTTCTCTCTTCAGTTTTGTTTCTGAACAGGGCAGCCTGTGTCTACGAGGAAATGAAAACTAGAAAGAGTGATTTCCAGCCCCAGCTGCCCCCTCACATGGCTCCTTTCTCACCCAGCCCACCTCCTCCTCATCCTGGGAGGTGGGGGGCTGACTCAGCCTCTGCCAGGCTCCTGCTGCCCGCAGGGGAAACCTCGCAGGGTGAGTGCAGGGGAAGTGGTGCCTGTGGCCACCCAAAGCCAGGCAGGTCTGCGAAAGCCACACGTGCTCGCGCTGGGACTTCATGCCAAGTGATGCCACTGTCACCAGCAGACACATCAGTCCTCTGCTGCCACATGCTGCCCTTGCACCATGCTGCCTGCCCTCCCGCACACTGCCTTGCTCCTCTCCCTTTCAGTCCTTGCTCTTTTCTGTCGTTCAGTAATTTACCCCTCTCTTCCTTTTTTTTAATCTTCTTTTTCTTGCTCTGTTTGTATTGCCCCTTAAAACACCCCATTCCCTGCTGATGCGTCCTGGGGGCAAGGACGAGAGGAAATGGCCTCAAGTTGCACCAAGGGAAGTTTACATTGGATGTTAGGAAACATTTATTCATGGAAAGGGTTGTGATGCACTGGAACAGGCTGCCCAGGGAAGTGGTGGAGTCATCATCCCTGGCGGGGTCTAAGAGGTGTAGAGATGAGGCTTTTAGGGTCATGGTTTAGTGCTCATTTAGGTTATGGTCGGACTTGATCTTAAGGTTCTCTTCCAATCAAATGATTACATGATTCTACAGAGTCTGGATCAAGGATCCTGCTGTTCTTTGCACCCACTCTGAACCTCTCTGCTGTCAGCTGTTGTGCACAACCTGGAAGGTGCAAAGCATGGGGACATCAGCCCCCATGCCATCTTCCCAACTGCTGTGAGTGTCAGTGGTTGTCTTCACAACAGAGGGCTGAGCTCTTCCAGTTCAGCTAACTCTGCACCACTGAGGTGGATCGCTGCAAATCTGTGAAGCCCCACCTGAAGACACCAAAAGCTGAAGAAACACCTCTTCCTTTGGGAATTTGTCCCAGTGCTTTTAATTGCCACCTCTCCTGAAAGCCTGTGCCTCGCTCTTAAATTGAAAAAGTCCATCTTCAGCTTCCAGCCTCTTATTCTTGCTCTACTTTTCCCTGACAGATGTGTAAGCTCTTTAGTACCATTTATTTCTAATGCACTATAATCAATTTTTATTCCTCCTTTTGCAAAGATAAACAGTGAGTTCTTTAAACTTCTCATTTCAAGACCTTTTCTCTTGCCCTGCTATGATTTATTTGGCTGTTTTCTGAACATTTCCACCTCTGATTTAAAGTATGGATGTCAGAGTCCTGCACAGTTCGACCACCTGAGTGTCAGCATTGCCAGGAACACAGGTAAAAGCTCATCCTCTCTTTTCCTCCCTCCTCCCCTCCCTGTTGGAGACACCCCATGTGCTGCAGCAGAAACTCATCTTCAAGTGAAGAGAGTTGGCTTTGGGAAGACTCTGCTTGAAGCTGCCCATTCCCAGGCTGGATCCATGCTTCTTTTTTCCTGTGCAACTTCGCATTTGACTACATTAAAATGCTTTCCTTTCCTTTATTTTTAATTAAGCCTAGTTTACCAAGTAACTCAGATGGCTCCGTATAACCATGTGTGGGACTGGGTCTCTGCTCCGTTCCCATTCACCAGCCTCTGTGATCTGCAGATCTAGTCAGCAGGGCTTCTACATTTACCTCCAGGTTTTTGATGGAAGGACTGGAACAGGACAGCTCTCTGCCTACCAGTGATCCCTGCATGTAGCCACCAGACGTCCTTCCTTCTCACCCTCCCCATGGTGACTCCTGCTCAGCCCTGTTCCTGCCTCCTATCAGTTTGTAAAGACACAGAGGTTCTTACAGCCAAGGGTTTCAGTCCTGGGGTATCACACATGGGAGAAGGCTGGATGTTACCCTCCACTTATTATTAGGAAACATCTTGGAGTCAATCAATAACTGCAGACTTGTGGATGGGGTGAGAGTAGGAGCTTCCAGCAGCTGAAAGCAGCAGAATATCAGCTCAAATCAGACAGCATTGCCTGAGACAAAGAGTGTGAAATTAGCTATTGAGTGTAAAACACAGAAAAGAGGTTCATTTATGCAGATCATGACCTGGAGCAGAAAATCTGTTTGGTTTGGTTTTGTTTGGTTGGTTGGTTGTTGTTTATTTGTTTAGGGTTTGTTTTGTTTTCAGTTCTTTCATCAAGTTTTGTTATGGTCATAAAACCATCCTTCCACTCTGTCCTGGAATAAGGACACCGGTGGTGGCTGACAAACAGCCTGAGTTCACATCCGTTCCGGGATCACCCGGCTTTTCCCTGGCCCAGCAGATGAAATGTTGGAAAGAAAGCACAGTTATTTCATCACAAAAACAAAACACAGCACACTTTTATAAACAAGAAAGTCTCTGAAATAATATGATTTGGGCCACCAAAAAAGGAAGCAGTAGACCGAAGGTAGAAGTAAGATTAAACTTCAGAAAAAATTTAAACATCTCATCATACTGTGTGCAATTATACACCAGGAGGGGTCTTGGAAAGTGTTGGTTTCCGTCCCCTCCCTGCAGCAAACGTGCTGTGTGACTTACAAGAGAAGTGAGAGATGTGGCTCCTGTACCTTCTCCTGACTTTTTGATTTGGAAGGATCAGTGTTTTCTGCCTGACCGGGTCCCTTGGAGGGGGAAAAGATTTTTTCAATAAATAAAAAAGGTAAATAAAACATATATTTGTAGAGACTAAGGGTCAGTTTTGATGTATCTTGTGCATAAAAATTTCTTTTGGAGAAAATATAAGGAACATTTCTTGATGGTAGTCAAACAGAGCTTTGGTTTCAAATTTTAGAAGTGTTGTTATCATAAAGGCTTTTATTAAGAATTCTAAAATAAAGACAGCCACAAAGTACTTATAAAGTTTTAGCTAATCTAAACTGAACTTTTCAGATTCACAATATTTGACATTCTGGCTTTCCTGTCAGTTCTGTAACGTGCGTGCCGGTGAATCCTGGCTCAGCAGGGAGCCCTGACAACGTGTAGGAATCTGAAAGCTCAAGGCTGAGTGATGGGACCTGATCTAGAGTCATCCATCCCCAACTTTCCTCCAAAGCCTATAAAAAGGAAAACCTACAGAGGCTTGGAAGGAAGTAGATAAGGAGGTCAGAGAAGGGAAGAACAAAGACCAGATGAGCATGTTGAAAAGTGGAGTGTTTTGAAGGTTCACATAGAATTAAAATCTCCATTAAGCCAGAAGAGGCTCCTAAGACAGAAGCATTTTTTCCCCCCAAATAGCGGGAAAGCACAGGAAAAGGCCTCAAAAAGGTCACCTTTAAAGACAATAGGGGTTTGAGTCTTTTTTCTTTTTTTGCAAGTCTGAGACATTTGCGTGGGATTCTGTTCTCAAACACATGAAACGGAGTAAAGACTTAAAATGTGAGTGAAAGCAAAGACAATGGAAAATAATAACATAGGCCAATAGCCCACACAGACCCAAGAAAGTATCGCTGGTGCCTGTTGCAAAAAAGAACGAAGTCACTAATAAGCCACGCACAGAGCTAGAAACTGTGTTTTCATCCAACTTCGCCATTGCTTCTTTCAGAAAGACCATGTTTCCCCACCTCTGTGCTCCTCGTGATTACTCACATGTCCACCTCATACCTGTTGCTGCAGGACCATCCCCAACAAACCCATCTCACACTTTTTCTTCTATCATCCCTGTCACGTCTGCGTGGAGTGGGTGTTTCCTGCAGCCAGGCCAGGAACAGCAGCTCGCAGCCCTTGCTTGCCATGGGCCAACGCTTGCCCAAAGACCCCGCTATGGGGTCTTCAGTGCTGTTGTTGCACTCACCACCCAAAGAGGTGAGTTGCCATAGGTGAGACAAATCCTCATGGTCCAGCTGGCTGAGAGAGCCAAAGCCCTGACCAAACGCATCCCCAGCCCATGCAGGACAGCCCATTCTCCCTCTTCCCTGCCGATGCATTTTGAAACACGTTCAACAGCCCTGAGACATTGAGCTGAGCCAAGCAGCGCAGGCACAAGGTGAAAAGGTCATTCAGTAATAAACTGCTCGCTTCCCACACACCAATTTTCACTTGAATAGAAACTGTTAATAAGTTACACCCTGGCTAGCACCAGCCTAGAACAGTGCACACAGACATCACTAATTAATCGGGTTTTTCAGTATCGGTCTGAGATGAAAGCAGTCATCAGAAATACGGGTGGGTGCATTAGGGATAAGATAAGAAATAGGCATTTTCACAGGGCAGATTTTTAGCCACAGAAATCGTGACTTAATGGAAAGCCACAAGTGTTTGTTTCCAGAGCTGATGCATTTGTCAGACCTCCTTGGAAAACTAGGGGTTCCTCATGCTTGAACCCAGCCAGGGGTTTCTTCCTGTGTGGTTCAGTGAAACAGGCCTGTAGGTAGCTGGGAAAGGATGTTTTCTGCTGCTCCCACTGGAGGTTCATCTGAATGGGGTACCCTGATAACCATGTGGAACTCCAAGGGCCCACTTGAGACTAAGAGCAGCCTTCACCAACTGTTGATGGACTCAGGAGACATGTCATGAGACATCACTCAACCCTGGTGCCCCAAAGTAAAGGAGTTTCTCCTCATGTTCAGATGGAACCTCCTTTGTTCCAGTCTGTGCCCGTTGCCCCTCACCTTGTTGTTGGGCACCGCTGAACAGAGTCTGGTCCATCCTCTGACACCTACCCTGGAGATTATTTATAAACAAGAATAAGGTCCCCTCTCAGCTTCTCTTCTCCAGGCTGAACAGCCCAAGCTCTCTCAGCCTTTCCTCATCAGAAAGGTGCTCTAGTCCCTCCATCATCTTCATAGCTGTCCACTGGACTGCCTCCAGTAATTCCTTGTCCTTCTTAAACTGGGGAGCCCAGAACTGGACACAGTAACTCCAGATGTGGCCTCATCAGGGCAGAGCAGAGAGGGAGGAACAACCTTCCTCGACCTGCTGGTCACACTCTTCCTAATGCAACCCAGGTACCATTGGCCTTCTTGGCCACATGGACACATTGCTGGCTCATGGTCAACCTGTTGTCCATCAGGACTCTCAGGTCTGATTATTGCCTTGGTTTTCAGATGTTGCTGTCTCACTAAGTTAAGCTTTCTTCTTTCATTGTTTTTTTGTTGTTGTTGTTTTGTTTTTGGGGGTTTTTTTGGCCCCTTGGTATTATGCTGGTGAGTCAGGAGATGACGTTGCTCATGATCCCTGAAAAATGAGTTCTCAGCTGTAAGCCAGCCAAGCATGATGTTGGCTTATTAGGGGCACCCTGCCGAAATTGAAGCACGCCCTTGAATGGAAAGGTTTGCAGTGGGTGGCCAGCTTTGGTTCACAGATGATATTTCTCACTCGCCAAGTCCTACCAGCAGGATTTCCAACCACAGTTATGATGCCCTTGGCCTTCTGCTCACAGTCATTTTTCCTCTTCAAAATCCCAAACCAAAGATAATGAAAAAATAACTTTGGGATGAGCTCAGACTTTGAAGTTGTGGCTCCCAGAGCATCTTCAGAAACTTCACTTAGGATCACACAGTATTCAGTTTTGACCCCACCTGGACTTAGAAGTTTTTTAATGTTCTCATTACCTTTGTTGTTTACTAAGAGCAGCTTCCTGATACTGCTGTCTTCCAGTCCTCTTTGTGCACCTTCAACCTTCTTCAGGTCTAAACACTCAGCTTTGCATCTCCTCTTTTTTTTTGGTTAAGTATCATGCCAACTTAGCTTTTCCTTGGGCAAGCACCAAAGACAGATCTGGGAATCTCAGTTAAAATGAAAGCCACAGGAGTTCCAGTACCAAGTGCGTAAATCTCTCCTTTAAGAAAACTTTCCACATCATGGGAAGGTGATTGTGCTGCATCTCTTAAACTTCTAACTACCGGTAACAAAACATCCTTTTTGGTAACTGCGGTAAAGCAAAAGTTCTGTTTTTTCCGTACCTCCACTGTGAAATTGGAGCTATAGAGGTAGGTGATGGGACCAAAATATTTCCAGTCTTGAAAAAAACTCAATCAGAACATTCAATTTCAACAAGTATCTCAGTGACAGATGGGACTTCCCATTACGGCCACTTCCTATGTGAGAAGGAACCCACTAATATCGGAAGCACAATGCACGGCCTGTACAGCCTCTCTGTGCTCATCTGGTCCCCTTAATATATCAAATGTGAAATTCCATCTGCTAACCATGTGCATTCGATACACATTTATGTGGAGACAAATTACATAGCCGTAGGAGGCGTTTCAGAAGCTCCATTCACAAAGCCATCAGAGAATGCGGGAAACAGGTACAGAAAAGCCTTGCCTTTGAAATAATACCAGTTGCAACCTCTCTTATAGGTGGCAAATGGGGATTTTATCGGACTGTGAGAGATGCAGGTGGTGGAGGAATAAGGCTTTTGGTTGCTTGTTCTTTTATTGAGCCTGATGGTGTCCTGCTCTGTTTGCAATAAGTTCTAATGGGCAGCAAAAGAGCAGCTGTCTTGCAGGCTCCTGGCTCTGGTAGCAAGCAGAGGTAGCAGTGGCAGTGGAAAACCTGGAGGGACTGTGTTGGTACACGGCTCTCAGTTAGCTACGCTTTGATCTGGTGTACTAAATATGATCCTTTCGGACCAGCTACTGTGCTTTGATTACAGGCTAAAAGCTGCATTCGTACTTAAATGCGTGAGCAAATATAGGGAACTGTTTCTTGGAAAGCAAGCTCTCACTGTTTAATTTATCTCACTTATCCCTCCAGTCTGGCAGCTTATAAGTAACTGCTATGATCATAGACAAGTTGTTTCCCATTCTATCTGGAGGCAAATAATAGTTTCACAGAAAGGGATCTGACACTCTCTGTACCTAAGTGTTTCTCACATACGGAACATTTGAAAATCATGATTCAAGTGCTGGGTGTCAGGCAAGGAGTCAGCCTTTGCTTTTTGTGATGAAGCTCTTACCTGGAGCTGGGCCAGCACGATGTACCATGGATCAGGTACATACTGCAGTTAATGAGGCAGCCACAACACAACTACGATTGTGTTCTTCATAATAGGAACTAATGGGGCATTGCTGAAGAGCAAATGATGCCATATATGTAACTGTTAGACGGATGTGTGAATTTAATAGGGCACAGATTAGAAAGTAATCAATAAATCTGGACCATAGCCTTAATGAAGCTGATATGGTGGAGGAATATTGGGTAGCAGAACTATTTTTACAAAACAGATAAAATTCTTGAATGGGGTTTCCAGGTTGCCTTTGGGAGGGACTGAGGAGGATGGCCCACCCGCAAGAATGCGGCCCCTGGCAAAGCGATTTACGGATGCTCCTGAAAATCTGGGTCTTTCCTAATGTGAGATACTCACCTTTGACTCAGGGGCGAACACCTGTAGTGACACTGCACAGAAGTGACTCCCTTTTTCACACCAGCTCCTTCTGTGCTTGCTGGGATCCTCACAGTCAATTTGTGACCTATATGGTTCGGTGGGATGTTGCTCAGGAGCCAACACCTGAGCAAGAAGTCTGCACTGCATGGGGTGAAAGTACAGATTGATACGTGCACTACAAAAATATCTGGGTTTTGAATGAAGGCCCAACCCAAAGGGCTTTAAAAAACTACCTGTTGAATGCCAATGCAGGGGCCATGTCTCCAATAATACCCCTGGGCTGGGGAAGAGTTGCACTATGTATCTCCATCTTCTTTGGACACCAGGCTGGAGTGGATCTGTCCTACTGTGCATGAAGAACTCTTTGTAAAACAATGTGGAAAGAAGCACATTACATCCTTTTAAGTGAATGACACTAGCTTAGGTAACAATATTTTACTCCCTGTGGTGCTAAGCAAGGCATAAATCCTTTGAGAACTGAAGTGATAGACATAAACCCTCCCCTCTTTTCTTCCCCCTGTGACTCCACTCTTCTCCACTCCTGTATTAATGGATATTTTAAATCTGGAAGGAATTCAAGAGTCTGTAGTAGGTAGTTAAACATCCAGATGTATCAGTAATAATTATGCTCAGCTTGGGAGGCGAGGCACTTGAATAACAGGCATGGTTTCCATGGATGGCTACAAGATTATAAACATAAAATTTATAAGTGGAATGGGAACATTTGGTTTATTTTCTCTTCTCTTTACAATCACTGCAGTTTAAATTGAAAACAGTGAAGGGTAGCAGAGCCAGGCAACAACCTGAAGACTGTAAACAAAATAATTCATGTCTTACTGATGGGATATGGTCATATAATCAGTAAATTAATTTAGCCTACTCTAGTTTCACCATTAACTTTCTATTTTCTCATTTCATTGGCATTTCCCTGCCCAGTTTATGTCTCTCTTCAATACATATTGTGCTATAAACCAGAAGCAAATATCTTGAAGGGTAAATAAAGAGGTAACGAGTCTACAAAAAAACATGTTATTGAGGTACATTAACTCCTACTTACTATCTTTTAAACTTTTCTTGATCTAAGATTCATTTTTACTATTTGATTGGTTTCCAATATAAAAATAAAATGCCAAGACATTAGATTTTTACGCTGTGTCCTTAGTACCTAACAGCACCAAACGTTTCCCTGAGACAAGACAAGTATTTACGACCTGGAAAGGAAGGGAAGGCTTGCAAGCCTGAGGGTATGAAATCAGAGTGACTCACAACAGAAGCTGGAAAATCACCTCTAAAGGTCTTCCTGGCCATGTCTGGGACAGTTGTTGATCTAAGTCATGGTCTGGCAAGAGAGGAACAAATAATTCATATTGATTTAAAGCTATCTTTGCTGCAAAACAAAGCAGACACCTGATATCCATGTGCAAAACCTGTTTGTGCAACAGCACATCTGTGAATGCGTGCAATTAGTACAATTAGATGGCAATTTATATGTAAATGCCCATCCAATCAAATGTGCCTTTGCTTAATTTGTGTATGCACTGGAATATAATTTCAGAGGGTTTTCCTGCATTTTCAAATTCTGCCCCTTAATAATCAAATGCAAGTGTTTGCACAGTGCAAACCACGTTTTAATCACCAGTTTGCAGCGCTCTGACACGGCAGGAGCAGGAGCCAGCGAGGTGCCAGGACGAGGGCTTTGTCCCCAGACACAGTGGGGTGCAGTGCTGTTCCATCTGTCTGTGCGGGGCTGGGGCTCACAAGAGCCGGGTTGTCCCCCAGCTGGGCTGCTCTCCTCCACCAGCTCTTCAAGCAGCGAGATCTGTGGGCTGAGCAAGCCCAACATCATGCCCAGATCCTGCTGACTGTCCAAACTCCTGCCCCTGTATGGAGAAGCTGCTCGAGGACCTTTCCCCAGCTCCCAAACCCCGAGGGGTTGGAGCACCGAGGGACACATGAGCATCCCCATATGTGCCAGTTGCACTGGCCATCATTGCCATGTGTGAATTCAGCATCATTCAGGAACCTCAGTGATGTGGGTATAAACCCTCTGAGTGCAGTGAGGTCTCGCATGGGCCAAACACTGGGTCGGATTTGCGCTCTGGTCTTCTACAAGAATAAAGTTTGGGTGGTAAAGCTGGGGACTTGCACAGAGAGAAGTGGTTCACAAGCCATTACTGTGCTGAGAAAGACTAGGGTCTTACTCAGGATTCAAGCCTTGGATCTCACCCAGTGTCTTTAGGTGACTACCAGTTTCTTATTGGCAAAAAAATACATGGTAATACACCTTTGTGTCCTTGACATGCACACAAGGACAATAGGATCTCAGCCTCTCCAGGTTCTGGACAAATGCAACCTCTTCACTCCTCTCTGCCTTTACCAGATGAAGAATTTAGATCATAAAACACATAGGTCCGTGGTAATTGCAGTGCATATCAAGAGTAGGTTAGATGAAGTAAAACATGGCCTTCTCTTCCTACAGAGGTCAGGATGAAGTCTGTGCACACGAAGTAGCGGTTGTGTGAGTACAATGTGAAACTTGTGCACACAGGTTTACCAAAAAGAGGGTAAATTTTAACAGCAGAAATATTTTAACTGTTCAACATGTAAACAGCATTCTGGGCTGATCTGATCAATGCTGCCTTGCAGGCCACATTTGGTATGGTGCTATATATAGTGTTCCTGGAGTTTTATTTAATAGGATGGTACATTTGATCCTAATGTGCCATCTCAGAAGTAATGAAGCAGAAAAGATCTTTATCTTCTGTGAAAGTTGCAGTTATTGGCAACCATTCAGGAAAAAAAAAATAAAAGTAATTGCACAATCTTTGGAGATATTGTGTTGCTAACTGATTTTAGCGCAAAGCTTGGGTGGTTTTCGTTCTGAGTTAATCAGGCAATGGACCATATATGTTGCAAATACATCACTTTCAGACACTCTCCACATATTGACAAATACAATTGCTGGGGTTGCTGCCTGAACAAAAGCTTTCTGTATCTTTGGGTCCCTCTTTTGGAGCAAAATAAATAAATAAATGAGCAGAAGAAGGGAGACTCTTAACAATGTGCTAAAAGCATCCCTCTTCCTTGAGTACAGCACGGTTTGCCATTCAGTTGCCTTATTTCTGAAGAACTGATGCAGATGGCAGAGGAACTTGTATGCTCGTGATTGCTCGACATGCTAAATATAAAGCAGGGAGTGAAGACGGGGGTCTAAATTCAGAAGAGGGACTCAGTGACATGGTGATTACATTTTAGTGCTGCTAGCTGTAGCACTGGAGCTGGACACCTTGTGTGCAGCATGAGGAGACCCCATTGCCTACTAGCCCCAAAGAGTGCACGGGTCAAGTAGCTGCCTAGCAGTACTGTTTATAAAAGAGCAAAACAGGAGCTGCTGAAATGACAGAAGGTGCTGGGGAGGGGTCTGCAGGGTTAGCTCTGTCCCTTGAAGATGTGTCTACATGACCCCAGGCCATCCACACTGGGGGGAGGAGGCAGCACTGAGTCCTGCAGCTGGGCAGCGAGTTCCCACTGCACCCTCAGCCTCAAGCATGGGAAGGATGCTGCAGGGAATTTTAGGGTTTAGAGAAGCTACATTTTGAGTTTATGCCCCAAAATACTACTGCGGTTGCTCACATCCCCCTTGTGACTCTAGTTCCATAAATGCTTTGCACAGTGGGCTCTTCTAAGCATTGGATGAGCTCACCCTTCTCTTGCCCTGTGGACTTTTAAGTTTCATTTTCTGAACAGCAGAAGCCCGGGATTATATGTCCAAATATTTATGTAATTACACACCATGAAGACATAGATGTGTGACAGATGTGTACATGGAAAACAGTACCACAACACCCCGTTTTGATTCCTAGCCCTGGAGTCACAAAAGCGGCTGTGGCGACAGCTGCAGTCATGTCACAAAATCAGCTGTGAAATAATCAGGAGGTACCAGTGGACGGGTGATTTCCTCATCGCTGGTAGCAACCACAGAGGCTCTTCTTTCTGGCAGGGCTGGTTTCCCCACCATTCCTTCACTTTCAGCTACTGTGTTTGTGGCACTCAAGATTTGTCCAGCCTGAAGATGCGAGGTCTGTTGGAGTGAATAAAGGACTCGGCATTCCAATTCAATGTGAATCACGCAAAGCCCTTTATGACAGAAACAAACCTCCTTATATATGCAACTAATCTCTGATCACTCGTCCACGCTCCAAGCATGCATTTACTAATTGGACATCATCGATGTTCACGAGCTGTCCACGCACTGAAGTCTCACTGCTGACACGTCCGTTGATTTACACTACATTGTGAGGCCTTGATATTGTGGTGTTGCTTCTCTCCCACAGCAGGTCCTGTTTACAGCCTTTGAGTTGGCCTTGAAATTCCTGGCTGGTTCAGTAACAAGTCTCCATCTAACAGCAACCCCTCCACAGAGGTCCTCCTGACCCACGAAGACTCATATTTTTCACCTAGGAACAACACCAATAATTCATTGGAAAAACAATGAAGATTATGTTATGGGACCTGCTATCAAAGGGTCACAAGATTTCTATCTCACAGAGTCATGGACAGAAAGTCCAACAATTTCCAACAATGTTACCTAACGGATACTTGGGGCCAACCTGAATCATTGACTCACTTGTGGGTCATCTCAATAGTTCTTAGAAAATAATGTAGCTTGGAAATGCCCTCTGGAAGTCTCCTCTCCCAGCTCAGAGCAGGGCACATCGCAAAGTAAACAGAGGTTGCTCACACCCATGTCCAGTTGAGTTTTGAAAAATTTCTAAGGATGGAGATTCTTGGTGTTTGGCTTCCAAATTAGACATGAATGAATGGTGCCCTTCTTGAGGCACGTCAGCACTGATGGAGATGGAAAGTCATTTATTTTACAATGGAAACTGTCTAATGAGAATGGTAAAGAATGGGCTATTTCCTAGCAGCATCAAACCTCCAGGTTTTCAACTGGTGAGTTAACCTACCTGACTCTTTCTTGAAGATACCTCTATCCAGCAGCATTGCAACCTGCCTTCATGCACACTCCTAAAATCTTAACTGAAAAACATATTAGAAGGGCAAATGATATCCCACATGCTACATCTCCTTGCATGATCTTTCACACCTTGTTAACTACTTGGCCAACAGGGTGTTCACCATCCTGGAGACTGGACACCTGCACTCAGCATCCTTCACTAACGGGGGTCCAGGATGAGCACAAAAGCCGTCCTCCGCGGGGCTGGGAGGGGATGTAACTCTCTACAGCCTTCTTAAGCTCTTCTGGCTTTTTCAGGGTATTTCCTGGGAGTTTTGGGGGCTCTTCTGGTTTGAATCACGTTACCGTGAAGCTCTCCACAGGCACTGCGACACGTTCAGCAGCTTTCCCCCCTCCATTTTGCCGCATAAATGTCAACATGAATCATCGGGACAGAAGCACTAGTATCAAAATGGCTGGGTTTCCTGCCCTAGCTGTGACATTTAGAGCATTATTCAAGCCAGCGATCTTGATAGCGGGGACTTGCAGGAGCTTGTCAGAGGATCCGAATCACTTGTGAGGAGCCTCATCGGAAGACATGCGGTAAAGAGCACCCGATAAACAAAACTGTGCCTAAATATGAGGGTGTTTCGGTCTGACTCACAGCACACACAGCTTCCCTGGGGTGTTTCCAGAGACCTCTTGCCATTTCCCTGCCCTGGGCCGCCACGACGTGTTGGGGCAGATTGGCTGCACCTCCAGACACTTTGCATTGCATGTGTAGCATTTCATGAGGGTTTGTGGAAGTCAGACATAAAACACCCTTTCCATTGTACTCTCACCCCAAGGCCTTCAAATACCATCCCTGGTACAGCCCAGCCTCAGTCCACAGAATCATAGAGTCATTTTGGTTGGAAAAGACCTTCATGTTCCCCAGCAGTCAGGCTGGGTGACTCTGTCTCCCATCCTGCTGTCACCTCTTCACTCTTGAATTGTGGTGGCAACTTGCTGATTTTTCCTTGGGAACATGGCTGTCCCACTTAATCCAAGTATTTAGCATAAGGATGCTGCTGAACCGGGAGTGTCGTTTCCCATTTGCTTTCTGTGTTCTTGCTCCCTGCTTCCAGCACTCAAGCTTTGGTTACCATCTCAGCGGTCCCAGTGAAATCCATGTTTTTCAGGGGTTTATTATAAAGAATGACAAAATCCCCTTTGGGGCAGTAGCTTGGCAAACACTTAATCAACACAAATAAGAAGACTATGTTTTAAATGGTCTGTTTTCAATCATCTCCTCCCTCAGACACACTGCTGCTTCCAAGATTTAAATGAAGAATTTTTAGAGGATCTAAATTAAAAATAACCGCCCCCCCCCCCCCCTTCAACCTCCATATTGGCAATTATTTCTTCCGTCCTAAAAACCTGGTACAGCCACTCACTGGAGTGAACTGAGCTGAGCAACACAGTCTAAAATCAGTAAAAGCCCCCTTAGGCAACATTTTTTTAGGTTCGCTATTTTCTTCTCTGAAACTTCTCTCTGTGATTTGTGGTGAAGGAATCTTTCTCTATTTTTAATCACCTTCATCATTGTCTCTGCTCCATCCTTCTCCTCTTGGCTCGGAGGCTCCTTCCCGGGAGCTGCTTGACTGTCTGTCTGTCGGTCATGGCGAGCTGGTGCATTTTGAAGAGTGACAGATTGCCAGTTGGAAGAAAGGCACAGTCTGGGAGCGCAGTCTTTAGCTGATAATGACTATTTCATCAACATCAGTTCTTCTGTTTTACAAAGCATAATTCATAAAAAGAAAACCCTCTTGGAGATTCTCACAATACATAAAAGCATATAAATAAAATATAAATGAAGAAAACAAGACACATTAATTACATACAGCAGAACAGGCTCACCTAAAAGGCTTGCTTGCCAGTTTTGATTTCAAGTTTGCTGGTGATATACTGTTCTTTATGGCTGGTGGAAGAAAGTTGGAGAATAATCTTATGCAATGATGAAAGGCCAGTGTGGTTTGAGCCTGGACAGTAGGGCCATCCAAAGGCCCTGGGCTTGGACAAGAGGGCCAAGGGAAACAGAACTTGAGGACACTGGGCTGGAGGGACAGAAGGTTCACGGATCCTTTTCAATGCAGGACGGAGACTTTTGAAGTTCTGTGGAGTCTAAGCACAGAGGTAGCAAAGGCACAAGGCAGGAGAGATGGGGTGAGCATATTCACAGCTAACTGAAAGCTGGGCAGCCACCTTAGCACACGGGGAAAAGGGAATGTAAGGAAGGGACCACCAGCCTAATTGAGTCTGGAAACACTAGCGTATGAATCAACGTCTCTGTGAGATACGGAGAAGCTCTGACAACAGCCCCAGGGGCTGGCAATAATTCCTAAGTGGTATAAAAAGAAGCTGGCCATGCAATTGGTGAAGAGAAGGTCAGGTGTCAGCTCCAGGGGAACATCAGTATGGAAAGCACAGATGCAGGCTGCCACCCTAAAGCCTCCAGCCCCAGGCCTGTCCCATTGGCCATCACAAAGAACATAACGCCTGGCCCCTTCACGCACCCCCCTGCTCCTGGGGGGCTGTTCCCCAGCTCCAGCGCTGCTGGCAGTGCGGTGAGGTGAACTGTGCTGGACAGACCATGTGTGTGGGGTGTGTGGTTACAGACAGAGGCAGGAGGGGGAGAGTCAAAGGGATGAGCCAATTCAAAGGACCAAAGGCTAATGGAGTGGAGTGACAGGGCAGAGGACTGACTGAGGGGGATGGCACCACTCTTGGGGTGACGGGAGAAGTCCTTCTGAAACCCAGAAGGTCATTGTTGACTTACTTTCACATTGTGGGACTGAAGGAGTAACTTGGTGGGGCTGCTTGGCAAGGAGGGTGCTCAGCCATGAGGGTTGAGACATGGGGACTGCTGCACTAATAGCAAATGCGAATATAGTGTTTGGGGAAAGTGACGTTTGTCCATGCAGGGAGAAAAGCTGTGGAGCAGATCCTAGACTAGGCAGTCAGAAAGTGCAGACTTAATAGCAAAGACAAAATCTGATCTACATTCTCCATGTCTTGGGCCTCAGCAATCTTTGAAAGAGCCTTATATCATATAGAGAGGCCTTTGAAAAATGTTGTGCCATCATTTAGAAACTATGTGCAGTCACAGAAATTCAGATGCTCATCGTTTGTGAGGGGAGACCCAGAGGCTATCGCTGTGACTATCAGTATGTGCGGGACATGTGGATAAACATATGATCAAATGAGTGTCACAGCTCTCTGGTGTCGTGCCAGAAAGCATCTGTGTCAGCTGCTGGCAGTGACTTCTACAAACTTGCGGCTCTCTGCATCCCCGGGTTTATCAAAGATCACCCAGCAGCCAGCAGCCTGCTGCAGCTTAAAGACTAAATAAATCTGTGGCTTGTCTCCCAAGGTCTCTCCTCGGGCGCTCTCATCTCTGCCAAGAGGAGCGGGGCTGTAGGAGGGCAGCTGGTTCACACACACGCTGTTGCCTTATACCCGCTGTCTGAACCCCGAGGCCGCCCGTCTCCTGGGTGTGAAGATGGTATAAACGCCTGGTGAGGGCTGAGGGGTCAGCATGAGGCTCCGCTTCTCCATAACAGCCACAGGAGTTTCTGGGAGGGAGTTTTCCATGTTGGCAAAATGAGAGGGGGGTGGTTTTTTGGTGTGTAGATGGCTGGGGTGGAGGGACTGGGGACAAGCATCGTGCTACACAGACCTTTGCTGCCTTGAGGACCTGCTAGATGTAGGTTCAGTACTGGTTTTGCTTCATTCTTCTGAGTATTCTTCCTTTCAGTACTTAAAAGGAGCCTATAAGAAGGACGGGGAGACTTTTTAGAAGGGCGTGTTGTGACAGGACAAGGGGTGATGGTTTTAAACTAAAGGAGGGGAGATTCAGCTGAGCTGTGGATGGCACAGGGATGTCTGGGCCAGCAGCAGCCCCCAGTGGGGCTGCATGTGGCAAAAGCCTGTTTAAATGCTGTTAAACTATTGCGAGTTTGAGAAACCTCTGCGGGTCTCGGGTTGTGAAGTGTAAAGACTCCCTCAGCACTAAGTGCTGTCAAATATTAATGCTGTTCCTCTTCCAGCTCTTACTCACAACAAATTTTCATTGCAGCAGGAAATGTTGCTACCCACCAGCTAGTCTGAATAGCAAAAAATGTGGGATTAATTGACAGCTGTAAGACTAAGCAAGGAGGCTTTTAACTAAGAAGACACCGTTCCCTGCCGCAGAAGATGCTATCAGTCCTGACACAAATAGCAGTGAGGGACAGGGAACATGCCTTCAAGGAGAGACACTTCAGTGTGATGGAAAGGAGGCTTCTGGCCAGAAATCCCACAACCTCTTGACAACTCTTAACCTCTGCTGCCTGGGAGAGAGGCCACGACACACATGCACTGTCAGTGCACCATATGCCCCTGCCTTGGGCACCCAAACTCCCCTAGACCAGGCAGACTGGAGCAGATGTGCTCCATCATGGTCCATCACCTTGCTGGGATACTTGCAGAGCTGTGGCCATGGAGAAAACCCCTGGCCTGCCCCGGCCCCACAGAAAGCACTGCAGGTTATCCTGGAGAATGCAGAAATCCCCATGCTGCAGCCACCGAGCCCACAGTCCAAACTGCAGCATCTTCTCCCCTCCCACATGTCCTCTGTGCTCCTACTGCCTCCTGAGGGGTTGCCTCAAGGGGACAAAGCCCTTTGCTAGAGGTGCAGGGCTGCAGAGAGCACGAAGTGCTAATCAGGCCAAATCCTGGGGTTACTCCTATTCTTGGACATGTCCAACATTGCACAGCACTGGTCTGTATTCCCTCTAGCCTGGCAGTCTGGTCTTCTTTTCAAGCCCAGGACCTGAGTCAAGCAAGGCTGTTGGGGAAGTAAAAGCTCACCAGGGGCCATATCCAGAATTAACAGCAACCCTTTGGATGAGGATCTGATCTCATCTGAGTGCATATATGAGGTTTGTCTTGCTAAAAGTCTAGCTAACCCTGGGGTGGAGGAGCAGTAGGCATCATCTCTCCAGCACCTCTCTGCTCCTGAGGACTCACCTCCTTTCACCTACTCTCTACTTGGCTCTGCTTGGCAACAGTAAGACTATTCCTTCAGCCCTCACCGAGGGATGGGGATGTGTAGACTGTGTTAGTCGGCTGAAGGGAGAACAAATTGTGCTGAAGACCTAACTATAATACACCAGAAATCTCCCCCTCCCGAGCAGCAGCTGCAGTTACCGAGCTGCAAGCACGCTGTAGGACACGGGCCAAGGCTGAGCAGATTGTGATGCTGTATGGACAGACCTTTTCTGCAACCAAGCAAGCCTAAAATAACAGGGTGCATGAGTCCATCCTCCCTCTATACAGCAGCCTTTATTTCCCTGTGACTCATTCAGTCTGGGTAATGAATTTACTTTATTAGTCAGAAATCAATTCCTCCTACTCCTGACCAGTAGACGATGTGCTGTGCCATATTATGTTATCTGTGCTGCTGTCTGGCCTGCCAGAGAATGTGGCAGTGACTGGAAATTTCAAGCTGAACATACTTAGGAGGCAGTGGGAGCAGAATGGCCTGTGCTCTCTCCTCCAAAACCATCAGAGCTACTCATTTCATTATTCGACTCTAAATTTCAGATTTCATCCCACCTGCATTCTCAGGCTGAAGCACCATTAGAAATCATTACCTGAGTAGAGAGGACTGGGTCAAGATGTGCGTATTTGCTTTATGCACCCTGGAAGATGCATGGAAAACCTTTGTTCTTCAGTGGTAGCAATAGCATATAACCAGTGTATGTCTTTGCCTGTGTATCATTTCATTCCTCTTGCAACACACAAAAAAACTTCTAGTGTTACACGTTCTTATAATGCACATTTGCACTTTTCTATAAGTGTGCCTGCATCTGAATGTTATGGATATTCACAGTTACGCTCTATGTGTAAATGTTGTAATGTGAAAGTGCCATAAAATCCCAAGGAGAACCACAATTGTTTGTTGAACATACGCAGCTGCAGTGATCCAGGGACTTGTGCGACGCATCTAACCAAGCCCTGGAGAGCTGGTCACCACCGACACTGCCACCGCACGCAGCCAGCCCGGCCCCACGGGTGATGCCTTCAGCTCTTCGCTGCTTGCTCTCTTTGTTACCTACAAAATGCTTCTGGTTCCCATTGATGAGTGTCAGGAAGGTTAATTTGCCGCAGTCACCGAGGCCAAAACTGGGCAAATTCTGAAAGAGCTGGGTCTGCAAGGCCAGCAGGTTCCTGCTGCTAAAAACTAGTTCAAGGGCTTCCTTGAACTCAGGAAACAAATTATAAACTCAGAGAGAGAAATTATAAACTCAACCTGTCCTCATTGCTGTGTGCTTCTTCACAGCAAGAGCTACAAACTTGTAAGGTTTTTGTATTCAAGGCATCCAAATTCTTGTAGAAGACAAGAAATTTAGGACGAGTCCTAAATATGTATTGACTGCTCATTAGAGCTTGAGAACTAAATTCTGCAGTAGCTCTGCTGGGAACCTGCAGTGATCTGGGCTATTGCAGTTTGCCTTGCAAAGCCAGTCCCAGCAGAATAAGCTCCAAGAACAGGTTCAGTCTTTTCTGCCTGAGAACACTCGAGTGGAAGAGTTGTTGGCAGAGATGCAAAAGGTGGTTATTTGTATGAAATTTGTGATGCTTTTGAAGGAATGCACCTAAAGAGCCTCAAGAAGGACGGATACAGGCAGCCCAGCAGAATGCAGTAAAGGAAAGCTCTCTTCTGCAAAAAAAAAAAGGTCTAAATAGCTGGATCTGAATTAAACAGTGATATTATTTTTACAGGCAATAGCAAGGGGTCTGTAAGCCTGTACTTTACAATAAGGAAGAAAGAAATCACACTGTTCTACAAACAGCAGCAAGGGTTTCCCAGAAAGCCCAGAAGAGCTCATAATCCTGGATGGCAGATTGTTCCAGCACCGTCCTGCTGTGTCAGGATAACCAGGTGCCATTAAGGCATTAACAGAGCTGCAGATTATAAGGTCAGAGGTAACACTCTGATCAGAATGAGATACTCGAGAAAATATTCACTGTTCAAGGTGAGTCACTCTCAAAAGAGAATTAGTATTAAGGAAGCACTGAAGACCTGTGGCAGAAATAATCTCCAGAAGCTGCAGCTGGAGCTGGAGAGCTGCAAGGAAGCTGTTTATTTACAGAGTTCAGCAGCTTTGCCTGGTGATTGATAATATTGTTGGTGTTCATCTCCACATATCATCCCATGTGTGTGTCCGTGTGAAGAAACTAGTCCTGTTTCTGGGTTTAACAGGAGACATGCAGAGCCTTGCTGGAAGTGGTGAGATCTGGGGTAAAGGAGCCATTTATCTCATGGACCTTCCTGTTGGTCATGCTGGTGCATGCCAAGGCCCTGTTGTCCCATGGCCCACCTCGCTGTGTGTCCTTCTTGCTGGTCCTTTGCCCTGTGTGTGTTCATGTACCAGCTCTCTGCCATCGCAGAAATGCTGGAGACCAGCAGCTGCCCAAGAAGCAGCTACCATCGCATGGCTTGCACCTTAGCACTTGAAGTGTGCCATGGCCTGTGGCTTCCCCGTCCTCCTAGAGGTGGCATTTCAGCTGAATTCCAAGTCCCAAGCCTGGAGGAACATCTTGCAGCTCTTTGCAGACTTCATGCAATGTAGACCTGGGACCTGCCAGCCAGGACCTGGCCAAGTAAGCATCACAAAGCCATTCAGTATGGGAAAAGGGATTGCCAGGATATTTGAAAGCTGGTAGCCCAGA